>NC_134704.1:129268624-129868624 GCF_043290135.1 Rhipicephalus microplus
TGCTGGCGGAGTATTTTAAAGTCGGCCACGCACCGTTTCGCCTCAATTTCTTGTCCTTCTTGCCCTGAATTGTCAATCTCTTTTTTCCTTCGTATTTGGCCAGCTCTGGCAAATCAGGGCAATTCAGGGCATCGTGTGGGCCGATAGTGAACATAATCTTTCCAAATTCATTTCCGGTTTCGACTCCCTGCATCCTTCGATAACATTCACACACACGTATTCGCAGAAGAGTGTTCACTTTCTGGATGTCACTGTATCACTCAGTGGCACCACCGTATCTACTTCCCTGTATAAATAACCAACTGACCGCCAACAGTATCTGCATTTCCATAGCAGCCACCCCCATCACTGCAAAACAGGTGTTCCTTACTCTCAAGCCCACAGATACAGAAGAATTTGCTCTGAAATCACGCAATTCGACACCCACGCACAGGAATTGAGAGCAGCCTTCTTGCGTCAAAAGTACCCCGAAAAAATAATTGACAATGCAATTGAGCGCGCTCGCTCTTCGGACCGAGAATCAACAATGGAAAAAGGCGGGAATAAAGGTGATATAACTTCAGGGGCAAATTTAATCCTCACATACTGCGCCGCCGCTCTCGGGTGAATTCTATACTAACCCGCAGCTTCAACATACTTAAACGGAGTAGTCGCCTCTCTGCCGTTTTTCAGACTCCGCCCAAGGTGGTTTACCGAAGAAATAAAAACCTGAGAGACTTACTGGTCAGGGCGAAAACACACAAATCCGACCACCATCAGGGCTGTAGACCGTGCGGGAAACCTCGCTGCAGGGTGTGCACACACATGGTGACCACAGATACGGCCGAAGCCTCCTGTTCAGACTAATTGTACAAAATTAAAGACGACCTTAACTGTGACTCAGCCAATGTGGTATACAAAATTCGCTGTGAGGTGTGCAAACAGGAACATATTGGACACACGGAAACCGCGTTCCGTTTGCGTTTCAACAACCACAGGGCACACGTAAAGGGCCTCCCCAATTTGCCGTTCTCCAAACATATCAATCTTGCTGGTCACTCTTTCGAACGCGTAAGTGTCATACTCCTACAATCCGGCTTCCAGAACACATGGGAGCGCGAACAGCGGGAGTCATACTTCATAAAGAAATTCAGATCACTTACCCACGGAATCAACGAGAGCCCTGGGCGACTGACGTGCCTCCGCGACGTTTCGTGAAACACAGAAATTGAATTACTCAACTAATTTATTTATACATACGTGAAGTCGCACACGTAAGTTGGTCAATATAGCGCGTGAACATCAACGAATTCGATGCTACGTGAACCAAACGGCGTGTGTTAGTATTATTAGACTTTATTATCATTTCTGAGTACTTATTTAGTATTATTTATTTTTGTTTGTTCATCTTTTACAAGAATACCCATTCATTTATTTTCAGTATGACTGGTTGTACAGTTTTCTGCAAGAGAGGGCAGGTGGAGGGAGGGGGAGAGGGCACATTAGCTTTCCAACGTGGCCATTTTTTTCCGAAAGCTGGAGCGGGTCGTATGCTTCTTGTGTGTGTGTGTGTGTGGGGGGGGGGGGGGGCCCGATGCCGCAGGCCAGCCGCCGAACCACGTGAACTTAAACTCGATCCATGTGTGGGATGCGAATAAGCGGCAACAGGTTTCACATTGTTCCGTTTTTCTTGGTCTCCTCCGCTGGCGGCGCGTCTTACCTATACGCAGTAACAATGCCAGAATTACCCGCTCGTTTCCAGCGGCTCTCCGTCCCTCCTTTCTAGTTCCTCTCCTTCTTCTGCTTCTTGTCTGTTGCTACCTCGTTCGCCCGTTTGTCTCGTTTTTTTTATTGTTTTGGAGGGTCTTCAAACTGTGAGTGTGACCCTCTGCTACGGGAACTTGTACCATTTCACTTACATCCTCCGAAGAAGGCTGGTCCACCAGCCGAAACTGTTAGGATTAAATAAATATTTTATTATTTTGTTTCCTATACTGCACTATTTTCGAAGTTTATATATATATATATATATATATATATATATATATATATATATATATATATATATATATATATATATATATATATATATATATATATATATATATATATATATATATAAGGGAAAGAAGTGTATACCTAATGGCTCGTTTTTCCGTGTTTTTAACACAATATTAATGAGATATAACAGACAGTAATGACAAGGAATGTACAGGGGAAGTTATTAAAAACAATGGAATGTAAATAAAAAGAAAGAAAAGTGGATGAAAAAATTACCAACTGTGAGCAGGAATCGAACCTACGACCTTCGAATTACGCGTTCGATGCTCTAACCACTGAGCTATCATAGCTTTTTTTTTTTCTTTATTACCTGTTCTTCTGTACAGGTGTTCACACAGAAACATGAATGATAAAATACACTTGGACCAATATTTGATCCGAAGTGCTCACATTAAAATTTTTTCAGGTTGCACAATTCCTCTAACATTGTTAGCCAGCTGGGAGGTTCTTCTTCTTGTTTATACACCTCAGTGAGGGTCAAAAAGATGAAAGTAAAAGCAGGGGCAAAAACTTTCTTTTTTAAATTGCATTCCGGGACTCTCCCCGTAAAGCAGTGGCTAGCGGACAAGGGAATCGATGTACCATGGACAACCAATTGTTTACTTTGTAAAACACCTGAGACAATAGACCATGTGTTTATTCATTGCTGGGACGCTGTCTTTCATTGGGACATCCTTCAAAGAACATTGAAAAAAGATCTCCCAATTACAAGCCATGGCATTCGTTTTCTCTGTGTGGATGAGGACGACGGCATACCATACGACATTTATTTTATTTATTTATTTTAACATACTGCAGCCCCTCTTGGGGCTATAGCAGGAGTGGGTACATCGCACAAAACCGTGCATCGAACAAGTTCAATAATGAAACAAAAGCAAAAAGAAAGAAAGAAAACATAGTAACGACGAAACCAGGTATTCGAAAGTCAACATAGAAGGAAGTGTACAGTTTTAGCGGCATGGTAAAGGGTTACATAAAATCGACCTAATACACACATCTAAGTACAAAAGTGCACTCGTACAAAGGGGGAAAGGAAACAAAGCGGTATATGTACGTAGTTTACAATAGTTGTATTTTAGAAGCAAATGTAAGCAAGTCAAGAGAGCGCACGTGGCCAGGCAACAAATTCCAACGCTCAATTGTTCGCGGAAAAAAGCTATATTTGAACGTGTCTGTGCGGGGATGATACGGGGAAACGTTAAGGGTGTGATTGCTTCTGGTCTGAGTGGGGCTTGCATATGTGACATATTTGTTTGATGATAGGCGATATGAACAGTGAATGATGCGGTGAAAAAAGGTTAGTGATTCAATTTCACGACGGGCAGCTAAGGTGGTTAGCTCTAGAGATACGAGGGCTGTGGTTGGTGAAAAAGCGCAGTCATACCTGCGACAGATGAATCGGATGGCTTTCTTTTGAACGGCTTCAATTTTGTTAATTTCGCCTTTTCGGTAAGGGTTCCACACGGAGCATGCGTAGTCGAGTGTCGGTCGGATTAGTGTTTTATACATCAGGAGTTTGGTGTCTTTCGGTGCTTGGCTGAGTGTGCGTCGAAGATAACCCAGTTTCTTAAGTGACTTTGTGCATACATATTCGATGTGTTTTGACCAGGATAGGTTACTTGTGAAAATAATGCCAAGATACTTATATTCTGTAACTCTTTGGAGGTTTATGTCAGCGGATGAGTACGTGAAATTAGACAGGGAACGCTTGTGAGTAAAGGACATGGATACTGTTTTGCGGAAATTTACGGACATCTGCCACGTTTTACACCACGCGCAAAACCTAGAAAACGACTCGTTTAGTTTTTGGTGACATTGCGGCGTGCTAATGGTGTCATATAGTACGCAATCGTCCGCATAAAAACGGATTTTAGAATTGATGTTGCCAGGCAGGTCGTTTATGTAAATCAGAAATAGCAGTGGTCCAAGGACCGAGCCCTGGCAAACTCCAGAAGTTACGTTAGATTTACTGGATATGGAACCATTAAATTCTACGAATTGCGCGCGATCTGAAAGAAAGTTTTCTATCCACTTGACCAAGGCAGGGTTGTTTAATATGGCAGTTAGTTTGCATATCAGTTTAGTGTGAGATACCGTGTCGAATGCTTTGGAAAAATTGATGAAAATGGCGTCGACCTGCTCTCCGGAATCAAGTGAACAAGAAATGTCGTGAACGAATTCTGTTAATTGCGTAACCGTGCTGAAACCACTCCTGAATCCATGCTGAAACTGAGATAATAGGTTGTGTTGTTCTAAATGCTCCATGATGTGTTTATAAATTATATGCTCTAGTAGTTTACAAGAGTAGGAAGTCAGTGATATTGGTCTATAGTTAGTAATTATATGCTCTAGTAGTTTACAAGAGTAGGAAGTCAGTGATATTGGTCTATAGTTAGTAATAATATGCATGGTTATGTTAATTAGCCTTCACAGCATCTGGCAGACCACTATGGCTTACAGACATCTTGACCAGAACATACGTCCTGTCCGGGAGAACTTCACTGAGCTATCATAGCGGCCCTCCCTCCATCCACTTTTTTGGGTTTATCTGTGAATTTAGAAGTAGGAGCGACAGTCAGCGCCGTCTATAAGCCAAACAACGAGTGTGAAAACACTCTTATGCGCATGTTTGGCGTCACGTAGCACGTGAACCTAATATGAGCGGGCAGCTGAATAATTGTCCCTCTTATACAACCTAAACACACCAAGTCTGCCAGTACGAGACCCTCGTTCAATGAAATAAGGGAAAGAAGTGTATACCTAAGGGCTCGTTTTTCCGTGTTTTTAACACAATATTAAGGAGATATAACAGACAGTAATGACAAGGAATGTACAGGGGAAGTTATTAAAACCAATGGAATGTAAATAAGAAGAAAGAAAAGTGGATGAAAAAATTACCAACTGTGAGCAGGAATCGAACCTACGACCTTCGAATTAAGCGTTCGATGCTCTAACCACTGAGCTATCACAGCGGCCCTCCCTCCATCCACTTTTTTGGGTTTATCTGTGAATTTAGAAGTAGGAGCGACAGTCAGCGCCATCTATAAGCCAAACAACGAGTGTGAAAACACTCTTATGCGCATGTTTGGCGTCACGTAGCACGTGAACTTAATATGAGCGGGCAGCTGATTAATTGTCCCTCTTATACAACCTAAACACACCAAGTCGGCCAGTACGAGACCCTCGTTCATTGAAATAAGGGAAAGAAGTGTATACCTAAGGGCTCGTTTTTCCGTGTTTTTTCATCCACTTTTCTTTCTTCTTATTTACATTCCATTGATTTTAATAACTTCCCCTGTACATTCCTTGTCATTACTGTCTGTTATATCTCATTAATATATATATATATATATATATATATATATATATATATATATATATATATATATATATATATATATATATATATATATATATATATATATATATATATATATATGTGTGTGTGTGTGTGTGTGTGTGTGTGTGTGTGTGCGTGCGGGAGTGCTGCGTTAAACGTTTATTATCTTTGCGCATATGGTTCAATTATACAAGTTCTATAAAAAATCTACATACATCATTTCTAAGACGCCAGGTATTTATACCGTTTTCATAAATATATTGCCTGGAGTAGCTATAGCCGTTGTTAATGTTGGCGCTGACCAGGGCTGGTACCTCTCCAGCCTGGGAAACTGGTCCCCTTCTTGATGCAGAATTTCTGTGCCCCTTCTTCCGTAGCAGTCACTTTTGCGTCTTGCTGCGCAAGACTTTTTTCAGCAAATCTAATAGTTTTCAGGCATCTAATAAATATTCAGCTATAGGGAAATACTTGGGAGACCATGAAGTTTGCTTGTGTATGCTAACAAGTTTATGGTTAGATAACAATCGGAAGTGCCAGGCTTCTTCTTTTTAACCTTGTGTTGAACTATTGGAACGACTCTCTCAACAGCCTAATTGAATGCGGGATCGTACCATGGAATGAAAAGAGGCCGCACCAAATTACGAGCTAAAAGTGACGTGTAGGCTGCTCTTGTGAATGGGGTTCTATCGTCGCTTATCACACTGTTTAGTAATGTAGTGGTAGCAGAGATGGTGTGGAATCATGAAATTGTTGCCTCTGCTGACCGCAAAAGCCCTCGGACCACCTACACTTAGAATATGCGCCCACGGGCACCAAAAACAAGATTCCTTGAAACAAACCACCACTATCAACATACTGATAAGATCATGCTCTCGCTGGAAATGGGCATGGTTGGTGCCTGCTGTATAGCATTAAAAAATCTCCGATGCACCTGGTAGGCTGTGCATGTGCGCACCTTCATAGAACTATCCTCACCTATACCCGGCCACCACAGAAGACTACAGGCTACCGACTTTCTCAACTCTAGGATGTCTAAAATTACAGCCTTTAGTGGTAGTGGCTACACCACGCCGGTTCCCTGTAATACATAACCCTAGATCATTGAAAATGTCTCTATTCGATTCGCAAAACGACGCCATTCTTGCCCCGGTGGCAGCTACTTTCTAGTCTATTACGCAGCACGCAAGGGAGTGACCACCGTGTCATGACAAGTAATTGTTACACAATAATTAACAATCTAAAAAGAGTTAACCATCAAAATTGGCTTCTTAGTGAAATGGAAACTTTGTTGAGAAACCAAGCATGCATACATGCATGCATTTGGCATCGATCAAATATGGATAGTTTAATGGGAAATTATATGCAAGTCAGTCAGCGGTCTTTCTTTACCTTTTGGCATCTCTCAGGCTTCGCGAAGCCATGCACCTTTGAACCACCACTTGGTCTAAGCCGACTCGGTAGAGAGAAACACTTGCGGACGCCAGCAGTGACGACCAGACATTCTCGTCGTGACAAATGTGAAAGGTGACACTGAAACGAAACCAACAACTACTAAATATAGTTATAAACATTATTTCATCAATATTCTCCTGAACATGAAATTACCACTCGAATGCTCCGTGTAAAAGGTTAACCAGTGGGGCTGAAACGTTTGGTCCTGGTGTGCCCTACGGGCTGGGATGTATCGAAGTGTGTTCAGTTGTAAGTTCTGATTTCTCTGTGCCTACTTTCAAGGGATGCCTGCTCTAAAGTTTGCGCTTGTTAATGCCCACTTAAAGCGTATTGAGAACACCCAAAAGATTTTGAGGGTTGCGGTTGGTGCTGCGGCGTCTGTCATTCCTGGCGATGTATGCTGACACACTGAAAGCGAGTAGAACCTTCGAGGTAACGTGTCTTAGCATTGTTTTTTTTATTCTAACTACAAAGCTGCTCTTGGACGCCACTTCCATGCCCGGGGTGCGTTCTAGTTGTAGATCGGAATCTGGTAGGTGCCACTGCTAACTACTCTCACCAATACTCCCACCACTCATCATGAACTTATTTACAGCGCAACACCAGAAAAACACAGGACAGGGAAGGAGCGAAAGAGAAAGAAAATACACCTCCGTCTTTTCTTACTCTGTTGCTCCTTCCCTGTCCTGTTTTTTTTTTGGTATCGCGCTGTAAATAAGTTAACGAGGATCCTAACCAACTGGCCCCTACCGTCTTACTACCACCGCTCCTTCCATTTCATGAACCCACTTCCTTCACAGTCTTGATTGCACCTCATTTACCACTTCGTTTGACTCTATTAAACCCACTTCATTCTATCTAATTCAACCAGAGAAAATATTTGGTGAAGCGAAGGCTTCTTGGTAAGCCAAAGATTCATTGCTTCATCAGTGTCTACAACGAACAGCTCGTTGAGCTCTATTTTATATAAGACATGATCAATACACAAGAAAGGTAGATTGCGCTACGTCCGTGCACACTGAGGCACTGGGAGAAAATACTGGTTTCCTACAGAATAGAAGAAATGATGCTCTACGTCATTCACATTTCGTTCTAAACAAGAATAGCAAAAAAGTCGAAGAGAAAAGAAAAGCGACTGTCGGTGGCTTTATTGTGAAAATGAATGAAGGGAGAAATGATCATCATGTGATGGCGTCATCATAAAGTCCCCACAACCCGATGAATAGATCAGTGTCGAAACGTGTATGAGAGCACGCTACGTTAGTAGTATCAATACTCGTTTACTAGAGAGATTATAACATGTGTTTTCACATTCATGATCTCCACATCACAGGCAGCTTTCTACTTAAAGGTCTTTGCTCGCGTCTCAAACAAGAAAATTCACGTGATCTAAAATATTTATGGGGGTGCTTTCGCCCTCAGCAGCCAATTGCACAAAGCATATGGTGATCATATTTACAGCGAAAGCCCTATATGGCTGGGTGAAACAGAAAACTGTTTGCCACAAGTTACGATAGGAGTCTCGAGTTACGTCATTTTCTACGTCATACCTAAATGCATGCGCCATTGGCATCGCTATCGTTCATTCATTCGCAGCCATGCTGTCGAGTGCATGCACAGCAGTTTCAACTTACAACTTCCTCACGAGAAGAAACGGATCGTCCGAACGCCCTAACAGCAGAAGACTTTCGAAGAACAGCGCCGACAGCTGATCTGTGAGAAAATTTATGCTCGTCGGGCCGATGCAGCAGTCTGTGCACAAGAACAGGGCCGGGTGGTGAAGCACAAGCAGCAACAGCTCACCGAAAATCCGACAGCCTTTCAAGCCGAATAAAGTGACAAAGATGAGCCGAGGAAGTGGTTTTGCGAGCCAAACAGCGTCAACGAATAATGATGGCAAGGCGCTCACGGGGCGCAACGCCCACTTTCGGAGGGAGCTTTTCAAGCGGCACTTTGGCTTCGGCTGCGACGTTGACAACTGCATGTGGCCGAACGTTTCAAGTTTGCTTGTTAGCCGTCTGCAGCGAGCCCTTGAGTGGCTTTTCAGCACGAAAGTGTTTTATGCCGGGGTTCACCATGGCTTCTCTCACGTATGTATGCCACGGGTATGACGTTTCAAAGTGTAACTGAACAGATGGCGAAGAAAAAGCGAGAAAAAACTGTCGCGCAGCGTCGAACCAGTGATCACATCTCGAACTGTGTGCGGCATTAACCACTACGACAACAAGCGTATGTGGTTGCAACAGCTAACCCAAGCCTTTCATTGCACCATAAACTGTTTGGCGGTCCTCGGAGTTTCGTACCTTCAGTGCATATTTCACATCAGTAGCCAGATGGCGTGAACAATTCGCGTAGCTTTGGGCGCACTCTCAAGGTCGCCGCCTCTAGTGTTTAGATCAGCGCCGCCTCCACGGAGTGTGGAGTCTCTTGCGCACGCGCTTACCAGACTCGTGACTGTGGAGAGCACAAAGGTCACTTCGCTCGCTGCCGCGGCCGCGACTACAAAAGTAGCACGCTCCTCACACCTGAAGAAGCATGAATTGTCACGGTTGCTCGCACCTGTCCTGTGTATAATTGGGCATTCGTTTGGTGAGTCTTTCTGTTTCAATAGTGCGCTTCAAGTGTCCAGCTGTGAAAGTTAAGCTATTACGTATCATGTAAGCTCATTTATAGCGTAATTTACGCGTGAGCTGTGTGGTGAAAGTTTTGAGCTGTTTGTCATTTTTCGCGTGATTTCGTAATTTGTTGCTATAACATTCATTCCGTCACTCTTGTAGCGGAACAATAATCGAAAAAAAAAACGCTCAATGACTTCTGTGAAGCCAAGTTTAATTTTCGTGTTAGACCGATTCCTTGAAGAGGGATCAACCACACATTTGGCTTAGTCTTTATGGTTAATTTTCTCTAAACCAGATCACAACTTTTCATAGGCGCCTGATTTATACTTGGCTCTGTGCTTTCTATTAAATCATCCCTCTCTCTTTTAATGCCAGCCACAAATGCTTGTTGGCGGGGAGGTGATTCTCATAAATGAAGAAAAAAATGGCCATCACCCCATTCAATGAAGGTGAATGTCCACCGAAGCTGTGTTACTACACACATGCTGATGAGGAGGGGGGTGAAATTATTGTTGCTTCAGAGTAGTGGTAATGCTAGTCGCCTTGCGTAGCCTGTGGTAGATCATGACTGGTTCGGCAGCCATCTTCATCGAGACCAATGTTTCCCTTTCATCCAACCTAATACCCACGCTGTTCTTCTAGTAAACAATACAAACAAGAATTTCATTCGTACTTACTTGGCAATATATCTGCGCATGTCAAGTTCATGGAGCGCTTGTTGCACGCCAGTACAGCTTCCTGCGTTAGCGATGATGTGGACAATGACCGTTGTAGGTCCCAGAAGTATAAAGAATAGCTGCATGCAGTCCGTCCATACAACACCCCTGAGTCCACCCTTGATTTAAGTGTGAGTGAGAAGCATTTGTTTCAACTATCTTGCATAGGTTATATGATTAAGAAAGAATAGTAGTCTATTGTAGTATCAAAACTTATTTCATGCTCATATAACACATTATCAGAAACATCTGCGACTTTAAACATCCTGAACCAAGATACGATTAGGAGGAATGCCGTAGTGCAGAGGTTCGGAAATTTCGCCTACTTGAAGTTCGTTAACGTGCACCTAAATCGAAATACACAGGCCTCAAACAATTTCACCTCCACCGAAAATACAGCCATTGCAGCCGGTGTTCGAATCTACGCCCTTCGGGTTTGCGGTCGAGTGCCATAAATACTATACCACCGCGGCGGGAGCATAATATATATTCAAAATTGAATTTATTAGACGCTTAGTGGGCGTTCATATTCAGGCAGCGGTCTTGTTATACTCACAAGTGCGGTGTAGAGTGTTCCACCCTGTCCAATCGCTATATTGCACAACTGGAGGGGTATTCCAAAAACTGAAAAAAGACAAAACACTTGCTGGCAAAACAAACTCAATCTCTCAACCTCGCACCTCTAATCAGCCTTTTTCTGAGTTGTGGATTATTGTATGCCGGCGATATACGCATATTTGAGTGCGTATCTTGTACATGTTGTACAGCAACAACCACGACAACTAGATTGACGACACTGATCACTGCAATGTTCATAACGAACACTTTGGGGGACTACGCCACAGTGGGGCTAATGCTGAGGCAGCAGTGGAGCTAGACGTGTTGCCCCTATTCTTTCCTTTCTGCTTACCCCACTTCCCTGTGACCCCTTTATTTATTATACTGTATAAAACAATGACATTCTTAACGCTCTCACATTCTGCCTTCACTTAGCTTTCTCCATCTTTTTACCCTTACTTTTCTCGCCCTTTGTTATACTTTCTCGTTACGTGCATCATCTTTGGGCGTTTTACTAAATATTTTTCGCTCGTTCTATTATCTGGTGATATTTATTTTATTTTCCTAACTGTTCTCCAGTTTTTCTCTATTTCTGTGTTTCTTTCCATCTTTTTATTTCTTTATTTCTCCTTTTTCATCTGTCTTAAATTCTCTCTGTCTCCACACTCACTTTCTAACCTTCTAAATGTTGCTCTGTTTATATATATATATATATATATATATATATATATATATATATATATATATATATATATATATATATATGAGGGACGTGGCCTGGCTCCTGGCTCATACGCCATGTTTATTCTATACTCACTTCTTCCTCATCTACTTCTCCTAACCAACCCTGCCTTCTTACGTCACTGGATTCCCCCCCCCCCCCCGAAAGATGGCACCGGTTACAAACTACAATAAATTGAAGAAGAGAATAAACTAATGGCCAAATTCGCAGTTTCACGTCCCGACGCTGTTCCACAATCTCACTAAATCTTCAAGGCCGAGGGAGCAGTCGGGTGATTTTTATGACGACTCTGGTGGACGAGCTTGACTGTTGCGTTCCGGAAAACACAAGTATACCTTGAGCGTAGAAACTGATGAAATAGCTGCCATTATTGCGAGGAGTGAACGCCGTTTGAAGGCCTTGCATTAGATCAGTCTTCGGCGTCGCTGTCCTATCTGCGTGCGTTCTCGTTGTCGTAAACTAATGGGATGGTGCCTGAATCCTTTCCTGGCAGAACTGGTGACTTGTCTTGTTCGGTGTTTCCTGGGGTTTCGGAGCTGTAATCTTAGGCGCAGTCCTGATCTTTTGTGCCAAATGCGTTTCTGGCACCGAAACCTTATGCGAAGATTCCTCGCTTCTTGAATTTGTTTTAAGAGGCTTGCTTTGCGTCGTTGTTGGTGTGTCCTTTGTAGTTCCTGGAGTTCGTGGAGTTGCCTTTGTTGAAATTGCTCGTTTTGTTGCGAAAGTTGGTCAGATGGGCATATTTCAGGAACATGAGTCCGCTTTTCTTTGCATGGTGATGTGATCAGTAGATAGCTGGTAGTCGATACTGTACTGCTGGGCTTGTGTTGCAATGAAAGCATCGTGACAGACTGGTGAGAAAACTCCCAAGATGGTTGTGAGTCATCGTTGATTGTAAATGCTTCTGTCAGTTGACAGTGCACCGGCGTTGGTGGATTCGAAATTCCTGCAGTGCTTTGACTCACATGTGTGTTATCACTTGACGATAAGAGCACAACAGACACGGCTTCGGGTGGTTCTGAAGGCGTATGTTTTTTTTTTGGAGCGTGATTAGGTTGAGAATGTTTGTCGAACGACCCTGGTCTGGAAAGTCAGGGTATGGGATGGTATTGTGAGGATTCACCAACTCCTCACGCGTAAAATTCGTCACACGTTCGACACCGTCTGGGCCTTGTGTGTGACACGAAGCATCAAAGAATTCAGGTGGTTCAGTAAAATGTGTTTTGGTGCAGTGAAGACGATTAAAATGCCAATTTCATTGCTCTTGGGAAAGCCGGGCTTAGGTTTTGTCTTTTGGCGAAATAGTCTAGGTTTCTTTCGGGATACGGAGGCTTTACCTTGTCTGTTGTGACGTGCAAGTTACCAGTCAGTGTTCGAATGCATGACGATTTTTCGGAAGAGTCATATGACGGTACAATGCTGGTATATTTTCTCTGAGGCCTCGTTTGGAAAATAGGCTTACTGCGGGAAGACTTCGCGTAACTGTGATGGGGGAGTTGAAAAGCCTTCCGCTGATAAAGTATCGAGAGGTCTTCATCGTATTCTTTGATCTTTTTCCAAGACTCATCGTTCTCGAAGATGTGGGTGAGGTAAAATTTGAATGCCTTACCTGAGATGTAGTCAGTGAAGTTAGTGGTCATCTCCCATTCCGACCAAGATGCAGCGGTAGGGTGGAGCTCGAACAGGTCGAACGAGTCTTGTACGGGTCCATCGTCCGCTGCTACGGTGTACTTGGGAATGGGAAGGTCAGTAGGTGCTTCTGACATAATGCTGGTCGATTTGTAAAGCTAGGTGCATGCAAGGTAGTACATGTATGCTCAGGGTGGCATGCGGAGAACTGCGTAGATGATGAGCGACTGATGAAGGGGCAGGCATGGCTCATACGCCATGTTTATTCTATTCTCACTTCTTCCTCATCTAATTTTTTTAACCAACCCGGCCTTCTTACGTCACACACACACACACACACACACACACACACACACACACACACACAGACACACACACACACACACACACACACACACACACACACACACACACACACACACACACACACACACACATATATATATATATATATATATATATATATATGTATATATATATATATAAATATGAAAGTAGATGCGCTTTCACATAACAACTGTTTATTGTGCGGACGTTTCGACGAGAACCCCGTCTTTTTCAAGGCATGATACTACTTACACATGTTCCGTGTCCTCTTATAGCCTGTCGAGACAGGAGGGAAGAGGTCAAAAGAGAGAGAGAGGGAAAAAAGCGAAACGGGTGGACAAACATTAAATAAAATACAGAAAGTCTAGGAGAAGAAGCAAGACCGACACGGCGTAATTAGAAAGGGGTAGCATTTCAACAGAGTAGGGCAGAGGTAGATGAGCATTGTCATCATTGCCAACAATACCTCCCCCGCACCCACTCTTCGCTAAGTGGGCAGGGAGCCTCCGTTCTTATATTTCACCATTCCGTGTAGTCCGCTGGCGGCTCGTTCCTCTGTATGACAAGTTAATGGGGAGGGCTTAAGCGCTTGGAGTGCGTGCTGGTGGCGTCGGTAGGAACGAAAAAGCCGGTGATTGAGGAACCGCCATCGATATTCATTATATGCATTGGCTCCTTGTCAGTGAAGCAACAGAATGTGCGTTAAAGAATTGAAGAAGGAAAAAAAAAAGAACAGGGGGGGGGGGGGGGGAGACTGTACGACTCCGGGACAGTCACCACACAGTTGCGGCGCACTGGGAAGATATGCGCGCATGTAGGAAAATGTTAACGAAACCACCTTGCTGTCAGCTCCTTGTCAGTGAAAGAACAGAATATGCGTTGAAACTTGACGAAGGAAAAAAAAGAGAGGGGGGGGGGGGACCGTGCGACATCTGGGACCACTTACCTGTGCGTTTTGGCTGTGCTTGATGAGGCAAATCATTTCTATGTTGTCAGATGCATAGGCCAAAAGCTTTGTTAGCGGGTAATATTATTGTCGTAATGAAACTGGACTGATTAGAGAGAAGCGTTTGCGTCTTTTAGCGGTCGTAACGCAGACAGAGTGCCTGGGTGTTCATTTATTCCGTATTTTATCGTGTTAAATTTGTAGATAAAATAAGATTCCCGTTGTTCTCGTTCTCTGATTGTTCGAAAGTTGTTTTCTAGTAGTGTAACCCTGATGTCATCTAAGCTGTGGTCTTTTATTGTGCAGTGTTTTGAAAGTAGAAGGCCTGGCAGAGATCGTACATGTGCCCGATGGTTGTTGAATCTAATTCTAAACGGAGTGTCTGTCTGGCCCACGTATTGCTTGTTACATACCCCACATTCCAGGAGGTATATGACGTTGTCTGAGTCACAGTCTAGTGCACCTCTTATCCTGTGCTTAAAATCCGAGTGGGTGCTTTTCGCCACTGTCGTTGTCTGCATGTGTTTGCATACCTTGCATCTGCTTTTTCCGCAAGGGTGACACCCAATTTGAGGTTTCACACCTATCTTTGAATTTATTAAATGATCCTTTATATTTTTCGGCCTTCTGTATACAACACAAGGAGGAGAAGTGAAAATTTTGGATAGTCGCACGCTCTGTTCCAATATGTTAAAGTGTTTTCTTAGGACCTTGTTTACGTTCGGTGGGTTGCTCGTGAAAGTTAATAGCAAGTTTTTGTTGCGGTGTTGGTCGGCGTTTCTCTGGTGGTTGAGAAGAATCTGGTGGTCCAGATTTTCAGCTTCTTTGATGGCGTCATCGATGATAGCTGGCGGGTATTCTTGATTAAGGAGTACTTCGCGCATATGTGTGCTGTTTTTGTGGAAGTCCTTGGTGCGGGAACAGATTCATCGGAATCTGTGTGCTTGGGAATAGGGAATGCTGGTCTTGCAATGTCGCGGGTGGCAGCTTTTGAAGTGCAGGTATTGTTGCCTGTCCGTAGGTTTTCTGTATACGTTAGTTACCAACGCACCATCGTCAACTCGAACGAGTACATCAAGAAAGTTTATTTCAGTGTTAGAGTAGGTGTGTGTAAAATAAATGCAGGGGTGTACCTGGTTGAATGCCTGTATGAATTTGAGGAGCTCGTTTTCCGAATGTGTCCAAATTATGAATATATCATCTAGGTACCATTTATAAAGTAATGGTTTGATATTACACGATGAAAGAAAATTGGACTCTATGTGGTGCATGAATATGTTAGCGTAGTTTGGGGCCAATCTTGTACCCATTGCCGTACCGCTGATTTGAAGATAGTACTGGTTGTTAAATTCAAAGCTGTTCAAATGGAGTACAAGTCTTGTGAAGATTTCAATTACTTTTTTGCTTGGATAAGCGGCAGGGTTGTGTGTGCCATACGGTTCAACAAGCGCCCTTACACCATCGTCATGTGGGATATTTGTGTAGAGTGAGCTAACATCCAATGTTACGAGAAATGCACCGTCTGGAATTTTCACGTCTGCTATTTCCCGAAGGAAGTGGTTTGTGTCACGCAAGAAGGACTCATGTGTGGGTGGTATGTCTTTGATTAAAGAATCAATATAACTGGAAATGGGTTCCGTTAACGTTCCCGTGCCTGATATAATGGGTCTGCCAGGGTTATTCTCTTTATGAATCTTCGGCAGCATGTAAAAACGACCAGGTGCCGAATGTAGCGTAATAAGTGCCTTTTTAAGCTTTGAATTAATGGCGCCTTCACGTGTGAGATCCTCTAGGGTTGTTACAATGATATTTTTGTGCTCCGTTGTAGGGTCAAAGTCGAGGTGTTTGTAGAATTTTTTGTTATTTAGTTGTCGCTTGCCTTCCTCAATGTAGTCCGATCTATTCAGAACAACAATCGCGCCTCCTTTGTCTACTGGTTTAATGACGAGATCTTCGCAGTTGCTCAACGTGAGTAGTGCCTCTTTTTCTCTTTTTGATATGTTATTCATGCTTGGTTTGTGAACCTTGTACGCATGTATAACATCTTTTTGAACCGCGTCTATATAGAGATCCAGATGTCGATCTCTGTTGGCGTCTGGGGTCCATTGTCGTCCGATTACCCCACGAAAAAGTGCGTTATTTTTTTCAGGTTTATAAAAGAAATATTCCTCCAATTGTAAATTTCGTGCGAAGTTGTCTAGGTCTTTTAGGAGCGTGAATTCATCATACCTTCCGTTGCCAGGGCAGAATGTAAGTCCGCGTGATAGTATACTCAATTACGCAAAGAAGAATTCTATGCACCACATAGAGTCCAATTTTCTTTCATCTTGTAATATCAAACCATTACTTTATAAACGGTACCTAGATGATATATTCATAATTTGGACTCATTCGGAAAACGAGCTCCTCAAATTCATACAGGCATTCAACCAGGTACACCCCAGCATTTATTTTACACACACCTACTCTAATACTGAAATAAACTTTCTTGATGTACTCGTTCGAGTTGACGATGGTGCGTTGGTAACTAACGTATACAGAAAACCTACGGACAGGCAAAAATACCTGCACTTCAAAAGCTGCCACCCGCGACATTGCAAGACCAGCATTCCCTATTCCCAAGCACACAGATTCCGACAAATCTGTTCCCGCACCGAGGACTTCCACAAAAACAGCACACTTATGCACGAAGTACTCCTTAATCAAGAATACCCGCCAGCTATCATCGATGACGCCATAAAAAAGCTGAAAATCTGGACCGCCAGATTCTTCTCAACCACCAGAGAAACGCCGACCAACACCGCCACAAAAACTTGCTATTAACTTTCACGAGCAACCCACCGAACATAAACAAGGTCCTAAGAAAACACTTTAACATAATGGAACAGAGCGTGCGACTATCCAAAATTTTCACTTATCCTCCTTGTGTTGTATACAGAAGGCCGAAAAATATAAAGGATCATTAATTAAATTCAAAGATAGGTGTGAAACCTAAATTGGGTGTCACCCTTGCGGAAAAAGCAGATGCAAGGTATGCAAACACATGCAGACAACGACAGTGGCGAAAAGCACCCACTCGGGTTTTAAGCACAGGATAAGAGGTGCACTAGACTGTGACTCAGACAACGTCATATACCTCCTGGAATGTGGGGTATGTAAAAAGCAATACGTGGGCCAGACAGACACTCCGTTTAGAATTAGATTCAACAACCATCGGGCACATGTACGATCTCTGCCAGGCCTTCCACTTTCAAAACACTGCACAATAAAAGACTGCAGCTTAGATGACATCAGGGTTACACTACTAGAAAATAACTTTCGAACAATCAGAGAACGGGAACAACGGGAATCTTATTTTATCTACAAATTTAACACGATAAAATACGGAATAAATGAACACCCAGGCACTCTGTCTGCGTTACGACCGCTAAAAGACGCAAACGCTTCTCTCTAATCAGTCCAGTTTCATTACGACAATAATATTACCCACTAACAAAGCTTTTGGCCTATGCATCTGACAACATAGAAATGATTTGCCTCATCAAGCACAGCCGGAACGCACAGATAAGTGGTCCCGGATGTCGTACGGTCCCCCCCCCCCTTTTTTTTTTTTTCTTCGTCAAGTTTCAACGCACATTCTGTTCCTTCACTGACAAGGAGCTGACAGCTAGGTGGTTTCGTTAACTTTTTCCTAAGTGCACGCATATCTTCCAAGTGCGCTAGCAACTGTGTGGTGACTGTCCCGGAGTCGTACAGTCTCCCCCCCCCCCCCTGTTATTTTTTTTTCCTTCTTTAATTCTTTAACGCACATTCTGTTCCTTCACTGACAAGGAGCCAATGCATATAATGAATATCGATGGCGGTTCCTCAATCACCGGCTTTTTCGTTCCTCCCGACGCCACCAGCACGCACTCCAAGCGCTTAAGCCCTCCCCATTAACTTGTCATACACTTCAAACAGGAACGAGCCGCCAGCGGACTACACGGAAAGGTGAAATATAAAAACGGCGGCTCCCTGCCTACTTAGCGAAGAGTGGGTGCGGGGGAGGTATTGTTGACAATGATGACAATGCTCATCTACCTCCGCCCTACTCTGTTGAAATGCTGCCCCTTTTCTTGTCCTAGACTTTCTATATTTTATTTAATGTTTGTCCTCCCGTTTCGCTTTTTTCCCTCTCTCTCTCTTTTAACCCCTTCCCTCCTGTCTCGACAGGCTATAAGAGGACACGGAACATGTGTAAATAGTATTATGCCTTGAAAAAGACGGGGTTCTCGTCGAAAGGTCGGCACAATAAACAGTTGTTATGTGAAAGCGCATCTACTTTCATATTTATAACCTTGCGGCAACCGAAGTTATTCTTCAGCATATATATATATATATATATATATATATATATATATATATATATATATATATATATATATATATATATATATATATTAAAATAAAGGTGTACGTCGAGAAAGGTTCAGACGCAGCGCTTGGCAAAATGTGCTTTATCAGGCAGGTCTGGCTAATGGCGAGCGGTGTGCGCGAGCTACTACTACAGCCACCAATCATCATCGTCTTCTTCATTACCAGCAGAGTGTCCGTTATTCAGATTCACTACAATTACTCCCGGCGAAATAAGGAGCCATCCTGGCGACCTATGGACAAGTAAACACGGGAGGGTCGTAGCAGGGCTTAAGTCTCGAGACGTGGACAATTTCCTGGCCACGACAACGTTGGACAGAAGATGGTTCCAGTCGCTCGATGAGGTAATTCACCGGTGACGTTTTTTGTAACACACGATATGGGCCGTGATACTTGGGGACCAACTTTGTAGAAAGGCCAGGTGTAGCAAAAGAGACATACAGCCAGACGAGTGAACTTGGATCGTAGGAAGTAGTGTTATTTGGAGCCTCATGGTGGTGCTTTTGGCATCCTTGGTTTTGGGTTGTGAATGATCTTGCCAGTTGGCGGCATTCTTCAGCGTATGGAGCGGCTTGAGACAAAGTCGAGGACTCTGAGGGGTCAAGTTTGTACGAAAGAATGGTGTCCATAGTGCAAGAAGGTTCGCGTCCGTAAAGAAGGAAAAAAGGAGAGAACCCAGTAGTGCTTTGAATGGCGTTATTATAGGCGAACGTTATAAACGGGAGCACTCTGTCCCAATTGGAGTAGTCTGACGAGATATACATAGACAGCATGTCACCAAGGGTGCGGTTGAAGCGCTCCGCTATTCCATTGGTCTGGGGATGATAGGCGCTTGTAATGCGGTGAACGACGTGGCACTCACGCAGCAATGCTGCGATGATGTCTGACAAAAATACGCGACCACGATCGCTCAGTAACTCCCGAGGTGCTCCATGACGTAATACGATGTTGTGAAGAATGAAAGTCGCAACGTCTTTTGCTGTAGACGATGGAAGGGATGAAGTTTCGGCATACTGCGTGAGATGGTCGACGGCAACTATGATCCAGCGGTTACCGTCAGCAGTGTTGGGAAGCAGACCAAAGGTATCAATGCCGACGCGGTCGAATAGTCGGGATGGGCATGGTAAGGGTAACAAGTTACCGCTGGCGTGATAAGGGAGAGTTTTTTGTTTCTGGCACGTCGAGCAGGCCCGAACGTATCGTTGTATAAAACTGTACATGCTACGCCAGTAATATCGGAGACGTATGCGAGAATAAGTATTCAGGAAACCTTCGTGGCCACATTGAGGGTTGTCATGAAACGTGGAACAAATTTCGGATCGCAGATGTCGTGGAATCACGAGTAGCCACTGACGTCCACCGGGTGCGTAGTTGCGTCGGTACAGCACGCCGTCGCGAGTGGTGAAGTGCTCGACTTGCCGACGCAACGTGCGAGGAGGGGGAAAGCCGTCCGCCCAGCCAGGATGTCTAGAATCGAAGCAAACCAAGAATCCTTGCGTTGCTCAGATGGCATGTAGGCGATGGTGACGGCAGTGGCATCACAGCTTAGACTTTCGCAGCAGTCCGTGTCAGGGGGTAACGGCGAACGGGATAGGGCGTCTGCGTCCGATTGTTTCCGGACGGAGCGATAGACCACGCGAATGTTATGTTCCTCGAGGCGTAATCCCAGCCAATAATTTGGCTTGGGGGATAGCTGTCGTGGTAGCTTAGTGGTAGAGCATCGAACGCGTTATTCTAATGTCGCAGGTTCGGATCCTGCCCACAGCAAGTTATCTTTTCACCCACTTTTCTTTCTTCTCATTTACATTAAATTGCCCTAATAACTTTTCCTGTACTTTCCTTGGCATTATTGCCTGTTAGATCATATATATATATATATATATATATATATATATATATATATATATATATATATATATATATATATATATATATATATATATATATGATAAAGAAGTGTATACCTAATGGCACGTTTTTCCGTGTTTTAACACAATAATAATGAGATCTAACAGACAGTAATGCCAAGGAATGTACAGGGGAAGTTATTAGAACCAATGAATTGTAAATAAGAAGAAAGAAAAGTGGATGAAAAAATAACCAGCCATGAGCAGGAATCGAACCTACGACCTTCGAATAACGCGTTCGATATATATATATATGTATATCTTGACCTAATTCTCGCTGTCTAAGTACTTCTAATCTCCCCTGCTACAGTTACTTCACCCCATACTGGACAAACCGGTGCAAGTGTTCTGAGAGCCCAGTAGAAAAAGAAAAAAAATTACGGCATATTCACGGGGTGAATGATGATGAATGGGCGAAGCTCCGGAGGGATTCATCGGTAAACTGTGAATCTTCCGTGTAATTCGCCCAGTCGATCATCATGTAAAGACGTGAGAAATGCTGTGTGTGTATATACACAAATGAACTTTTATTTGTTCTTAGACGATGGATGGCTTGCGATGTCCCTTGCCTCGCGCGCTCGCACATCGGGATTCTGTCTGCGAACGCGCGCTGCTGCCGCCTTGCGCTCTCTCCGCTGTGCAGCCTTATCCATCCGGCGACTCCGAGCGCGCGCCAACAGCGAACAGATTTTATTACAACGCTCCCCCTAGCGTACGTCGCCGCACTAAATCGAACGATTGCCTTCAACAAATGACACGCGCCATATGTGACATCATTCCTATTTTATAAGATCTCGCGTCTTTCATCAACTACAAGTACCGCTTTCTAGTTTATAACATCTTGCATCTTTTCATCATCAGCTACAAGTACCACCATCTAGTAAACACTACAACAACTAAACGAGAGGTGGCTACATACAGGAGACGGTACCGCCATCTAGTGAACACTGCAAGAACTAAACTAGAGGTGGCTACATGCAGGGGATGGTACCGCCATCTAGTGAACACTGCAAGAACTAAACTAGAGGTGGCTACATACAGGCTACAGGGGACGCACAGCCCACGCCCTAAGGAGCTTCGCCCCTAAAACAGGGTCAGAGAAGCGCGTGCTATGGGAATATTATGTGAATTTCAGGTCGCGCCACGTGGCAGAACGAAAACGCTTAGCAGTCCCGCTGTTATAATAAAACCAGCTATGATGATGATTCCAACAGGGTGGCTGAGTGGGAATTCTAACATCAAGAGAGTGTGTATTGCACTGATCTTTAAAACTAAGAGTAGACTATACGAAAATGCGCAATCGCACTGTTGCAACAAGTTGTAAGAGGCTTACTTGATCGTAACTGTGAAAAGGGTCATTCGCTCTTACGGTACGCCACGGAATAGCCTTCAGTAGGTACGTTAATTTTTTTATATTTACCAATAGCCTGGAGAATTAGCGACATGGTGCCAAATCTGTAGCATTAAAAGCTGAGCGCGTTGGCTCTTGATTTAGCCTATGTTTGAAGTTCGAGCAAACTTGAAATGAGGAAGCCACAAAAATAAGACGCGGCGAAGAAAAACCAGAAAAAAAAAAAACGGTACAACAGCCCATCAGCACGCGCATAAAACGGTTTGTTGCTTTTTGCGGATCCTGTTTCATCCTCTCTCAGAGTTCTCTGAGCTGTACTGCAGGCGGCTCCTTCTCTCTTTTACATCAGGTGTATAGTGACATGGCTGCTTTGTGATATGGACAATGGACACTTTTTGCTGCAGCGTGACACTGGGTAGCCGGCCTACAAAAAAGGCAAACCTTACTTTTCGGAAAAAAATTTGGACCAACAGTGGGAACTAGATATCGCGTTTTCCGACTCCATATTACAACAGCGCACTTCGACTTACTTGTGAGAGTGGTCAAGCTGGCCGCAAATATGGTTATCGCACCTGCGCTTAGCTGAAAATACACACGATATCACACAATTTCGTAAGTCTATTTCTCGCCCAGGAGTAAAAAAGGAAGTGAGATTTTTTTTTGTGGAAGACATCGTGTTATTTTCAAATACTAGACAGTTAAAGAACCCCAGGTGGTCTAAATTTCCGGAGCCCTCCACTACGGCATCTCTCATAATCATATAGTGGTTTTGGGACGTTAAACCCCACATATCAATCAATCATCAATCAAATACTAGACACTTCTGCTCTACGGCCAGAAAAAAATGTCATGTGAGAAATTTGAAGCTCATCGATTTGCGAGCCTTGAAATCATTATTAAGAAATGCTTTCGGCTCGTCAACTTCACCACTTTAGAATGCATAGAACTCACTAGGAAGAAAATTCCACTGGAAAAACAAAGAGAAATTCGAAGTATCCATTTTTTTTTAGTTTGCTGATCGCTCTCCGGTTTTCTTACAACTTGTTCTAGCTCACACCCTATCAAACTTTTTGGCTTTATCTCGATCTTGCATGTATCCCATGTAATGAATAGGAGTTGTATGAAAATGTCCACACAAAAACGTGCAAGGAAAATAAGTCGCTAAACAAGCCGGTCATATACATATATGGCCGTACAACTAGTCTACATCTGCTTTCACTTTTAATGTGAGTATATTCATATCACGTTATTTGGTCACAGTGATTACCTTGTGGATAAAGATTGAATACATTAGGTATAATAGTGTGCCACAACTGCAGAGATCGGTACTGCTCTTAATGATTATCGAGTTTACTGATTGCATTACATAACTTGATTGCTGTTTCAGTGATCGCAGCGGTTAGATTGTGTCAGCGTGGTATGATTCAGCAAGCGTCTTCATTCTTGATTGTTGTATTTGGAACCAATCAGCCCTCTACAAAGCGTACTGCAGCGTTATTAGGAAGACTTTGAAAATGATAACAGAATGTGTTGCATATTTTGTTTTTATTCGCGAGTCTTCAACAGGAAATCACCGACATTTATTAGTAAAGTACGGCTTTTCATTATATTAGTAGTGTTTAACTGCAAGGTTCATTAGGTGTTACACATGACGTACGGTCATATTGCCTGACGCCCACTTAGAAAAAAAAAAGATGCTGCGGCAGCTTCACGTGTGCCAAGAGTTCAGCAGTTAATGCAATGTCGTACTCCGAAAGTCTTCATATAATTGTGGTCGGCTTCTCAAAATTTATTTGCAGAAAGCTGGGCCGTCTAGAAGAGTAGGCTGAGAATGCTAAGTGCCTTCGCTGGTTCGGTGAATTGTGTTCATCGCTTCACGTTCACCGCATTATATAGATGGGGAGATGAACGCTTGGTCTAAAGAGTTATTGTTGGTGTAAAAATACTTCATCTCTGCCACTGTTATGGTTTCAATATATAAAAAAAGGACATATGTGAAGGCTACTTGAAACAAGCGGAAGTTTGCACAAGTTGCCTGCTTAACATTAGATAAATACTGATAGCTCCTCCTCTAACGCCATCTTGCTTATTACGCTGTGTGTGTACTTAAGCTGAAGACCATGTAGTCATGTTCTTTTAAAAGTACATCACTGGTGAGGGTGGCATTGAATATGTATATGCAATATTGAGATGGCACTGCTTCAGGCTCCAGATGAATTTTTTGTTTAAGAATACCCTTTATAGCTAGCATTGTCATTCTGGGTAACATTTAAACGCCCAAGATTCCATTTCATTGCATTTTATTAGCATTGTCATGACAAAAGCATGAACTCTGCTGTGCGTTTATATTGCCACGCGCGTTTCTTATTTTCGCTGTTGATGTACCCGGTTTACGCCCACAGAGATTGTCAGCGACGGCCAGCGCAAACTGTGAGTCTTTGTTCTAGAAGCTTCACCTTTGTAGTAGATTGTTTTGTCAAGACTACGCGCCCGACGCGAACATTACAGATTTTTCTAGAATTTACGTGGGCGCTAGCGACAACACTTGAATGTTTGACGGCACATGTATAAATGCCGACGTGCGTCACCGCTTGTCAGTTTATCGACGGCCGACGCTCTGTTAGCCGCTATCAGTGCCGGTACGTTACTGTATTCTGACTTTTCATGTCCCGGCCACAATTTCGACCAAATAAACAGTTTTTTTATTTGACATACAGTCTGCTGCGTTCATGAACGTCACGACTAGGTGTAAATGTCGTGTTTAGCACTGTAAGCGTTGTTAATAGAAACATCTAGTGCATTCCAATTACTCTACGAAGATTAATGCTGGCAAAATACCGTATGCCAGCACATATAGGTCAATAACTGTTCTGCCGTGAAAGTAAATAATGACACCCTAATAAAATACCATGACACATATTCAAACTATTCGGATTGCATATTTCATCTTACCGAGGACAAAAGATAGATTCCACATGCCACCAAGGAAATGGTCGAATGAAATTGCATTCGAATATACTGCAAGAAAAGGATATAGGCTGTTAATAAAAGTGCCTGGTTATGCCAGTAAAAATGGCTTTTTTTCACTTGAGGGGCAGCTTACTTCTAAATGCACCTGTATAAAAGACAAGACTGCGCTGAAAGCTAAACTGGATGCCAGCAACCCTATTGAATATGTTTCGTGGTTAGAACCGAGAGTTACAAATTATCTTACGCCACTTTTGTGGTTGTCTGCTAAGTGTGGATCCACGGGTAGCTTTCATTACTCTGAGTCCCGCTGGTGTGAAAAAAAAAATATGAAAAATGGTCTAACACGTGTTCTCGCCCTGATAGCTTTTTGGTTACGATGCCGTGCTGCTCAGCTCTAATGCGCGCTTTTGGTGTACCAGCCATAAAACAGGAAAAATAGGGGAGTAGAGGCGAAGTGAAAAACTGTTTTGTACTTTATATTAGTGCACTTTTAACGGATGGCTGACATCGTTCTGTAACTGGACTTCTCAAAGCACCAGTAATTACTTATAGAAATGCTCCCAGTATAAAACTGGTGAGTAAATGATTCCTAATTGCCTTAAATAATTGTCATACACATTCTGGTTTAAGAATCGTATTCAGTGAATTCGCAAGGCGTAATCATTTTGCATGCCTTTTTTAGTGTGACCCCAGCTTCGAAAGAGTCACTCTGACTCAAATGGAGCAATATTATTGTTGCGCACCTTTTATTTCATCAATGATCAATACACAAAAAGTTGCCTTCATTGTGTTGAGGTTGACAATATATGGCAATATATGAACATGCAGTAGAAAAAGGTGAAATTCGCGTTATATTGGGAATTTCGTTATAGTAAAGCTTGTTTTGTTGACGTTTAGCCGTACATCAAAGTCGACATGGCATGGCTTGAGTGTTATGACGTGACTTGGCTTATTGATTCGAGGACCCTCCTTGCGCGTCTACAGCATTCAGGAAAAAACGTGTCTTGAAGCTTGCAAAAAGCTAGCTTTACTATCATGCTTAGACGCACCAAATAGGAGCGAAAGCTTCACGTCGTTTTAATGTTGTAGTTGATTTGTGTGTGAGGCATGCGTTTGCTTGTAAGGGCTCTGCATACAATGCTGATGAATTGAAACGCCACGTAAAAACATTTGGTATAACGACTGGTTGACGCGATGGTTGTAATCCCTGCGTCAAGTGGTTATGAATCTAGATGATCAAGGCCTCGATGTATGTATTCCACTCATAATTATGCCCTTCACACAAACTGAAGGTGCTGAAAACGAGAATACAGGCATTACTTAATCGGAAATTGTCGCGTTTCAGTCTTCAGTACTGCAGCATGTTACTAGATATCCTGACATAACTTATTTGCCTCGCGTATTCTTGAATTACCGATATGTTTGGTGTACTGTTGTCGCTGACACCATGTTACCAAATTGAATGTGCGCATTTTTCGGAAAGATATATAAGCAAACTGCAACTTGAAAAAAAAAAGTGCGCAGACGCAATGTGGTGAATCGTGGCGCAGCGGGTATTCCACAATATTGATGTAGTGCACCGCAGGACAGTTTATAACGACCAATCTTACTCACATGAACATCTTCATAACTACGTCGGGTTAGTAAGGCACACTTGAGTTTCTAGTTAGGAACAATTCCTGTGAAAGAGAAATCAACGTTGTTTTTCTTTCTTTTTAGAGATTGAAGGTATTCAAGCTCAAAACTGTACGCCGGGTGTCCACAATAAACCCCCCGGACCCTTTGCTTGTCAGCCACGCATACTGACGGAGGCCGTTTGCGCAGGCGGCGCGCAGAGTTGGCCTCCAACGTGATAGCCGAGTGCGAAAGACGGAAGGCCGGCGCTTCCATCGGGCGTGCCACAGCCAGCTTTTCACGTTAGTTGAGGCACTCGAGTGCAGACATTTTTGCAAAGTACGTGGCAGGTTGTGGTTTGTCTAGAAGTAGCAAAGACCTAGCATTAGACGCGGAGACCAGGTTAAGCCTGAAGATTAAAAAGGCGCATGTACCGCTTCATTTATCAGTTCAAATGTACCGTTTAGTTTTGATTCTCTGGTAGTGCTTAAGCATCCACTGCAAGGGTGTCCTATTCAGGTACAGTAATTTGTAAAGGGGGTTTATTGAAGGACTGAGCAAGCGGGTGGTAGCTCTAAAGGAACGCAGGCGAACCCAGATGACGGTGCTTGATCGCCGATCTCGTGCCTTCTTCTTGTGCTGATGATAGCTGACCTGATGGTATCAACGTCTTTCTTATTCACTACAATTACCCCCGGCGAAAAAGTTGAAGCCATCCTGGCGATCTAACACGTGGGGACAAGCGGGTCAAAGTACGGCTTCAGACGGTTTACGTGAACGATATCACGTCCACGCCGACGACGGTCGCTCGGTGGCGTGAGGGGTTCAATGGCGTAGTTCACGGGTGAAGTACGCTCGACCACGCGGTAGGGACCATGATAATTGGAGAGTAGCTTGGGTGATACACCAGGGGCGCAGGGCGGTACATGAAGCCATACAAGTGCTCCAGGAAGGAACGTCGGTGCAGAACGATGGTCGTCGTCACGGATCTCCTTCTGGCGCTGTTGGTCGGATGTAGTAAGCCGCTTGGCTAGCTTGCGGCACTCTTCTGCGTAACGAGCGGCTTCCGAGACAGGCTTGTATTCGGAGGGATCTGGCGAGTATGGGAGTAAAGTGTCGATGGTGTGTGATGGTTCGCGACCGTACAGGAGAAAAAATGGGGAAAACCCTGTAGTGACTTGCGTAGCGGTGTTATACGCGTATGTCACAAATGGGAGAACGAGGTCCCAGTTTGTTTGATCAGAAGCGACATGCGTAGCGAGCATGTCCCCCAGAGTACGATTAAACCGCTCAGTCAAGCCGTTCGTCTGTGGGTGGTAGGCTGTACTCTTCCGGTGAACCATATGGCACTGTTGAAGAAGTGCTTGTATTACATCGGAGAGGAAAACGCGCCCTCGGTCACTGAGAAGTTCTCGAGGAGGACCATGACGAAGCACAAAACGATTGAGTATGAAAGTTGCGACGTCTTGTGCTGTAGCTGTGGGGAGAGCAGCAGTTTCAGCGTACCGTGTTAGATGATCCACTGCCACGATAGCCCATCGGTTGCCTGCCGTTGTTAATGGTAGTGGTCCGTAGAGGTCAATTCCTACACGGTCGAATGGGCGGTCTGGGCATGGAAGTGGCTGCAATGAACCTGTTGCAGGATGTGGCGGGCTTTTCCGCCGCTGACATTCGTGGCAGCCGCGAATGAACTGGCGGACGAAGGTAAACATTCCGCGCCAGTAATACCTTTTTCGTAGGCGCTCGTAGGTCTTGAAAACACCGGCGTGAGCACATTGCGGGTCGGAATGAAACGACGCGCAGATGGTAGAGCGCAGCGTTCGGGGAATGACTAGTAGCCATTTCCTACCATCTGCTGAATAGTTGCGCCGGTACAAGAGGCCATCCCGAATACTGAAGTGCGGAGCCTGGCGGCGCAAGGTTCGAGTTGTTGGAAGTGTCGGTGCCGCAGATAACGCGTCAAGAAGCGAAGCGATCCATGGGTCATTACGTTGTGCAGAAGAGATGGTGTCCTCGTCAAGCGCTGACAACGTGTTGTCCGAGGAAATAGATGCGATGTCCGGGGATAGGGGAGATCGTGACAGTGCATCAGCATCGGCATGCTTGTGGCCGGAACGATATACCACGCGAATGTCATATTCTTGAAGCCGAAGAGCCCAACGGGCAAGACGACCTGATGGGTCCTTAAGCGACGATAACCAGCATAATGCGTGGTGGTCCGTTACTACATCAAAAGCACGGCCATAAAGGTATGAGCGGAACTTGACAAGCGCCCAAACGATCGCCAAGCATTCCTTCTCGGTGACGCTGTAGTTTGATTCAGCCTTGGTAAGAGTTCTGCTGGCGTAGGCGACGACATACTCGGCGAATCCAGGCTTGCGTTGCGCGAGAACCGCACCGAGGCCGACACCACTGGCGTCGGTGTGGACCTCAGTTGCTGCCGTAGGATCGTAGTGACGCAGTATTGGTGGCGAAGTGAGGAGACGACGAAGGGTACAGAAGGCTTGGTCACACTCAGAAGACCATGCCGAAATATCAGTGGTGCTGCCTATAAGTTCGGTCAAAGGCGCAATGATAGAGGCGAAGTTGCGCACGAACCGGCGAAAGTAGGAGCATAACCCCACGAAGCTCCGTAACTGCTTCATAGTCGTTGGTTTGGGGAAGTCGGCGACAGCACGTAACTTAGCCGGGTCTGGAAGTATACCGTCCTTTGATACGACGTGCCCGAGAATCGTAAGTTGGCGAGCAGCGAAGTGACACTTCTTGAGGTTGAGTTGGAGCTGAGCATTCTTCAGGCACGTGAGGACGTGTTTGAGGCGCTCGAGATGTGTTCCAAAGTCTGGCGCAAAGACGACTATATCGTCGAGGTAGCAGAGACAGATTTGCCATTTCAAACCCCGAAGAACCGAGTCCATCATGCGCTCGAAGGTGGCAGGCGCATTGCAGAGGCCGAAGGGCATGACATTAAACTCATACAGACCGTCCGGTGTCACGAAGGCTGTTTTTGGTCGATCGGCATCGGCAAGGGGGACCTGCCAGTACCCTGAGCGCAAATCTAATGATGAAAAAAACTCGGCACCTTGTAAAGTATCAAGGGCATCGTCAATCCTGGGTAAAGGATACACGTCTTTTCGAGTGATCTTATTTAGGCGCCGGTAATCCACGCAGAAGCGAACGGAACCATCCTTTTTTTTAACGAGCACTACAGGTGATGCCCATGGACTTTGTGAAGGTTGAATGACGCCACGTTGCAGCATATCGTTCACCTGTTCGGTAATAACTTGGCGTTCCGTCACAGAAACACGATATGGTCGCTGTCGTAGTGGCGCATGGGAGCCGGTATCGATGTAATGTAGAGTGGTAGAAGTGCGGCCAAGTGAAGGTTGAACAACATCGAAAGATTCGCGGTACTGGTACAGCAGTTGGAGGAGTTCAGATCGTTCAGATGGTGACAGTCCGTCTGCGATCGCCGAATCGAACACTTTTGAAGCCTGTAGATGAGAGTGGTTAAGAGCACTGACGGTGGCGAGGTCACTTTGGGATGATTCTTGCGGCACTGTAAAAATTTGTCCGTTATCAATGGGCTGTACGCATCCAAGAGACTCGCCTTTAAACAGTTTGATGGTATGCGGAAAGGGATTGGTAAGGCAGAGAGCACTGGCTCCATCAGAAATTGAGAGGGCTGAATAAGGGAGCAGAAGTGGTTTCCGACTTAGAAAGAGGCGTGATGGCTCGAAAAATGCTACTTCATCACGCATGCCGTCGGAGACCACAGGGAGCAAAACAGCTGTTGTCGGTGGAATGTCAGTGTCTTCTTGGACAACTAGCTTGTGCGCGGCTTGATTAGTGTGGTCGTAGGGCTGCTCGAAGAACGGAAGCAGTTCAAGTTCGGAACGGGCACAATCTATAACGGCACGATTACGGGATAGGAAATCCCAGCCAAGGATGACGTCATGAGAGCACGAGGAAAGGACGATAAACTCAACAATGTAGTGGTCCTCCGCAATTTTGAGTCGGGCAGTGCAGGCGGCTATAGGTCGAACAGGTTCTCCATTTGCTGCACGTAAGAACATATCAAGCGGCGTGGTCACCTTTCGGAGCTTGCGGCAAAGTTTGGCGTCTATAACAGACACAGCGGCACCGGTATCCACAAGAGCGTATGCATGGGCGCCGTCTACAAAAACTTCGACGATATTTGACGGCAAGGTGCGAGGACTTGAACATTTCGATAGCGCAGTTCTTGCCCCTTGAACTGCGACGGCTAGTTTCCCTCATTTTGAGGGGCTGGTCGTGGACGCATGGGTGACAAGGAGCGTCGATTGGGTGAAGGTGAGCGACGAGACGAAGTTGCCGGATAGTCACGGGAAGACGTGTTTGACTGACGATCCGAACTTTCATAACCAAAAGGTGGTCGGTCCATGTAATTGCTTCGTGGTCGGACGTCTGTGTAGGCGGGCACGCGACGACGGCAGTATCGGGAGATATGGCCAGGTCCGCCGCACGCAAAACAAATCGGCCGGTTATCGCGCGTTCGCCAGGCATTTGTAGCAAGGGGCGCCGCCCACGCGGCATACGGCTGAGTCGAGGCTGTGGTAGCGAGGGGAGGAGCCCATGCGACGGAAGACTGAGTAGGAGCGGTGACATGCGGCAGTCCATTGAACGGCGAGGGCTGGTGTGGCTGCTGCCTCTTTACTGCGTCAGCATAAGTAAGAGGCGCGGCGACGACTTGCTGCTGAAAGGGCACTGGCATAGCCTCGGCAATCTGGTCCTGAAGTGCATGTCGGAGCATGGGAGCTAACGGTGTCGGTGGTTGCTCTTGCTGCTGCTGCGGGAGCTCTTGGCGCTGACAAAACGGCAGGAGGGAAAGCTGACGTGCGACCTCCTCACGCACAAAGTCTTTCATTTGTGCTAGAAGGCGGGAGTGGTCAGGTACGACGTCCAGTGCAGCGAGTGGTTGGTTAGGCTGAAATGGACGACGGGTGAGAGCTCGTTGCCGTCGCAATTCGTCGTAGTTCTGGCACAGAGTTACCACTTCAGACACCGTGCCAGGAGACTTCGCCAGGAGCATTTGAAAGACGTCGTCATCAACACCTTTCATAATGTGCTGGATCTTGGCACTTTCGCTCATTGCGGCATCGACGCGCTTGCAGAGATCGAGTATATCTTCGATGTAGGCGGTAAACGTTTCGCCAGGTTCTTGTGCCCGTGAGCGCAGGCGTTGTTCGGCGCGCAACTTCCGCACGGCAGGGCGACCGAAAACCGAGGATATTGCCTGCTTGAAAGTGGCCCAGTTCTCAAACTCGGATTCGTGGTTTGTATACCACAGTTTCGCCACATTAGCCAAGTAAAAGTTGACGGTGCTCAATTTAGCAGCGTCATCCCACCTGTTTGGTCCACTGACTTTTTCGTAGGACGACAGCCAGTCCTCGACGTCCTGGTCTTCGGCGCCCGAAAAGATCGGGGGGTCTCGCTGGTGAACCGGGCCGGGGCAAGTAGGAGCCGCGAGAGGTGCTGTCTGTTGGGCAGCGTCAACTTGCATGGTCGACGGCAGCGTGCGGGATCGGAGTTCCAGGGTGTAGGTGATGCAGTTACCCAGCACGATCCACCAAATGTAAAGGGGGTTTATTGAAGGACTGAGCAAGCGGGTGGTAGCTCTAAAGGAACGCAGGCGAACCCAGATGACGGTGCTTGATCGCCGATCTCGTGCCTTCTTCTTGTGCTGATGATAGCTGACCTGATGGTATCAACGTCTTTCTTATTCACTACAATTAAATGATAGACCCCGACGACTCTCGGCACAATTGAAGCTTACGCTATGCGCTGAGTGATGCAAACACTTCATTACTTTCATACAATGTTTCAATCCTGTCGGCGACCTCTAGAATTAGAAATAATTCACTCGTTACCTTTTCGACCACTAATCTACGCTATTGGGCTAACGGTATTTGCCATTACTAGTACTTATAGTTGACTCTCTACAGAGGACCACCACTATCTGTTTGCCAAAGTTTTAATTACTACTCAAAAACGCCAATAACCTAGAATACAGCCTTAAAAGAAGCGCGATTCTATTTTTTGACAGTTAGAAACTTTTCGCGTTTCCTTTACATGCACTCCAACCGCCCACGACCTGTGTGCTCAACGTAACAATCTCATAGAAGCAGCTGATTAGTTCACTAAGGAGGAGCACGCAAATTGTCAGTTGACAGTAAACGTCGAATTAGGAATGCGACAACGCGAAACCGGCAAACCTTCAACACTCAGGACATTTTCAAAACAGCAACGTCAAAATTGAGCGAGAATGGAAGAAGTTAGCAGATAATAAACGTGTGAGAAGGAGGGTCATCTAAGGCCCTGAGACAGTTTAAGCTCGCAGGGTCAGAGCTTCGAAAGCACGCTATTTTTAATGCACATTCAAACAGTTAAGAAAAGGCCAGGCAAGCTACGAGTCTTGTGAAGTTGAGAGCTGCTAGGCTGTAAGGTGGTATTCTACAGTGCTAAGGAAGTGCAACAGAACCCTCCACTGAAAGCTAGCGCAGCAGCCTAGCATGTAATGACAAAATCCAGTTCCAATGCAGAGGTCCGACCATTCTCATTCGTATATTCACTTGAAATGCGTGATAAACAAATCGTTATATAGAACAAAACAACGAAGAGGCCTGAGGTGCAGCCTCACGACGACCACCTGTTGGTAATGCCCTTCCTCACTAGAGCAAGATTAGCCATCACGGGGCACTACTTGGCCACTACCTCCTTTATGAAAGTACCCATCAACCCTTTGGCCTTAGTCCCCAGCGGCTTTGAAGAAGCTGTCCAGGGTGGCGGTCAAAACTGTGACGCAGTGGATGGGGCTAAGAATCTCTGGATCCGCACATGCCGCCATTGCAATCTTAACTTGGCTACGTTCAACGCTAGAATGCGTTGAATGTAGTAAGGCTAATTTAGCTGTGCTATTCGAGGCTATAGAACGTGTTAAATGAGATCTAATAGGGCGCAGAGATGTTGGAAGGACAGGTGAGGCCTATACAGTGCTGTAGAATGGATACGTCCTATGGTACCATGAACTAATGGACCGAAAAGAACTAGGGGTGGGGTTTTTTGTGCACAATATCACTGGCAACGTTGAGGAATTCCATAGCATCAGTAAGACGGTGGCATGTATCATACTTAGGTTTAAAAAAAGGTACAAGGTGATGGTGGTACAGGCCTATGCACCTGCATCGAGCCATGATCATAATTTGGTTGAACGTTTCCATGAAGACGTAAAGCCAGCCAATAATAAAGTAAAGACACATGATAATATTATCATGCATGAATCTAATGCCAAATTAGGCAAGAAAAAGGCCGAAGACCATGCAGTGGGGGAATATGGCATCGACTCTAGAATTGCCAGAGGGGAGTAACAAGTAGAGTTCGCAGAGCATAATCATTTGCGGATCTCGATTACCTTCTTCACAAAACGGGCTAACCGGAATGTGACGTCGAGAAGTCCTAACTGTGAAACTAAAGATGAAATAGACTTCACTCTGTGTGCCGACCCAGGCATTGTACAAGATGTAGAAGTAGTTAGCAATATCCGATACAGGGACCATAAAATAGTAGGAGCTCGTATCCACCTAGGTTTAAAGAAAAGCAAAATCATAAACTGATACGAAAGAAGCGAAATAATGAGCTGGTGGTGAGAGGGAAGTGCAGGAATTTAGTTTTGCTTAAGAATATAATATAGGCTCTAAACAAGGTAATCGACCTTAGAGTTGACACAATGAACGATAATCTTACTAATATTATCAAAGAATGTGCGACGGAAGACGGAGGTACAGTCACTAGACATGACCTGCATAATATCTCAGGCGACAAAAATCTCATTAAGAGACGACAAACCATGAAAACCTCAAATGAAACGGACCAAAAAGTTCTATTGGAGCTTTCGAAGTCAATCATTAGGTGTAAGGTAGCCGACGTCAGAATGTGTAACATAGAGAAAATTTAGTAGGCTGTAAAAAGCGGCAGAAGCCTAAAAGCTGCTAAGGCAAACTTGTGCATAGAGAAAATTCCATGTATGCTTAAGAGAAAAGGAAGGCAATGTCATAACCAAAATGAATAGGAAAGGGTAAGCGATTTAGAAATTCCACAGAGAGCTGTATAGAAGCCCAAACAACCAGGGTGATATTGTAAGAAGCAATAGCCCAGAGGAATTCGACATCCTACAAGTAACGACAGGAAAAGTAAGGAAAGCCCAAGAAAGAATGCAAAGGGGCTGTAGCCAGTGAGGGAGACGTGAGACGACGTCGTGAAGGCGGCCGACGGGGCCGTACCAAATTTCACCACTTTATATCTTCGGCCAAGCGGAGCGGCGGCTGTTGCCGGCGTACGACACGCCTGGCGTGTGAGCTCGTTCTCTTGCTCGTGCAGCTCGAGCTAGGCATGAGCTGCGCGAAAGGCACGGCGCTGTAGCTAAGAAATGATGACCATGATGATGACACCACAGATGGATCCCCCCGCCCCGGCTGTAGACATGAACATGAATGAAAACAATGCGAGCGTATACACAAAGGTGGGTAGTTCGAAAAGCAAAACTGCCCGTGAGCAGTCGAGATTGTCCATTGTGGCTGCTACGTCGTCTGTCATGAAGGTGACCGACGAACCACTAGTCTTTCGCCAGACGACGTTTGATGCGTTGTCGTGGGCAAGGCAGGCGAGCCGATCACGTGCGCCACGAGATCCAGGGGTGGGTCTGTGGTGTCGCAGTTGTGGGGGCCCATCAGTGACGTTGGAACTTCGTATGATATCACGGGTTGTGAAAATTCATAATGAGCCAACGTCTGAGCATTACATACACCATGGTGTTCTCAAAGTGTATTGAGCCCCACACTATTCAGTGTTGTTATTATCGGCTTCGTGGAAAGCATACCAGAGTTGGTGCAGATATCTATTTGTGCAGGCAATATTGATACGTGTATGGAACTGTCGCACCGACACAGCTGAATTGGCACCCAAATGAAGAAGACGACAACGTGGTTGTAGTGGGTTGGACTCTGAAGCTTCTCCCGTTAGCCTGCTTGACTGTGCGCTCTCTAAGCCGTTAGCAAGACCAGCTCTCGGTGAATAAATCTTTCCCGTAACATCTTTTGGTGGAAGGTGCTGGGTCTTCACACAACCCGGCTATGGAACTCCGCAGTGGACGCCAGCTTTGTCCAGCCGCGATGCCTGAAACTGGCACTCAGGCCTCGCCATCCGCGCCGGCTCCATCACCTGTGATTCCCCCCAATCTTCTCGACCCTGGCACGTTTTCCGGGACGGACAGCACGGACGTCGAAGAATGGCTCGCATTATTCGAGCGCGTCAGCAAGCACTACAGGTGGGACGAAACGCTTATGCTGGCATAAGCGTTCTATTCTACCTACGTGGTACGGCACGCGCCTGGTATGAGACGCATGAAGAAGAATTAACCAGCTGGGACACATGCAAGCAAAAGCTTCGCGATTTGTTCGGTCGGTCAGTTGCTCGTCAGATGGCAGCCAGGCAGGAACTCGCGTTGCGTGTTCAATCATCGACGGAGTCGTACGTCACGTACATCCAAGACGTACTGGCACTGTGCCGGAAGACGGACAAGAACATGTCCGAGGCGGACAAGATCAGCAACGTGTTGAAAGGCATTGCTGATGATGCTTTCAACATACTAATGTGCAAGAACTGCACCACTGTCGACTCCATCATATCTGAATGCCGGCGATTTGAGCAAGCTAAAAGCAGGCGAATCACCCACCAAATCGCGAGACTACCAAACACTGCTGCGACTTCGTCTTGCGAGGATTCTGCAGCGCCCCGTTCACTTGCCCCTCCTGCCAATATCGCAAGGATTGTTCGCCAGGAGCTGGAAGCCATGGCACCCGCTTCCTATCAGCCCCCTGCGCAAGACAACTGGGCAACAGTCTCGCTTATTCAAGCCGTCGTAAGTCAGGAGTTTGCTAACCTTGGCGTCCAGGTTCCCCAGCCCGCCAGACTTATGCCGCAGCCCATGAGCACTCCCGTCCACAACGCTGACCACCACTCTGCTCCACTTGTCGCTGCGGCAGCTTCGACTCCTCGGTTTCCACCACGCTACCGAAATCCATCTGAGTGGCGCACGCATGATGATCGACCAATCTGCTTTTCTTGCTCTCGAGTTGGGCACATCTCCTGCCTTTGCCGCAACAGGTAGTATTTCCGGCCAAGCTTTCGTAATGTAGATCGCCGTCAGGACCGCGGACACTATTCGCAACCCGGTTTTCCGGATGACCATATTCTGGACCCTTCAGCTTGCCGTTCATTTGCACGCTCCGAACCGTTCTACGCTGACGCCGTCGCCCAGAGAAACTGGTCCAGCCGCTCGCCGTCACCTCAGGGTCGGCCGTCACGCTCCCCTCAACGCCGCCGCTCTCCGTCACCGGCTTATTCTGCCCATTCCCCGGGAAACTGACGAGTGCAGCTCTTGGAGGTGGCGCTGCGTTGACGACTCGGAACGAAAACCCTCAACCGGCTACAAATTCAAGACGCAATTTACTTCGGGTGTTCGTTGATGTCCCCGCCGTTACTGCTCTAATTGACACTGGTGCCCAAGTATCTGTTATGAGTTCTGCACTTTGATCTCGCCTGAAAAAGGTTCTCACACCAGCTATGTTCTCTACTGTTCGAGTTGCCAACGGAAGTTGAACATCGGTGCTTGGTATGTGCACTGCCCGCGTTACTGTTGCTGGCTACCACTCTTCCGTTCTCTTCGCAGTCCTCGATGCTTGCCCACACGACGTCATCCTTATAATTGACTTCTTAACCGCCCACTCCGCCCTCATCGATTGTTCTACCGGTATCTTACGGCTCGAATTGCCTTTGTGCTCCGATTTCACTCCTCCAAGTCGCACTCGGCTACAATCCTTGGAGTCTCTACGGCTACCGCCCCAGGCTGCTATGTACATTCCTCTATCGCCCTTCCCGTCCGTTCCTGATGGAGACTATCTGGTAGCTCCCCTCATTAATTTGACTCTTACGCACCACATCGCACTACCACATACTATAGTGGTTGTTGCTAACAACACGGTGCTACTTCCAGTTCTGAACTTCTCTACGTCGACCCAAGTGCTTCCCCAAGGCATCACTTTAGCCGATCTTTCCACCCTTGATGAATGTTCGATTTGTTCCTTTACACCTGACACTAAGACCATGACGAAACCTGTCATCACGTCGCAAAATAAGGCGTTCCTCGACAAAATGATATCCAGTGACCTCTTACCTTCCCAAGTTGCGGCGCTCCGGGGTGTTCTATTTTCTTACCTGGATATCTTTGACGTTGACGACCGTCCCCTGGGCCACACAAGTGCCGTAACCCACCGCATCGACACCGGCGACGCCACTCCACTTCACAAACGCCCTTATCGCGTGTCACGTGCTGAGCGCCAAGTAATACAGACGGAGGTCGAGAAAATGCTCAGTAAAGACGTCATTGAGCCGTCATCGAGTCCTTGGGCCTCCCCTGTGGTCTTAGTTAAAAAGAAGGACAACACCTGGCGTTTTTGCGTCGACTATCGCCACCTGAATCGGATCACCAAGAAGGACGTTTATCCTTTACCTCGAATCGATGATGCGCTCGACTGCCTCTACGGCGCCAACTATTTCTCGTCCCTTGACCTTCGATCCGGATACTGGCAAATTTCGGTCGACGACCGCGACCGCGAGAAGACGGCATTCATCACACCCGACGGCCTTTACCAATTCAAGGTCATGCCTTTTCAGTTGTGCAATGCCCGGGCTACTTTTGAACGTATGATGGACTCTCTTCTTCGCGGTTTCAAATGGTCGACCTGCCTCTGCTATCTGGATGATGTAATAGTTTTCTCGCCCTCCTTCGAAAGCCACCTGTCTCGTCTCTCGGTAATTCTTGACGTTTTTCGTTGCACTGGTCTCCAACTCAATTCGTCGAAATGCTCATTTGGACGTCGGCAGATTAAACTACTCGGCCACCTTGTTGACGCCACTGGTGTTCAACCCGACCCTGACAAAGTCTGTGCAGTCCGAGAATTCCCGGTTCCGCGTTCCACACAAGAAGTTCGCAGTTTTATTGGGCTCTGCTCATACTTCCGCCGCTTTGTCTTCAATTTCGCGGATATTGCTAGGCCCCTCACGGATCTCCTCAAAAGGAATGTGGCATTTTCTGGCGGAAAGGACCAAGAACATTCCTTCGCGTCGCTAATTACCGCCCTCACATCACCACCTGTGTTGGCTCATTTTGATCCAGCGGCTCGAACAGAGCTTCGCACCGATGCAAGCGGCCATGGCATTGGTGCTATACTCGCTCAGATACAGAATGGCACCAACCGTGTGATAGCCTACGCTAGCCATCTTTTGTCGCAAGCGGAACAAAATTATTCCATCACTGAGCGGGAATGCTTAGCCCTCGTTTGGGCTATTGCGAAATTCCGTCCGTACTTATACGGACGTCCGTTCGCAGTCATCACGGACCATCATGCGCTTTGCTGGCTGTCGACGCTTAAGGACCCTACATGAAGACTCGGCCGATGGGCACTTCAAATACAGGAGTACACGTTCTCGGTTGTTTACAAATCTGGAAAGCTGCACAGCGATGCTGACTGCTTATCCCGGCACCCTGTTGATCCACCTAGCTCCACTGATTTGGAATCTGATACTTGCGTTTTAGCCATCACTGATTTTCTTAACGTGGCCGACGAACAGCGCTGAGATCCATCGCTGCTCACCCTCATTGACCGCAATCAATCGCGTCATACTGACCCTTCTCATAGCAGATTCCGGCTTCAAAACAACGTTTTGTACCGCCGCAACTTACACCCCGACGGTGCCGAACTTTTACTCGTCGTACCGCATCACCTGCGAAAGGATGTTCTGCGACAATTCCACGACGCTCCAACTTCTGGACATCTAGGAGTCTCCAGAACTTACGAACGCATTCGACCACGAGTATTCTGGAAGGGTCTGTACCGCTCTGTTCGCCGTTACGTCACATCTTGTGACCTCTGCCAGCGCCGAAAGAAGCCTACAACTCCCCCTGCCGGTCTACTTCAACCTATTGAAGTTCCAGCCGAGCCATTTTATCGAGTGGGGTTGGACTTGCTAGGCCCTTTTCCTACTTCTACAACTGGAAATAAATAGATTGCAGTGGCCACAGACTATGCCACTCGGTATGCAATCACTCGAGCGCTACCAACCAGCTGCGCAACCGACGTTGCCGACTTCCTGCTGTACGACATTATTCTCCAGCACGGCGCTCCGACTCACCTGCTCACAGACCGTGGTCGCTACCTTCTATCTCGTGTGGTTGATGATCTACTCCAATCTTGTGCTACCCGTCCCAACTTCACCACATCTTACCACCCTCAGACTAACGGCCTTACGGAGCGACTAAACCGCACATTGACGGACATGCTTTCCATGTACGTATCTGCCGACCACACTGATTGGGACATAGCTCTTCCGTTCGTAACCTTCGCCTATAACTCGTCGCGTCATGAAACAGCGGGCTACTCCCCTTTTTATCTACTCTACGGACGTCATCCCTTACTGCCCTTCGACACACTGCTTTCATCAGACCACCCATCCTCCACCTCGTACGCTCAGGATGCAATCACCCGTGCCCTCACGGCACGTGCGGTAGCGCGTGCTCGGTTATCGTCGATGCAGGCAGCACAGAAGTCTCTTTATGACCGTAGACATAGAGATGCCGTTTTTTCTGCGGGATCTCTTGTTCTCCTGTGGCTGCCATCTCGACGTGTTGGCCTCTGCGAGAAACTACTATCGCGATACGCTGGGCCCTACCGAGTCATTCGTCAGGTCACACCTGTGACCTACGAGATTGCCGCTACCACAAACTCATCAGCTGCTGCTCCCAGAACGGAAGTGGTCCACGTTTCTCGTCTCAAGCCCTACAACGCCGACTCGCTCATTTAACAGGCACCGAGACGATGCCTTACGGGCCGGGGTGATGACACGTGTATGCAACTGTCGCACCGACACAGCTGAATTGGCACCCAAATGAAGAAGACTACAACGTGGTTGTAGTGGGTTGGACTCTGAAGCCTCTCCCGTTGGCCTGCTTGACTGTGCGCTCTCTAAGCCGTTAGCAAGACCAGCTCTCGGTGAATAAATCTTTCCCGTAACAATATTTTTGTGTGGACGTATGATGTAACACATGCACTGGTACCTGCGAGACTTCAGAAAGCCGCGAACTCTATTTCAGCGTTCCTTAGTAATTAATTTCTCCAAAAAAACCGGCTCTAATGGCGTTCACGCGGAAAGCAAGAACGTCATAACCTATCGCCATCAATGGACAAATTGTCTTCTACACCCGAACACACAACTTCTTGGCTGTCACAATTGGTGAAAATCTCTGCTGAAGTCTCCATGTGGCCACTCTAAAGAAGCATTTAACAACCATCTATTAACTTCTCAAAATACTCGGAGGAAACAATTAGGGCACGGCAGTGCACGCGACCTTGCAGCCATACAGGACGCTGTTTATTGAACACCTGCAGTGCAGTATGAATATTTTGATGAGCGTCTGCAAAAGTGGTAAACGCACAATTGAAAACGCCCAGGGCCAGGCGCCTAGTGTTTGTCTTGAACTACTACACTGCACATCTACAGCGGATACAATCGTAATACCAAAGATCATTCAGCCACAATGCACATTAGTTTAGAGGTACTTTGATCGAATATTATGCGCCTTGCTCGCGCCGCTGCCCACCCCTTCGCCTCGCTTCCAAAAGAACGACAGTGTGCCTCCTTCTGTAAGAGAATATTGAGTTACAGTAAAAGCGTTTCAGCACAGCACATGCCTCTGAAACGTATCCTGACATCCGCTTGGTGTCTAGACCATCCACAGCCCCGCTTGTGAATGCCAGGAATTCGCAAGGAAGCGGATCTACAAACGCCAACTTCGAAGTAGCTGACACTCCTTATGCTGCACGAGAGATAAAAACACCACGTTAAGGCTTAAACGAATGGTTCGACATATGTTGGAGAATCTGCAGGAACTGTGATCTTCCCAGCAAAAGCAGAAACCACTCAGTTTCGAACGTCTCAGGAAACAACATCGACAGCCGCAAAACTCGCGACAATCCGCTGCGCACTCCGCATGATTTACCAAGAGGCACCTCTAAAATGGTGCATTTTCATTATTTCGAAACCAGCTCTGCAATGTATTCGAACTGCACTACGTCGTATACCTCAAGACGAATTTGTGCTGGAAACACGACGACTTTACCAAGACAACTAAATAAGAACAGACATGACGTAACTTTTCAATGATTACCAGGCCACTGCGGCATCATCGATAACAAGTATCTGACGATGCAGCAAAGAATACTCACGAAGATAGCCTTAGTGATCCTGTTTCACAATCAATAAGCGACGCAGCAGCAAGGATTCACACGCTAGCGCACTAACTGAAAAGCTCTCTGTGGAACATGTCTGGCTTTCTTCATACCTGTCTCCATCCCCAGTATCTATGCCTGAAACTTTCAATTCATTCTGGTTTATCCCCGAGCTGAGAGAACCGTTTTGCGCTTCATGTGGCTTGGGGCGTCTTATACGAACACCTTTGTTTTCCGCATTGAATAGGCAGACAGTGTTGCGTGTGACCATTGTGGCGCTGATAAAACCATCCAACAAATTTTGTGTCAGTGCACTCAGTACAACTGTCAGAGGCAGTCCCTGTAAGCAGTGTTCGCACTCCTCATTGACCAGCCGATTTCTGAAAGATCAATTTTGGGATGCCGGAAATATTGAGTTTCACACCTAAAAGAGACAAAGGCTCTCTTGATGTTCCTGCGAGCGACCCGCCTTGTCGAACAATTGTAATACTACAGCGTGTATTTGGTGTTTTCGCTTATTTTCCTCTCTCTCAATCTCTCTTCCCTACTATTCTATCTGCCCCTTCCCCAGTGCAGAGTAGCAAAACAAAATACTTGCTTTCGGGTTAACTTCCCTGCCTTTATTCATAATTTATCTCTCTCCCTCAAGCAAAAAGCACGGATGAAAATCAGCATACTAAGAAAGAGCGCGGACTAACAACTGTTCTAACTCGACACTTAAAAAATTGGCCCCGTACCTGCATGTTTTACTGCAATTGTCATCGAAAGACGATAGTCTTCTATGTGAAAGAGTGGACAAACGTGAACAAAAAAATAATCGGTGAATCGTATTCTAGAGGCCCTGCGTTAGCGGTTCTCAATCCGTGTAGCGAAGATGAACGAGCACATCGAGGCACGTTAGATACGAGCGCTATCTGGCAGTTATCTTCAAAAACGCCTCAAAAGCGAAAGAAGACGTGCGCGCCTGTCTCGGAGGCAATAAGGTGTAAAACACAAAGCGACGGGCAGGTGGCACCGCCGAGTCGTCTTAGCAAAGCATTGGAAGCACTTGCCTTTTTGGGCTTAGCGTTGCATTGGTAGCGCAGCGTGATAAACGCCAAGGTCCTTAGAATTATGTATGCGTTGTCTCGTACAAAGCCACACAGAAATTAATGGCGTGTTGTTATGGTGCCTCAGTTATGCGGAATAGTTGCTCTTTAGTTGACAATCGCACATGTAAGAACGCTGAAACTTAAGCAGTATTGTTGGGTGCCGTGGATGGCGTTGGCCGTTGGGGGGGTATCGTTTGGAGCCGTTTGGGGTATCGTTATGGCGGACAAGCAGACAAATGAACAGACAGGCCAAATTTTTGCTTCAAAGTACCCCTAGAAAGACTATCGTCTTTAAAAGCGCTTATGAAACAGGAAGACGCACGAAACGAGTGCACAAGTATATACCTATTCAGTGCCATCATGTACACCAAATGTAGTGAAAGTAACTCTCAGTATTGCAATGTTAGAAGACCACTGCAAAGGCGACGTGATGCTGAAACGACCGCTGGTGTTTCCAAGAAAAAATACTGTCTTTTAGAAAAGTTTAAACTTGCACCAGAGTTAATGCCGAAATAATTAAAAGTATCGAGAGCGTGTTGTCGCGATTGTTCATTATGTTCATATAGAGTAATGTCATCTGCATATGCAGTGACATTTACTTGAGTGTTACCAGGTAGGGGTAAGCCACGAATCTGCGGGTGACGTTTGAATCTGCGGGTGACGAAGAAGGGTTCTAATGCAAGGATGAATAGCTTTGGGGCGAGGAGACACACTTAACGGACCCCACGCGTTACTTCAAATTGGTGAATCTCACGGGAATCGATGTGAAGGGTACTTTCTGAATTAGTGTAAATCGCGTGAATGAGGTAAGTGAACTTTTCGGGAGTCCGAATGCATGTAAAACATTTAGTAAGTAGCCATGTTTTATGAAATCAAAAGTTTTCTCTTGGTCTGTGGAACGCAACAGTCCCTGAGCACATCGGTTAGAGGTGTACTGAATGATGCCACGCGTTAGCCACGTATGGGTATGTATTTCTCGGCCCGAAACAGAACAGAGCTAGTGGTGAGCTTTTAATGTTGCAAGAGATGGACTGATTCAGTGCACCAAGATGTTCACCAAGAGCATGTTATCTACAATAGGCAGGGTAATATGGCGCCAATCTTCTGGTCGCGTGGACATTGTGTCTTTCTTGGGAACTAGTGTCATACGGCCTCTGTGGAAAGAGGTTAGAAAGATAATATCTCGGAAACACTTTGCGAATTACGTGTGGCATAATTGTACTAATGATAGGCCAGAACTCTACATAAAGCTCTACATGGAGTCCGTCAGGCCCTGGAGCCGAACCCTTTTTCCTTACGTCTAATGCACCCTTTATTTTGTCATCGGGTGGCGGTGGTAGCAGAACGTCATGTGACATGTTGAAATCATGTGGTAAATCTTTTGGCATTGGATGCGAAGAAGCAGATTTTGGGTAACTGGCACTAGCAGCAGATTGAGCCATTGAGTGAAAGTGTTGAGTGAATGCCTGAAAGTCACGCGTACCTGCAGCAGCTGGCGAGGTAGAGTTTAGCGAGTGGGCAGGCGAGCCTGGTGGACAAAGCAGAGCTCTGCGTGCATACCATGGCACCTCAGATGCGTACACAGTGCATGTCTGCAGTGCCAAGCTGCAGCCGAGAACAAAGAAGCGTGTATAGTACGTCGGTACCATTCGTCGAGCTCCTCTTGGCATGTCCACATAACGGGGGAAGGGCTGGGATCGTGGTGGACAATGCGTATTTTTTGTATTAACAGTGACGCATCTTTGGACATACGGGCGCTACGTCCCCGGCCCGATGCATTGCAATGAAGACGCCACTGTTCTTTGAGGTGATCCCAATCAGCTATATCTACCCTAATGAACGATGCGCGTAACGCTCGGGACAATTTTAGGGCGAAGCTCTTTATAGCGGCACCCGTTCATCCCTCGTAGTCGTAGTCGTAGTCGTAGTGTGTAACCAGTCTTACGTTTTGACCTGCAAGGTGGTGTCGGTGGGAGATTTCTCCTGTGCGTTGTTAAACAATAAAAAATTTGTAGCGTGCGGGTTAACTGAAAGCTGAATTCTCCTGTCTCACATTCCCCATTAGCAGCCATTGTCATGTACATTGAGCACTATCTGACAAGAAAGGGTTGTGCGTTATACTCGCTAGGCGCAACCTCCATGGTTTTAGAAAGATTTAGCGAGTGTTGAGCCGCAGTGCCATGAATACAGTGAAGTAGTATATGCCATGAACTCAAGGTGGTTAGAGGTGGGAAGTAGGTATGAAGCGCAAGGCGTAAGAAAGCAAAAGCCGAAATCTCCTGTCTCTCAATCCCCATTAGCAGCCATTGGCACATACATTGAGCACTATCTGACAAGAAATGGTTGCTACGTTATACTCGCCGGGCGTAACCTCCTAGGTTTTAGAAAGGTTTAGCGAGAGTTGGGCCGCAGTGCCATGAATACAGTGAACTAGTATATACCATGAAGCCGAGGTGGTTAAAGGTGGGAGGTAGACACGAAGCGCAAGCCGTAAGAAAGTGTGCGTGTGCCACCTCTTGTTTAGTCCTTAGAATGTCAGCTGGATGACGGTGCTTGTATATCGGGAATATATGATGAAACGTGATGATGATGAGCTTCCTAATACAGCCACGCGTAATAGGAAGCTCGTGAATTCGTGTTTTCATGCGAGTTAATTGGCAGTCGTGCTTCTTGGCGGATTTCACGGATGCAGGGAGGATGTAAAGCAGCACGACTATAGCGGCGCACTCTGTCAGGTCTTGCTACCGGTTCGATATATGCGATCGAGCTTCATAGCATTCGCGTTTTATTTTCTCTTTCAAGCTATTGCATCCTTATTAAATTTGCATGCCTTAGTATATGAAACTGCAGTGTATCACTCTGCATATCTGTCAGGAAAAAATTACATTGTTCTTTTTCATTTCTCATTAGTGTTAAGGCGTTTATTTGCCGGCAACGAGCGAGAATATACATTGGCGACAGTCTCAGCCAAGCACGGGCTCTCAGCGCAAGCGGTGTCCTTGTTGGGTAGCCCCACTAGGAGGTACTCAAGAGTTCGACCCATTTCAGAGTTCGGAGGCTTCGCTACAATTACCCGGGGGTCGAAGAGGGAGCCGCCTGGCGACGTAACAGCTTGTTACTATGAGCGGGTCATATTAAGCCTTCAGGCGCTCCACGTTGACAATGTCTCGCCCACGGCGGCGCATGTCCGAAGATTGTTCAACGGGTTCGATCAGATAGTTGACGGGTGAGGTGCGCTCAATGATACGGTAGGGGCCTTCGTATTTGGGACATAGTTTGGAAGAGAGGCCAGCTACAGAGGTCGGGATCGAGAGCTATACAAGCGCGCCAAAAAAGAACGTGGGCTCAGAAGTGGTGGAGCCATCACGAATACTCTTCTGCCGCTCTTGCTCTTGCGTCGTAAAAGTCTTGGCAAGCTCGCGACACTCCTCAGCAAGCCTGGCTGTCTCGGAAATAGGTGTACACTCAGATGGATCCGGCGTGTACGGGAGTATCGTGTCCATAGTGTGCGACGGGTGGCTTCCATACAGCAAGTAGAAAGGTGAAAAACCAGTCGTGCTCTGAGGGGCGGTGTTGTAGGCGTTGGTGACGAAGGGCAGTATATTATCCCAATTAGTGTGGTTGGCAGCGACGTACATAGAAAGCATGTCGCCGAGGGTGCGGTTAAAGCGTTCGGTGAGGCCATTCGTCTGTGGGTGGTAAGCAGTAGTTTTGCGGTGGACAGAATGGCACTCCGTCAGAATGGCTTCGACGACTTCCGACAAGAAGACACGGCCTCGATCTCTGAGAAGCTCTTGGGGTGGTCCGTGGCGCAGTATGAATCGATGCAGCAGGAAGGATGCAACATCGCGCGCAGTAGCCGCAGGGAGAGCGGCGGTTTCGGCGTATCTCGTTAAATGGTCAACGGCAACGATGGCCCAGCGGTTACCAGCCGACGTCAGAGGAAGTGGTTCATACAAATCGATACCTACGCGCCCAAAGGGACGGTCAGAGCAAGATAACGGTTGCAGACCGGCGTGCGACATGTGGGCTGATGGTTTACGGCGTTGGCAAGTGGGGCAAGAGCGAACGAACTGCCGCACATAGCGAAACATCCCGCGCCAGAAGTAGCGTTGTTGAATGCGCAGGTAAGTTTTGAATACCCCAGAGTGCGCATATTGCGGATCAGAATGAAAAGATTCACATATCTTGAACCATAGACTGCGGGGTATGACTAGTAACTACTGCCGGCCATCAGAGTCGTAATTGCGTCGGTGTAGGAAGCCATCACGGATGGCGAAATGGTGAGCTCGACGACGCTAGGCACGCGTGGATGGTGTTGCGGACGGATTAGAGAGCAAGTCGATCAGCGGGGCGATCCAATTATCCTTTCGCTGTTTGGTAGCAAGGATGTCAACATCGATGGCAGATACAGCAATTGAGGTTACTGAGCAGGGCACGCCGTCTTGAGGAAGAGGGGAGCGTGAGAGGGCATCAGCGTCAGCATGCTGGCGTCTGTTGCAGTACAGCACACGGATGTCGTAGTCTTGTAAGCAAAGAGCCCAACGGGCGAGACGGCCTGAGGGATCCTTCAATTATGAAAGCCAGCATAGTGCATCATGGTCGGTGACGACATCGAATGGGCGACCATACAAATAAGGTCGAAACTTTGTAAGAGCCCAGACAATCGCCAGGCACTCTTTCTCCGTGACGGTGTAGTTTGTCTCGGCTCTCATGAGCGTATGGCTTGCATATGCTACGACATATTCAGGGAATCCGGGTTTTCGCTGCGCCAGGACAGCGCCGAGGTCTGCACCACTGGCGTCCGTGTGCACCTCCATTGGGGCTGTAGGGTCGTAGTGGCGTAGAATGGGAGGCGACGTCAACAAATGGCGGAGCTTCGCGAACGCGTCGTCGCACTCGGATGACCACGAATTGAGGGGCCCGTTACTTTCAAGGAGCTTCGTCAGCGGTGATATGATTGTGGCAAAGTTTCGTATGAAGCGTCGGAAGTATGAGCACAGGCCGACGAAAGGAGCTTCGTCAGCGGTGATATGATTGTGGCAAAGTTTCATATGAAGCGTCGGAAGTATGAGCACAGGCGGACGAAACTACGCAGTTCTTGACAGATGCAGGTTTGGGGAATTCGGCCACGGCCTGAAGCTTGGAAGGATCAGGAAGAATGCCGTCTTTGGACACGACGTACCCCAGTATGGTGAGTTGCCGTGCTGCAAAGCGGCACTTTTTCAGATTTAATTTCAAGCTGGCATTGCTCACACGTGCGAAAACTTCTTTCAGACGTTGGAGATGCGTGGAGAAATCTGGAGCAAAGACAATGGCATCGTTGAGGTAACACAAGCACGTGTACCATTTCAAGTTGCGCAGAATGGTGTCCATCATGCGCTCAAAGGTCGCAGGTGCATTACATAGACCAAACGGCATGACGTTGAACTCGTACAAGCCGTCTGGCGTGACGAAGGCGGTCTTTGGTCGAGCGTCGTCAGCCATGGGTACTTGCCAGTACCCCGAGCGCTGATCGAGAGAAGAAAAAAAATCGGCTCCATGAAGGCTGTCAATCGCGTCATCGATGCGTGGCAGTGGATAAAAATCCTTGCGAGTGATCTTATTGAGCCGTCTGTAGTCCACACAGAATCGCACAGAACCGTCTTTCTTCGCAACAAGAGCAACAGGAGACGCCCATGGACTGCCCGAGGGCCGAATAACGTCGCGTCGGAGCATATCGTCAACTTGATCATTAATTACTCGACGTTCAGCAGGCGACACGCGATATGGACGTTGCCGTAAAGGTGGATGGGCACCAGTCTCGATGCGATGCGTAACAACGGACGTGTGACCAAGAGAACTTCGCCCGACATCGAAAGAAGAACGATATTCTTGCAACAGGTCCAGAAGTTGGGAACGCGGTACGGCCGTAAGGTTGTTAGCGATGGAGGGGCCAAATACATCAGCAGATGACGAATCAGAAGTGGAAACAGCATTGATGGTACACGACCTGGGACCGCGCGTGTCATCGGGTACGTCCAGGACTTGTTCGTCGTCGACTGGTTCCACTCTGCCGAGACATTCCCCTCGAAGCAAGGTAACAGCGTACGGGGACGGGTTGGTTACAAAAATAGCAGCGTTGCCCTGGTTGACCTGCACGGTCGTGAAAGGTACTAGCAGCCCTTTCCTGCTGCAAGCGCGGTCAGATGGCGAAACAAGTGCAATGGTGTCGGAGAGACCGGCGCAGTAGACAGACACAGCCGTCGTCGAGTTTGGAGGCACTGTTGTATCGTCTTTCGTTAGAATCTTGCTCAGTGTCGAGGGACTGTCTTCTGGCGTCAAATGCGAGAAAGGTGAGAGCTTAATTTCGGTGGTGGCACAATGGATGACGGCGTCATGGCGGGAGAGAAAGTCCCATCCCAGGATGACGTCATGAGAGCATGCCGGAATGATGACGAACTGGGCAACATACAGAACGTCCTGGATGACAAGGCGAGCTGTGCACCCTGCTGTAGGATGAATACGGTGCAAACTTGCAGTACGGAGGGATAACCTAGAAAGTGGCGTCGTCATTTTCGAAGTAAGCGGCAGAGTTTTTCGTCCATAACTGATACGGCAGCTCCAGTGTCAATAAGAGCCGATGCACAAACACCGTCCACAAGCACGTCAATGACATTCGAGGGGCTGCTCTGAGGGCTTTCACATTGCGATAGCGTCGCAGTCCTTGCCTTGGGGACTGCGACGACTAGTTTTCCCGCTCATGAGCAGCCGCACTTGGTCGCATGGGAGACAGGGAACGACGTCGTGGAGACGGCGATCTTCGAGATGGACCTGGGCGAGATCGAGGTGGCATAGACGGCGGTTCTTCGCCATAAGGATGGCTGAGTTGGCCAGCAACAGGTGAAGAAATTGGAGGCGGCTGTACGCGATGGCAGTAACGGGCCACGTGACCGGCGTAACCGCAGGCAAAGCAGATGGGCCGGTTGTCGGGTGTGTGCCATCTGTTCACCGAGGTAGGTCTCGCCCATGTCGCAAGGGCCGATGGATAGAACGGTGGCTGCATGGTGGACTGAAGCTGAGGCTGAGGGGTTACGTCAACATACGTAGTGGGCACACCCGCTGCAAAGGACGGAGGTCGAAAGGCAGCTTCGGCGTAAGCCAGAGGGGCGGGTGCTGGAACGACTTGGGGTGGCCTGGCGACCACTTGCGCGTAACTCAGGGGCGCCGGAGCCGGAGGCTGTGGGGGGTAGTACGCAGGAATTACCTCCGATATTTCCTGTTCAATCGCTTGACGGATGGGAGGGAGAAGGGTAGTAGGCGATTGTTGAACAGTCGGTTGGTGGGCAAAGGGCAGGAGCGAGAACTGACGCGCGATTTCCTCACGGATGAAGCACTTTAGGTCTGCCATCAACGCCACTTGGTCACAACTGGCCTCCAAGCCAGCAAGCGTTGCAGCTCGTGGTGGGGAGCGTCGGGTCATCGAACGCTGCCGGTGGAGCTCCTCGTAGCTCTGGCACAGTGTGATGACCTCTGCCACTGGGCCGGGGTTTTTGGCGAGCAGCATCGTAAAGGCATCATCGTCAATGCCTTTCATGATGTTTCGGATCTTGTCAGACTCAGACATGGTGGGATTAGATTTGTTGCATAGGTCCAGGACGTCTTCAATATAGCTGGTGAATGACTCACCAGCCTCATGAGCACGTTCACGTAAGCGCTGCTCGGCTTGCAGCTTGCGAACAGCAGGGCGGCCGAAGACTTTGATGATTGCGGTCTTAAAGTCGCACCAGGTTGCAAAATCTGACGCGTGGTTGTTGTACCACAAACTGGCAACACCCGTAAGGTAGAATACCAAGTTAGTTAGCTTGCCGTCCTCGCCCCATTTGTTGGGGACGCTCACGCACTCGTAAATGGCGAGCCAGTCCTCCACGTCAGTACTATCAGCGCCAGTGAAGATGGGTAGATCGCGGATTTTGGGGACACCGGGACAAGGGGGTGGCGTTGGAGGAGGCGTTTGCTGAGAAACGTCGTGGTACATAGTAGATGGCAGGGTACGTGATCGTAGCTCCAAAGGCATAGACGGGGATTGCAGCACTCTCCACCAAATTGTTAAGGCGTTTAATAGCCGGCAACGAGCGAGAATATACAATGGCGACAGTCTCAGCCAAGCACGGGCTCTCAGCGCAAGCGGCGTCCCTGTTGGGTAGCCCCACTTGGAGGTACTCAAGAGTTCGACCCATTTCAGAGTTCGGAGGCTTCGCTACATTAGTTATAAAAAAAACTCACCGGTCCCCTTACATATCTAGCACCTGAGGCGACTGAAATGCTAAAACTGTCCTCGTTTTCTTCCGATTCAATGCACTAAATGTTTTCTACATCCCTCCGAAATATTTCTGCTCCAAACATAGTTTTCTTACTGCCTCAACAACGGGAGACAAAGCTAGCTTTCTGCCCTCAGCTGGTTATGCACTGGCCCCATGATTAGCCTCATTCAACCAAGCCCATATGTTGAATGATGCCGTCAAGTTATGTGACCTTCTGATACGTCACAGACATTTATGATATGTGGCGTCATTTGATGACGTTTCACGTAATGATGATTTCTCGCGTCACTCATGTTCACGCCGCTGACGCGAGAAGATGCTGGACGCTGCCGGCGATCAATTGTCGCTTTTCATGAGGCATTGAAAGCTATCAACCTAATGCACTGTACGGCTGTAGCTCTGTGTAATTGCAGCTTCCAGTGGTGTTCGGGGAGCGCGTGCTTGCCGTAGTTAGGCAGAACAATTGGTCTTCTAATAAATATTTGTACTACACTTTTATATGTTACCGTCATTAGCAATCCGATTATTTTAAAGATTAAAAAAATATTGGTGGCTGAAGACTACCCGTCACGTTTGGCAACAAGGCGCTGGACTAGTATCACTAAACGGGAGTGTGCTGCATCCGAACAATCAACAAGTGTGGTCTAAGTGATGTCTCAAATTTGATCGAGTATTTTATACGTTATGCACAAGCCACCACGCAGTAGCCAGAAAAACAACTTAGTTTTCTTTCCAAGTGCATAGTTTATGAAGCAAAAACCGAAAAAATCCTACACTAAGAGGCCAATTTCAAGAACCATCTTTGTCCAAAGTTCACGACAATGCGACGCAGAAGTATTACCGTTACAAAGAAGACGTTTAGTGTATGAAATACATGCGCAAGAAAGAGCAAAGTATCATTCTATGAAACTAGCAGAGCGAAGAGAAGTATCTTTGAAATATGTCTAAACATGCTAAGGTTTTCGATAAATGCTACATGATGCTCGCTACGAAGTTCATAAGAGTTATAAAATTAATAACTATGTGGTCCACAAGACTCCTCTTTGAGACCACTACTCTAGTGAGCACACCTATTGAATTTAAAGATATACACAGCATTCTTACCTCGAATATTGACGTGACGCGAAGCTCATAGGACACCGGTAGGAACAGGAATGTGACCACGGGTATCATAGCGACGGTATTCAGGCTGTACCACATTAGGTGGAAGCCGTACGCGTAAAAGTGACCCGTGAAGCCCACGAAGGTGACGGAAGATACAGAACTTGCCACAAGTGACGCTGCCAGCGGGAACGAACGTAGCGCCCTGCTACCAAGAAACATTTCGGTCGTGTCGGCGGCTCGAGCTTTGCGTTGCACGGAGAAGTACAGTCCGAGTCCAAAATTGAGTGCAATGACGACACCAGAGATCACGTACTCTACGACACCTATCATATCTAGCTGCTACAACTTATGCGTCAAAAAAACGTAAGGAACACGGTGACCGCGGAGAATCGTGTGAGTATAGTGATTTTCATCAACGTGCCCAGAATAGTGGTGGTTCGACTTCAGTTGCAGTGTTCTTTACCTAGACAGCGATGGGTAGGCGCCTAGCCAACACTACACAATTTGGCTTTGGTCTGTTAGATGTGCTTACTCGCATTGAGGCTAACCCTGTCTTTGTTTAAAGCTTTCGGTATTGAGCGTGGGAGGGCGAACGCTCTCACAGTAGCGCAGCAGTTTCAAAAATCACACCGCAAGCTGCGAGTAGATATAGAAGGACAGACTGTCAGCTGTAAGTTCCATGGTTGTGAATTGCTTTAACGTGAAGAGTTAGGGCTTGTATAGTTCGCGAGCAGGGGAATGTTGGTCGTCACGCAGCGTATCCGTGCATTCTCGAGTCCATTCTCTTACTGAGCCAGCTGAACCCACCTACTGAGCAGTATGCACTTTTAGCAAAGAAACGCTTGATAAGACACGTAGTACTGAACACGAAAGCTGCTGCAAACTAATACGGTAGTCAGTGCTTCAGCGGCCTCGTAAAGGGCTTCAGGAAGTCGTACATAGGGGCTCGAAAACCTGAAGGATAACGCGACACCTGCGTGTTCTTCAAAGCCGAAACAAAAACAAACTGATTTTCAAGCAAGCGTTTATTCTTTTCACACTTCCTGCTGTTCTTCTGACAGTGCGTTGGTAAGGGCCGCTGCTGTATGTGGCATGTACTCGATTCCATAAATAATGAAAACCACAATAAGATTACGCGGTATGTCACAGTGAAAGCTGCTGGAAAATTACACCATCTGGTTTTCTTGCACATGCGCGGATACCGCACAATATATGGGCCTGTATAGGCGACAGTTCTTGAGTGTTTTGGTGCCGACATACTAAGCTATTATTCATGACGTTGCGTCAAAGGAATAGTGCTATATAAGGTGGACGTACACGCAATAAAATGGTTGGGCTTGTGCATTCAACGTTGTGTGGTGATAATAACTCACGGTGTGATATACATAAAAAAGGAAAATGTTAAGCCGCTTCGTACCAGAGGAACCAAGCCCCAAAAATGTGCGGAGTTGGGTGGTCTTCTTACTTTATAATTATTTTGGCGCAATAGTATTAAGTAGCTTTTTTTGTAGAACTTATGCTGTAGTCGACGGCGCCCTTAGTAAAGCGAGAAATCAGCCTTATTTGTGAGCAAAATTTGGAGACACATGCCCATAAATGAACGATAACTTGAAAACCTCTGTGCAGAATGATAATTTAACCCTGGCCTACTGGGTGTTAAGCAGGTCTTAAAGCACGAAGCCACGTTCACTGCTTGTCTCTGCTACGTAAGCAAAAAAAAAAAAATCGGCAGATTCCACGTACCTGGGAATCAACTTTAAGTGAAGCACGCGGAGGGGAAGTCATCGTGCTGCATATTTTTAGCGACATGTCATGCAATGACGTCAGGTATATGTACAAATGTTGCAGCAAAGACATAAGTTGAAGAGTTTCAGATGTCTATATAACCAGTATTCCACCTGCACAACGATGTCAGCTGGAAATGTTTTTTAGCAACACCAGAAGCTGATATGAAGCGCTGATCCTCGCGAAGATGCTGGCCCTGGATGCTGCTACCTAAATCAATTTTAGTACGTGGCATCTCACCACAGTCGACGTTGGCCCGGCATGACGGCTGTATGAAAGAAGTACATATGAGATGTTTATAAAATTGATTAGGAAGCGCTGGAACCACTATTGACGTTTCACGACGATTAGCGTCTATTCGGAAAGTAGTTCCAAAATCTGGCGTAGCTTTGTGGTAGAATGCTTGACGGCCACGCAGAATGCTTGGGCTCGATTCCTGCTGGGACCCTGTAATTTATTATTTGCATTCGTCGGGTGGCCAACGCTGCCTATGTCAGGTTTTTCTTAACACTGACTTTATTCTATGCCTTAGCTGGGTCGACACTACCGATGTCAGGTATTGCTTAACGCTTACGCGTTAAAATTGCCCATGTGTCTTCTCGTCATTCCTGGGTAGATACTAAGTGTCAATCACCTGTGGCACATATCCAATTACCAGCGACACATACCAACCCGTGAGTATGTGTTCCCGACTGAAGGGAAGTGTTTGACGACGTACGCAACAGAATTGTGACGTTACTCATGTCTTGACCAGCCCATCATATTCGTCAGACCATCTTACCCTCCCATGCTACATTTGGTTCACGCCAAGTTAAGGGGGTTACCACAAAAGCACCTAAACGTAAGCGGCTAGATAGATCATCGTCATCATCATCATCATCATCATCATCAGCCTGACTAAGTCCACTGCAAGACAAAGGCCTCTCCCATGTTCTGCCAGTTAACCCGGTCCTGTGCTTGCTGCTGCCAATATATACCCGCAAACTTCTTAATCTCATCTGCCCATCTAACCTTCTGTCTCCCCCTAACCCGCTTGCCTTCTCTGAGAATCTAGTTAGTTACCCTTAATGACCAGCGGTTATCCTGTGTACGCGCTACATGTCTGGCCGATGTCCATTTTTTCTTCTTGACTTCAGCTATGATATCCTTAACCCCCGTTTGTTACCTAATCCACTCTGCTCTCTTCTTGTCTTTTAAGGTTACACCAACCATTTTTCTTTTCATTGCTTGCTGCAACGTCCTCAATTTAATCTGAACCCTCTTTGTAAGTCTTCAGGTTTCTGCTCCGTAGCTAAGTACCGGCAAGATACAGCTGTTATATACCTTCCTCTTGAGGGATAGTGGTAATCTACCTGTCATAATTTGAGAGTGCTTGCCAAATGTGCTCCACGCCATTCTTATTCTTGTTACTTCAATCTGGTGGTTCGGCTCCGCGGTTATTACCTGCCCTAATAGACATAGACTTTTACAACTCTAAGTGCACTATTCTCTGTCTCGAAGCGCTGCTCTTTACCAAGGTTGTTGTACATTGCTTTCATTTTCTGCAGATTAATAATAAAACCCACCTTTCTGCTCTCCTTGTGTAACTCCGTAATCATGAGTTGCAATTCGTACACTGAGTTACTCAGCAATGCAATGTCATCGCCGAAGCGTAGGTTACTAATGTACTGACCATTTACTCTTATCCATAACTGTTTCCATTCTAGGCTTCTGGAAACCTCCTGTAAGCACGCGGTAAATAGCAGTGGGGAGATTGTGTCCCCCTGTCTTACACCCTTCTTGATTGGTATTCTGTTGCTTTCTTTAGGAAGCACTATGATAGCAGTTGATCCCCTGTAGATTTGATCCAGGATGTTTATATCTGCTTCATCGATGCCCTGATTCCACAGTGTCTGCATAACAGCTGATATTTCTACTGAATCAAACGGCTTCTCGTAGTCTATGAAGGCTATGTATAGTGGTTGGTTATATTCTGAGCATTTCTCTATCACCTGATTGATAGTATGAATGTAGTCGATTGTTGAGTAGCCTTTTTGAAATGCTGCTTGTTCCTTTGATTGATTGAATTTTATTGTTTTCTTTACGCTGTTTGCAATTACCTTCGTAAATAGCATGTATACTAAAGAGAGCAAGCTGATCGGCCTGTAATTCTTCAAGTCCTCGTCATCTCCTTTCTTATAAATTAAGATGATGTTAGCGTTCTTCCAAGACTCTGGTACTCTTCCCGTCAACCTCGTAAACAGGGTGGCTAGTTTTCCTCACACAATCTGTCCTCCATCTTTCAGCAGATATGATGTTACTTGATCCTTACCAGCAGGTTTGCCTCTTTGCATGCTCTCCAAGGCTTTTCTGACTTCTTCTATCATTACTGGTGGGGTGTCATCTGGGTTACTCCTAGTTCTTATAGTATTAAAGTCGTGGTGTTCCCGGCTGCTGTACAGATCTCTGTAGAACTCTTCCGCTATTTTAACTATCCTATCCATATTAGTAGTTACTTCGCCTTGTTTGTCGCTTAGTGCATACATCCGATTTTTGCCTATTTTAAGTTTCCTCCTCACTGCTTTGACGCTTCCTCCGTTTTCAGAGCGTGTTAAATTCTCTCCATGTTATACCTTCTTACATCGGATACGTTACGCATATTAATTAGCTTCGAAAGCTCTGCCAGTTCTATTTTGTCTGTAGTACTTGAGGCTTTCATAATTTGACGCATCTTAATGGGAGTCTTCATCTCCTGGGAAAGCTTGGCAGTGTCCTGTCTAACTACTCTGCCTCCAACTTACACTGCACACTCCGTAATGTTACTCGTCAAATTATTATTCATTGTGTCTACGCTAAGGTTTGTTTCCTCACTAAGAACCTGTTCTGAGGTGAGACTCTGAATTCCTGTACCTTTCGTCTCAGTGCTAGCTCATTGATTGGCTTCTTGCGTATGAGTTTCTGTCGTTCATTCCTCAATTGTAGGCGAATTCGAGACCGTACCATTCTATGGTCACTGCATCGTACCTTGCCAACCACTTCCACATCCTGCACGATTCCTTGGTGTGCACTCAGTCTATTTCGTTCTTATTTTCGCCATTAGGGCTATGTCGACTTGCGGTTTCTTTGTTTTCGGTAGAAGGTATTCGAAATCCATAAATTATTGCATTCTGCGGATTCTACTAGTAGCTCTCCTCTGGCGTTTCTAATGCTGATGCCATAATCTCATACTGCCTTGTCGCCAGCCTGCTTCTTCCCTACCTTTGCATTAAAGTCTCCCATCAGTATAGTATACTGTGTTTTTACCCCACTCATTGCTGATTCCACGTCTTCATAGAAGCTTTCAACTGAAGCGTCATCATGGCTGGATGTAGGCGCGTAATCCTGTACCACCTTCATGTTGTATCTTTTATTCAAATTATTTACGATACCTACCACCCTTTTATTAATGCTATAGTATTTGTCTATGTTGCCAGATATGCTTCTGTGAACTAGGAACCCAACTCGCATTTCTATTTTCTCAGCCAAGCCCCTATAGCAAAGGATGTGCCCATTCTGTAGCACCGTACAGGCTTCATCTCTCCTCCTAACCTCACTAAGCCCTATTATATCCCAATTAATACCCTCTAGCTCCTCGAATAGTACACCTAGAGTTCCCTCACCAGATAAGGTTCTAGCGTTGAACGTTGCCAAGTTCAGGTTTCAATGGCGGCCTGTCTGGACCTAGAGATTCTTAGCATCCTCTGCTGCGTTGCAGATCTGACCGCCACCCCGGTCAGTTGCTTCGCAGCTGCTGGGGACTGAGGGCTGTGAGTTATTTGACGTATGCATGTGGGAGGTAGTGGGCAGATACTGCACCAGGGTGGCCAATCCTTCTCTCGTGAGAGAGTGCGTTCCCGGAGGTGGTTACCGGTCAGGCCACACCCAGTTCTCTTAATGCAGTTCCATCACCACGCGGATTTTTTTATTGAGTTGGGTGGCGCTGGGATTTGAACCACAGACCTTTTGCATGTGAGGCGGAAGCTCTAACCACTACGCTAGATAGATAGACAGATAGATATATAGATAGATAGATAGATAGACAGATAGATAGATAGATAGATAGATAGACAGATAGATAGGTAGATAGACAGATACGCTCAAAATTGCCGAAGTTCCCTAAGAAATGCTTTGCATATAAACATGCTGTAGAAATGTCGTGTTGTGGAAGTAGACGTCTTGGTGTAATTCGTATTTCGTGGCAGAATCTTGGAATTTATCAAATATCGAAACATGTGAATTGTGCCACGAGTTGGCAGTGTAAAGCTGCCCAGCCATGCCCACCATGGTGGTATAGTGGCTAAGGTACTCGACTGCTGGACCCGCAGGTCGCGGGATCAAATCCCTGCTGCGGCGGCTGCATGTGCGATGAAGGCGGAAATATAGGCCCGCGTGCTCAGATTTGGGTGCACGTTAAAGAACCCCAGGTGATCAAAATTTCTGGAGCCCTCCACTACGGCGTCCCCCATAATCAGATCGTGGTTTTGGGGCGTTGAACCACACAAATCATTTAAAGCTGCCCACCATCGAAAAGTGCGCAGCTGCGCTGGTGCTCCAGCATCAAAAGTACTGATTGTGAACTGGAAGGCGATTCTCTATTCTACCTGCATTAGACATACTAGAATATTCTGAAACGAACAATGGTTGGTGCACAACCATTCTTTTTCATGTGTCTGGTTAAAGACGATGCACACGGAGCCTCGTCGCAATGTCGCGCACTTCCTTGAGGGTGATGCTCAAGCATCCTCCAACTTTTGTTCAATCATATGGACTGTCTCGGCTGATTTTGCCGTCGCCACGACCGCCGCCTTCATTCACGTATATGTCTTTATATATATACGGAGAAGGATGCCCTAACCTCCTCTTACTTCAAAGCAAACGTCCCCTTTCTGACTGTGCTCGTCTGCGCGGGCGCTAATGGCTGCTGTGTTGCCGTGGCAACGATCAGTGCACGCCATGTGCCCCCACAGCAGGTGGCAGCTTCTACGGGCTGCTTTCTCCACACGAAAAAACGGTGTCAAAAGTCTACCTGGAGTGGCCGTGTTCCCTTACACCAGCGTTTTGTTCAGACGTGAAATCAGATTCAAATGAGTTGACTGACAGCCTCACTTCATATAAAAACGCCGTCATTATGCACGAGCCTTGTGGAGATCTACTGTGACCACGCCGCAAGAAACTCGGTTACTTAGCAAGCGCATGTTTCCCACCATTAATATTGCCCCTGAAAATGCAAGCCTTGCTTCGCTAATCAATCGAATATGTTGGGATCGCATTCATTGCTTCGCCCTTTTGGCCAAACTGTGCCTTTTGTTTGGTTTCTTGTACCCCCTCTTTCTCTTTCTCTCATATCCTTGTTTTTTTTTCGACTTTTCACATCTGTTTATTTCTCTTGGTGTAATTTTTCTCGCTTTCCTTGTTTTCACATTTCATGTTTTTCATCTCTTTATATTTCACTCTCTTCGTTTTTTCTTGCTTTGTTTAATTTTTTCTGAGGTGTGGTGTACTTTCCCCTACCTTCTTTCCATCCTCCTCCCGCCAAATCTCTCATCCTTACTTCTTTTCGCATTGCTTTGGTATGGTGTAGCCTGCAAGGTTATGTCATGTAAAGCTATAGCAAGCCTGGACACTCCAGTGGTTACGTGCTTTATTGAGATCGAGGCTACCCAAGTTTGAATCTCGCATACCTATAAATTCTGCCGAAAATATTTTCAAATATGAAAGTCTTTCTTGGAATACTTGAACGCAGAAGTTTTCGTCTGTCTCTATGTCTGTCTGTCCGTCCGTCCTTCTGTCTGTCTGTCTGTCTGTCTGTCTGTCTGTCTGTCTGTCTTTCTGTCTGTCTGTCTGTCTGTCTGTCTGTCTGTCTGTCTGTCTGTCTGTCTGTCTGTCTGTCTGTCTGTCTGTCTGTCTGTCTGTCTGTCTGTCTGTCTGTCACACGATTCAGCCATCCGGACAAAGTGTAAAGACTTGCCGAGCAGCCAGCCATCTTCAACTGGTGGCTGCATTCGTACGTTGGAGCGTAGATGATCAAAAACAAATATTACACATATCCGAGGTGTAACATCAGTGCGTAAGTATTAATTAGGTTGTCTGTTAATTTGCTAGAAAACAAATAGATACACAGTTCTGAAGACTCTCGTGTTCCTCAAGCTACGCTGGAAATGTGACGCTATGCACAAATGAAGGCCACCAGCAGCCTAAGATCTTTCGACGAGACTTGCAGAGAACGACGCAGATAAGCAGCAAATTTTTTCTATTTCTTTTTTTCTATACTCAGCAGTAACATTTCTCGACAGCACTGTGCAATTAACAGCGTCAAAGCACATGCCTGCTACCAGACCAAAAAGTAATAGATATGTTTACCGATAATTTTCTAATTTTGCCCTTCTGAAATAAATGTCGCTTTATTCATTCTTAAACTAAAGGAGTTGCGAGATGAACACAGTTGTGGTGAACCTTGCAAGTACGCATTTTTTTCTTTTAATTATTCACACACCTGCACCTTTTCAGCGCGCTTGTTTCCTAAAGTAAGCATGGCGTCCATGACGTCGTGGATCCGTGCGCGGTCAGAAAAGCACTGTTTTCTCCTTCAAAAAATACGTAGCCGTACAATGGCACCAAAGTGTACAATGAACCTTTGAAATGCTTATACAACTCGCATTTTTGCGTATATAAATTTGTAAACGTGTTGACTGTGCGAGTAAGCGAAACTGAAATGAGCCGTAAGCTTCCGTATATACTTGCGCAGCAACGCCAATGTGCGTAAGCTCCACCTCCGTAGCCTTCGTTGCAATGCAGGGATGAGTTGTCACCCAGTATGTCACCTTCCCTCTTTCTCTTTTTCTCTATACTCGTTCTCTCATCTTTGAGGGTTATTGCGCGCCAAGTCGCACAAAACGTCGCACGTGATGGAGGAGCGGAGCAGAAGAGGAATAGAGTGCGTGGCGGTTCATGACAAAAATGATAAGTTGTGTTCAGCGGTCACCGACCATTGCTCGACTTAAACAGCTCCACAGCTAAGAACATTTGTTTAGAAGTCCACTGTTACCATGCCCATATGCCTTCCGTACAATCGTCTGCAGCATTTAGCATCCACTGAAATGCCACACGCGCAGCCGGGATCGAAGCCACCCCAGTGGGGTCAGCAGGTGAACACTGTAAGCACTATTACACCGCCGCAGAGGTTTGTGCGCGACTTGGGTAAAAGCCATGTAACGACGGAATGCGGTACTCCTTGTTTGCAGTGCCCTAAGTAATTCCTCATTTTCGTGCATTCGTACCGCTGAAAGGGCTTGGATCAGCAGAAAACGAGATATCATAGAACAAACATTGATAAATCCTTGCCCTTAAAAGAATATGTAAACGCCACATAGCAGGAAATAGCACCAAATGACGGGACAACAGTGATACATTTGTTCTAGCTATATCGGTATGTGAGTTTATTTTGTAAAACACAAATATACGGCCGAACACGGAAGTGTCGAATTCAGATACATCAGATTATACATTCTTTGTATCCTACTGTTTATGATCGTGGAAATTCTTCAAGGTAAATGCGTCATGCGTCAGACATTCTAAGGGTACACTGAACAAAATTATCCGGAACACTTGATACATCGAACATCAGGCAGTAAAAATTATCCCAGGAAGTTGATTTATCGCATATGAATTGGTTGCTGTTTTTCTCAAAAGGGCATTTTGTTGCGCGTGTTTGAGAGACGCAGCAAAACCAATAAACTTTGTTTGCGGGGGGGGGGGGGGGGGTAGACCTCTGAGATGCCTCACGGTATGGCTACGCCCCTTGCTTCCGTCATTTGGGTGGGGCCTGTCCGGCCTGTGCGAAGCGCGGCCTGTCCAAATCAACTTGTCTTAGTCTTTAAAAAATTACAGCATATTCTCGAAGTGAATGATGATGAGTAGGGCGAAAAGTCCGAGAGTTAGTTCGTGCTTCCGTACGTGCGCTTGTCTGTCTGTCTGTCTGTCCGTCCGTGCATCCGTTCACCGGTCCATCTAGGGAACACTCCAAGAACCAGAATCTCGCATCCTTTCATCACATATTCATCATATAAAAGTACCGCGATCCCGCGGGCATTCCAAGGACTAAACGAGAGGTGACTACCTACTACTACTACTACTACTACTACTGCTACTACTACTACTACTACTACTACTATTGCTACTACTGCGGAGACGCACGACCTACGGCTTAAGGAGCTTCACACCTAAAATATATACAAGCTCCACCCAAGGCAATCGCCACCCTACAAAAATAAAATTTGCATGAGTGTTTCATCCTTTCACATGTGCTCATTTCTGTGACATGATCTCCTTTCGCGTGTTTCAGAGAATAGATATTCCTGTCCACACGCTCGTCACACGCTCGGCTCACACATTCGTCTCCTTGGTTTTAAATCGGAGACTTGAATGTGTGACGAACATCATCAGAGTTTATGACATCTCTGTTTAGCGACAGCTTATATTTTAGGTAAAAACGACGAGCCTTCAGCTTTGGATAAGCGTAGATTGTGTCATAGTAAGAAAGTTTTTCTTTAAAGTTCTTACGGCCCGCTTCACTCCGAGTTGGCCTGCTATTCTGCGGCAGAGCGGCGGACGATTTCGTTTCAGTTATGCGCTTTCTCTTTCGGAGTGGAACATTTATAGTTGCAGCACCCTTGTCCATGTTGCTCCTCTTCAGAAAAAAATCACAACATATCGGCAGAGTGAATGACAATGAGTTGGGCAAAGCGTCTGCCTGCCTGCCTGCCTGCCTGCCTGCCTGCCTGCCTGCCTGCCTGTCTGTCTGTCTGTCTGTCTGTCTGTCTGTCTGTCTGTCTGTCTGTCTGTCTGTCTGTCTGTCTGTCTGTCTGTCTCTCTGTCCGTTCGTCTGTCTGTCTGTCTGTCTGTCTGTCTGTCTGTCTGTCTGTCTGTCTGTCTGTCTGTCTGTCTGCATGTTGGTTCGTCAACTATACGAAATCTTCAACAACAGGAAAACCACTAGCGCCATCTAGTGATAATAAATACAAGTACATATACACACAACGCCATCTATTGATCAATTCATGAACTCCAGGTGGTTACTACAACAACAACAACAACAACAACAACAACTACTACTACTACGTTTATTATTACTACTGCTACTACTATGTCTACTATTACTACCAGTACTACTACAGAGGAGAGAACGACCCACACTCTAAGAAGCTTTGCCCTTAAAAATGGCAGACCATATTGACACTTATACAACACAAACAAGCATGCCTAACTCGCTTGTTCACGAAGTATTCATACTTGCTCTTAAAATGTGTTACCAGTCTATTTGACCGAAAAAAGGCGTCTAATTTATAATAGCCACGCGACAGATAACTAGGTTCCATACCAGTGCCAGTTCGTTCAATTTTAACCGTCAAATATTCAGTGATATTTTCTTCAGCTGTGCCATATTCCTTGATTCATGTCATTTACTTCATTTGGTGACTTGAAGTAGGCCCAAATGTTTGTCCATGCAAAAGCGCTTTCGCGGCTTGCGCTGCGCAGACGAACGTGAAGCCGCCATGCACGTGGGAAGCACGCTGAGCATTGGAGACAACCATCTGGGAAAATGTCGACAGTCGCCACACGCGTGAAGGAAGGGGCGCACTCGATACCCCTCGCTAGAGGAAACGTCAACTACGCTTTCACGCCCCGCTTAGGCTGGCTGGAAGCGGACCTTGGACCTCGTTCCACTAGCGCTCATACGGCTAAACGGAAAGCGGGTGCGCGTTCGTGCCACGCTCAAAATAGCGTTGCTTTCTGAGAATGGCCAAGCCTTGTCAGGGCCACAAGCCAAGCGCCGCGCACTACGCACCGACGCCAACAAAGACAAGCGACCCCTTGTGTGCCGCCGTCTGCGTAGCATTGCTATGCCAGCGGGAACCTCTACACAAGAATCGTGGAGGCGAGGTGGACTCCCCTCTGTTCCCTTCCTCTTAGCCGTGTGTGCCTGAATCACCCACACGATGACCATGGCAGAGGTGGGGAGAGCTCTTGGATGTGGGGAGGGCACGATCAGAGATCGCGGCTCGAACTATAGGCTGGATTACGTGGGCGTTCCAGGCGCGCCACTTCCCACACCGTCCAGCCACCTGAATCATGGAATAGACTGAAAAATTCCGTGCCAGGCGTGCAAGGACCGACTCCTTAGCCGCGTCATCCACATACGCTGGACTACAGAGGGACGCATGCACCGGCTGCCAATGCTGCCTCGTTGTGTCTGGTCTGGTCCGAAGGAAGGCGTTCCTAATGCCCGCGCTTCTGAGTCATCAGATAACAGGAGCGTACAATTCTCCAAGCCATTTCGGCACTGTTTGTTCGCATTGCGCGAACTTTGATGTTAGCCTTCCTTGGGAACACATCATGGCAGAGTGGACCAATGTCCATTCGTGTGAACCTTAATATTTTATTTTAAAGAGGTACCGCGCTCCCAGACGCTGGGTTACAGAGGCTCGCCGCCACGTACGGCGTAAAATCAACTGGGTGCCCCTCTAATGAACATACCCCCCACATGTTTAGAAAGAAAGAGTGGTACTTTTACAAACAACACCCAAACCCCATTCCGGAGAGTTCAGAAGGCAGCTACGGCCCGGGAGCGAAAAAATTTTTATCTTGGAAATAATCTACCGTTTCACTGTTTTAAATGCGGTAAATCAGGACACTCTTTTCTAAATACCTTTGAGATGTTCGCCTAAATGGCTTGGCCATTTGGCATGGAATGACCCTAGTGTATAATGCCTGGTTGATATTTTACTCTTCTTCCACCCTATAAATCAGACCATGCGAATCACATTAAGGCGATTGCTTGCTGAACATGACGCCTGTATAAGATCTTTTTTCAAGAAAGTCTCAGGCCTCGGCATGGCTCTGTGGTATATTGATTACTCTAATGTCACACAGAAGTCCTGGGTTCGCATCCCGTTCAATCCTAGACATGTTTTTTCATCGACAGTCACACCGGGTACGGGCGACAAGTGAGTCGGCGGCTTACAATTAGGCCACCGGAATTGGTGATTGTGACTTCATAACTACCGTTGAAAAATGGTCTTACACCAGCGTCATATAGGGCGGAAACGACTTAGCAGGCGGAGTATTGCGTGGCGATGAGATATTATAGTACCAGGCGACGCTGGACGTGAAGTGCATGATGAGTAGGCGGCTTTGCGCTTCCGGCCCATTAAAAAGGGCACAAAAATAATTCATTATTCTCATCGCCATCCAGCACAGCAACAACAAAATGTGCAGGTAAATGCAGGTGTGCGTATTGCCTTCACAACGCGCAGTGTGTGTCTCTCTGCTTCGTAAAATGAGAATATTTTTTGTTGTCAGTGCGTCGTACCAGTATTCACCAGATCTTTCATGGGGCCCCTCATCATCCTTTGAAAATAAAATATACGAACGCACTATTCTCTCCTGTCATTTCCTAAGTCCACAATGGCGTTTCTGAAAATCGCATCGAATCCTATAAATACCGTGGGCTCAGGAATTTTGCGACGTGAAAGTGCATATAATATTATGACTGTTATCTTCCATGAAATTGGGGGTTAAAGGGGCTCTTTGAGGGCCTTTAGAGCAGGCTCTATGAAGGTGGCTTCGCCTTGATGGACACTAAAATTATAATGAGCCACAATGAAGAAAGAGACGCAAATACACGAAAAACATGCCATGAATAGGTCAACAGGGCGAGAACAACTTAACAGCAAATGTCATACAGTGCCTACCTAAGGTTAACAGCACCAAAAAAAGAAACGTGGCCTTGTATATGAAACAGGCTGGACAACCGCGGATTTCCAACTGGAACTGCATGTTTCGTCTGATGTCACAGGTCCTGCGCAGCAGGCCACAGTTATTGTTGATATTTTTGGTGGTTTCCTTTCTTTGCAATGGTTTCGCAGGTCTTTTGCAGCCTTAAATATGCGCAAATAACTAGCGCAGTCAGCTACTCTACTAAATCATATAGTGGTTTATTGAAAATATCCGACAAGAGGCATTAAGGCTTATCGAAGGTTTCAAGGAAGGTTCTTTGCAGAGTCTCTTATCAGATGTCTCCTTATCAATTATTTCAGCTACGGCTGACTGGGACCCTAGAAGCCTTTGTTAATAGCAAAAACTTAACACATTTATTGGGCAACTTTATACAATTGACGCAGACAAACCAAAGTGCTGGAAAATCTTGGTGAACTGTCTTCCGAAATAAGTTTTCAAAAAGTAACGCACCTTTTAACTTTGTTTCTGTGCTTACCCATACAAAAATGGACTTTGAGTTTCAATTGACCACGAGCCGAGACCTTTTTGACTCTATAGCTGGTGAATTAAACGGCATCTTCTGATGAGTGCACTCAAGGAAAATTTAATTCTGATGAGGTACGAAAAAGTCAATTCACTGTCACTGTTTACATATTTAATTGACATACGTTAAAGAATGTTTAATTGAACCGCAGTCACTACAGTTTTAATTGACTTGCATTAGGTAATATTCAACTGAAGCGCAGTCACTACATATTTAATTGACATGCGTTAAGAAACGTTAAATTGAACCGCAGTCACTACACGTTTAATTGACCCAGTACTGATCACTCTCAATGAGGGATAGCTGATGATGGATTTTGACACCTATAGCTACATCAATATTGGGGGCCCAACACACAAACCGTGTGTGTGTGTGTGTGTTTGTGTGTGTGTGTGTGTATGTGCGTGCGTGTTCTGCAGTTTTATTGCGGGTATATTTCTGCGAGTTGCATTCGTCATTATGGGCCCTGCATCATGCATACAGTTGCAGCACTCCGGGAAGCAGCAATGTACTACATAAAACTGTACGCAAGGAAATGTTTTCAGGTACTAGCTGTCCGACGCACGTATTTCTGAATCGCATGCACGGATATTTATCTCATACACACTAGCGTGTAGCAGTAAGGAGTGGTAGATGCATTTTCTACATTGACGCAAAAATAATTTGCCTTCTGGGATTAGCAAAAGTATTGTTCATTCGTTGTTTATAGCAATGCAGCTTTTGTGCATCGAGAGACAGGGCCTTTATAATTATTAAAAACATATTAGTTTATTATTATTATAATTATTTATTCAATAAAAGTATGGTAAACACACGAAGAAATATCGTAGTAGCAGTTCTCCGCGAAAAGATTGCATATTCGCCGCGTCTTTAAAACGTCGGGCCCTTTTTCCCCTGCTGTCGACTCGTGTGGGGGAGATTAGTGGGCTACGGAATGCGCACTTAATTGTTCAAAATCTCGCCGGTCTGATTGTTTTTTTTTTCTTTTTTCAGCAAGTCTAGAGCGGTGGTGGTTGCACGTGCAGGGAGGAACCACGTGGAGTTGGCGACCACTGAATGGTGAAAAGGCACCTGAGTCTTTTCGCTGTTGCGATCAAGAAAGTAGAACGAGAAAAAAAATAATTTGTAGAGTGTTTAACATTGCTTAATGAGAATTTGAAACTTAGTTCTCAAACAAGCTTCACAGTATTAGCTGCCAGTTACACCTGTGTGAAGTGAAAGTTTGAGATGGCCGCTTTGCGCTTGTTGTCTATCCCTCCATTCGGCACTTCTTTCTTCACAATCGCTCACCGGAGTCACACATGAGGCTCGTGCTTGTCACTTGATTGTTCTTGCCCTGATTTCGGGGAAAGTGAGTGTCATGATTTACGCAGACAATCTGCTCAAAAGGGAAGAAGCTATTCCACTGCATGTGATGCAATTTTTACGGTACATGGACATTTGTGAAGGCGGCACGGCTGTTCATCAGACCCAACATCGCGACCTTCGAGCGGCAAAACGGACACCTCGCTTACATGCAAGACTCCAGCTCAGCTTCCTTTCTGCAAACTACAGAAATGGATGCCGCCACCTTGATTTGTGATCAAAATTCACTGCAATTGCTGGATCTGCAAACCCCGTGCCTCACTTCTTCATTTTGAAGGTAAGTTTGTCATTTTTTCATTGGCTTCATACGTTCTATTAGTAAGTTAGGAAAGCCGAAAACGTATTGGGCGTAGGATTTTAGAATATTCAACTGCGTAAATATTCGGGTTTACAATATTGAGCCCTTCTCTCCGAGATACTTTATTTTTATAACAAGGCCTTCTCTTTTTTCGCATTTCTTACAGGCAGGCCTCATCCCAGTGATTCGGAAACAGGCGCTCCACTAACTAAATGATCTTAGTCGTCTATATTGTCGTTTTGGTAAAAATAAACAAAGATGCTAACAGATCTGTGTTTTGCTTCTTGGATTGAACCTTTTATAGAACACCGTGCATCACTGTGTACGTGCGTGTGTGCTATTATTAATGTGAATTGTGTACTCGTGTCCTAATTCGTGATTATCATCCAGTTTATACCTTGTTTGAGAGACCGAACGTGTTTCCAATTGAAATAACACACGTGACCAGAAATTGTCGCTCCGGCGAGTTTTAAATGATTGCCCCTATTTTATTTATAGCAACTGCTTAAAGAATGAACTGATAGAAGTTAATTCGCTACCGGTTTTGAAATATAATAGTCACGTGGCAAATTTTCAAAAAATGTTAACGTGAATATTTGAAATTTGCATAACACGCTTGCTTATTGATGATTTTGACCGAACACAATAAGGGTTGAATATACACTCCCCTAAATTGTTTCAATTGACACTCCGTACATAAAGTCACTAGCTGGTCAATATTTCATTTTGACTCGCTCAAAAGACACTCAACTCATCCGCAAAAAAAGATATTCAATAGAAACACGGTGGCCAATATCCTTGTGTAACTCAGTAGGAAAACTCAATAGACGCTTAATTTAAACACAGTAAATTCTATGAAGAAAAGTCAATTTAGCCTCAATTAAATATCTATAATCATTTTTTTAAGGGTATAGAGGCGCAGATTCTAACACCTACCTGTCTGGCCAAAATAAACGCGTACCCTCGCAGTGGAGTGTGATATCAACGTGAAAACGTTCAAGTGCTCCTTTGCAGAAATTCTGGTGTCAGTGTCAGTTTCGTTTGTTGTGACGGAAACGTCAGCGTTTTGAGTGAGCGTTACAAGTCAGCGGGTGTGAGGGCAATTTCGACAATTGCCATGACATCCTGAAGTTGTTCCGCATCGACTGACACTAAGCACAGCTGTAAGTAACCGGAATTTTTCATTTTAGAAGCCCAAACGCACCTGCCTATTGTGCGAGCTCGACAAAGCCATTGGCGCCATTTAGGCGGCTGCAGGAACGCTATCGTGCGCGTTGCGCGCGAGCTCGATGGCTCCCGCGAATGAACCCTCAGACGCTATTGCGCGTCTCGGACCGTCGCGAATGACGGACACGGGCCGCCAAGTCCTTGATAAGATGGATTTTCAAGACTCTAGAGCTAACAGCCTCTCAACGCCGAATGAACCCAGTGATCAGAACGCCGGGACCAACAGACAAAACCAAGCGGATGGAGCCTGGCAAACGGTGCTCACTCTGCGGCAGAAGAAAGCTCTTGCAAAAGAGAAGGCCTAATTCATAGATTTTTCGACGACCTCAAACCACCAACAAATATCCACTGCTGAAGCAACCGCAAAATCTAAATACAGGCCAGCATACAGGCGGCTACCCCCCTTGCCCAAAGACCACTTCAAGATACTGGTGTGACCACACCAAGGGCTACTGGTCAAGAACCGGACTAGTCCACTACTGGCAGACGCCGTGATAACAGCTTGCTGCGGAAAAATATTTGGCGAACAATTTTTGCTCAGAACCAAGGGAAGTACCAACATCTTCGTTGTTTCGACGCCACACCAGACAGTGGTGGACCACGTGAGGCGTATTACCACCCTAAAGATGCACGGCCGGCCACACTCAGTCAATGCCTACGTAGTGACAAGTGAAGAGACAACTAAACACGTCATTTACGGCTTAGACCCTCACACGACGCCTGAAGTGCTAAAAGCCAATATTCGCATACGCACACAAGGAGTCGTAACTATGCAAGCACGTATGTTTAAAAACACCAAGATGGCCGTTATAACATTTTTGGAGGAATTACACCTCGGTACGTCTATTACAACGGCAGAAAACTTGCTTGCTACCCCTACAAGGTTACCACCCAGGTGTGCAAAGTGTTCCATCAGGTTGGTGACCGTTCGAACGTCTACCCCCAGCCGGACGCTCAAGTGTGTCACGTTTTTGGACAATGGGACCCTGCCACCGGACACAAGTGCTCTGCGAAGTGTGCAGCTTGTGACGAGGGTAATTTCACAGGCGACCGAAGTTGCAGGAAACGACTCAAACCACCACAGAAAAGAACCTCAAGGGCCAGTGTGCACCAGCCTCCTCTGAACGACACCTCACCGAAGCCACCTCAACACCGCCGCTGGTTCAGTTCTGATGATGAACAATCTGTACTGAATCACTAGCCGAAGTTACCAGAGGCTCGCCCAAAGTTCAGCTCTAGATACAGATCCAGACACCGTACTCGGAAAGACTCTACTTACAAGACCGCACCCCATTCCCGCTCACACAAGTCACCTAAATCCGGGGCTCTGCGATAAAGCGAGCGCCTGAACATGGCGAGGAAGCTATGCACGAGTTGCTTCTCCCGCTGCTCCTATAACGGCAAGTCTGGAATATCAAAAAATTATTAGTGAGAACAAACTCCTCCGTGAGAGCTTGGCAGAAATAAAAGAGGAGTGCCTCCTTCAAAGCTAACTGCGGTAAGGAATCGAGCCAAAAAACACTTTCTAAAGCAACCAGCACATCTGGCCAGGTAATGATCGAATCAAAGTTAACGGAAGGTACATTACAGCAAGTAATGCAACAACTGAAAAGTATGCAAAGCTTTTAGCAGCGAATGTATCCCGAATTCCAGAGCCTAAAAAGTTATGTCGATGAATCTTTCGTCAGCATAAGGGCCACTGTTCTTAAACGACCTAAAAGCAGCCCGAGTGCCCCGTCTATTCGTCTTCCGAAACAACTCTCAATTTCGGACAGCAATAGCACTATCCATGGCGAGTAAAACACGAGCGCACACCAGATATCTCGAAATTTGGCAATGGAATTGCCGCACCTTCCACAAATTGGCGGCCGCTCTATAACGATTTCCTAATACGGCGCCAGTCAAACCTTATGTCATTTGTCTACAAGAGGTTGGTAATAAGCGGGTCAAATTGAGTGGCTTCTACACGATATAAAATCCAGACTACCCTAAAGTCGTCACGTTGGTTCTTGAGAAAATAGCAACTAGTATAGATTATCTGGTAGCTAGCAGCATTATCCACGAAATCAAATGCATACTACCGCACAAGCATAGCAAAGCCACGAACGTGTATAGCCCCCCTGAAGAAAAGAGGGCCTATTTTGACGCACTCATTTGGTATGCCAAATGTAATTCCAGCCTCTAGCATTGACTACTGCTTCTCGGGGACTTCAATGCCCCTCACACTACCTGTGGTACCGAACAGATACCCCGGAAGGCCGGGAACTCGAGCATGTTGTTGATGCCCATGGGCTCCAACTTCTGGTATCTCGCGCAACACCCGACGAGATTGGGTAATAGCGTCAGCGCAGGCACATTTCCTGATCTTGCATTCATAAATGATGTTGACGAGGTGTTCTGGAACAACCTAGAAGAGAATCTCAGCAGTAATTATTATATCTTGAGTGTGTTGGTAGCCTCCCCCGAAATTCGGCAAACTCATGGCCATGTTGTATTAACAGATTGGGTAACTTATGTAAAATACCACTGCCCTAAAGTTCACCGGATAGCGCTGAAGATTGCGAAACGCACATACGAGAAGCTCACAAAGCAACTTCGAAGCGGGTTGCGCTCCTAGCGGAAACCCAGGTATACGGTAACCGTCACCTACATATGAGGGAAACCAGGAGAGGGTTGACCAAGCAATGGTAACAACAGTGACTTAATAGAAAATAGCACCACAGAATTGTGGAGATATCTGAGCAGGAAAACAGTTAAGTGCAGCAGTTGGAGACAGCGAGCTGGGATATTTTTTGTGACTCACTCTGTAAAACCTTACAGACCTCCAGGATGTGAACAATACTGCGTAGCATAACAAAATCTGGTAAAAGCAAAATGGCAGCAAACCGAACTCCTAAGAAGCTCACCGGTAAATTTCCAGGAATAGATGACGCCCTCCTCACTAAGCTCCGAGCCAAGTACATAGGTGTAGTCACCACTCCCCCGTGCACTTTAGCATACCAAGGCCAAGAAAACGCAGAGCTCGACGCACCGATCACCAAGGCAGAACTATTCGCGAACGCAGAAGCAGCAAAGCGCAATACTGCACCTGGACCTGACCAGCTAACAAACGTGATGATTCGGAATCTTAGTGACGAACACCTGGAATAGCTTACTCGGTATTTTGATGAAGAGGTACGGGTGAAGGGCGTGGCTCCACAACATTAGAAGGAAGCCAAAATTATTCTTATTCCGAAGCAAGGAAAATCACCCGAGCTACAAAATCTAAGACCAATATCAGTAACATTCTGTCTTGGCAAATTATCCGAAAAGGTGATTCACACACGTCTTACGACTTACATTGAAAATCGGAACCTTTTTCCAACTAGCATGTTTGGATTTCGCCAACATTTGTCAACGCAGGACGTTTTCCTTCTACTTCGGGAAGAGGTACTCTGCCATACTACGGTTGGTGCAAGACATCTCGTCGTAGCTCTTGATTTGAAAAGCTCATTTGACACTATGTCTGCTCGGCCTGTAAATTGTGGCTGAGTAAAAGTCTATTACTACTACTACACTATGTCCCATGAGCTCATCTGACCTAAATGACATCGGTTGTGGGCAAAATATACGTATGCTCTTTCCTAACCTCTCGCACTGCTACAATAGGCCTAGGCAATGTACGCTCAGATCCGCTTCCCATGCCCAATAAAGGCACACCACAAGGGGCGATACTATTCCCTCTTCTCTTCAACATTGGCTTGAGACGCTTAGCAAGAAGACTAGACGGCGTTTCAGGGCGAGAGTACGCGTTATATGCGGATGATATTACCCTATGGGCCAACAGCGGCTCCTTGGAACAAAAAGAGAAAATCCCACATGACGCATTGACCGCTGTTGACGACTTCGCTTATCACAGTGGAATGAGTTGTGCTCCCGATAAACGTTAATTTATTAGAGTCCGAGGCAGAGGCCACCGCATTCACAAGGCAGTAAACCTTTTTTAGGAGACCACAAGAAAAAAGAGTTACAGAAAATGCAAGTCCTCGGACTTTGGTTACAAAGCAACGAGTGGACTAAACAATCAAAACTTTCAGGACAACGGTGAAGCAGATCTCCCGTATGTTTTATAGAGTCACCTATCACCGAAACGTTTTCAAGGAAGCTGAGATGCTCCAGCTGGTTCAGGCATTTGTCCTCAGTCAGCTAACATATAGTCTTCCTTTCCAGGAGATCAATAAAACCGATTTAAAGGCCCTGGATGTGTTGATCCGAACATCATACAAGGTGGCTCTCAGCCTACCACTTGGTATGGCTTCAGAACGTCTCGAAGTCACCGGTATACATAATCATTATGAGGAGTTACGCACAGTGGGGCTCATTTCTCAACGGGAGACGCTCACCTTGACCACTACTGGGAGAAAATTGCTATGCCGTGTAGGTTACCCAGCTCGTCCTCAGTATGCGGGAGAGAAACTGGAGTGCATGGCTAAACAGCTACGTGAAAAGATTCTGGTATCCCCTATCTCAAAAAACATGAGCCCACGATATGACAAAGGTCGTAGAATTGCACAAGCTCGCAAGCTACAGCAGCAATTCAGGAACAATCGGAACACGGTGTTCACAAATGTCGCCCTAAGCGGCACGAACAAGTACGTGCTCGCAGTCGTAGGAGCGGCCCCAGGTCAAGGCCTTCTGACGTGCGCCTCGGCTCGAGCCGCGCCCGCGAATAACGCTTAGGTTTCAGCTATCGCGCTTGCTATTAGAGCTAAAGATATTCTGGGATGATCGTCTCTTATTCTTACCGATTTCATGGTCGCATGTAGACTCTTTCTCGTGGGAACACTACCACACAACATCATTCGCCTATTAGGACCGAACCTAACGCAGGACCATGCTATCATCTGGGGCCCGGGTCACGCAGGACTCGATGGCAATGAAAGAACGGATGGCGCAGCTCGTGCTTTAACCAACCGAGCGGCCTACCACTCCGACGACAGCCCCATTTCACCGCTAGATCTCCTTGAAGACCAACGGCTTGAACGATGAACGCAAAGTGTACCACACACAGCTCTCACCGGGTGGAACTTTATGACTGGTGCCGTATACAAACAAACGCATATCCAAATCTTTCGTTGAAGCACGCCATTCACCTTGCGATGTACAGCGATAGTTGTCCATGGTGCGGAGGCAGGCCCACTCTCACCCACATAACGTGGGACTGTCATAACAGGCCAACCGAAATTAACCAGCAGTGAATAGCCGGCAAAATTTTCCGGAAGGGGGCAGTGAGAGACTTTGCTCGCCAGCGAGGATCTGAGGGTGCAATTAATGCTCCTCGACTAGGGGCAGCGGGCCGCTAAAGCCAGTGGAGTCCTGGAATAGGGGCCCCACCCGCATGCTCCCCGTATCTTTTTTTTTAAAGACGACAGTCTTTCTTGGGGACCTTCAACAAAAAAATTTTGGTCTGTCTGTACGTTTGTCTGTTTGTCCGCTCCTATCGATACCTCAAAGGCATCAAACGGCCAACCCCATCCACAGTGCCCATCAATATTGCTCAAGATTTAGTGTTCACAGTTGTGCGATTTTCAATTAAAAAGCAACTATTGCGCATATCTGAGGCGCCATAACAACACGTCGATGCTTCGTATGTCTGCCTTTACAATAGAAGAGGCACACACAAGTAACTCTAAAGACTGTAGCGTATATCGTGCTGGGCTAACATGCAACGTGATGCTCAAAAAGGTAAGTGCTCCCAACGCTTTGCTGCAACGACACGGTGGTGTCACTGCCCGTCGCTTTGCATTGTACACCTTATCATCTCCGAGACAGGCGCGCATCTTTCTCCGCGGGCGCGCACGGCTTCGTTTTCGTAGATAACTGCCAGATAGTGCTCGTGTATAACGTGCCTCGATGCGCTCGTTCACCTCCGCTACACGCTCGAGGATTTCTAACGTAGCGCCTCCAGAATACAGTTCAATTAATGAGCAGAACATCAAATAAATGTTTTGTTCACTCTCTCCAGACGCAAGACTATCGTCTTTGGACGAGATTCGCTGTGCATCATGCAGACTCGGGGCCAATTTTTCTCCTAGTTTCTTTTTCAAATAAACGTTTTTGATGATGATTAGGTCAGCGTTTCAAGTGTTTGCATCAACATGCAAACAATTAAAATAAGGAAAACTATTGATTCGAATAGAAATTTAGTTTACGCCTTCTGCATGATTAGCAGGTGTCCTACCACATTGGTATGCTAATTGTTTCCGTTTATTGACCAATTAGATAAACCACTGCTTCAAACGGACCCGGAAGCACGAATTTAGAAATGTGATGTAGTGCAAGGAGTTCGCTCTACAGATCTAGTACTCCATGGCAGATGCGTGCGATTTCACCTTACGTCAAAACATTTGAATTGCGCAACCAGTTCGTGGTTTCAACGCCGATTTCGACAAGGTGCTTAGGCATAATTAATAATCATCATCATAATCAGCAGCAGCAGCAGCAGCAGCAGCAAAGTGCGAGGATAGGCATGTTTCCTTACAGAAGCGCAGTTGCTACATCGACAATTGGAGAACGGAAGAATTAGCAGGCCCCGGACACAAAGCGGAAGTTTTGGTTTCAAGGAACATGCGCTCTCGAAGTGGGTGCCAGCCATCCTAAGATGCTGTTGAACGAAGTGAGGTTGATGTGATCGTTAGCATTTTTTCGCTATCACAAGTTCTTGTAAATAAAAAAAATCAATTTTCTTGTAAAGAACTTCTCTTTTTTATATGTATACTCTTATTCCTCAATTTGTCAATATGAAATCAGGCGAAGCGTGGGAGGTGATTGACTTGAATTTGTAGCGCTTGCCTCAGCTCCTTATCGCCACTCGCTCAGTGATATTAGAAGTTAGATCATGCTCAGTTATCTTTCTTGGTACGCGTGCGAACTACGAAAAGATATTTACAGCAAGTTGTGGCAGGCGGTGAATGGAAGCGGCATTGAGCTACGCGGAACGAGTCAACCATGCAGTCATCGAAGATGGCTAAATTGGGCAATCCATGTTTTCTCTGGCTTTGTGGTGCGCTAACACGGAGATTTCTAGTTCCGTGAAGTTTTTTCAGCGTTTTATAAAGGCAACGGGTGATCACAAGAATTTAGACCAATTATTTGAGTTGGTGTTGATTTTTGATGCGTTGATTCTGTATGAGTACATAGTAAACTCAGTTCTCTGGAAGCCTGAGTGGGATGACAGAAGTACAGTGTTGCTTGATAAACTGGCGAACATGGCAGCCAAGCAGCTGTCTGGAAAATGCGTTTATCGAAATGCTCAAATTCAAGTCGGCTCCGCTACATAATTTTAGCTTCTTTTTTTTTGTCGTGAAATCCAATTGTTGTCAAGAAATTATAGGCTGCTTCCTGCTCATGAAATTCTTGTAGCAGTGTTTTGAAAATTTGCGCGACTTTACTGCTAATAGGGCCTCTCAAGTACACGTGATGGACTAAATTACTGTAAAAGTTATTACAGAGCATTTAGCTGGCGCCCATCGTTTGGACAAGTGAGCTTTTCTTCGTCAAGGCAACGCTGTTGCCCAAATGAGGACACGTGAACTTGCCAAACATTGTTTCTGCAACGTTCTTTCCGGAAAAAATTCTGATTGCTTCAAGTCTCTCCATGCTAAACTTCAGTTTCGTTTGGTACTCAAGTTAAGAAATCTATGCCGCCGTAACAACCGTGGTTCACTCAAATACGAAGTGTCCTATTCGCGATGGTTGGTAACTTTCGCATTGGTTCAGATATTTTGTGTTCAGTGTTTGCTCAACATGTCCGTATGTTAGTTGTAAGTAAATCTGATTTTATATATCCTTCAGTGACACTCGCTTTCACGGGCAAGCGCGCGATGGCGTTCAAAACGTGCAGCTGGCTCAGCCTCGCCTTCCCTCAGGAATGTCTTGAGCTGAGGAGACTCTTCTGTGCCGCCTGTAGCTTGGCGTGGCCTTCAGGAACGCATACTAATTTCTTGTGGGAATGGCCAGCTCCTCTACATGCAATTACTGCAGCTGCGAAGAAACAATCGCCCATCTTCAGTGTGAGTGTGCGCATTTTAACGCGCCAATAGAAGAACTTACCGATGCTCTAGATAGACTAGATGATCGTCCTTTGTCGGAACAAAACATTCTGGGACATTGGCCAAGTCCGTTCTCTGTCCAGAAAGCTTTAAAAGCTTTATTATGTTTTTGCTGACAACTGACCTTAGAAACAGACTTTAGTGTCGTATTCTCTTTGATTTTGCTTTTCCTATTTTGCTATCTTTCGTGTTCTCTCTCTCTCGCTCTCTGCTTCTGTAAGATCTCTTTTGTATCAGCTTTTATTTCCCTAACCCCTTTCCCCAGCACAGGGTAGCCAACTAGTCTAAGAACTAGCTAACTTCATTGTCCTTCTGCTAAATATCTCTGCTCCTACATTCCAAGCGGGCTGATGAAGCTTACAATGGTGTAATCCTTCATTCGACACAAAACCAAAACCCAACAACACAAAAAACCACAAGTATGTTCAAAGCGCGCATGCCCAAATACTAGGTGAATCTGTGTACTACCTATTGTTACCATGGAGGTTGAACGATTTTAGTGCCAGAGTTCTGTCTATTAAAGATTTTAGGAAACTTCATGCCGTACAGGGCTACGCTATGAAAGGGAGGGCGCCAAGACGGGACACGAAATTTAAGGACGCATGCACAGTGCTGACTAACGAGTGAATTTATGACCGCTTCACAAACATTAATTAGAAAAAAACATACGTGACGTCCCTTAGTTGCCCTTACGCGTGAAGGAATCTGTTCGTTTGAGTGCTGAGTGTGAGTTCACTGACGAACTGCGTAGCTTAGCAAACAAGATTGATAGCTTCAATTGACTCATTGAATGTCACCAGCCCTCAATTATTTGCGTCACCGAAAGCTGGTTAAATGATTCGGTTTTAGATGTTGAAATCTTGCCCCCGGGTTATGTAGTTTTACGCAAAGACAGATTATGTGGTCGTGGAGGGGGTGTAGCACTTTTTATCAAAAATCACATTGACTTTTCTTTGCTTCCTGATCTGCCAAACACAGAATCTATCTGGGGCAAGTTAAAAATTTCTGGCCAGGCTATTGCTGTAGGAGCTATTTATCGCCCTCCAAACGAAACTTCTGACGTTTTTTCTGATATTACCAACTATATTTTAGATCGCAAGCTTCACCTAGGCAAATTAATTTTTACTGGCGATTTCAACGCCCCGTGCATTGACTGGAACAATTTTGCATCCTACGGTCGTGACAAAAAGCTTTGTGACTCGCTCGTAAGTATGGCACTGTCATTTGACCTCACTCAAATTGTCACCTCCCCTACCCGTGAAAATTCAATACCTGACCTTGTCTTCATAAGCGACGAATTTTGCAAAAAGAGATACCGCATTGAGGTTGTCACAGGTTTGTCTGATCACAATGCTGTAATTGCGTGCCTCAACATAGTGTGCCTTCCAAAACGACCTGAATTTAAGCGTGTGCTTGATTTTAGTCGTGCCGATGACAACTCTATTATAGATACGCTGTCATCTAGTTTTGAAGATTTTTTTCCTAGCAGTGAACACAGTGATGTAAATGTACTCCTTGGTCATTTTCATGGTATTGTGCAGGAGTGCATATCAAAGTTTGTTCTTCAAAAGTGCATTAAACGCAAAACAAAACATCCGTGGTACACACGGGAAATCATTCAACTCGCCGTGTAAAGCGACTTGGCAAAGGTCGTCCTATTTTGTCAGCTGCGCGATCACCACTGCTTAATTCTTTGAAGTGTACTTTGAAGGCGAAAATGCAGGAAGCGAAAAATTTCTATTTCAACAATACATTGTCACGGTTTATGGTAGAAAACCCGACCAAATTCTGGAAGTCTATTAACCCGAAGTCATCAGTTCAGTCTTGCTTCCTTATAAATGACCAATCATGCTCCGATTCTAGCACTATTGCAGAAAGCTTCAACAACTATTTCAAGTCCGTTTTCTCTCGTGATGATGGCACTATCCTAGATTATGCTTGCAACTTTGTTCAGTCTACAACTCCAGACATCACAATCTCTTGTTCAGGTGTTCACAATTTGATACTAAAACTAGATGTGACTAAAAGTTCCGGTCCTGATGGCATTCCTAATACGTTCTTGAGGCGGTACTCCGAATGGTGCGCTCGTTACTTGACTGTTATTTTTAATAAATCGTTTGCGTCGGCCACTGTTCCCATACTTTGGAAGACAGCTAATGTTGTCCCGTTATTTAAATCTGGCAATAAGCAGCTCATTCCAAATTATAGGCCAATTTCCCTAATTTTAACAAGCTGTAAACTACTGGAACATATCATTCATAAACATATTGTTGAGTATTTGGACGCAAACAACCTTCTGTCCCGGTGTCAGCATGGCTTCCGAGCTGGATTTTTTACAACAACGCAGCTCCTAGAATTCACCCATGACATTGCCACATCACTTAACAAAAGGGGTCAGAGAGATGCAATTTTCATAGACTACTCGAAAGCTTTCGACAACGTATGCCATAAAAAACTTCTCCTAAAACTTAGTTCCTTTCTTAAAGATTCTAAATTACTCGGTTGAATTGCGGATTACTTGCGTTCTAGATCTCAGTTCGTTACTTTCAACCAGGTGCAGTCATCCCCAGTTGAAATCACATCCGGTGTGCCGCAAGGCTCTGTGCTAGGGCGTCTCTTGTTTATTAATGATGTTGTTAATGTCATCTCTGGAACCGCTGTAAACATACGTCTGTATGCCGATGATTGTGTACTGTATAACTGCATTACTACCTTTCAAGACCAGTCAGTCCTCAACAACGTATTCTCGTTATTATGCGATTGGAGCTCAACGTGGCAAAAGCCCATAAAGTACAAAAAAAACTGTAGCTATGACTTTCTCAAATAAAAAACAGCCTCTCAGTTTCAGTTAAAACTACAATGGGTCCACCATAGCACATGTGAGGGAATTCAAATACCTAGGCATCACCTTTACACATGACCTTAAATGGGGCAAACATGTTGATCAGATAACTTGTCAAGCTCTAAGGAAACTTGGTTACTTAAAGCGAAGATTGAAAAACTCGACAAAAGATTGTAAGTTAACTGCCTACAAGACACTAGTGAGAAGGATGCTCGAGTACGCCTCTGTGGTTTTGTCGCCTCATCTTGAGCAAGATAAAAACAGGTTAGAATCTGTGCATAATAAGGCTATACGGTTCGTTTTTAATCGTTATGATCGGAACTTCTCCCCGTCCTCACATGCTCATTTGTTGTCACTTCATTCACTGGAACACCGCCGTACACGTGAGAGTATTATCTTGTTGCACAAGATTGTACACAAAATGACCCGCGTTCACGCACCCTTATCGTTAGCTGATATACCAGCGCGTACAACACGTAGTACAGACGCTTTGAACCTTGTACCCTTCAGGTCTCGTTTGGATTGTTTCAAATTCTCTTTTTTTTCCGCGTGTGATGGAAGTTTGGAACAAACTTGATGGTGCATTGCGTAGAATGAACACTGTAGAGTTCGGGAAAAACTTTATGTGTTAGTCACATAAATTTGTGTGAATTATTGTTTGTTTCCGTGCTTTCGTTGATTTTTCTGTACCCGCTCCTGCAATGTCCCAGGCATGGAACAGCAGTATTTGTAAATAAATAAATAAATAAATAAATAAATAAATAAATAAATAAATAAATAAATAAAAGTTTTGTAGTGCAGCCTTTCGCTCCGCTGTTTCAGTGGCGTCACACATATTTTCCTTGTTGATGCTTGTCAAGCCATAATAGGTTCACTTGTAAGTCGGCGCTGGTGATGTGAGCTTCTTTTCGTTGTCCAGTTCTGGCGCGCAGTTTTACTTGCTTATCAAGTACCAACTGGCGCGTCTACAATGAATGTCAAAAGGAAAATAACGAACAACACGGCGCTCACTGTTCAATCAGTGTAGCTTTGCAATGCTTTACGCCCTTGCCCAGTCTCTCTTTCCCAAACCTTGGTAATACCGTGCTATACATGAATATACAATACATGAATTTGCATACACGACGCCTTATATGCATGGCTACATTAGGCTTTCATGTTGTTCCTCCTCCTTTCTTTCCTTCTCACCCTCATGACTTCTCCTCACTCCCCCTTTGCTAATGTGACCATGCTTTACGTGGCTATGCTATGCCAGAATTTTAGGCGCTATGTGGTGCTCCCTATCAGGCTGCATAAATTAGGCGTCTTAATCTTCTTCTAATCGCTACACCACCACCACCATAGATTTGCCTGTGTCCCTTCAAGTGACATAAAAACAGCAGCATACAATGACAGCACACTCCCTTCCTCTTCTGCCCTTGCTGCTTTCTCTCTCCTCACCATGAGTTCTTTTTCTGTCCCTTTGTTAAACATGCATATGATATACATGGCTAGGCTAAGCAGAACTTTGCCTGCAATGTTCCAAGCGACTATAGCATACGACAGCCTACGACAACTCGGTTCCCTGAAATGCTCCACATTTAACAATGTTGGCGTCTGAAGTAGAAAGTCCGGGTAGCACTGATGCGCACAGGAAGCCATACAATGAATCAGTAGCTTGATGCCGTTCACGTAAAGTGCTACATATCATTTTATTTTGTTTTATCATTTATGCTCGATGTAAGACCTCATGGCATACCGCAACAATATTAGTATATATAAAACTAACAAAACTACTGCGTGGGCACCATGGCCGTGCAATGCAAATTATGCCATACATGACATGCATCACGGTTTTTATGCACAGCCTCATAGTTCATACTCGTTGTATCCACTCATGTTACAATATATCGATTTTGTACTCATTAATCATCATCAGCAGCAGCAGCCTGACTACGTCCACTGCAGGACAAAGGCCTCTCCCATGTTCCGCCTGTTAACCCGGTCCTGTGCTTGCTGCTGCCAATTTACTTAGGGCAGGTAATAACCGCAGAGCCGAACCATGAGATTGAAGTAACAGGAAGAATAAAAACGGGGTTGCAGCACATTTGGGAAGTAATCTCAAATTATGACAGGTAGATCGCCACTATCCCTCAAGAGGAAGGTATATAACAGCTGTATCTTGCCAGTACTTAGCTACGGAGCAGAAACCTGGAGACTTACAAAGAGGGTTCAGCTTAAATTGAGGACGACGCAGCTAGCAATGAAAAGAAAAATGGTAGGTGTAACATTAATAGACAAGAACAGAGCAGAGTGGATTAGGGGACAAACGGGGGTTAAGGATATCATAGTTAAAATAAAGAAGAGGAAACGGACATGGGCCGGGCATGTAGCGCGTAGACAGGATTACTGCTGGTCGTTAAGGGTAACTAACTGGATTCCCAGAGAACGTAAGTGGGTTAGGGGGAGACAGAAGGTTAGGTGGGCAGATGAGATTAAGAAGTTTGTACACATTGCCGCGCTCTTTTCTCAAGTTTCCTTATCGCCACATTACACGTGTATATGCTGCCTTGCACAACCACCACACCTATTGACTAAAGCACCACCTAGATAATCGTGGAGCCTTCTGATGGGATTGCCACAACGACAACATTACACACTATTCTGCAACTTACGTCACCGCTAGCGATAGCACTGAATTATTTGATGGCCCACTTATACATGCCGACGCGCGTAATCGCTTGTCAGTTGATCGAAGGCCGACGCTCTCTTCACCGTTATCAGTGTCAGCGTATTTCGCTGTAAATTGACTTTTCATTGAACGGCCACAAGCTCGACCGAATGACCAGTTTGATCGTCGACCGACAATCTGCTCCCCTTGTCGCCGTCACAACCCCGTGACATCTGGCGGAGATGCTGAGTTTACGAAACGGCCCAAAGAGCTCAAAGCTACAGTAGATAGATAGATAGATAGATAGATACATAAATAGATAGATATATAGATAGATAGATACTTAGATAGATAGATAGATAGATAGATAGATAACAACATACTAAACCATCAATATAGCCACAATTGGGTGATCACCTAACGCGTTAATACCTGGTTTTAAGGACATAGCTGTTTCGTACGTATTTACCACTTTGCAGTTAGATCTTTACTATACTCAGTCTCCAACGTCAAAGTAGTCGGGTCAACGTCGGCCGCCACGGCCTCATTTTGGCGGAGACGGAATGCTCGACTCCGGTGTACAGTAAGATGTCAGTCCGCGTTAAAGAGCATCAAGGGGTTCAATATATGGGAGCCTGTAGCTCTTGCAAGCACTCAGGGTCTTCTGTCGCGGGTCATGACGCTTCAAAATTTCGTTTGTTGATGCATTAAAAAAATAGAGTACCTTGAGCGCGGGCGCCCAACATTGAAAAAAAAAACTTGATGGTCCGACAAAACTGCAGCCGGAGTAGACGTCGCAATATAGTGAGTCCTGGCTGCAAAACCAGTCAGGACCACGAAAGAAGTTCTTGTGGATTTTACTAAGATTTACTGAGGCAATTATACAAGTAAATTTTCATAGCGCTTCATCAGTTTTTGCAGAAGTTTCTGTACTGTAGAAAGCACCCTGGTTTCTCGACATAGATAGAAAAGCTCACCAGATGCAAGAATTGAGAGTACGCTAGGCTCTTGCCAAACGAATACCAAGGTGCTCTTGGTCCACACAGCTTATAGAAACACCAGCGCTTCATGGTAAGCGTAAAGTCGGGCTTCTTGCAACACGATTTCGATATATTGTGGCATACCTCCAAAGTTTTCCAAGCTTTGCAAAAATGTCGGCATACTTAGAGTGTTATAGGAAGCACAGCGGACGCTAAAGATCTGTGGACCTTTTTATTAGCTACAACGCCAAGGGGGTAGGTGTCTCGCTATTAGGCTATTGAAGAACAATGGTCAGCATGTAGGGGGTCTGCTGAAACATAAAGTTCAGTTAGAGGCCCCTTATGCGTTGTACCCCGCAGGGGCGCCTCCGCAAGTAGGCGTTTGGTGTGTAGCGACACCATGGACCCGAGCTAACGGGGGAGTTTCTACTCCCTCCCACGCCTAGCCGTGCGTGGCTTTGCCGTGTCTGGGGAAAAGGGGATCCTGGGGGTTGAGCTGACGCTGGGTGGTTGGACCGTTAAGGCCCCCCGGCAGAGGCAACACACCCCTTTGGCCCCGGCTTCACGTAGACGGCACCCCTGGGCCGACCCACCCAGGGGAAATCGGCAGTCGCCTTTTCCTATCTCTCTCTCCCTACATCTTCGTCTTTATCTCTTACAATTTATCTGTCCTGTCTTCTACTCTATTCCGTTTACTTGCAAACTTCCTGGCGGCTAGGGTTAACCCTGTGCAAGTAGCCTACCTTGGCCTAGGCGCATTGGTTATAGTGGCGTTGTACGGCTGGCGTCTGCGGGTTTCAGCATCCCCAAACTTGTAGCGTCCCCTCGTTGGGCTTCGTGGTGGGTGGCCGCCAACGCTGCTGAACAAAAATAAGACAGGCATGCAAAGAGCATTCCCCCTACTGTCTGATCGTACCGGCTTAAAGCGGGTACGCACAAATGATGTAAATTTTTTCAACCAACCAGAAGAAACATATCCTCACTTTCATGTTATCCAATATGAAAAAACTGAAAAGCAAGCCAGGACCGTCTCTCTTTTCGTAGTTGATAGATGTCTTACCGAAACTCTTGGCACAGGATACAAGCTAACCCAAATGGCTAGCGGAGACCTTCTCCTCGAAATCCGTGGCACAGAACAACTTGAAAAGCTAGACCGTCTTTCAGATTTCTGTGGCATACCAATAACCATAACACCACATAGATCAATGAACACAACTCGCGGAGTGGTATCTGACATGGACTTACTTGACTTGACTGAGACTGAACTTTTGAAGGGGTGGAAGAGCCAAAATATCACTACTGTACAGAGAATCATCATCAGAAGAGATAATAAGGAAACACCGACAAAACACTTCATACTCACGTTTGCATCCAGTAAACTACCACAATCTATTCATACAGGGTACACGAAGGCATCTATCAGGCCATACATACCGAACCCTCGTCGTTGCTTCCAATGCCAGAGGTATGGCCATGGCTCTAAAACCTGTCGTGGTTGCCAAACTTGTGCACAATGTGGAGTCCTAGACCACGTGTCTGAGAACTGCAAACAACCGCCACACTGTGTAAACTGCGAAGGAAACCATGCCGCATATTCACGCTCCTGCACATACTGGAAAAAAGAAAAAGGAATAATTAGGTTGAAGGTGAAGGAGAACATTTATATTACGGAAGCACGGCGAAGAGTAGCACCATTCTATGGACCTACATACGCTGATGCGGCGCGTCAGGGGGCACCGCCGCACCAGCCCTCGCCACTCCTTCGGCCCGCGCATACCGAGCCGGTGGTTGTGGCACCTGCCCCCAAGGCGGCTGTAGCCCAGGCTACACCGCTTACTCCCAAACAGAGACCGGAGACTCCGGAGTCCTCGGGTCTTAAGGCCTCACCTCACCAGGCGAGGCCCGAAATTCGAACTAACAGCCCGCACGTGCGGGCATCCAGTGCCTCCGAGGAGGCAATAGATACGTCGGTACCCTTGGTGCCGAAAGAGCGGCGTGGCTCCTTGGAGCGCGCCAAGAAAACAAAAAAAAAGCAGATAAGAGGGCCTGGTGACGGCCCTATTAAGTGAACTCAAACTCCCTGTCTAAACAGCCACTCGCTTTTCGTACACACAGCACTATTTTACATTCACCATGAACACTCAAATTATACAATGGAACGTCAGGGGCCTTCTCAGAAACCTTGACGACATCCAAGAACTCTTACACGAACACTCACCAAAAGTGCTGTGTGTACAAGAAACACACCCTAATTCAAAACACACAAATGTTCTTCGTAAATACGTTATTTTCCGAAAGGACCGTGTTGATGCCATGACATCATCCGGAGATGTTGCCATCATAGTGAATCAAGGAATTGCATGCACACACTTACAACTCCAAACATCCCTTGAGACAGTGGCTGTTCGAGCGGTTCTTTTTGATAAACTGATCACAATCTGCACTATTGCCATTCCTCCTAGCTAGCAGCTGCAAAAAATTGATTTACACTCTTTAATTGATGAACCTCCGGAACCTTATGTTCTCTTTGGAGACTTTAATGCGCATAGCAGGCTATGGGGTGACTCTCGGTATGACGCGCGAGGTCGACTGATGGAACAGTTCCTTCTCTCGTCGAGCGCGTGTCTCCTAAATCGAAAAGAACCAACCTATTATAATCCCGCCAATAACACCTACTCCTCCATAGACCTAAGCATAGTATCTCCACCTCTTGTGCCTCTACTCCAGTGGAAACTCGTCAGTAATCTGTACGGAAATGACCACTTCCCCGTAGTTTTGAGCACAACTACAGTAACTGAATGTCCACCACGTGTTCCCAAGTGGCTCATAAACAGAGCCGACTGGGAACAGTTTTATGCCATCGCTCGTCTAGGTTGGAATGACATATGTACTTTGAACATTGATGTTGCTGTCAACTACTTCACGGCGTTTTTGATTGATGCTGCAACAAAATGCATCCCACAAACAAATGGACACCCTGGAAAACGGCGTGTGCCATGGTGGAACTCTGAATGCCGAAACGCGCGCAAACAACAAAACAGAGCTTGGAGGCTGCTTCGGAACTCACCGACAGCCGAAAATCTTGACACCTTCAAAAATAAAGTCTCAAGGCAGGAGAACGCGTCGGCAGGCCAGAAGAGAAAGCTGGCAGAAGTTTTGTCAGGGATCAATTCATAAACACAGGAGGCTAAAATCTGGAACATGGTCGGTAGGATAGCAGGAAAACAAGTACACACACTTCCACTCGTAAACACTCAGGGTGATACCTTGGAAGATCAGGGAAACTTCCTCGGTGCACACTTTGAATGGGTATTCAGCTTGTCCCACTATACAGACACTTTCCAAAAATACAGAACAAGAATAAAAAAGCAGAAACTCGAACACAAATCCACTAGATGCGAGGCATATAACCACGCTTTCAGTCTAGCTGAGCTCCAAACATCTCTAAACTCTTGCAGTACTTCTGCCCCAGGTTCTGACAGTGTGGTGTATGAAATGTTAAAAAACCTACCAGCCGAAACACGAAAAATCTTACTTTGTTTGTACAATGCTATCTGGTTTTCAGGCACTATCCCTACCTCCTGGTAAGTGGCTATTATTATTCCCATTTTGAAAGAGGGCATGGACCCTTCTTTAGCTTCAAGTTATGGGCCTATCGCACTTACAAGCTGCTTGTGCAAAGTCTTCGAAAAAATGATAAACTGCCGACTCGTACATACCCTTCAAACAAACAATTTGCTCAACCCATTTCAGTGCTGGTTTCGAGAAAGTAGATCCACCACAGACCACCTTGTTCGTATCGAGGCACAGATCAGAGACGCCTTCGTCCATAAACAATATTTTCTCTCTGTGTTCCTCGATATCAAAAAGGCTTATGATACAACATGGCGTTTCGGAATTTTAAGAGACCTGTCCCACGTTGGTGTGCGCGGAAGAATGTTTCACATAATCGAAAGTTACCTGTTAAACCGGACATTCCGTGTCCGTGTGGGCAGTGTTCTCTCCCAAACATTTGTCCAGAAAACAGGCGTGCCACAAGGTGGTGTACTTAGTTGCACACTTTTTATTATCAAAATGAATTCCTTGCACTTGTCCATCCCCCGCAATTTGTTCTACTGTACATATGTCGACGACGTTCAGCTTGGCTTCAAGTCATGCAACTTGGCAATGTATGAGCGGCAGGTTCAGCTGGGTTTAAACAAGGTCTCCAAATGGCCAGATGAAAACGGATTTCGACTTAACCCACAAAAAAGCACCCTTGTCTTGTTCTCTCGAAAGAGAGGCATGCACTCGGAACCTGACATTCGACTGAACGGGCAACGTCTGTCTGTCAAAGCCGAGCATAAATTTTTAGGCTTAATCTTGGACAACAAGTTGACCTTCGTACCGCACATCAAGTATTTAAAAACTAAATGTTTAAAAGCCATCAATGTTATAAAAGTGTTGTCACGTACTACTTGGGGTAGTGATACGCAATGCCTCATGAATCTGTATCGAAGCCTCATTCGCACCCGCTTGGATTATGAGGCCGTTGTTTATCAGTCTGCAACTCAAAGTGCTTTGAAGATATGGACCCCGTGCACCATTTGGGCATCCGCCTTTCTACGGGTGCTTTTCGCACCAGCCCTGTAGAAAGCCTTTACGTTGAGTCAAATGAATGGTCACTTCATCTACAGAGAACTTACATGTCCTTTGTATATTTTCTTAAAGTGAAAGCAGACAAGAAGCACCCCTCGTACTCTACTATAATGATCTGTCGAGCTCCATTCTGTTTCAAAACAGGCCTTCGATAAGGCAGCCCTTCTCAGTTCGCCTGAAGGGTCTAGCTGAAAAAACTGGAGTGTCACTCGAACACAGTTTAATGGCTCCTGTAGCATACTCGCCACCGTGGTAGTGGCAGACTATAGACTGCGATGTGTCTTTCCTAGAAGTTACAAAACATGCACCCATTGCCCATATCCGAACATACTTTCTGGAAATTCAACACAAATACACACGTCCTGAGTTCTTTACTGATGCCTCCAAGTCCAACTCCTCTATGTCCTACGCTGCTGTCGGCCCATCCTTTTCGGATGCTGGCCCTCTACGTCCAGGCACAAGTATCTTCAGAGCGGAAGCTTACGCGATACTTGTGGCAGCTAAACAAATCAAAGAATTACAAATACAAAAAGCTGTAATTTATACAGACTCCCTCAGTGTGGTAACGGCTCTGCACAGTCTTAAAAAACAAAACAAAAAAAAACCCGGTCCTTGTTTCACTTTACTCCATTTTGTGCACACTCTACACACTCAAACAACATGTTGTAGTGTGCTGGGTGCCAGGGCACCGTGAGATCCAAGGCAACGTGAGGGCGGATCAGCTGACTGCATCCGTCCACAAAAGCACTGCCCCTACACACATATTAATCCCGGCCCTTGATCTTAAGCCGTCTCTGAAACGAAACCTCAGGGACTACTAGCAAAGCAAGTGGGATACACACACACAAAACAAACTACACATTATTAAGCCACACCTTGGTCATTGGCTGCCAGTATCAAAATCACGTCATACAGAGGTAATACTAACGAGACTCAGGATAGGACACACATACACGACACACACATATCTTTTGTCCGGTGGCGATCCACCATTGTGTGACAAATGTGGTGAAGCATTAACAGTCCTTCACATGTTAATTCAGTGCAAACACTTAGAAACTCTAAGAAAACAGCATTTTCCATTACCCTACTGACAACATATACCTTTACACCCTGCAATGTTCGTTGGTAGGGAACCGCTTTTTAGTCATAAATCATTGTTAGCGTTTTTAAAAGAAATTCATAATTTTCATATCATATACCCGGGAATTCCGTAGCACGACCTCTCCAGAGAGGTTTTTGATGTGGTGGCTACACAGGAAAGCACTTGCTTCACGGCCCTTGGGCGCAAGGGTATGAACGAGTGAGGTACTTGTGCTAATGCCATACATGTCCACCATCGTTTTTCATTATAACCAACTTTTGTCACCTATTCACACCACACACACTTTTCACGGCATAGTCAATATTTTATTACTTGTATGTTTTCACCCGCCTTACTGCGAGGAATTTCATGGCCCTTACACAGCAGCTAATCGCTATCATTGTCCCCATTTCTTGTCCCATGAACTGGCGCTCTTTGGTCATCAAATGGCCCTTGCGCCAAAAAGCACCATATATCATCATCATCATCAACATCATCATCATCATCATCATCATCTTATGCGTTGTATGCGACTATAATTATCACCTGAACAAATTTGGGCCTGCACAACTTTGGCTCAGGGGCAAAATATCTAGTTATTCGGAACATGGCCGTAGAGCTCATTTCCTTCCTCGCCAATGTGACAGCTGCTGCGGAGAGTTGGCTATGGCATATTTTTGTCTTATTTTTTTACCTTTTCAGTGGATGGCTCCCTGCTACAGAGAATATCAGCTACTGTGTTGTCATTGGACAGCATAGCAAGTACGCTTTTGTCTTTGGCTTTCACGAAAACAAAAAAGAAAAATCTTTTCCGGTATCAAAACAGAATATACACCCCTCACGTTTTTTTTTGTTCAATATTGTTATTGTTGGCAGATAGAACCCAACGTACCGTCGTCATTCATATTCTCCTGCTACGTGTCTATGTTAGGGTAACAAGCGACATTGAGAACCAGAGTGAACCAGAAGCGACACATACAATGCAGAGCGATTCTTCGTGGTAACAGTGAAACTGATTTCTAGGAAATTGAACTTATTTATGTATTTTGTTTATTGCCATCCCAAAATTAGATACGACGCTGCAGCACCTAATTGTACTAATGCAATTGCTACCACTAGACAGGTTTGCATGTGCTCTTTTAAACGCCAATATTATGTAAGTTTCTGGGGCCGTGTAGTGGACCACCTCCCATTCCGAAAGATAATGCCGCAGTCACCACACTGCGCGCGTCGTGCTTAGCCGACACCATACCTGCAACGACGTTTAGTTCGAAGCATCTGACTTGCAACTCAGTAAGCTTTCAGGTGACCCAGGCTCGTCTTGTTACCATTTCGTGATTTCCCAAGATTTTCGGCTAGTGAGGCATATTCAACTTTAACGTCAAAAGTTCATAGTTTTTGAGGATGAGATGACTCTAGAGGGGTTATCATTGCTAGGAGTAGCTGTGTGAAGGAAGGAGAACGCCCGCTGCACCTCGTATATTCCAAGAAAAGTCAGCTTGCACAGGTACTGTGCATCGTCAAATGGTGAATGGTGAATTATAGTAAAGTTTTTTAGCGAGTTTCAATGAAGTTGACCGGCCAAAATTATAAGCTTCTCGAAAAATGGTCGTAAGCGAAATGAGCAGATCGATCGGGAGAGAAAACAGTGATACTCGAATAGCGATAGAAAGTATAGCCAGCCTCATTGTTGTGTCATACGAGCTGATCGCACGTGTCTCGTGCATTTACGCTCTGGCTATTTTTAGGAGAGCATAGGAGTCGTCATTTTTCAAGATTGCTTTTACAATGAGACTGTCAGAAATTTCTATTTTAACGTAACTCGATTAAAACAGTGCGTCAGTTTTCAGTGGCAGTCATGCCATGTGTTTCTTGAAAGCAACGCAGACCCAATTTCAATGGTAAGTGAGGGACACTTGTGGGAGACGCAGAAACATTTTTGTTATCATTTTTGTAATTTTTTATAACTAAGCTGTTACTGCCATCGAGGGACCCGACAATATATTTGATGGTTTCAGAGAAAACACCCTGTGGTGATAAAACAATGCTTTTCAGAGCAGAACAGCGCTAAACCCTGATCACCTATTCACACATTGTACATCACTGGGGCACAACGTGGAGTTAAGCGGATAGTGTGTGGTCTTGACCACCACTAGGCGTTGTAGTGTGAACAGGACAGATAAATATATCTCATTTTTCAGCGGAAACAGGTACACGGCACATACTGTAGTATGAGTTGCCGCATACTGAGAGCGAATCATTGAGTAAACAAACGTATGTACAAAACTATAATTACATGTAAACTATGTAAACTATGTCCAGAAGTATTCTGTATATAGGATACTTTTCATGTTATCTACACTAATGAAGGCTCTGCGCAATTTTCTCGTAGGTATCCACAGATGTTAGAAATATTGCATAGTGCAAGTGGTAAATTTTTTTAACTGTAGTACATAAAACGTCCACGCATAGAAAAAAATGAATACCGCAGAAAAACAGAAAGATGGCATTCTTGATGACTTTGCATATCGAGGCTTTTAAGAGTGTAACACTTAGTGGGCCGGACTTATCGTCCATTCCGACATCTCATGTCGCGTGATCCCGGTGACCATCAAGCGTTAATTACACGTAATTCAGGTCTGAAGCAAGGCAAGCAGCATCACAAACCGGGTTAAAATAAACGAACGAGATGAAAACTAGTATTGAGTTGTAAGTCGGCTTTAACATCCCGAAACCATCTCATGATTATGAGACACGCCGGTGAGGAAGGCTTCGGAAAGTGCGACCATTTGGGGTTCTTCAGCGTGCACTCAAATGTGTGCACACAGGCCTACAGCATTTTTGACTGAATCGAAAATGCAGCTGCCGCAGCCGGGATTCGATCAAGCGAGTTGCGGGTCAGCAGCTGAGTACCTTAGCCACTAGACCATCGCGGCAAGAAAACTGATGTAATTAACAAAATAGCTAAGGGATAGTCGCAAGTATTTACCTAAAATTACTAGAAACTTTTCTAAATCTTGCGGCTGACTGCGCGCACTGCAATCACTGCAAAAAACATTCACGCCACTGGATATGTGGTTTAACAGCGCATGGCATGCTTAAAGCCCGTTTCTTTTATTAATTTAGTGTTTTGCACAATAGCATGCGAAAAAATTCGATAGATCCTACATACCTGAAAATTGACGTTACCCGAAGCACCCCGCCGCGGTGGTCTAGTGGCTAAGGTACTCGGCTGCTGACCCGCAGGGCGCGGGTTCGAATCCCGGCTGCGGCGGCTGCATTTCCGATGGAGGCGGAAATGTTGTAGGCCCGTGTGCTCAGATTTGGGTGCACGTTAAAGAACCCCAGGTGGTCTAAATTTCCGGAGCCCTCCACTACGGCGTCTCTCATAATCATATAGTGGTTTTGGGACGTTAAACCCCACATATCAATCAATCAATCAACGTTATCCGAAGCATGCGCAGGGAAGAAGACAGTATTGCAATTCTTTTATTGAGCGACACGTCAAGAAATGACGCTAAATATATGTACATATGTTGCACGCACAGACATATGTTGAAGACTTGTAGATGTTTATATAACCAGTTGTTTGCACTTGCGTAACGATGCCAACTGGAAGATCCGTATTAGCAACACCAGAAGCTGATATGAAGCGCTGATGCTCGCGAGGATGCTGGCCCTGGACACTGCTACATAAATAAACTTCAGCGCATGACAAATAACCACAATTCACGTTAACCCGACGTGACGGGTGTATCAAAGGAGTATATAAGTAATGTTTATAAAACTGGGTAGGCAGCACTGTAACCAATATTGGTGTTTCACGAAGATCATCGCCTATTTGAAAAGTATTTTCGAAACCTGGCGTATAGCTCTATGGTAAAATGCTTCATTACCACGCAGAATGCTTGGCTTCTATTCCAGCTGGGACCCTCACATTTATGCTCTGAATTCGTCGAGTCGACGCTACCAATGTCGGGTACGATGTCTCCAGCGGAACATGCCCGCATACCAGCGGCACATACTCACCCGTTTGTATGTGCCACTCTTTGGCTGGAAGTGTGACGACGTACGTGACGGGATTGGGACATTTTCCATGTCTCGACCAGCGCGTCATATTCGTCAAACTATTTTACCCTCCCATGGTAACTTTGGTTCACACCAAGTTAAGGGGGTGACCACGAGAGCACCCAAACATAAGCGTCTATAAAGATAGATAGATAGATAGATGGATAGATGGACAGATAGATAGATGAATAGATGGATAGATGAATAGATGGATAGATGGATGGATAGATAGATAGATAGATAGATAGATAGATAGATAGATAGATAGATAGATAGATTGATACGCTCAATGTCGCCGAAGTTTGCTAAGAAATACTTCGCAAAAAAAAACTCAAATGTTCAAAGAAAAACTGGTATAGTGCATTTACTGTAGCAGCGGTGTCGTGGAATAACATGATACTCTGATAACTATTTTTTTCCAATGCTTCTCTGTATTTCTAAATGTACGTACGATGCGCGTGGTGCATTACAATAACTTATGGGTTATTGTAGTAAGAACAACACGGTGAACTTAACTTTCTTTATCTATCATCATAGTGCGGCGAGGCGCTACTATTCTAAAGACAAGTCCTACATATCTGGAAGGGTACATCGTTGGCTTAGTAGCTAGATAATGTTTCAAACTTCAATAGACGACAATGTAAAAAAGAAACACAGACTGCATCTGGTTCCGTGTATCAGTTTTTATTGCACTCTGTGATAAACCTGAAATCATGCAGCAAATCACTTTCCTTGCTACAATAACTCCCCACGCTCATGCTGATTCCCATGGTTGATGTTTCGGCACGGGTACCTTGTCCACATCATTGTGAACAAGGCTCCCAATCTGGGTTCCGCAACACTAACGCATTTTCTATATTGCGTGCCTTCGTGTTTTTATTCAATTACTTTTCCCGTTCAAATGCGTTTTCGTGGAACCCCTCAATAGTATTTTCCCCAAAAAATGGGTACATCGTACCACTGTCATGGAAACATTCATAGCATCTAGTATATCAGCTCAGCGGTTTTCACAGTGAAACTTCTTTTAAAAAAAATTGAAGTGTTGAGGTATAATTGTTAAAGTATAATGCGCCACTTAAGCGTACATATTTGTCTCTTAAGACACCTTGTTGTCAATCCCATATTCAGGTACCATATTTGTTTAACCGCGCTTATGTCGGGTCCGATCTGCGGTCGGGCCGGGCCAAGCCAGCCCGGTGAATTTTTTCTTAGGTACGGGTCGGGCCTGGGCATAGTTTTCCGTCACTGGTCCAGGCTCGGGCGGGTAAGTTTAAAAAAGTTCAAAGCCCGGGCTGTGTAGACTCACTGGTGCTCACTCAGTCCTCGCCACAATTGTTAGTGCTCACGCACGTTCGTACTCCGGGCTGCTTACTCATTGGTACTCAAATGTGTTCACACGCACGTCACTTCTCACGGCTACTTAGATTTTGAGTACTCAAACACACGCTTATCTACGATAACAAGTACTAACACCCACTAATACTCACACTTACTCTCTTTCGCTGGCACTCCCTCCTCCTTGTTAATACTCATTGCTGCTCGAACTTGACGGTACTCACTGACGCCCGTACTCTTGTCTACTAAAGCTTACAGGTGGCCGCTCACGTTCATACTCATGCCTAGTCTCACCTACTGGTGATCACTTGCATTCAGTAACACCGACTCACTCTCACAAATACTCACTCACGTTCGTACTCACACGTACTCACACTCATTGGTACTGACTCGAGTTCGTACATCTTTTCGCACTCATCGGTACTTTCTCACGTTCATCTCACACCTATTCACACTCACTGGTACTCTCTGATGTTCATTATCACGCCTCCTCACCCTCTGTAGTACTCAGTCATGCTCATACTCACGTCCACTCCCACTCGTCGGCACTCAAGTTCATGCTGAAGGCTACTCACACTCATGTATTTTAAGTGAGTGTGAGGTGGTGTCTCATAAGTGAGTATGCCGAGCTTGCTTGCCATGCAGAAGGCCAGATTTCATTTCCGGCTCACATCCGTATTTACTATTTTCATCTTTCACTTTCACACGACGACAATATTTTCTTTCGCAATCATTGACGACGATGCCGACACCGGAATTCCTGCAAAACGATATGCTCTTCAGCACTACCCAGTTAAAATTCTCTTGCATATCAACGAAAAAAAACGAGGCTCACAGCAAACCGTGCTCCAGTTCTTCAATATTAGAGAAGTCTGCTTTCTGTAGTTCTGAAAGCTTTGGGGATTTAAAAGGCATATTTTATTATCAAATCTAAACAGCAACGTTTGCGAATGTTGCAGAGGCTTTCATTGTACGATTGTCTATCGCAGATGCCTTGTGTTGTTCAAAAGCCGAGCTTCGTTACTAGGCTCACAAAAAAGAGGAAGATAGGCATAAAAAAATTGGAAAGACAGGCGCAGGTGGTTGCGCGTTTTCCCGGGCAGCTTTGCGCGAAATCAGGCGGAGTGTTATAAATAGCTACGTTCACTCGTTTGCAAATCACCTACAGCTTTTTCACCAGGCCATGCAAGGTATGATACTTGAAAAGATTGATCCAGTGCGGCAAGTCAATGTACGAAACAAAGAGGTGAAAGGTAGCGAAGGAACTGCTTACTTATGCCGAACATCAACGACGATTGGACAAAAAAATTATATGATACAAAATTCAGCATTGTGCAACTTGATATTGCTAGCGCTGTCGTAAGATGACTGATTGTGGAGCTGTGACGCTCACAAAGAGTATGGAGAAAAATGGGAAACCTAGAAAGTGCCAGCAATGCACCAGCACCGAGTGCGGCAAACAGAGACAGAGTGGAAGGTCGTAAGGGCCATAATTCATTTGCTTGATGAGACTTGAACAGGAAAGCAATCCTCTTTATTTTCTGTATCGATTGCCTTTATTGCCCCACTGATAATTTTATTGCCCCACGATTGTGTTTATTGCCCCACACGCTTTCGCACTGCCTCCGGAATATGCTCAGCTTTTACCAAACCGTGACGTAATATGATGATGCCATCATGTGGCGTCATGTTGACACGACAAAAGTTTGGTTGGCGGTCACTTCATGATTCATGACGTCTTTGTGACGTCATCGCGTGATGTTTTTTTTTGCATCAGTTGGGTTGACACGGACGCAAACCAACGCCTGTGGCCACATTTCGTGATTGGCTAGGCATCAAAGACTTCGGCTTTTAAAAAATCCGGCGCAACATATCTGTCTTCGTTTCCTTGGAGTATAGATTACCACCTTTTTTTTCACACTGGCTGTTTCTCATAACAAGGCAAGCGTAACGCTGATCGCCAACTGCACAAAAATACTTCGTACCCTCCGATAGCAATCTTCGCTATGCTTTACACATGAACGAACGAAAAAATGAAAATCTTTTGTTCAATGGGTAAGGTTGTCAGATTTCAACCTTTAGACCCTCGTTCAAGGGCGCGTCGCCGTAACGCTGCTGTTGCATTTTTATTGCGTGAGGTCAAGTTACAAATGAGAAGTAACTTTTTCTAGTTTCCATATTTCAATGACTTATACCATGAAATCTTTTATGAGTACATGGCTCGACCGGTAAAATCCTCAAATAAGGATTGACATAACAAGTAACACAATACTGAGAGCAGTGGTGATGCATTTCATGCAACGCTGCCGAATAGCTGTAGTACTGGCTGACATTCTTCCTTCCACATTATGAGCATAACCCATCAACTCTTCATCGCAACACTTATTTTTTTGTGTGGGTATGGTACTGAAGGATGGAAATAGAACAGACTCGGAGCGTCTGGCTGTGGCCCGCCATTGCAAGTAGCGCAGCTGACGTATGCTCGTGGAGCCAGCGTGTTGCATTGTGGTATAGAGTGAGAGGCAGAGCATTTACAAAGCAGGATTACTCTCTGGTCGCCCAGCAGTCGGCCTCTAATTTACCATGTGAACAATGCCGGCGTGGCGCTGTAGGGCTGGCGTACTTTAGCAAGTTGACTGAATCGGCTCACCGGTGCACTCTCTTATACTGCAGCGCAAGCAGACGATGCTCTCATTGTGAGCCTTTTGGTAATGCGCTATGCATGCTGTGTAAGTAAGAAAAACAATTAAGCTAATTTATAGCACCTTGCGTGCGTTCGCAGATGTGATGAAGGTGAGCACGAAAGCATATATTCACTTTATTTCTGTCAGGACAAAATATAAAGAATATAGCCGATTCCTCTGTTCAGAAATCGGTATAATACAAAAGTAAAACGTGTATTCACAGAGGAAGCAGTCCATTTATTGTGCTTGGTTTCACCACAAAAAAAAAAAGAAGCACTGAATTTTGCCCAAAGGACAGCAAGCAGCTCAAAACTTGCAGCTCGCAACTTAAGCAGAAGACACCCACAGAACGATTGTACACATAAAGAGCATGGACTAACAACTCTCATAGCTCGGCTGCTCAAACAGAAAGACACAAACCCACAAGCATAGAAAGGATGAGTGCGAACTCACAATTCTTACTTCTTCCTTTGTGAGCAGTGCGCTCCTTTCGTGAACGCGACCCCCGCAGCGAGCGAGGTGAACTTCGTGCTCTTTTTAATCACTGTAACTTCAAAGCAAATTTACAGCGGAATTACAAGAGGCACGAAGCACCTTAACTATGGAATAAAACGTCCCGTGGAGGCGCCCGCGGGGCAACGACGTTTAGACCACGCCAAACGCATGCTCTTCGCGCCACCTCTTTACTGATGACGAAAACGCACTGAAGTTGCTGAGCTACCCCCCACAGTGGTCGAGTGGCTAAGGAACTCGGCTGCTGACCCAAAAGTCACGGGATCGAATCCCAGTGGCGGCGGCTGCATTTTTGATGAAGGCCAAAATGGTTTTGGCCCATGTGCTTGGGTTTAGGTGCACGTTAAAAAGATATTGGTGATCAAAATTTTAGAACCATTTAGTACGACATCCTTCATAATTATCATAATTATGCCACTAGTGTTAAAGGTGCAACGCTTGACGTATGATGTACAGAATACGGCGCATCCCAGTGACCATCAAATAATTGAAGGCTGACACTCTGTGCGCGGCTGATAGCATACAGCGTGTATTGGTTATAGTTTGACATCTCGTTTACCGGGCACTGGTTTGCCCAAAGAAAATGTTTCGCCTTCAAGCCTTCGTCACTGCCGCCTTTGTCAACGTAACGATACCGTGACAATATACGATACAGTGTCTCGGGGCTCACACAACTGGGCATAACACCTACCTGTGTAAGCATACTCGAAAGCTTTGAAGCTTGATGATTGACCATACTGAATGAAACCATCGCGGATTCTCGGACTGATTTCTTCAGGCTATCATGCCCTGAGGCCATTTCGAGCGTACATTTGCTTGTCGATACAACATAGATTATATGACCTATCAAGACTATACGCCACTGAACTAGAGTGCAGTTTTTCAAAAGCAATATCGTGGCATGAGAACTTTCAACAACCAAGGTTTTCTCCATCGTGAGGGTCCTGTCTAGGCCGCCTGTGACAACCCGAGTGTTACAATGCCTGGTATTACAAAGAAGTCCCTCGTATCATCGTTTTTTTTCCTACGTTTTGAATACTCTGGTACCGTTATCCACAATGAGGAGGGCATCTTCGATTAGTTCCACGGGTTCTCATTTCTGCTGAGCCGTGGCTACGAGCCCCGGCGAGTATTGTGCACTCGCCCAGCACCAAACGCGCCCAAACGGCCCATTACACCTCTCCCTACTCGGGGGATCTTCTTCTCCCTGTCTTCTCGGCAGGCTTTCTGGGTGATTGTGAGTTGCGATTGTTCTTACGTGCACTGGTGGAGACGGATCGAATGTGATATTTTTTTCTCTTCTTTTCTCTTTTGCTTTTTTCTTACCTATCCACTTTTACTCCCACTTCCCCATCTCTTGTGCCGACCATTTGAGGTGTCTTCCAAGTTACAGACAGTTACGGGAGGCACTTTTTATTCCCTTTTCATAATCACTGAGAGAGAAGTTGAAGTTTTTAGTTGTTTTCTTTCTTCGAGATTTTAGCAATCGCCAGCGTCAAATTGTGTGTGTCGGTTTTTCATTATATATTGAAGCAGTGCCCTAAGTTGAGCTTGCCTGACCAAGTGCACGAAAGCTTTTAGCAAAAATTTTTCACAAAAATGAAGCAGGGGCAGACGATATAGCGGCAGCAATGCTCAGTAGTTGTTTTGAGTCTGGTCTTTATTTTTGCTGTCCTTTCCAAAAATCTTAAGCGATGAGAGCTGTTTCGAGAAGCCATAATTTAGCTAACGGTGGCCTTGTATACAAAAGTGATTCTAAGAACTTTATCATATTATCTTGAGTCAGACGTCCTAAAACTACAATATGAATACCAGTGACGCCGTATGAGCTCCGGAAATTTTGACCACCTGGAGCTTACTTAAAGTTCACTGACACCACGTAGCACGTGAGTTTCTGCCAATGAGCCTCCACCAAACTGCCAACACCACGGCTTGGATCAAACCCTCACCCGCTGTGTCACTAGCTAAGCATCGTAATCGGTATACCACCGTGGTGGTCTGAACAAAAAACTCAGTAGAGAATCACAGGCACTGCCTGACTAGTAACACATGCAAATGAATGCAACACACTATAAATATGTTCATTAGGACGCATCTTTTAAATGTAGTTTATTGAATGGGGACCAACAATGATTTAGGCACAGCTTTTCCTTTAGCGAGAAGGTCGCAGAATTCACTCAACGATTGACCCTAGCATAGAAATAACCCGTAATTAAGTGCATCTTTCTAGATTTTAGTAAAGCGTATTACGATGTGGCTCGCGACCTATTAGCATATCAAACAAATACACACTGAAGAAAAAGCAGTTACATGAATATTTCAATACCTTTCGCATAAACATGCCTTCAGGTCCCGATGCTTTTCTTGTCATCTTAGGTTAAAAATCATTAAGTTGAGTTCATAATTGATACAAAAGACAACGGGGATTGAACTCGTGACCTTTAAGTCACACCCGAGGACGACGCTTTGCAGTAATGCTTCCTCTTGTAAATGATTTTCTAAAAGCGTCACGAAGCTACTCTTGTTTTGCTGCATTAAGCAGGCGCTACCCCTCCCATTGGCACACTGCAATGCGACAACATTCGATAGAGTATTCAGAAGGGGAAATTAGGTTCTTTTGCTCACCCGATAAAATATTGCTTGAGCTTCAGCGAAATACCTCGCTGTTTGCTCAATGTAATCGCTCGTCTTTCTTCTCAAGCGAGACATTTCACTTGCAAAGCAATGTTGTCGTCACCTTGCAGCCTTTAATACAACCCAAACCGAAGTCGAGCGCCCGAAAAAGTTAGTGAAAATTGCAATGGTAATAATTCGCCGCTTTATTTACTTCACATCTGCTACACAAGTAATCAATGCTAATAAGGTGGTTTTAATGGCCCAAGATGAATTTATCCATTTTCTTGTTGCAGTTGGCCGAAAGGTATATATGCAGCCCACTTCAGTACCTTTGCTAATGCTGGGAATTATGATTTTCATGAACATTTTGGAGTTTCCAAGGGCTTCTGCGAGAAGGGTAAGCTATTATTACATTCTAGTGTCTGCCCTAATTCACTGTGTGAAACCAAAACGAAGTTGTTCCACCTGCGTTTGACGCAGAGTTGCCGCTACGTGGTGTTGATGTGTAGCCAGCATTCTAGAAGAAAATAGAAAGATATCCATGTCGTTTCATTTTATCTTCAAGTTTTAGGCATGTGAAACAGAAGAGGCATTAGAAGTGCAGTTTTTGATGCTGAAGAATAAATATTGCCGTTCAAACGTCACATGTGTTACAGAGCTGCTTTCGCGGAGATTCCTGTGTCAGCGCAACTGGGAGGGCAGAATCAGGGTTGCCCATGAGTGAGATTTCGAGCTACATTCAAACAAATAAATAATGAAAAACTCCACCATGACGACACATGAATTGGAAGCCTTCTGCGTAGCAAGAAGGGTTTGAACTATGGCACCACAATATTTCTTTAAGCTGTGTTATATACGGAATAAAAAAGAAGAAATTGGAGTGGTGACGACCCAAGGAGAGCTCGCACTTGATGTGCACACAACGGACGTATGCCTAAATAGACGTGTTCTTGCTTTTTTCAGTAGTTGAATCTTTTTTTTTAGGGGCGAAGCTCCTTAGGGCGTGGGCTGTGCGTCCCCTGTAGCCTGCATGTAGCCACCTCTAGTTTAGTTCTTGCAGTGTTCACTAGATGGCGGTACCGTCCCCTGTATGTAGCCACCTCTAGTTTAGTTCTTGCAGTGTTCACTAGATGGCGGTACCGTCTCCTGTATGTAGCCACCTCTCGTTTAGTTCTTGTAGTGTTTACTAGATGGTGGTACTTGTAGCTGATGATGAAAAGATGCAAGATGTTATAAACTAGAAAGCGGTACTTGTAGTTGATGAAAGACGCGAGATCTTATAAAATAGGAATGATGTCACATATGGCGCGTGTCATTGGTTGAAGGCAATCGTTCGATTTAGTGCGGAGACGTACGCTAGGGGGAGCGTTGTAATAAAATCCGTTCGCTGTTGGCGCGCGCTCGGATGGATAAGGCTGCACAGCGGAGAGAGCGCAAGGCACAGACCATAAAGCCGTCATAATGAAGGGACATCGCAAGCCATCCATCGTCTAAGAACAAATAAAAGTTGATTTGTGTATATACACACACAGCGTTTCTCACGTCTTTACATGATGATCGACTGGGCGAATTACACGGAAGATTCACAGTTTACCGATGAATCCCTCCGGAGCTTCGCCCATTCATCATCATTCACCCCGTGAATATGCCGTAATTTTTTGTTGATGTGCGTGGTCAGGATGCCGCACGCATCAATGACGCGACAGGCTTTCTGGGAAACCATACTTGATTTTTGAATACTAGTAAAAACTAGCTACCTAACGCGCAAAAAGAGAAGTAAAGCAGCTGCCAGGATGTAATAATGGAGTCAACCTAAAATTTTCGTCGCCAGACGGGGTCACGAAGTGGCTTATTTCATGCAAGATAGACACCAACAGCTTCAGGTACCATGCTTATATTTCATTTTTGTAACTCTCATAACAGGCCTATTATGTGCAATAAATGTATACTCTGCCACCCCTGACCTTTTGGCGTTCGTTGACGCAGCACAGTATCCCGGCACATCCAATTTCGTGGCTGTGGTCACTGACCTTCACGATAAAATCCTCACAGCAGCCTCTCTTCGAGATACCACGCCGGCTAGGGCCGAGCAGGCTGCTATAGCAATGGCCGTGGCGATTCCCATGCGCACGCGCATTTTCACTGATTCTCGAGCTGCTGCACGAGCGTTCATGACCGGGTCAGTCTGTGAGCAGGCGGCCCATCTTCTTACCAAAAGATCACATTGCACGGAAATCGACGGCCACATCACCTGGTTTCCTGCCCACATGGGCAAAGATGTCCACCCTGTTATCCCCAATGCCAATGAGCTTGCCCATGCCCGAGCACGCGAACTGTCCCACCGTGACGGGCAATCGGCATCTAATTTTGGGGATGGCATCCGGCAGCTTGATTCGCTCCTCACCTTCAACGAAATTTGCAAAAATTATCAATTGGCCAGGCGTAGCTTTCCGCTCCCGCACCCGCTACTCTCTAGGCCCCAGTCAGTCACTTTAAGAATGCTGCAAACGGGTACTTACCCGTCGCCTTTAGTGTACAGCAAGTTTATCGACAGCATAAAGCCGCAATGCCCTCATTGCGAAGAGAGACGTTGCACGTTACCCCACATGCTCTGGCAATGCGCGGCGCTGCGCGATGGCGAGCCTCTCAGCACAGAAGCTGCCTGGAGGACGGCAATTACCAGCTCGGACCGAGAGGTCCAAATCCGGGCTGTCCAGAGGGCCCGCGATTTGGCGGAGGGGCTCGCTCTTCCTGTCCCCACGTGGGTGCGGCCCGCAGCCGACCCTCCCTCTTGAGGGGAATCGGCTCCTCAGGACAATTTGTAAATAAAGTTCATTGACTGACTGAATGATACTCTTTGAAAGTGTTAGAACATGTTATCAACGTGTTTATACACGTGTTAGAAGCAACAATGATTCTGAAGACGGAAAGGAAAGACTGCTGAAAGAACGGTAGCTTTAGAAAAGGAGCATTTGCTTCGATGAAGCAAAGAAAACTGCTGAAGATACAAGAACATAGCGTCTCTTCCGTTGCACAGCCTTACATCTTTGGGCAACCCTCTTCAAGCTCGCTCACATTGGCCTTATGGAACGACTACCGAGTGTTGTCAAGCTATCTGTGTACGCTGACGACATTTGCGTCTGGGCATCTGGCGTGACAAGACGTCAGGTACACGCAAGGCTTCGGAAAGCTGCGACGTTGGTATCAATGTACCTCAATGAACAGGGCCTGAAGATCTCGCCAGCGAAATGCGCATTCATTGCTTTTAGTCGTAAGCCAATGACACCATACGCTATATCAACGGCCGAGTCATACCATATGTCAGAACTCCCAGATTTCTAGGCGTATTTATTGATCGAGACCTCTGCTGGGGACCACATGTGGCTAACTTGAAGAGGAGGCTGACAGACATTGCTAACTTATTCAAGTATCTTGGTAGAAAAACATGAGGGAGTCAGTACATGCAATGATGCAACTGTAAAATACGCTTTTACTCTACTATTTGCGATAAAGCTTGCCTGTGTTGACCAATGCCTTCAGAACCAGCATTCGCTCTCTTCAAAGCATTGTTGCGAAGCGCGCCTCCGACGACGTTACGAAGGGCGCCTCGAATCTCACCGCTGCAACCACTGTTTCGAAAGACAGCGACGCCAACACGGTCCCGAAGGCGCCACTGCTCCGATCTCCATCGACGCGGTCACAAGATGTTTGGTAGTGTAGGTTTCTCAGCTCGCGGCTGCTTCTGCGCAGAGCTGATAGACGAGCGGACGAGACGACGGTGAGTTAAACAAGGTTTATGTACAGCATATATACAGAGGCGTTACAAATTCGGCGCTGAGGCCGACAGCTTAGAGACCCGAAGAGCCGAGCTCTCCTCTCTAACACATAGGTCTGCTCTCAAATAGGTCTGCTGTCACAGGGGTCTGCTCTTGACGTGCCGCAGGGCTTCTTTTATATGCACCGGGTCCAACCCAAATGTCCAACCAGAACCGCCGTTGGTCGTGAGGTCAGACTCCTCCAATGGGGTCGCCGCTGGGCTGCGTCATTCTTTCTCTTCGAATCTGGAGAGGCTGCGCTGCAGGTGGCTGCACCCAAGGACGAGTGACGTCGCCAGGCATTGCGTCAGACCCGCCAGACAGGAAGGCGCCGGTTGTTTACTTGCGGGCTCACGGGCTGCGGTGACTCACTGCACGTGCGCTCCAGAAAGCCGCCGTCGCGTGATGACGTCGTTGAGTTGTTGATCGCGTCAGGCGGGCTCGCGTGCTGGCCTTGACAAAGATTTCTTTTTTCCGAGGCATGGACGTTCGCTGCGGACTCGCAGGCATAACGGCACCCCCGCCGCCAGACAATGCACCGAAAAGACGAGCTGCTTCCACGTGGCTCGGATGTCAGGTGCGCTCGTTCGCCAGGTCTCTCCAGGTTTGCCTCCAGGGCCATGGGGAGAATGCAGCTCCAGACTCCGTTCCGGGAACACACCCCATTCTTGAGGACGGATCACAGCTCCACTGTCTTGTCGCCACAACTGGTCGGCCAGCTTCGCTCGTCTCTTCTGACGATCCTTGGTCTCAGCACTTGTCGATGGTTCTGCAGCTTGTCAAGAATGAATCGACAACAGGCCACACAGGACACAAGCAAGTGCCCTCGGTCACCCGACAGAACACCAGACATAGTACAACATATACCTAGCTACACGTCTGTCGGAATTTCGTTCCCTCTACATCAAGAGGCACATGTGGGACACAAGACTCTTAAAATGACAACTCAAATTTTACACGTGCAATAACTTATCGAATTAGAATAGAACATAAAGTTGGCTCCTTCAGCTCACTCTGGACGAGAGCGCTCAGCAAAGGTCGTGATGAGGTCAAAATTTTGCCCCGAATCACCAGCGAAAAACCGAAAGGTAGAGAAGGTACTAACTAAACGCACGTCTGAATGTGTCTGCATTAGCGTTTAGCTTTCCTCTTTTTTTGTAGCGAACGTTAAAATTGTGCTGTTGGAGCATCATGCTCCACCTCAGTAACCGACCACTTTTAGGCGATGATACCTATGCGGTACCAACAGCTGCTCATACTTGCGACGTTGCAGAGGGGAGCAACAATACGGTTTGCTAGGGATTGGCTCCTCACAAGTTAGCTCTATATCGTGTTCGATCACCGTCGTGTCTCCGGGACGGTTCGAAAACACGTATCCAAACTCGGAAACAATCCTTTTTAGGTCCTCCTTCTGGACATCACTTAACCTAGGCTCTAGGTTCAACTGCTCCAAGATCACCTCCGATTCCCCTTCGATTACCTTACTAGAACTCAAAATTTCTGCTCCCTCTTCCTCTGAAGCATTCAACAGCAGATTTACGACCGCTTGACGTTGAACGTATGGTTTCATAAAGTTGTAAATTTTGTTCAGCCACCTTCCTAATTTCACTTCGTCATTGATATCAGAAAGCTTCATGGGTGCCTTCCACTTGTCCGCGAATTTCCCCGCTCTCTGACAAGTGTCGCATGAGCGTACAAAGTCTTCGATATCCTTCCAGCATTTTGGCCAATAAAACTCAAGGGAAACTCTAGTCTTGGTCTTTTTTATGCCGAGATGACCTGCCCTTGCGTTTTCATGCACCAGTTCCAATAGTTGGCGACGATACTTTTGTGGCCCCAAGAGCTGCTCATACTTGCGACCTTGCGCATTTGTGTAGCTCCGATACAAAAGCCCTGCTTTTTCAAAAAAAGAAACATTCTTTTTCTTTTTCCCCAAGTTTACGCTTTCCATTAGTGCTTTTATCGAGAGGTCCTCACGCTGCTCTCGAACGAACGTTTCTCTATCAACCCTCGACAGCTCACGCCAACTTTCCGCTACAGGTGAGAGCGTTGCAACCCTCTCACTCTGACTCCATGGCGCCATGTCGTCTCCCCCTGCTAGCATACCGCGCCGGTCGCTTCGGTGACGGGCCGCTCAAGTGACTGCTCACATGACTCACACGGGAAATTTCCTCTCTGAGGTTCCGTCGACTCGCCGCCAAGTTCACTTGAAGGTTCACACCATTGAACAAGATCAAGATCATGCGAAAGCTTCCGCGCTTGCGATCATGACTCACACGGGAAATTTACTCTCTGAGGTTCCGTCGACTCGCCGCCAAGTTCACTTGAAGGTTCACAGCATTGAACAAGATCAAGATCCTGCGAAAGCTTCCGCGCTTGCGATCACGTGAGGGCAATGTACGCTAAGTTGGGGAAGAACGATTTACCCTGCTCTTTGAGAAGCTGCTCTGAGTTGTTAGAGAAAAGATAACGAAAACGATCGGGAAGCGCGGCAGACACAGCCGCTTCGGTGCGAAGCTAACAATGACAACCGTAGCGATTGGTAAGCAAGCACTCTGCTCCTCGGCGACTTGCCTGATCCACGCGCATTCTCCTGTAAATTCATCCAGAGACACAAATTAAGGATGGACAACGTCCATGGTTGCCGCTGGTCTCTAAGTGATTGGCACGTTTTCCCAGTCACCCTAATTTTTTGGAGATACGGCTCCAACAACCGCATGTTTTTTTCTGATTCTGGGACTGTTGCAAAAGCAAACTTTTGCTTACAGTTTATCGCGATGTGCCCTTCCTTTTTGCAGTTGCAGCAGATTAGCGGCTTCCGTTTGTTTTCCGATTCTAGGATAGTTGCAAACTTTTGCTGACAGTTTATCGCGATGTGCCCTTCCTTTCCGCAGTTGTAGCAGATTCGCGGCTTCTGTTTGTTTTCCGATTCTCGGATAGTTGCAAACTGTTGCTTACAGTTTATCGCGGTGTGCCCTTCCTTTTTGCTTTCATCCTTTTGTACGCGCACTGCCCTGCTATGCAATTTTCGGCAAGTATAATACTCCTCAGCTAACTCTGCTGCCTTATTTAGCTGTACTTCACCAAGTTTGTCCTGCAGCCAAAGTTTGACATCCACCTCGATGCAGCGGTAGAATTGCTCCAATGCAATGCATTCCACTACTTTATCGCGGCCATCATAAACACCTTCGCCCTTGAGCCATTCAATTAAATCTGCTTTAAGACGAAACGCGAAGTCAACGTGTGACTCATTCCCCTATTTAGCATACCGGAACTTTTGCCTGAAGGCCTCGTGTGACAACTTAGAACGTCTCATGAGCACTTCCTTAACCTCGTCATAGCTCTCAAACGCTTCCCTCGACAAGCAAGTTATCACGTCGGACACTTCGCCGGGAAGAAGAGCTAACAGGTTCTGCGCCTAAAGAGACCGCTCCAAAGCGTTTCGCTCACAGACGTGTTAAAACTTGACGAGATACTTCGCCATGTCCTCGCCTACTACGAACGGTGGCAGTTGATCCCGAATTTTATAACCGCTGACCTGAACTGTTGGAGAAGCTACGCTAGGCGCCTGCGAACACTGTAGTATTGCCAATTCTATTCGTTTCAACTCGAGGTGCTCCTGTCTCTCGGCCTCCACGCGGCGTTCTCGTCTTTCAGCTTCTTCACGTTCGCGAGCTTCTCGCCTTTCAGCTTCTTCACGTTCACGAGCTTCTCGCCTTTCAGCTTCTTCACGTTCGCGAGCTTCTCGCCTTTCAGCCTCCTCGCGGCGTGCTTTGATATCCACCCAGGCCTCATAGACTTCCTCAGCCGACACTCCCTCATCCTTCATGATCTCAAGGATCGCTTGCTTTCGTTTCGCACGGCCCAAAGTAATGCCGAGTTCCTCACAAATTTCGATGAGTTCCTTCACTTCAAGGTTCTCCATCGTTCACACTAGCCTCTTGCTGTTTGTCCCTGTTAACAATTTACTTGCCGTACCCACTATAAGTCAACTAGGAAGACGCGCAAGCAATTTTTCACACTCCCGTGTTTACCTCCTCCGCATTAACTTTGGTTTCAAAACACTTCGACTTTGCTTGATACGATCAAAGCTCACTTCAATGCTTCACACAGCCCTTCTCTAAACTACTACAACCTGAGCTAGAGTAGTCTGGTGAACTGAGGGGAAAACATCAGGCACTCACCGCATCGATGTCGCTGACGCTGGCCGATCCCGCAGCTGCCAACCACTGTTACGAAGTGTGCCTCCGACGACGTTACGAAGGGCGCCTTGAATCTCACCGCTGCAACCACTGTTTCGAAAGACAGCGACGCCAACACGGTCCCGAAGGCGCCACTTCTCCGATCTCCGCCGACACGGTCACAAGATGTTTGGTAGCGTAGGTTTCTCAGCTCGCGATTGCTTCTGCGCAGAGTTGATAGACGAGCGGACGAGACGACGGTGAGTTAAACAAGGTTTATGTACAGCATATATACAGAGGCGTTACAAATTCGGCACTGGGGCCGACAGCTTAGAGACCCGAAGAGCCGAGCTCTCCTCTCTAACACATAGGTCTGCTCTCAAATAGGTCTGCTGTCAAAGTGGTCTGCTCTCGACGCGCCGCAGGGCTTCTTTTATATGCACCGGGTCCAACCCACATGTCCAACCAGAAGCGCCGTTGGTCGTGAGGTCACACTCCTCCAATGGGGTCGCCGCTGGGCTGCGTCATTCTTTCTCATCGAATCTGGAGAGGCTGCGCTGCAGGTGGCTGCACCCAAGGACGAGTGACGTCACCAGGAATTGCGTCAGACCCGCCAGACAGGAAGGCGCCGGTTGTTTACTCGACGGGCTCGCGGGCTGAGGTGACTCACTGCACGTGCGCGCCAGAAAGGCGCCGTCGCGTGATGACGCCGTTGAGTTGTTGATCACGTCAGGAGGGCTGACGTGCTGGCCTTGACACAGATTTCCTTTTTCCGAGGCATGGACGTTCGCTTCGGACTCGCAGGCATAACAGCATCCAGGCTATGGCTCTGCGAGTTTTTCAGGGGCGACAACGATGTTCGTCAAGAGCTGAGACGGTTGCGATCGCAAATGACTACCCGCTCAAGACGCATATCGTGTTCAGAGCGCACGTGAGGCGTCTTACTCGCACTCCCGCCCATCATCTAGCCTCACTGCCAGAAGACCGACCTCATTCCTCATTTTGCCAGAGAGTATTGTCATACCGTACATGAATACCAGCGGAATATACAACTCCGTCCAGAATTTTAACTCCCTCAAGGTGTATGACTCATTCGCAGGTTCTACTAACGGTTCCAGGCATACGGTAAAAAAGCCTCGCTGTCGTCTCCAGCGCTAAAGCAATTTACTATTCTCTTGCATGAGAAGTGCAGTAAGCATAACCATATATACACTGAGGCTTTAACTAAAGTGGCCATGTCTTGTCAACTTCGGCCTCCATCCGGACTCTCTCGATTAGAGACAACGGTGCTTTACCGACTGTGGTTTGGTGTCGCTTTCACCAAAAGTTTCGCCTTCTGAACCGGCATGGAAGGCAGTGCAATAATGCAATAAAGCACGTTCTTTGTCATTTCCCTCGTTACAGCGTGCAAAGACGGCAGATAGCTGTTGCGTTAGCTTGCTTTGACAACAGACCCTTGTGAGAACAGTCAGTGCTTGAAAGGCGACATCATTTGTCTTCGCACAGAGAATGAGTGAAGACCTTATTGAACTTTTGGCGTGGTAGTGGCCTATTGAATAGGCTATGACGCCCCAGCTCACTTGTTTCTTCTGTTCTGCGCGTCAATTTCTCTCTTCGCTTTTTTTCCCGTCTTTCTTCCCCATTCTCCGTTCTCTTAGTGCAGGGTAGCAAACTGGATTCTCTAATATCTGGTTAACCTCCACACCTTTCCTTCATTTTATTGTCTCTCTCTCTCTCGGTCTGCTCCCGGCCACCACGCGAAGTAGCAAACCCGCACTCACCACGTGGGGTTCACTTTGGTGTCACGTAACAGCTCCGGTGGTCGACCAGCTCGTCTCGCCAAGTTCTTCGAGGCTCTCGGCAAAACAGTCGTGATACTCTTCGATGAGTCGGTCGAGCTTATGAGGGTGCTCCGCGGTGATGCTTCGGCCCGTTTTGACGTTTCGTGTTGCCATTGAACATGGTTGCATGGCACGTACTGCAGCTTCATTTCACATCAGGTGTTAGTATTCTCGTTGTGTGATAAGACACTGGACAGATGGCGCCAGGCCTGAAAACACTGCATCGCTGAACCAGTCGGATGCCGTAACTGTACTGTGACAGCGAAGTGAACCCTGTCGTCAGCGTGGGCGTGCAACTGTGCGCCGATCCCGGAAGCAGGCAACGTACAACTCCAGAGACGCCATATTCTTTTCTCTCAAGCAGTTTTATTTGCTTTCCTTTAGGAAGTGTTGTTTTGGTAAAGTAATCCATGCTTTAAAGGCGAAGCTCCTTAAGCAGTGGGTTGTGCGTCCGCGACGTGTGTAGTATTTCATTAAAGGCGAAGCATTTCTTAGCGAACTTCGGCATCTTTGAATCTATCTATCTATCTATCTATCTATCTATCTATCTATCTATCTATCTATCTATCTATCTATCTATCTATCTATCTATCTATCTATCTATCTATCTATCTATCTATCTATCTATCTATCTATCTATCTATCTATCTATCTATCTATCTATCTATCTATCTATCTATCTATCTATCTATCTATCTGTCTGTCTGTCTGTCTGTCTGTCTGTCTGTCTGTCTGTCTGTCTGTCTGTCTGTCTGTCTGTCTGTCTGTCTGTCTATTTAGCCGCTTACGTTTGGGTACTCTTATGATCACCCCCTTAATTTGGCGTGAACCAAAATTAGCATGGGAGAATATGATCGTTTGACAAATATAACGCGGTGGTCAAGACAATAATGTCAAAATACCGTCGCCTACTTCGTCGAACACTTCGCGCCAGACACTGGCACATTTTTTTATTGCGACAAAGACTTGCCTTTAAGGCATAATAATTTTTTGTTAAATGTGTGCTGTTAGGCCGTTGTTGTGTATGAAGTGAAGTAGCGTCTTGTGGAATCTGTTTCAGGCTGGCACACATTCAAGAGCGGGTATGTGCTGCCGGTATGTGTTTCTGTGCCACGGGTAATTGACACTTCGCATCTGCCCTGGAACGACGGAAACACACATGGGCAATCTTAACACCGTCAAGAAATACCGGACATTGGTAGTGTCGACCCGACGACTGCAAAGCATAAATGTTAGGGTCCCAGCTAGAATTAAAACCAAGTATTCTGCGTGGCAATGATAGATTTTACCACAGAGGTACTCCAGGCCTCAGAACTACTTTTCACATAGACTCTATTTGTCGTGAAATATCAATAGTGGTTGCATTGCTGCATGCCCAATTTTATAAACATTACATATGTACTGTTTTGATACAGCCGTCTTGTCGGGTTAACGTCAATTGTCGCTAGTTGCCATGGGCTTTATGTAGCAGTGTCCAGGGCCAGTATCCTTGCGAGCATCAGTGCTTCATGTGAGCTTCTGGTGATGTTAACACGCATGTTCCAGTTGGCATCGTTGCGCAAGTACAAACAACTGGTTATGTAAACATCTGCAACTATTCAATATTTGTCTGCGCGTGCAGCATTTGCACATATATTTAGAGCCATTTCATGACGTGTAGCTCAATATCAAAATTACAGCACCGTCGCCTTCCCTCTGCATACTTCGTATAACGTCGATTCTCAGCTACGTGAGATCTGCCGATTTTTTCATTTATTTATTTACAGGTTCTGCAAGCCTATACCTAGTCCCTAGAAGGAGGGGAAACAACAAGAAGAAATAGAAAGTTCTATAGCGCCACATCACATAATCAGATGACTTATTGAGCTCTTAGCCACCAATGTCACGGCTGATAAATAATGAATATAGGCATCAAACGTTCACAGATAATTCACTCGACCACTGCCAAGACGCCACATTTACACATAATTCAAAACTAAACTAGATAAAAAAGTTTCAAGTTTTTTTCAATATCTTTGAATTGAAAACGCTCATTCGTAGGAGTTCCAGTCGGCAATATTCCTGGGTAAAAACTATTTTTGAAAGGAGTAGTACGAGCGAAAGCAGGCGCCAGGAATAGATATGGTTATGTATTGTTTTTCAAGAAGATAAACGTTTCACACAGTTGGGCAAACTTATTGTAACTTTACCAAAAGAATGTTGTGTAGAAACGTTAACCGATTAATTTCCCTGTGATATTATAATGTTTGAATGTCATTAGGTTGCATGCTTTGTGTTTGTGAATCATGTCTATCGTATTTGCTAAAAATGAATCTGACCGCCTTACGTTGAACTTTTTCAAACAAGATACTCTTTTTTACACTGAGGGTCCTAAACAACCGAGGCGTAATAAAGCTTTGATCTAATACCGACGTCGTATGCCAATAATCTGGTCTCCTTCGTGGAACATCAAAGGTTCCTTTTAAGAAACCACAGTTTCCTAAGTTCAGCCGTGCATGTGCTTGCATTGTGATCGGACCGTGTAAATGTTTTTGTCAAAGTGACTCCTAGGTACTGGTATTTTTCTACTTCTTTGAGAGGGTAGTTGCAGAGACAATAAGCTAAAAGGCTTGGAGCAAGTTTTCTTGTTATCCTCAGCAGAACTGTTTTGTCACAATTAAGTTCCATGCCACAGTTTCGGCACCATTCGGCTATACATGTAAGAGATTGCTTAAGTAACACGTGCTCATTTACACAACATATTTCGTTTAAAGCAACACAATCACCAACGAATAATTGAATAGATATGTCCTTATGTACGACTTTAACTAAATAATTCACAAAAATTAAGAATAATATAGTAGTAGTAGTATTAGTAGAAGTAGTAGTAGTAGTAGTAGTAGTAGTAGTAGTAGTATTGGTCATTGTCGTGGGTAGCCACCTGTCGTTTAGTCACTGGAATGTGCGCTTGATGGTGGTACTTCTATAGGATCAATATATGATGAAAATATGCGAGATAGTGGTGCTTCGAGTGTTCACTATATGGATGCAAGGATGGACGGATTCAAGGATGAACAGACGGGCAAGCAGATGGATGGATTGACAGACTCGTGGATGGACAAACAGATGGACAGAGAGACAGACAGACGGACAGACAAATGCATGGACGGACGGACGCATGAACGGATATGTGGACGGAAGCTCAGATGGACACAAGGATGGACGGATGAATGGACGCACGGACGGAAGGACGGACGCATGGACGAACGCAATAATGGATGGACCCACGGTTGGACGCACGAACGTACGAACGGACGCACGAATGGAAGCGCTGATGCAAGAATGGAAGGTTGCATGGATGGTCGCACAGACGGTTACACGAATGGATGCATGGACGGACACGCAGACGGGCAGACGCATGGACATACTCATGAACGGATGCATGAACGGACGCACAGACGGATGGACGCACGAACGGAAGCATGGATGGACAGATGCACGGTTGCACGAACGGTCGCACGGCGGAAGCAGGAACGGACGGAAGTGCGGATGGACTGGTGGACGCTTGGTCCCACTCATCATAATTCACTTCATTAGTATGCTGGAAGTTTTCTGCAATGTTTCCCTTACATTTGCTGAATTATTATTGCACCTAACAAGCACTGTGTAAAAAATTGTAGCTGAAGTAAATCCTCTCTAATGACAATCGCTTCTACATTTTCTAAGTGTGACTGCTAATTTCGATTCTTTTACTTGGCAGTCAGCTAAGCACTCTCTGTCTCTTCGAAATGAATATTTAAGCCCACGTCAGTTACTTCCGCAGTTTAAATCATTTTTTCTTTTATTCGCCATTATTGATTGCGAACGTTAGCAATAAAAATGTCACGTCTGCGGCTGCATATGACGTGTTGAATAATAAATCTCACAATGAATATAAAACGTTTGTATTTCAGTCAAAATATACAAAATTCATGTTTTTTGGTTTTCAAATATTCTACTTCTTCCGAAACTGCAATTCTAAATTCAAAGCTAGCAATTACGGCTCTATTTCATAATATGCTGTCGTACGCTGTCATTTATATGCTGTCATCGCTTCGCTTAGCGTCACACAGGCAAAACTATTTATATCATGTCTTGTATAGTTCAAAAGGGGGCGCGCGTTAAAGGAAAGAGAGGCCGAAGAGGAATAATATGAGGAAGAGAAGTCGGGAACGAAGAGGGTAACTCCTTATAAACTCCTGCCCATGCGCACTGAGGCATGTATGATGTACGCAGACAAAACTGCATGGCCATATAAATTGTGAAGTAGTGAAGCTGCGACAAAGAAAATTGACACTCAAAATAAGTAGAAAAGAGAACAGGAAAGTGTAAAACATAGCAAGGACATTCATGGCGTGACGCATATAAAGCCACGTAAAACGCAGGAATATATCGCGTAGGCTTGCATAGGCATAGTATAGCATTGTATAGCATATGCATAGTATTGCAATGGGTTACAAGGGGAAGTCTGGGCAAGCAGAAGGAAAAGGAGGGCAATTGTAGGTCAAAGCAGTCATCTGTAGTATATATTCACAAGAGGCGACAAGAAGGAATGATGAGAGGGCAAGAAGGAAGGGCAGAGGGAGACTGAAAGTACAGTATAGCATAGTTGTGCATTGTACAGGATAGTAGGGGTTTGGGAAAGTAAGCGAGAGCGGAGAGCAACAAAAAAAGGAGAGTACACTACGGCACAGCCATGCATGCTATACTAGAAAAAGGGGGTGAAAAAGAGAAGTTCGCGTTTGCAGTGGATAATCGAGGATAGAGTAAAAAGGAGGACGGAGGGTGAGACGTGAGCGTAGCATAGCTGTGTATTATATTATAGCATAGCAAGAGGTTCAAGGGGACGTGAGGGTGATGAGGGGATGTGAGGGTATGGAAGAGAGAAAGAGGAGGGTGTCACAGAACGAGCGCTAAACCAGAGCGCGCCGCCAAATCCTTGCGACAACGGGCGGCAGAAACGCCGCGAGGAAAAAAAAAGAAAAAGAAAGAAAGCAAACATCCAGGGCTCCCGGGCGCGCGCTCTCCCCGCAGAAGCACGGCTTCGCAGACGATCCTCCTCACCCCACTTCTGCGGCCCAGCAAGCCCGCGATTTTTCCAGAACGAAGGGGGCGGGGCCATACCGAGTTGACTCACCGGCCGGAGAGGGCATTCCAACTGTCTCGCCCTCTTCCCAGCTTTCGCCGCGTATCGCGCCGACGAAATGACCAGAAATTTCTGGAAGGTGGCGCGGAAGGTATTTAATCGAGCGGCCGAGACGACAGAACAGGAGGAGACGGAAGTTAACGCCAGAGCGCGTAGGGATTCCGCCGTGGAGTCGGCGAAGGTTCTGCCCGTAGTGACAGAACAGGAGGAGACGGAAGTGAGCGCCAGAGTGCGTAGAGATTCCGCCGTGTAGTCGGCGAAGTTTTTGGTCCGTAGGGACGGCTCGAGCTACAGGCAAGAGCGTGGGTTTACCGCTATCGAGCGAAGACGCGGGCAACAGCTGCGTGTGTGAAGCCGACGGATTTCCGGCGAAGAAGTTGAAGTTTGAAGAGTGGCCAATTGAAGACGGGAGGTTTCCTGGAAGAGAAACTTCAGAGGGCGTGGAACGACAACAACGCTGGACTTTGAGTGAGTGATTCTCGGAAGAGTATCATTCAGACTTTTGTTCCAAGGACTTTGGACTGAATAGGTTTTCTATCTCTTTAGTCCTTAAGTGTCTTGGTTGTTCAATGCATGCGACTGCATTGTAGTGCGTATCGTTGTCTGTGTCCGTTGTTTTGAGTGTGGCCGATTGTACTGTGTAGTACGTTGTTTGATTGGTGACGTATTGTATGTAACTATTGTGGAGTGTGCATTCTTGTGTATTGTTTTCGATCTGCCATTTGTGAGAATATAATATTTGTTTTGTTTATCAACTCTCGGCTCTGACTTGTTCTTTGGGCCACAGCCGGCGTCCGCTGGCGCGCCAAAAAGGACCACTTCTAAATTGTCCACGCTTTCGTGGTGCGGTTCGGGGGGCCGATACTTCGGCTCTTGGAATTAGCCCGGCGATTGCCTCCCTAATAAACGGGACAGGTGTGACAATTAATCTGGCGTCCGCGACATAGGACCTTTTGGTGCACAGTGTGTCCAAAGTAGTGAGAAAGAGCCTCGAGTTGTTGATAGTGCTATCGGAACGATTTTGTGGGTTGTTCGGTGTTCTCGTTAACGAGTGCAGGGGAGTGCTCCGATAGACTGATCTAGGCAGATACTTTTTGCACGCGGCAAGGTTTTATTTGCGAGACACAATGGATCTCGAAAAGTTAGTTGCTCTTGGTGAGAAGATGGGTCTTTCTGGCGCCGAACTACGGAAGTGGGTAAGCCAGAAGGAGAAAGAGGCGGTGGAGAGAGAGAGGTTGGCGGTCGAAAGAGCCAAAGCGGAAAAAGAAGCTGAGTTGGAGAGAGAGAGGTTGGCAGCAGAGAGGGCCAAGGAAGAAAAAGCAGCTGAGTTGGAACGAGAGAGGTTGGCAGCTGAAAGGGTGAAAGAAGAAAGAGAGGCAAAGGAGCGACAGCTGAGGGAAGAAAGAGAGCAGCAATTGAAGTTGGAGTTGGAGAGAGAGAAGTTGGCAGCCGAAAGGGCGAGAGAAGAAAGAGAAGCGAGGGAGCGACAGCTGAAGGAAGAAAGAGAGGCAAAGGAGCGACAGCTGAAAGAAGAAAGAGAACTACAATTGAAGTTGGAGCTGGAGAAAGAAAGACTGGCAACTGAGAGGGCGAAAGAAGAAAGAGAGGAAAGGGAACGGCAGCGTCAGCACGAGATGGAACTCGAGCGGCTCCGTTTACAACAGCGAAGCGAAACTCCCGTCCAAGCTAGAGTTGAAAGCAGCGAACGGGAAGATCACGGCTTCCGCTTGAACCCAAGCAAGCTGCTCGTAGCGTTTGATGAAAGGAAGGACGACCTAGACGCGTACCTCCACAGATTTGAGACGATTGCGAAGAGCCAGAATTGGCCGGAACAGCAATGGGCAACTGCTTTGAGTACTTGCTTGAGTGGTGAAGCGCTCAGTGTGTACGGTAGGCTGACGCCGACCGATGCAGCCAACTACGCAAAGGTGAAGGCTGCTTTGTTGAAGCGATTTAGATTCACTGTGGAAGGATTCCGGGACAGATTTCGGACAGGAAAGCCAGCTGATGGTGAGACGGCTACGCAATATGCCGCCCGACTTTGCCATTATTTCGACAGATGGATTGAACTTTCAGGGACAGCACAGGAGTACGATGAGCTTAGAGAGCTGCTAATTAAAGAACAATTTCTTACAAGTTGCCACCCAAGCCTGTCGCTGTATTTGAAAGAGAGGAAGGCGGAGTCATTTGAAGGAATGCTTGAATTGGCTGATCAATTCTTAGAAGCGCAAGGAGGAACTAATTTGGCCAAGGTCAAGAAGGATTGTCCCGATGATTCGAAGAAATTGGCTCCCGAAGAAAAGAAGCGTGCACCAGAGAGCATTCCACGATGTTTTCTGTGCAACCGAGTGGGTCATCGCGCGAAAAACTGTCGAACGATCTTTACGAGCCCTCCGGCAGTAAAATGTTTTAAGTGTGGTCAGACTGGGCACAAAGCAGACGCTTGTCGGAACGGAGTGAGTCAAACTCACCAGGTATCTTGTGTGCAAGCGGCACCGAAATCTGATAATAATGCCGTCACTGATGGATTCGTAGAGTTGAAGAATGGGGAGAAAATTCCTATTGTGGGGGCTGTAATGTCAAAACAGCCAACCGGTGTTACGAAGGGAATGCCAACGCTTCCTGGAAAGATTGCAGGCAAGAAGATTACGGTTCTAAGAGACACCGGTAGCTCCACGGTTATCGTGAGGAGAAATTTGGTACGGGAAAGGGAGTTAACAGGCAAAACGAAACCGGTTTGCTTAATTGACCGTACAGTTCGGATGCTTCCCGAAGCAGAAATTGAGGTTGAAACTCCGTACTTCAGCGGGAAGGTTACCGCTCTATGTATGACGACCCCCCTGTACGACCTTGTCATCGGAAACATCGACGGGGCGCGAGGGCCAAGTGATCTAGAATGTTTGGGAGAAGACCCGAAGATAGAGCCCTCGCCAACACAGCGGCCGCGAGATACAGTGGAGGAGCATCCCGTGACGGATCTCACTAGAGCCCAAGGCGAAGCCGCGGCGCAAGAGACAGCGAAGGAGAAGACGATCGTGTCGAATAAGTTCACGGGTCGAGCAACCGGACTTAAGTCGGCACGACCTCAACCGACCGACAGTGTGAAGGAGACGGAGTTGGCCAGCCGGGAAAAATGTAGAGGCATGATCAAGCGGGTAAATAAACAGACAGGACCCGTCGAATGTAATGACGCGTTAACGGTGTCGGGAGAGACAACGATGGCTGAGACGACGCCTCAGATATCGTCGTTGGAAAGGGCTCGCCGAAAAAGAACGTGGAAGCACAAGAAGAGATCGAGCGAGCACCGCAAAAGGGGGCGCAAGCGCTGTTCGAAGTACTCAAGATAGGTGCTGAGGTGGAATCAGAATGTGTTCGGCAGGGCTGAGTGACATATGTTGTGTTAAGGTTCTTGTTATCCTGTGTCTCAAGTGTATGTCGAGTGAGTCAGTGTTCTGTGCGATGGTGTGATGTATAGTGTTGTATAATTGTTGGATAGACAGAACTCTGTACGTTTGTATTGTTTAGAATGTGTGATGAAGTGTTGTAGGCATGTACCTGTGGCTATATTTCATGTGTTGTGGAATTGAACTACAATGTACGATTGTATTGAGTGATATATTGTGAATGTGAAGTGTCATGAGCGACGGATTGTGTTACAGTCTGTGAGAATGGGTGGTGACTGTTCGCGCTCGTCTGTGTGGTTTTTGAATATTATGAGATAATATTCTTAAAGTGGGGGGCAGTGTCACAGAACGAGCGCTAAACAAGAGCGCGCCGCCAAATCCTTGCGACAACGGGCGGCAGAAACGCCGCGAGGAAAAAAAAAAGAAAAAGAAAGAAAGCAAACATCCAGGGCTCCCGGGCGCGCGCTCTCCCCGCAGAAGCACGGCTTCGCAGACGATCCTCCTCACCCCACTTCTGCGGCCCAGCAAGCCCGCGATTTTTCCAGAACGAAGGGGGCGGGGCCATACCGAGTTGACTCACCGGCCGGAGAGGGCATTCCAACTGTCTCGCCCTCTTCCCAGCTTTCGCCGCGTATCGCGCCGACGAAATGACCAGAAATTTCTGGAAGGTGGCGCGGAAGGTATTTAATCGAGCGGCCGAGACGACAGAACAGGAGGAGACGGAAGTTAACGCCAGAGCGCGTAGGGATTCCGCCGTGGAGTCGGCGAAGGTTCTGCCCGTAGTGACAGAACAGGAGGAGACGGAAGTGAGCGCCAGAGTGCGTAGAGATTCCGCCGTGTAGTCGGCGAAGTTTTTGGTCCGTAGGGACGGCTCGAGCTACAGGCAAGAGCGTGGGTTTACCGCTATCGAGCGAAGACACGGGCAACAGCTGCGTGTGTGAAGCCGACGGATTTCCGGCGAAGAAGTTGAAGTTTGAAGAGTGGCCAATTGAAGACGGGAGGTTTCCTGGAAGAGAAACTTCAGAGGGCGTGGAACGACAACAACGCTGGACTTTGAGTGAGTGATTCTCGGAAGAGTATCATTCAGACTTTTGTTCCAAGGACTTTGGACTGAATAGGTTTTCTATCTCTTTAGTCCTTAAGTGTCTTGGTTGTTCAATGCATGCGACTGCATTGTAGTGCGTATCGTTGTCTGTGTCCGTTGTTTTGAGTGTGGCCGATTGTACTGTGTAGTACGTTGTTTGATTGGTCACGTATTGTATGTAACTATTGTGGAGTGTGCATTCTTGTGTATTGTTTTCGATCTGCCATTTGTGAGAATATAATATTTGTTTTGTTTATCAACTCTCGGCTCTGACTTGTTCTTTGGGCCACAGCCGGCGTCCGCTGGCGCGCCAAAAAGGACCACTTCTAAATTGTCCACGCTTTCGTGGTGCGGTTCGGGGGGCCGATACTTCGGCTCTTGGAATTAGCCCGGCGATTGCCTCCCTAATAAACGGGACAGGTGTGACAGAGGGGGTACCACTACCTTAGAAATTAAGGCTTCCTTTCTACCCATAGACACCAAATAATCTTTACGTTTTGAATGCCAGCGCAGGCTTGCCATGAACCTCAGCGTCGCTGAAAGGCACGCAAATCCCTGCTCAAAACCTCCTCCTACTACTACTACTCAAAACTCCTACTACTCAAAACCTCCTCTAATTAAGAGCTACTGCATACATCTTTTATTATTTCACAACTTCAGGGTGTCGTTCCCAAACATACGCCATTCAAGAATTGCTACAGAACTGGAGCTACTGTGAGTAAAGACCTATTGATCTCTTTCCTGTGTAAATGACCCCTGTGATTTATCACGTTTTTAAGGCGGGAGTAGATATAGCCGGCTGAACATATTTTTTTGTTTAAGTAATTCGTAGTTATTTATTCTTATAGCCGGCTGGTTCAAAGAACATTTATCCGCTGATATGTTCCTGTTTCACTTCGCACATATATGAAAGTTAGGCGCCACGTGTGCCTTCTAGTCCAGCCCTGCCCCGCTGCGGTGATCTAGTGGCTAAGGTACTCGGCTACTGACCCGCAAGCAGCGGGATCGAATCCCGGCTGCAGCGGCTGCATTTCCGATGGAGGTGGAAATGCTGTAGGCCCGTGTGCTCAGATTTGGGTGCACGTCAAAGAACCCCAGGTGGTCGGAATTTCTGCAGCCCTCCACTACGGCGTCTCTCATAATCATAGCGTGGTTTTGGGACGTTAAACCCCCCCCCCCCATATCAATCAATATCAATCCAGTCGAGCCCTGTTTTGGGGTTTTTTTTCCGGGTCTCTGTCAAGCGTCAGGCCGAAGCTTTCAGCCCTGTGATTCATTTCTTATGTAGTTGGAAAAATAAAGCATTTGAATTTAAATTTGTTGTCTTGTCTTATGCGAATGCAGACTGCAGAAGGGTTTGCACAGCTACATCAGTCGTGATGGGGAAATCGGTCAGGGCAAGCTCATTGATTAGTGATATAGATTTTGCGTTGTCTGCATATGGTTTTCTATTCCCCGAATAGAGCGAAGTTAAAGGAAAGCTCCTAGACATGACTTTGGGTGCATGCAGATGATGACATATTCATCGAGTTTATCGCGAGAGGTGCCATTCTTGTTTTCTCCTCTTGCGGTGTCTCGAGCCAGTAAGAGAAACCTCGGGCACATAAATGGAGGCCTTCATTGCCTGGCGTATTTCCGAGGGCAGGAGCCCAGCCCATCAGGATAACCTGCTTAGATGATACTTTTTTTCTGAGCGACTATGTTTAGAATGTTTTGTGTGCATTGAAGCGCTTCCTTACAGTTTTCTTCCTTTCAACAACGCTGATGGTTTTCATAACTGTTTCCTTTACACAAAGGGGCACATTTAGAAGCCTGACATGTTGTTCTCAACACTAACGGGGTACTCTCTAATCGCATTTTGATAGGACAGTAAGCACCTTAAGGGCATCGTCAACCATTGTTTCAATTAATGTTTGAATGACCTTGGCATGGGAGTTTATTGCCTCAAAAATCAATTACATCAAACATTTTTGAACTGCTCAAGTACGAGCGTAATTATAGGAATTCGTCGGACGCTTCAAGTGCTTCCTCTTTTCGTCCATCCCGACGAGCGAGCTAGCAGGTTCACAGGGAGGGATGACAAAAGGAAAAGCAGCTACGTTCCGTGAGCACTATGGCCTTGACAGGTGCCACAAAAAGCGATCGATCTCTTTTTGTGTTGTCCCCATGTGCACGGGTGTTACTACTGGGTAATTTTAGCGCAATCTAAAGTACAGTTACCGGGACATAGCAAAAAACCCATCTGGCTCAATAACTCTGCTTGATCTGTCAGATATAGACCAATACTAGCAATCTGTTGTGTCACGTAAAATTGTATGTATGACAGTCGCCCTAAGATTGAGCACATACCTCAGTGTGAAGAGAAAGTTGACACACCACCCTCAACTTGTGAACTCTTCTTACCGCGTGAAAATTCAAAATTTTTCATAGCTGTTTATAGCAGCATACACTTTCCGCTTATTGAGCTTTTTTACCCTTCACAAGGGCTGTTCTAGGACCCCTATAAAACACACTTATCAGGTAGGTTATGGCTAGAATGACGTGTGACTTGCGGTCATTCTTATCCAATGAATGTGACCGTAATGCGTTTAAAAAACGTATGCGTTGACAATAATGAACACCGAGTAACTGTTTTCTCGTTCGCTGTGGGAGTTTGAGGCCCATGGCGATTTAGACACCAATGTCCGCATATTGATGGTGCCACAATCTACTGACGAAGACGTTTCATGCAAAACTGTCAAGATGTCAAGTTACCGAAAGTAACTTGACATCGGTAATTGCTAGAAATATACTAGTAACAGCATTGAATTCACCTCGTAAGTGATTCTCCCATGGCAGTCCTTATAAAGGCACGAATTAATGAATGATTTATTTATTAAGTAATTACCTAATTGATGAGTGATGATGCCGCCACTTTGTACTTTCTGCTAAAAGGATGAAATATTTTTTTTTACCCTTCATGATATCGAACCTGGTTAACTCTTTAGTAGGCTTTGTCTGTACAGACGGTACTGATGGTAGAAAGTTCTCACCTTTTTTTGTTTTTTCTGAAATTCCGTGTAAATAATTGGCAGATCTCACGTACAGTGGGAATCAATGACATGCGAAGCACGGATGAAGAACTTATCACTATAAAATTAGCAAAACGTTATGAGCCGGAGGTAAATTATGCCGTACATGACTTCCATGTAATGATTACCACGTTTGGACGTAATATTTACCTTCGTCATCTACTCCCGTCAAATGATACCAAATTTGGTATATTTGGGGCTAGCGAAGCGGCCGCGAGCGCGCTATGAGCGTAGCATGTATGTTAGTTCAACATGACACGCATCTCATGATTATCATGTTCGGACGTGTCATTTACATTCGTCGTTCATTCACGTCACGTAATGCCCAATTTGGTATATGGGTAACTAGTGAAACGACCACGAGCACGCCATCAGCGTAGCATATTGTCAACTTTTAAATGACGCGCATATCATGATTACCATGTTCAGATGTGTTATTTACCTTCGTCATATATCCACGTGATGCAATACCAAATTCGGTATATGTGAAGATTGCGAAACGCCTGCGAGCGCCTCATGAGCTTTTGCTCATGCTGTTACATGACACGCATCGCATGACTATCATGTTTACAACAGTCACATATCTTCATCGTCCATTCACTTCCCGTAATACCAAACTTGATAGATGTAAAGCTAGCCAAACGGCGGTGAGCGCACGTAGCGCTGACGCGCACGCAGGCTGGGTGCAGCGACGCTAGGCTAGTAAAACGCGAACAATCTATAGTCTGATGCTAGGCGCAACTAGCGTCTTTCGGCTAGGCCTGGCGGCAACCGGCGGAAAATGCGACGCGCTGCATTTCGCGCCGACGACATTACCCAGAGAGCACCACGTCTGCCTATCTTCGTGACGGAGGGACGCCGAGCGCACTCAAACGCGCATGCGGCAAAGCAACGCAGCACGCCACGCGCCTGCAAGCATATGCCAGGCAGATCGGCGCCTGGCGTGGCATCGCCAACGTTTCGCAACGCCGGTGTGACTCGACAAAACTAAGGCTGGTGCGGACGCGTGCCGGGTCACGTCGCAGTGTATTGGCGCCTGGAGTGAGGCATTTGGTCATGCTGGTACATGACACCCATCTCACGATTATCATGTTTACACCAGTCACATACCTTTGTCATGCATTCACGTCTCGTAACACCGAATTTGGTATATATGAAGCTAGCGAAACGACTGCGAGTGTACCATGAGCGTGCCGTGTAGTCATGACTCATGACTTACATGAAATGCATGTCATGATTTCCACGTTAGGATCTGTCACTTGTGCTCACCTTGCAGTTCTGTCATACCATAACAGTTTTGCACCATGTTATGTGAACGAAACCACCGCAAAAGCTGCAACACCATGAAATGTAAGTCATGACATTCATGACATACACATCATGATAATCACGATATGGTTAGTAAATTATGCTCGTCATACGGGCATGTTATGCCATACCAAATTTGGTATTGATATCATTAATGAAACGGCCAGGAGAGCTATAAGTCTCAGGCGGCTAGATGGATAGATAGATAGATAGATAGATAGATAGATAGATAGATAGATAGATAGATAGATAGATAGATAGATAGATAGATAGATAGATAGATAGATAGATAGATAGATAGATATGCTTAATGTCGCCGAAGTTCACTAAGAAATGCTTTGCATTCATTATGCATCAGTCTATTTTTCTTCTTTCTCCACACAGTGCGCAAGTTACATCGACTGCTGCCAAAATTACACGTGCGTTAACTTTGCGTGTCAATACGACTACGCAACACCTCCACCAGTCGTTACAAATCCCGTGACTACACCTCTATAAATTTATGGTGATTTGATATGGTGCAATGAAATAAAGTTCAAATTCAATTAAAAGTCACAAAATCACGATACAGTGCTTTTTTAGTAGTTTTTGTGTTTACGTTTTTTTATGTACAACCAAAAGCGTCGTTTGTACAAACAAGCCACTTATAACAATACATAATGTTCATTTTGTAAATATTTCAGCACATATCAGTATTACTAGCTGAAGCGTTGATAGTACAGTAGCAAGTGAGTAGGCATTTTCTGTAGGAGAGAACCTAGTGGTGCTGAGTCGTACTTGATTTGGATTGTAACAAAACAAACAGCGCTGTTCACTCTCACATGTCGTTCTTTCTCTGTCACGTGACCAGTGCGAAACGTTTTTTGCAAAAATGTGAACGGTGGAGCACGCTCTGCAGGAATGTATGTTCGCATCTATTTGAAAGGTCCAGCTGTTTTGGCGAAGTCGATGCGACATCATCCACAGATACGCAAATTTTTCCTACGTAAACTTGTCAAAATTATTGGCCTTTATTCTCGATTAATTGTTGATTATCACTCTAATATGCGTTCGCAGATAGGAAGCCTGCCAAGACAAAAATAAATATATATATTCTCTCTCGTAGATTGGAACTAAGACAACATCTAGGTATGTAATCAGTGTTAGCGTCTTGTTCAGCGGGGTCTATAGATTAAAATACAACGCTTCCCCGCAATAGCACTCATTAAACAATACAATATTTGCAAAATAACAGTTTACTTTCAGTTTAATATAAACTCTCCAATATTATCCATTCATAGTTTTTATAAGTAAATATTCGCTGTACTCTTGCTCTCAAACTGCGTCACTATTGGCTCTCGTACTGTAGGATCTGGCGTGAGAAGGCATGTGGAGATTTGGATCACTCCCCAACTGCAAAACACGTGTTATAGCGAGACACTAAAATGTGAAAACTTGTACTGTCTTTTTGTGTCTTTAGGTAGTGGATTACTATGCTTTTTTGTTAGTATTGTGGTTAGATTTAAAGGCTGTGAAAACCTATCTACAGCGATCTTTTATGGCTAGAAGGTGATAAAGCTTCTTGAGGGCCAGCTGACATATGTTTCACATATTGTCCAATTTTCTAAGCCATCGCAAAACACCATCTGTTTCCAGGAATGTTTCTTCATTCGTTACTTTATTCAGGAATTCCTTCAGAGAAACTCAGAGGAGTAGATGTAACTAAGTAATATAAGTGGTACAGAATTAGAAAGGGTATTGGCGAAGAATGTAATCGTGAAGAGCAGTGAAAGTCAGGAAATATTCAAATCATAAAATCGCTAGTATGTAGTAATATGGTCTTACAACATACGTGTACGGCAAACAAACCAAGTATATAGGCAAAAATAACCCACTTGTGCGAGTGATAGTAATGAAACCGTGAAAATTATCGTCTTGCAGCATACGTATACAGCAAACGAAACCAAGCAGGCAAAAACAGCCCACCTGCAACAGCGATAACTCATAAAACTGAAATGTTACAAAATAAACGAGGAATTACACAACTGGAGTGCGAGGGAGCGTAATTTGGCTCGTACAAAAAAGTGTTCAATATCAGGTTCCACAAAACCAATAGGCAATGACACAAATAAAGTGACATACGCTGCGTTTGTAAAAGCATTAGAAGGTAAAATAAAGCCTTGAATAAGCCGAACGCTTTCTTAGTCTCTCTCTGAGACTCGAATAGGTCTTCGAAATCACGGGTATTTCAAGGACTAACAGCTATTGGAAGAGTGGAAAAGCTAACGCCCGTTTCCACAAGCTGACCTTGGCATTACCTCGAGCTTTCCTCAAGTTTTTGTACGCTCTATATGCGTTATAAGGGCACCAAAATTGGAACTAGGTAAACAATGACAGCAAGAGTGGTTCATGAATACCAACCTACTTTGTACACCAAACTCAATAAAAGGCTTACAGCCAATGAGAAAAAACTCGAGGCAAGGCTGGGGATGGTTCGTGAATAGGCCTAAATCTACTAGCATTCCCACAGAGGTTCATGACGCTTAACCAATTGTAGATTCTTGGGACCTATTCTAAGGTGTTTTAAGCACGCTGAAAAGTACATTGCGCTGTACGTGTGCGTAAATGGGTGTCCACTGTTACAAATAGCGTTTCTTCATGCTTGCCCCGATTCGCATCCGATCGTACTTGATACTGTGTCAGGACGGCAGTAAAAAAAACAATAGCCGCCTTAAATAAAAGGGCTTTTTTCAGGCAGTATTCATCTGGCGTACTTCTTGGATGCTATGCGCTCACCGACTACCACAATATAGCTATATTTACTATAAAATTGAGGTTCTTTCATTGTTGGAAAACCAACTCTCCCCACTTGGCGCCCTAGACGCACTACCCTACGTCGTATAGCAAAGTGGGAGAAAGAAAAGTACTGCCGCTATGCAAATGGCGGCGATTGACTTGCTGGTCGCTTGAAGAGGAAGTAAAAACACTGGGGAAGTTCTAGTAAGGCTGACGAAATTCTATATTTACTGACTGTACATACAATACACTGTTACGACCATAAATGTTACCAAAAAAAAAAGAAAACGATTTGGAAATGAACCGTCTTCTGTAGGGCGATCCTACGGGATTTGGCAGAGCTTACGGTGCCTAATAGCTTAAGCATGGTTCAAAACGCTTGGCAGAACTCCGGGGCCTATGTTCATTCCCTCGGTGCTCTGCCCTTACACAATGGTCGGCGAATGGTCACCTGTTTGTCCTCTGATGAGACAGTACACTTGGTCAATCAAAAAGCAGCCACAAGGACGCCACTTTCGTGTACGTGCGAGGGCTTATGCCTTTGACCCAAATAACACAACCGAAATGCAAATAAAGCAAAATCAAATGAAAGTAATGGAAGCAAGGGCAACCTGCAGTGGGCGCACAATTATCTAACACAAAGCTACGCGTTATGGGTTTCGTGGTCATAAGAATGGCATACTTAGTAATATGACAACTTCTTGCGGACGGGACAGTCATCCGCCTACCCCTTCGTCGTCCACTTGGGGGTATGTTTCTTTGTCTTGGGTTAACAGGAACTAGAAGCACTCGGAAGTTTGAGGCACCGCAGCCCTTCGCAGGGTGCCGTGCGGGCACCGCATTGTCTGTGCGGTCAGGACTGATCTGGTCGGACACTGACTGAACGTCGTTAAAATAACACTGCTACCGAAGCAAATTCAGCGCATGGCATGCCTCCCCAAGCTTCCCGCACAAAGTAAATAAAAATAAACCAAGAAGTGCTGCGCATCTACTTCTTACCGCGATCCTACAGTGACGAAGCACCCACCCATGTAAAACCAAGGACCTATCTGCTTCTGCAATGGCGTACGAAGTACTACCGTTTGACAATGACAAGAAGCGGATGACATACGCCATTCACATCAAGGCCTACTAGGAAGAAAACGACATCGTGGAAGACTCATGCAAGAGAGCGCTGCTTATGTCGGCTCTCAGTTCAAGGTGAATCGGCGTCCTCATTCGGTGGTGCTCTCCTCATAAAACGAACCAGTTTTTTCATAAAAAGCAGTTAAACTTTGGCGAGGTTTCTATGATCCACAACAAAACGATATTGCAGAGAGGTTCAGATTGCCTCCTCGTGTTCAAAGTTAAGGCGAATCTGCCCAGCAGTTTATAGTCAAGCTCCGCCTACTTGTAGTCAAGCTCTGTCTACTTATAGTCAAGCTCTGCCAAAAATGCAACACTGGCGACATGTTTGACGTATTGCGGCGGCACAAGACCGTATGCAGAATCCGAAACGCAGAGCTACAAAAAGCACTACTACTTCGGTGAAGTTTGACCTTGACGTAAGCCGAGAGCATGCTGCTCGCCTAAGAGGTGGTTGGTGAAAGCATCCAGATTATGATAGACGTTGACTTGAACACTGAAACAGCGCTGCGTAGGTTAGCTCTCATAGGGCCAACACGATGAATGTACAGCAAGCAAGTTAGCAAAGAGTGAGGAAGGAGTGGAAACATCACCCAGTTGGATCAAGCCAGCCCGTACAAAAAATGCCGAATGCTTTTAGTGCAGAAAAAAGGCATATATCCGTAGCCTACAGTGCAAATGGCAGGAGACAGAGCACTTTTCCGTTCACCGGAAACACCGAAAAAAAAACGAGGCCTGTACTGCTCAGCTGCTCACAACCAGGGAAGGTAAAGCGCCGTTGCCGGACAGTGAAATTGTCTGTACCGTATACGACGCAACTTCGCCGCAGAGGCATTGACCTGTTATGAACATTTACACCCCGTCAGCGGTATGCGTACTACGCTGAGACGTGTACAACATGCACCGCAAGAAGCAGCTCGAAATCAAGGAGACTAGTCTGAGGTTGTATACTATTGCCTGGGACTGCTGCTTGTCATTGGTAAACTCACGCTGCCAATTTTTAACGACGGCCAGGCCCTGACTCCATGACCAATTTTCACCATTCAGGGCTTTATTTATGTAGTCGCAACCTCATTCGAGCCCTAAGGTGCTCCTGTTCTAAGCCTCAGCAGCGCCAGCAGACAAGATGATGACCAGCTCGAAGCACTTTTGCCTGAGTATAGACGACGTTAGAATCGCGACTGTTATAGGTTCTGTCTGATCACGTCTAAGGCAAAGAAAAAGCTTTTGCGAAAATTATCAAGGCGTACCACCGTCGTATGCAATGAGAGACAATGTCATGAAGAACTGGAAATGTTAGTGAAGTCCGGCGTGCTTTTTCATTTCGCTCACACTGCATGGGTTACGTCAGTTGATTTATTTATTTATTATTGATTTGTTGATTTCTTTTTCCTGGTGCGTCTCACCATAGAGGATCGGCCATGAAACGAGCGAGGCCTTGCTATACAGAAAAATTTCTTCATTGTAGGCAATAGATAATTTTTAAATTACTTATTGATACTTAAATTTAGAAGAAAAAGAAAAACAAGACGAATGTTTTTCTTGAATACGCTTAACTTTTTGTCTCAAAATGAAATTTATTTCAATAAATAGATAGAAAAAGATTATTTTTTTTCAGAAATATGCTTCATTTCAATAAACTTAGTACCAGTGAACAATAAAGGTCATGTATATGCAGTTATGACCACCTGGGTTGCTGGAGAGATGTCTTCAAGGTGACAGCCATAAAAATTTACCATTAAACTTGTTGTTTGAGAAAGGACACTGAGAAAAATGTCTTTGTTAGGCTTCACAGCTCACTGAGGCACTGGATACTTTATTTTGATGTGATCATGGCACTATTCCACTTGCCAACACTTTAAAATCCTTAGGCTCGAAACATGGCCCCACCAAAAAAATTGCCCGCAGCTTCCCTCGGGGGAACACTGAGGAGGATGCGGAGCATATATTTGGTTAACGGGGTATTAATTGGGTGTGGCATACTGCTTGGCGCGCCACGCCGCTACCTCGGCGCGCTTGCGCTTGCAGGCAGCATCGGGATCGGCCTCTCGTCGCCGACGCTTGCACTCGGCTTCCCGTTTTCGAAAGTCCGGGTCCTCTTGTCGACGCTTACGTTTCAAAGCGGCCGAATCCGGTGCTACTGCTCGACGCTGACGTCTCTCAGCGGCTTCACGTTCTCTAAGTTGAGAATCTTCCGCTCGACGCCGACGTTTACGTTCGGCGTCGCGAGCTCTTCTCCGCGCTGCCTTGTCTTCGGACGACGACTTGGTTGCGGTTCCGCCAACACTTTGGCCGGCGCTGGTCGAAGGGACGTCGATCATTGCGACCTCGGACGTCGACGCGCCGTACAAACCAACCGAAAAGCGGCAACTGAGCGAGCGAGCACCGACCTTGAGTATATATACAGCGCGACGGCGCATGCACTGTCAGCTGTCGAATGTTCGAGAAGGGGGAGAAGCGCAACGGCGCATGCGCGCGCGTCAGCTGCCGACGTTCTTGAAGCGTGACGGCGCATGCGCGCTACATTATACAGCTAGCGAATGTTCGCGAAGAGGAGAAGCGCACGCGGTGTGTAGAGGAGGAAGGGTGCACAGATGGTGGAGGAGTGAAGCGCGCGCGGTGTGTAGAGGAGGAAGGGATGCACAGATGGTGGAAGAAGGAGGAGGAAGCTTGCGGACGGCGCCGCACTACAAGCCTCGAGTATTAGATGCTCCGCATCTAAAACAGTTTGCTGAAAAGGACTTACCGCAGTCAGCGATTTGCTGGCACGGCTACAAGACGTCCAGCTCACAGATTAGGTAATGCAAGCAAAACGACACGCTAAAATGCGAGCATATGATTTTGACATAGACTTACAAGCTGGTGGACAGTAGGTACGTTATTTCAAAGGTGTCTGTGTCCAAAAATGTTTAAATTCACTCTATTTTCTTACTGTTGGCTCAATATTTCAAAACCACGTTCTTTTCATTTCTGAGATACAGTTATTTCATTATGTTTCAAGATAACCACTTCATAATGAAGTGTCCTTATCTGTGTTAGTGCAGACAAATGTAGCAGCAGAATCAAGGTTGATCATTTAATCCTTTTTCTGTTTCAAATATATAAATGTTTGTATTTAGTAAAATTCGGTACTAGAAAAATGATCTCACAAATAAATATCAATGTGAGTCAGATGTTAATGCTTCTGCTTCAATAAAAAAATTCCAAATGTTTCACAATAGCATCATATTCATTTTATCAAAACCTCTTGTAGTTGATAAGAAATCGGTTGATCAACATGATCGAAAATGCACAGGAAGTACAGGGCCGACTCCATGCCCTTAAAGAACCCGTTAGAATTTGTTCCTTACTTATTAACAACAGTGTATTTATACATATATATATATATATATATATATATATATATATATATATATATATATATATATATATATATATATATATATATATATATATATATATATATATATATATATATATATATATACATATATATACATATATATATATATATGTCTATATATATATATATGTATATTTATATATATGTATATATATATATATATATATATATATATACATATATATATATATATATATATATATATATATATATATATATATATATATATATATATATATATATATATATATATATATATATATATAAAACTTTACATTGGCGCTCAAAACATCTGTTTTCCACAGTTTTTGCATTGACGTGTTATTTACATAGTTTAGATTTTTTTTTAATTTATGAGAAGCAAGGAAAGCATGCTACACAGCCAGGGCTGCCTTGCTTAAATCATGAATGTTGAAAAATGACTGCCCTAACAAGAATCACACTTATAATATGACTTTGTCGCAGTCATGAATGCAACACCAGAGGGCTGCAGAATAAACATCGTCTATTCTTTGAAAACCATCGTGTGGCACTCCAATAATTTGGCTTTTACATCGTCAATCTCCTCTCCGCTCTCCTGCAAGAAAAAAGGTTCATATTTTATCTCATAGGAACTACGTGTTGTACCAGGATATTACGTTGCAAGCTCACACTTCTAGGCTCAATCTGTCATTAGGCGCAATTATTTTACGCATATGTGTAAAGCCCCTGACTCTTGGCATCTCGTGAAATAATAACCAACGCTCGATTTATTTGCAAAATTAATGTGCCATGCTAAGTTATTTTTGCTCAAGAGCTCTTTATTTCCCTTAATCTTCGATAAACTGTAAAAAAGTATTCAACACGATGAATTTGACCTAATTCTGTAAAATATAATGATACCTCGGTAGCACGTGGCAAACGAAAACGCTACTTGAAAATTTTATTCGTGATTCAATTTTCAAGTATTAAAATGCATAACTTACAATACCAGTGTGAGTACTTGGCACGAAACTCTGTGAAAAAAACTTTCCAGCATACCATTATATCTGGCAATTTTTATTTTGTATGGATCATCTTTCAGTGATTCTTAAGAAGCTTGAGTCAAAACATGCACTGGTTAGAAACATAGCTGTAAACTGGGTTTGCGAGGTATGGCTTTCCACTCAGTGAGGCGCGTCATTCATTTGGTTAGGCTTTCCTTCACATATCCTTAAGGTACAATGGTGGTTTAAGATCACGGTTGCACGGATGGTCAACCGTGATGAAAGACATGAAGTTGCGAGAGTGCAGAAGTTGTGAACAGCAGAATCTACAAACGGCCGCGATTATCGCGGCTTTGGTGTTCCAAGCCACCTCCACAAGTGCGAGCATTGGACGCATTTTTCTATAACTGCAGAAGGCAACGCCTTATGACGTAACATGTTCATGGTCATCCTTTACTAAAGGGAGCAGGCGAGCTTAGTGGCTCCGGAAGTATATCTGTAGATTGGGGGCTACGTTTGTGAGCAGATATATATATATATATATATATATATATATATATATATATATATATATATATATGTGTGTGTGTGTGTGTGTGTTTGTGTGTGTGTGTGCGTGCGTGTGTGTGTGTGTGTGTGTGTGTGTGTGTGCGTACATACCTATCTATGATATTGCGATGACAAGAAGAGGAGGGGCGAAATCGTAGCAGCTGCTCGGGGGGAGGGGGCATGCCCGCCCCCCCCCCCCGCCTGGTTTCTAACCTGTGGAAGCGACGGCCCCCACTGACCGCCCCTCCCTCCGTTTCTGGAGCCCATGGGCGAGCCCACGGCCAGTGCTCTTCAGCCGCTGCATGCAGCTCCATGAACCGAGAGGTGAAGAAAGCGCATCCGCTTATGACGCCATCAGCTGCTCCGCAACGAAAGCTGGTGCGTAATCTCACAGCGAATGTTCAGCGACCATGACCAGTGCTTTTGTTTAGCGACAGCTAACACCCAAAACCAGGCATGTTTTGTTTATATAGCAACTATTGGGGCTGTACGCAGCTGCCGCAGAGCTCAGGTCACGTGCTCGAGTGTTCCCTTTCATAAAGAACGACAATGTTCTAGATGGATGTTTAGCAAACATCCATCTAGAATACTCTTACGTACTATTTTTACTCGCTGTTGGTCAGGTGGCCCATGTTTAGTATCACTAGTAAACTAGGCGCTGAAACAAAAATACACCAAAAATGCAGAAACGCCAAAGCAGCGAGCGTCCTGCCAATGTGTTTCTTTGTGTAACTGAGTGGTAGTGTTTTTTTTCTTGCAAGTGGACTGCTGACGCACAATCTGTTCACCAACACTATCCATTTCTACTGACTATAGGTTATATGGAGGCAACCAGTGCGGGATGTAGGAGGGGATCACACGTGTGAGTTGATTCACTCAAGGTTTTTGTATCGTCTTTGAGCAGCTAAACGATTTGTTCTTTGTTTCAGCTGCTTTTGATGGGGTGCTTCGCCGCTATATTTTGCCGAAACTAGTCACAGCGCCTTGGCCGTGCCACACGCTTATCTGTAAAGTCTGTCCACTTTTCACAAACCTGATGAGGGGTCCCTTCAGATGAACAGATGTGTACTACAACCCTTCAAGACAGCTTCCTTAGCGCAGGCAGCATTACATGCTTCGTCTACAGATGCATTATATTCTTGTGGATCCGCAGCAAAATACATGTTTCTTCTCATCGCTATATTCACAGCGAATATAAAAGAGCACCGCTAGATGCCTTAAAAATATTCAAAGACTCGAACAAGGGTTTTTCCCTGTAGCATTTCTCTTTACGGCTTGAGACGCTCATAAAAGCGTATTAGAGTCAACAACACCTGTATGGCTCGCAACTTGACTTCATGCAGTTAATACACAAAGTTTCTATGAAACTAAAATTGCCAAAAGTTGTCTTGTATTCAGGGTACATGTTGTAGGCTATAATACAGTAGATTTAGTACCTTTGAATCACTTATTCAGGTAAAATAAGGAAAAAAAAGAAAATATAAGGCTCCTTTAGATATACAAACATCCATAACGCCACGAAAACTATGCTTCTCCCCTCAGCCCACTTGAAGGAAACTGCTGGACTAACTTTATTTTAACTTTAATATGTTCAATATTTTATTACTCAACATTTAGTGCGCATGCAATTCCTGAAACATTTACAATATTCTTCAGCAAAAGGATTTAAAGGTTTAAATAGGAATGTACTTACTGTATTCATGGTCATAAAGTCATCAAACTGAAATTGTAAAAAAATGACATTGTAGTTCTTCATTTTGAATATAACGTCTTCTAAATGGTTATTGTAGCACTGACGCAAGCTTTATTAGGTCGCATGTAAATTACAAGGACTAGAGAAGTATTAGTGAGTGTGTTATGAGTGATAGCGCAAGAAGTTTAAACAATTACTATACCAGACAGACAGACGTACGTGTATATTGGAGCAAATCCTTGGGTGGGAAATATCCCAGCCAACATTTCAGGGTAGAAACTAACATTCGTATGATCAACTCACGCAAAATTTGTCACAGCATGAGCTTTCTGTCCTTGCAAAGAATGCTGAAAAACTGTTACACAAAACAGATGAATTAAAGCTCATTCATTTCAATTTCCAATCTAAAAGAAAACAGAGATTCTTCTTCGAGATGTATCAAGGCAACAGTTTGAGAAAAAAACCGAAGAGCGTTCTAAAAAAAGCGAGATTGCAGATGCGAACGGAAATGATGATGAGTGCGTCCGTACTTTGAAGCTTTTGGTGTCTACACTCCTCTAACCGAAAATTACGTAGATGGATAGTTTCGTGTGTACAGTTTGTGCGATTGTACGATAATGAGTAAATGCAAGTTAAATGTGCCCGTCATTAAAAAGTTTTAGTGCCATGTCCCCCAAGTGATTTACGTTCCTTTGTATTTTGCATAGGTGTGGGTGAGTGTACCAAGTAATGAAACAACTTGCTTAGGCCGATGGCTTGCGGGATAGCCATCTGTAATAACACACTGAAGCCACGCGAAAGGTTTTGTGGTACTTAAGGTTGTTGAATTAACGGGAAGAATTATAGTAGTTCTTATGATATGAGAATCTGTGTTTCACAAGTACATGATTCCCAAAAGTCATGCTTCGAGGTGTTATAGTTATCGTGGATCAAGAAATAACGCGTTCCTCTGGACTACAAAGGACACGTAAACAACATCTTCCAGAAGGTAGGAAGGTGCAAGGGGATGTTTAACTGGGGGGGGGGGGGGGGTTATACCTGTGGCTTAACTTGAAGAGCAATGACCTATTATGGATGTTATTCACTTCATTGACAGACGCTTATCTCAAAGTGGCTTGGTATTTAGGCAAACATAGCACTGAAGCGTGGTGTTGGTATAAAATCGTGAGTCATGGTGTCAAGGGCTTGTGTTCCATAGAATCGAGTAGATTGTAGCCTTTATCCAATATCCAGGTAGAAGCGCTTGCGTTGCAATGGCTTATGGTTGCGTCTCGCTTAAGCGCTGGAGGCACGTGACATCCCGCGGCTGCGTTGGCTAGCCACCCTTGCGCAGTGAGAAGGGCTTGCAGAGAATACTGCAGGCTATTATGCACTTCGAGTGTTAGCAAAGTTGTTGTTGATGCGTGTACAGCTAAAAGGAGCATTGTTTTTTACTTGTTTCAGATCGCTGCATTTATTTTTTTTGTTCTTGCCAAGTTGAAGCATGGCATAAAAGGCGATGTAAGTTACCCTAAAAAATGATGATTTGGGAGAGGCGTGACATGTAGTGTATTTTCATACAACCTCTATGATTGGTAATTCTACAGCACATCCTTACAATTTGAATCATCGCTGCACCATCTTTTTGAATGAGGTGGTTGTTATTGATGATAATTTTTAAATCGTTTCCAGGATACTCGTTGTTGCGACTCCATCTATCCGTCCGTGGCAGGGTTGCGTCACATAACTTCTATTTTCTTCATAATTTTCTAGCATTTCACTGCTTTCAGTGAACTGAACCTGCGTTATTCTATTTAGTGCATTTTAGATAATTGCAACACGGCTGGGACGTTTGTCGTGGGATGAGCCGGTTGTAATACACGCCAAACAATTCAGAGAGTAGACATACCGCAAAACTTCCAAATTGCCATAGACATGATCCGGCTTTGCTACCCTAAAGCATTGCATGTATCATATCTCTCTCAGTAGTGCATAGTAGGTGTGAAAAAATTTTTGTTCTAGATATCACTTCGCTTACCATCGCCGCAGAAGAATCCAACGATGCCTTGCACATGATCTGCACAGCTTCGAAAAATGACATTCCGTCAAACAAATCCATTAGTTCTTGTACTTTACGGCCCACCTGAAATACGAATGCTGCTCGCTTACTTTGCTTGCCGAACGTATCAATATGTCGCCAGCATGTCGCGTATGTGCTTGATTGATGCGCGTGCAGGCTAGGATTTCCTCCGGCAGGAGGGCTCAAAATGTTTGCTCCCTCCTGATGGCACAGCACTTACAGTTGACACATCAGCTATGACTACAGCTTTAAAAGGCAGTCTTCATTTAGCGTATGCAGGGACAGAGGTAACCCATAGTATTTAGTACTATGGTAGGCAACCCATAGTATTTATAGCAAGAATAGTGGTACTAATTGAGTCACACGAAAACAGGCATGGAAAAAGTAACAATGCCTAATGCGCTTTTGACGGAACGTGTGCAGCTACCTCCAAGAAATATATGCTTGTTTATTCGACCAATTTGTAGTAGTCACCATTCAATCAGCGCACTAAACGACCGGACAGCTCAGAAATACTGCTTCATTTGCTTTATCGAACGCAGCACCCTGGCGCCAGCTTTAAGCTGCCCTGAGCTGGTATTCAGGTCGTTAGAAACAGCCGAAGATGAAATTCTGTGTAGTGAGAAGGCAGATTGTTGAATCCACCTGCTCAGGATACGCAACGCCATTCTGTTACACAAATAATTGTTGTATTTGCACTCAAAAGAATTTAAAATGTACTTAGAACAATGATGCCTATAAGTATATTCACACAAAACAAAAATTTTTAAGAACAATGTGTCTCCTGCTGCTTGAATAGGGCTTTTCCGCCAAGGACATCCGCTTTCAAGTTTTTAACACTAATTTTAAAGAAGACTTCCGCATATTTATTGTGACACTAACATACACAAAAGGTGGTCTGTCATACACTTTGTTCAGACAAGACTAACATGATCTTTTCTCTTAATATATAATATTTTATTGGATTGTTATGAAGCATTACCGGCTACGCGAAAGTCAGTCGCATCAGAGTCACAAAAAGTTTTCTAGAATTTTTATGCGAAAACTAAATTTTCTTAGTGTTAAGTAACAAGGGCATTGTACTAATATAAGCTTCAGTCAGCATGTGTCCTGCTATAAACGCTAACCCTCAAAGCATTTTGCGGGCGTGGGACTGGCGCCTACAACGCTCGAATAGTTCGAACGATAGAAGTTAAGCTCCCACCAACAAAAAGAATGATTTTTTGTGAACTTCAAGTCATTTATGTTTAGGAAAAATATTATGAACTATATATTTAACGGTATAATTTTCTGCTTAAATTGTTTGATTGTGCTTATAGCGAAGCAACTAGCTCCTCGGAAAATTACCCTTCTTTCGCTCATAGTTTCAAGTAACACACACGTTGATCAAATCACAGAGGAGGGAGCACTGGCGACGCCATGGCGCAGCATGCAACGCGGAGAGAATAATTTGAACTAATTTTACGTCGCGCCACGAGTTTACTGATGTAATAAGCTTCAGCCCACAATTTGTGAGTGGCCATTTAAACCATTAATATTCTTACGTACCTTCGGTGGAAAATGTTTTATGACGCAGGTGACAAATTCCTCCATTGTGTCTTCATCTCTGTCTGAAAAAAATGGAGCATCTATTGACTTAATGCTCGCTGTTTTTTCACTAACAGTGTACAATTACTTATAACAAACAAGGTTCTCAATGATAACACATCTTTTGGATCGCGTTTTTATAATAAACTCGCCAGCGTATACACCTCTACTGTGGTACGTCACAGCGTGACGTTACCGGCTCACATTAAGGTGGTGGTTGGCGAAACAGCACCGCTGGTGGCTGAGCATGGTACAGTAGCGCAGTGTTTAGGGCTAGTTTTCCTTTATTTTTCAAAGCTCAAACTTCATGTCCCAGTGGCAACATTAGCTGTATATTATGTGTATGACTGCCACCTACGACGCGCAAATTTCCAAATGTTAACCTAACAGAATTGTGCGCCATATTCAGCAACGCTTTCTTTTAAAAACTGTCAGTTTAAAGAATAGCAAAGCACAGAAATATCTGTCGATGGAATGCATACAGACGCAGCGCTGCCAGGCAGAAGGGTTCCGCCGACGGAAGTTTCTTGCCAACCAGCTACTGCTACGAAGGAGGGGATGGTGAGCGTGACAGTGACGTCACACTGTTTGCAAGCAGGGAGAGGTCTGTCAAATAATCACCAAGCTAAGGTACCTAACATACTGTAAGCGGGCGGGTCAAGGTGAAGTAGACAGTGCAAATTAGCTTGTATTCTTTCACTACTTTCGCTCCTTTTTCGAGGCTGTTTTTTCAACCGAAACGTTATTCACAATCAATAGCTTATTTCCCCGTGTGTGTGTTTGACGCTTAGGTACGACGAATGACGATTGTGTTAAGTTTGTTTATTCTTTGTAGAGTCTATGGCGCATTAAAGAGTGGTCGTTCAAGAATTTACCGTGAGCCTGAATACCCTTCCTACACCTTCCTAGTACAACAAAGCTGGTTTTTAGGGGGTTAGATGTTTCACGACATTTCTACAACGCAAACAGCTTGTACATGCAACTCTTTTTTGTCTTGTTTGACGAGGCACCCTTTTGTTGGAATGGAAGTGACGTAATTGTTTCCAGATTCATTCTTTCTTTAAGTGCAATTTTTTTTCGTGAAACCTATGCAATATAGATTTGCACGTAAAAAAAGTCGCAGTGATAGCTTAAAAGTATTCATCTTTCTTCTGTGTCTAAGGTTGTTGATACGACTATGGAACATCTTCGCGGTTTAGAAATATTGTCAGAATTTTGTTCGAAAAGTCATCGCTTGCCTTACCAAATGTGTATCCATGTTACTAGAATAAACTCAGTTTGAAAGCTCTGCCGGAGAGGCGGGCTGTGTGGCGGTCGCGAGAACTAGTGGCGCTGCAGTACTATCTTGCTCCAGCGACTCGGGGCGCGCGTGTTGTGATCGGCGGCGGCGCCGCGCAAGCGGCTGCCACGAATGTTGCACTGTGTTCCCACATCACTTCTCGAACTGTTTTTGGCACTGGGTAGTTTCTTGTACGAAAACGTGTTTGTCACGTATGAGGCGTAGCGAGGAGGAGCTGATTTATCTACATGAGGTACGCGGGCTGGCTTTGGGTCAGGCTCCAACAGCGGCCCCCGCAATTACGACTCCACTTCACGCGACTACAGGTTTTCCCGCTCATTTTAATCCAAGTGCCAGCCTAAATATTCTGCACGCCATTGAAATAATGTGAACGCCAAGCTATTTAATCTATGTGCCAAACATTTAATCCAAGCGCCAACTTATTTATTCCAAGCGCCAACTCAATGAGGCCGCATGCCAGTGAGTTTAATCCAAGTGCCACCATGTTTAATCCAATTGCCAATGACTTTAATTGAGGTGCCAGTCAGTTTAATCCATGCACTAGAAACACATAGTTGGCCACTTTATATAGTATAAATGTCAAAATAACGTAAACATGACGTCACAGGAAGAACTTTTCTCTCGCCTATACATGCTAGTGCTTATGAAATTAAGTGCGCAGTGCTACTTCCCTTCACGTTTTGGTGTCATAGATACAAAATAAAAAAAAACAGTGAGTAGTAATTGAATTTATGGGTAATAAATGTATTTGCTCATAGGGTCTATGTTAGTCTACGTATATTTCATCGCTACTGCATTATTCCGGCTAACCATGTACACCATCGCATATGCACAGATTCGCCTCGTATGCTCAGCAGACGGCATTTGGCTGCTTATTCGCTGAGGCTTTCGCAGTCGTGTGCTCAGCCCAGTGAGAACAGTGACCGACAGATGACATTCATTTGTTTTCAAAATCAGAAATAACCACTTAAAATACTACGCTTGCATTTAATCGCACTTATGTGGAATTAAGTTGAATAAAAGCATCAAAGGAGATACTCCGGTTTTCATGTAACAGACGACAATCAGTGTTGCTGAAGCTCGTTTGCTTGAAACACATGCGTTTTCATACGGGCCCATTGCAGACGAGAAGAGAGCTTTGCTTAAAGTCATGGCTGGACGCAAACGAGGACCACACTTTGAAACACCGACAAACCTCGTCAAAAAGAAAAAAAAACAGCCGAGTATCGCTGGTCGACAGGGATATAGGATTGTGGGCGTCTACAAGCGTGGCGGTGACCTAAAGCAACTGGCCGACGCTCTAGGCATCAACATTAGAACAGCAAGATCGATTACTGCTACGGGCAAAGAAACATCAAAGCATGGTGGGGGTTCAAAAAGGAAGTTTGCAGATGACGTCGTGAGTACTTTGAGACGAATTGTTGACAAAAACTGCACATTTACAATAAAGCAATTAAAGGAGGCCCTGGAGGAAGAAATGCCAGGAGTAAAAATCAGTGCAAGCACAGTCGGTCGGTTGCTGGATGCCCACTGCTACTCGATGAAGCTATTGACGCAGAGGCCTACAGATTGCAAAGGTGGCAATATCAAGCACAGCCTGCAGGCGTTCTTTGCTGGTGGATGCGGCTGGCCACTCCATGCAAAAACACAGCACGTGGACAGCGTGGCCTTCGATCAGCACAATTTATCTTTCGTGGCTTCCGCTTCGCGTGAAGATGACTTGTGAACGTTCGTCTCTGAGTTCTATAAAACAGTTCTATTTTAATAAATACACTCCCCCGTGGCTATGTTGCATTTCTTGAATTATTATAATTAGTAGTAAGCACTCTTGCTTTCCCTATATATATATATATATATATATATATATATATATATATATATATATATATATATATATATATATATATATATATATATATATATATATATGGTGGCTGAGTGGCCGTAGCGTTGCATATTGTCCAGTAGATCCTCCGTGAGTGGTCACAATGTGGTTTATTTCGACGTTTCGGCCTAGAGTCTGGCCTTCATCTGGATGAAGGCCAATGGTGTCGACCGGTGGACCGGCCTTCGTCAGGGTTTGTGCAATCTTCCAATGTGCGATGAGAGGCATAATGTCGCGTAAAAAAAAGAGAAACACGTACAGAAAAAAAACTAGGCCCAAGGACAAATGAGCGTTATTATCATTTTGTTTCCTCAGTGTTCGTTTCATCACGTTGGTCCAGTACGTCATAATACTACCAAGCTAAATGAACAATCAGTACCGTTCTTATTATTAGAGACATTAAATTTGTTTGAATAACAGTATAAGAGCAAACAACAATAATGTAAGATATAACTTCCATTGCCACATCAGGATGATCAGTTTGCGTTTTATGTGGACTTCAGGACAAAGATATATTGGAATTATCTCTTATTCACTCTGCCCCATGACGGCCTCCTAATTTCTTGATTATGTAGCTGCCTTTGACCCATCACTACCCACGGCCAGGTTTTCGATACCTTGATATGTATTCCGGCACTCCTATAAACGAAGCTTGTCCTTCGCATTATATGATCTGTCCCGGTCATGTAATGTTGTAGTGTGTGCGAAGCCAATTATGACCTTTAGTGACGGACACTGAATTTCACTGCGCAGTAAAATATTCGATAGCATGTTACTGCGTTTTTTTTTCACTTTCATTGAAATTATTCCACCTGTGGCAAGCACTCATTATACAAACTTGCACCTAGCAAAGTATAAGCACTTCGAACACGGCTCAAGCGAACCACGGCAGTAATTTTTTTTCACGAATACCATCGGCAAATACCAATAATAATGATTTATTCTACCTTCCGACTATTGTCTTTTATACGGTACGAACTGCATTTCAATCGCACTGCTGTGTTTATGCCCCGTATTCAGCTTTTTGTGCATGGATTAAACTGACTGGCACCTGAATTAAAGTCACTGGCTGTTGGATTAAACACGGTGGCACTTGGATTAAACTCACTGGCACGCGGCCTCATTGAGTTGGTGCTTGGTATAAATATGTTGGCGCTTGGATTAAATGTTTGGCACATGGATTAAATACTTCGGCACTCAGAATATTTTAATGGCGTGCAGATTATTTAAGCTGGCTCTTGGAATAAAGTGAGCGGGAAAACCTGTAGTTCGTTCGTTTGTTTGTTTAGTCATTAATTTATTTTCTGTGTACACAAGGTTACACAGTGGCATAGGCCAACATAAAAGCTGTTATAAGAAGTTTGATAAACTCATATATGTGGCCTCCAATCTCTTTCGCTCAGCGGTGATGGGCTAGCAGACGAACGATCTTAAGCAAATTTGCTTTCCACCCTTGCACATTACCTGAAGGAATTCATATTGTTGGGCAAATCAAAAATATTTCCATTATATTAATATTAATATTATTGTTATTATTGTTATTATTATTATTATTACATGCGGTAGCAATTGGCCGATATGGCAGAGGTGACGCCATTGAGTATTATGTATATTGTGTGACAACAATTACACAACAATTTCGAAACTGGAGGACACTTGAATGGGTTTTCAAGACTATACTTCAATAGGCTTACCGGGCCCTGTGCGAATCACCTTCTCAATTACTAGCCTAGCTCCAAATTCGGTGTATGCCTCATCTGTGCCGTGAGGGAACGAGCGACTTTCACTGCAACAAAGGCTGTTTCAAACTATCGTGGAAGTTTCTGTATCGTGGAGTTTCTTCGCATCTGTACTGCAAATACAGATGCGATGCGCCTACTGCACCGTAATTGTTCATTTTGCGAATCAGTGAAGGGGCCCTTACGCATGCGTAAAGCAACATGCGAAAATAAGTTTGAGCGCCCTGAAATGACTGGGCCTTTCTAACACGCTCTCGTTGCGCATTTCACATATTTAGACGCCTGACGCGATTCTACACTTCTACCACTTAATATTGAGTGGATTGAGGAAATTCCTCCTATACTACACGAACATAAGAAGTGTAAACATAAGGCTTAACTTTTTTTGGCTGGACACAATAATAATGAGAACTTCTACTACATGAAATTCATATCGTTTTTTTCCCGAATCAGTTTCAACCATTGGCGTGCCTCTGTGCTGTAACAACAGATTGCCACGCAGATAGCCTGGAAGCGATTCTCCCTCGTACTGAATGTTTTGTTATTTATTTTATTCGCAGGCTTCTTGTTTTTTTTTTTTTTTGTCATGGACAAGGTTATGTCTTCTCGCTCACCACCAGACACGTTGACAGGAACGCCAACATCGAAATTTCTGCTAAACAAGATCATTAAAGCTATCTGTTCAAATATTATACAATGCATAACAATTATAAATGTAAGTATAGGTTAACATACAGTCATTTATCAAACAACCTAATTTGAAAGCATGATCAAAGCACACAATGAAAGGTATAGTTCTAACCTCCAATATAAATAACCTAGGAGGGTGTGATGTGTGGTGCGCGTTCAAAGTGCGCGCCTTCGAAAAGGGCGCGTCACGGAAAAAAAAAAACAAAAGGAGAAATACCAGAGTGCACGTGCGGTGCTGCTTAAACAAGAATGACGACGTTAAAGAGCGTCAAGCACGAGGATGCGTGGCAGGACGTGAAGTAAACAAAAGGTAAAACATCCAATGGGCAGCGAACACGGAGATTTCAAGGCCCAATGGCTTGACACCACGAAACAGTAGTATCTCCAATGAGAACGAGACAAGTGGGCCAGAGCTGAAGCAGGAGCCTGGGCAGACCAGAGCAAGGGGAATTCGAGGCAGGCAGTGCAAGCGGAAGGTCGTCACCGGACCGGGCGCTGAAGATGGGCCGTTGGGTTCCGGACCCGAGCCTACAGGACTTCCACCGGCCGGGGCCTCCTGCTGTCGGGTTCCCGCTCCAAAGGACCGTGGCCATCCGGTCCTGAACTCCTTTCCAGAGCCTGCGGACTTCGGTTCCGGCAGGCGAGCTACAGCCGTCGGGCTCCGGGCCCGAGCTGTGCGCCCAGCTGCTTGACTAGGTCGACCCTAGTTCCCGGACGCGTCGCCACCAGCCTGCGTTCTCCCGTCTCCGACGTGTCCACGCTCCTCAAGCCGAAACCATCACGATTTGGTAGGGCTTTTCGACGTGTCGCCAGCAGCCAGCGTTCCCTCGTCCTCGTCCAGCCCACGCACTGACGCAGGAGTCACGGCGTTCCGGTTTCTCATCACCGCCGAAAACCAACTTGTGGGTGAGACTGCACCGATACTCTTGCGCTACTCCCATCACTCAGCCCCTTTCGAACGTTAGGTTTAGTTACTGACTTTGAACGTTCTTGTTGGGTGTTTACAGATGTGTTTCGTCATGTCCAGTCAACTGTTTATTAAGTGTTTTGTTTTTGTGAGGAATCTTTGCCTTTTTACTTTTCAATTAAACTTTTTGTGTGTTTCTTGGAAACCGAACGGCTTTGTCCTTATTAACAAAACTCTCTGAGGCTCAACCAGGAGAAACAAATCAGCAACAAGAACCCCGCATCACAAATTGGCATCCGCGACAGGACAAAGTCGTTTGTTTTTCCAGTAGATTTTTTGACGCGGTTAACACGATGACGAACACGTGGGAGTTAATTGAGTTGGCGGATAAAATGGGACTGACGGGAGCGGAGTTTAGAGTATGGTACGAGGAGCGGATGGAGAGGGAGCGTGAGCAACGGGCTGCAGAACGAAAGGCGGCGAAGGAAAAGCTTGAATTGGTGCTTAGAGCTAAGAAGGAGGAGCTAGAGCGCGTAACGCGTGAAAATAAAGTGTTGCTAGAGCGTCAGACACGCATACTGAAGCAGCAGCTCCAATTAGAGAGGGTGGACTTCGAGCGGCGACTCGAGCTTGCGATGGCGAAAAGGGGGCAGCTGGCGATGCAGAAGGTCGAGCAAGCGGTGAATGTTTGCTCCGATAGCAGCGTTTGCTGGAGGGAAGTCGATTCCTGCAAGGTTGGCCTCGAGCCTCGCGACAGCCTTACTTCGGAGCGAGAAGCTCAGATAGAGGAAGGCAGAGAGGTGGACAGCCAAGAAGGCAGGAGTCATGAGGAGTTTGTTGAAGCGACGGAAAGCTTCTCTGGCTGGGAACATAGTACTTCCGTTAGCTGCTTGGGGACCTCTGAGAGGCCAAGCACCTATGAAGAAGAGCGCCTGGATATGGGCGACCTAGAAGCTGTGGAAAATGTGGTGGAGCAAAGCTTCGATAGCAGGGAACAAAGAAGTTCCATTCAGAATGAGGTGTGTATCAGAACGTCTCAAAGGCCGAGCACATTTCGGGAAGGGGTAGGGCTACCTCTCAATAGCTCCATGGAAGGAGCGCTAGAACGTCATTGGGAAGATGGCAGCGAATGCCATGAAGGCTCTGATATAGTGGCCACTGATTGTTTTGTACCGACAGAGGTAGCAGCAGGCACCACGTCAATGGTCCTAGACCATACGTATATCTCACTCAGAGAGAGAGGGGATTCTAGTTCACAGGATAGCGTAACTGCTATTTGTCCGAGAAAACACGATGGGAGTGCTGAAGCACTCTTCAAAATAAACAGTATCGAATCGGAGGTGGGCTCGATAGTAGGTATGGGGAATGCCAGACAGGGTCTTGAACCTGAGAACGTGATTGGTTTTGAACCTATAATTAAGTCCACTCAAGATGAGCTGTATAATGACCGAGCACAACGGCATCCCTTCTCAAGAATCCAGGAACCTCACACGCTTGTCGGAGCGTTTGGGCTTGCTGAGGGCACCCCGAGCTTGTGTTCATTAGATGGTGAACTAAAAGAAAGCATTTGTGTGAGAGATTGTGGCATTTGGACATTCGTGTCTCAGTGCGTTTCGTGTCGACGCCGACGGCTCGAGACCGCGCCCTGTTCCTCTGTGACCGGTAAGCGTTCATGTGGCCGGCGGGGGCGCAGACACGCGTTTCAGCGAAAGTGCATAAAAGCATGTTTGCCACAGTTACTTTCGAAACGTGCGAGAAGGGCAGTGCGTCTGGTTTGGGACGCGATAACCTGAGTGTAGGGTTAGAAAACCGGTAGCTCTTTCTGGACTTCGACTTTTAGATGCGGACACAAGTAGCTTTGTCCATAGTCGATTTTGTAGTAAAAAGGTTTATTCCGGGTTTCAGAACTTTTAAATGCAATTGGGTGAATCTAAAGTTTAAGTGTGGACATTTGGACGATGTAGCGAACTGTAGCCCGGTGATGTGTTGAACTGCGTGGTGCAAATATGTGGTTTAATTGTGACGTAGTGCAGAACGCGCACTCATCGGCAGTTTTTTTTTTCTAAAAAAAAAAAAAAAACTTGAATAAAAGGGGGGCGTATGTGATGTGTGGTGCGCGTTCAAAGTGCGCGCCTTCGAAAAGGGCGCGTCACGGAAAAAAAAAAACAAAAGGAGAAATACCAGAGTGCACGTGCGGTGCTGCTTAAACAAGAATGACGACGTTAAAGAGCGTCAAGCACGAGGATGCGTGGCAGGACGTGAAGTAAACAAAAGGTAAAACATCCAATGGGCAGCGAACACGGAGATTTCAAGGCCCAATGGCTTGACACCACGAAACAGTAGTATCTCCAATGAGAACGAGACAAGTGGGCCAGAGCTGAAGCAGGAGCCTGGGCAGACCAGAGCAAGGGGAATTCGAGGCAGGCAGTGCAAGCGGAAGGTCGTCACCGGACCGGGCGCTGAAGATGGGCCGTTGGGTTCCGGACCCGAGCCTACAGGACTTCCACCGGCCGGGGCCTCCTGCTGTCGGGTTCCCGCTCCAAAGGACCGTGGCCATCCGGTCCTGAACTCCTTTCCAGAGCCTGCGGACTTCGGTTCCGGCAGGCGAGCTACAGCCGTCGGGCTCCGGGCCCGAGCTGTGCGCCCAGCTGCTTGACTAGGTCGACCCTAGTTCCCGGACGCGTCGCCACCAGCCTGCGTTCTCCCGTCTCCGACGTGTCCACGCTCCTCAAGCCGAAACCATCACGATTTGGTAGGGCTTTTCGACGTGTCGCCAGCAGCCAGCGTTCCCTCGTCCTCGTCCAGCCCACGCACTGACGCAGGAGTCACGGCGTTCCGGTTTCTCATCACCGCCGAAAACCAACTTGTGGGTGAGACTGCACCGATACTCTTGCGCTACTCCCATCACTCAGCCCCTTTCGAACGTTAGGTTTAGTTACTGACTTTGAACGTTCTTGTTGGGTGTTTACAGATGTGTTTCGTCATGTCCAGTCAACTGTTTATTAAGTGTTTTGTTTTGTGAGGAATCTTTGCCTTTTTACTTTTCAATTAAACTTTTTGTGTGTTTCTTGGAAACCGAACGGCTTTGTCCTTATTAACAAAACTCTCTGAGGCTCAACCAGGAGAAACAAATCAGCAACAAGAACCCCGCATCACAGAGGGTGACCAGATGATTGAAACAATTTAAGACCATGTTACTATGGTAGAACTTTTTAGTCAGGTGTAGTAAAGTGAATCAATTGCATGTCATAATTTAGTCTCGAATGGGGAATACACCAATTAATGTTGACCGTGACAGACCTCTGGAGAAATCCAGTTCAATTGAGAACGTTTTACCAAGCTTTGCGCCGCAAAGATGGAAGGCTCACTCACTGCCAAACGCAAAGTCTATGACGTTCAGTGTGAGAAGGACGGCATCGTAACGCACTACCGTCATGTTTTGATGGACAAGAAGTCTTTATCTCATGTGGAAAGTGGGAGCTCGCACCCGATACCCATCTGTGCTTGTTCCCAGTAATTTCCCTCCATATATTGAAGCCAAAATGTTCATAACCAAGACGCCGATTCCCCCCCCCCCCTCCCCTAAACGCATGGCACCCCTCAAGTGTTTAGTGCCCAGTTTATGGGAGCCGCCAGAAGTAGAACAGCAAGACGAAATGCACGCTACGAGCAACGCTGTCGGTACTAACATTCTATCAATTGCCAACTATCGCGCTGTCTAAAAAGCAGTGTATAATTAGCTTTATTAAATATTTCCCTTATTAAGCAACAGAAATGTATGTGTGTGGTGGTAATTTGCCAGTGACCAAGTTTTGTTACATTTAATTCGGATTCCAGCAATAGATATTTTTCTCAATTGCAGTGTTCTCATTTCTGAACCTTAGAGCAGGTAACGGTGGCACATGTCGGTGCCACTTCTCGGTGCAGCGAAGTGCACCAGTAAGTGGCCCACCATGAGTGGGCTGCATATGTGGGTGATCTTCATAAAAAATTCAAAAAGTGACAACGTGTAAAGAGGGCTTCTAGCACCTCGCACAAGAACTCCTAGGGCAGGCGCGCCCAAACCAAACTAAAGTGCACTCATTCAGATGAGGGGTTTTCAAGAAGACTGCTTAGGTCATCCTTTACACGGCCTTCTTTCTACATTAAAAGCCATTGAGAAAACCGTCAATAGGCTTTTCAAGAAATCCACCTGGTTAATGACCTCATTTGAATTGTGCTTGAAAGGTTGGAGTGGCTGCCACTGCATCTTTTGAGTTATACCATTCGTCATAAGAACGTGAGGGTTATGTTTTACATTGTTCGTGAATATTTGTTTTTTTTGTTTTTTTGCAAGAGAACTAATTAGGAGCTTCTGAAAAGGTGTAAATTGCACGAAAGGAGGTAAATTTGCTGTAACTTTTTGCACTCTACTCTCAATTGGTAGCCGTCGAGAAGACTTGTCTGATGAACAGTGTGAAGCACGGACACCGTTTCTTGAAGTCTTTTTTTTTCGGTGACTAGTCAACTTGTTTGAGGATTTTACAGACGTTTGGGGCTGCTTTTCGTCTGGGCAAGGGGACAATGGTTAAAATGCTAGCAGTCGTCAGGAAACTTTCATGCTGAAAATGCTCATTCACGTAGAATTTCCCATACTTGGAGGTTAAACCTAATGCAGACAGTGCAAATGTAGGAGGACATTGATTCTTAGCCAACTTGCAATGAGCAACACATCCGGGCCAATGTATACAAGATACCTTGTCCAGTCCACAATGGCGACGGGAAAATGTCATCTGGAAGCGCATGACGAGTCGTTAAAAGTCGGAGTGAGGAACAGGGAAGCCGGAGTGAGGAACAGCGCAGCGAACTGCCGCGGTACGCCGCTGTAGCAGACGATGCGCCGAGAGTAGTGCAAGATCAGACTGCAGGGCCGCTAGTTCTCGCGACTGCCGTTCGGCCCATCTTCCTCCGCTGGCGAAGATATGGAGCTTTGAAACTGAGTTTAATCTAGTAACGTTAATATGTATGCTGCGCACAAAATATATCATTTCCACTGATGTGGTAGAGTGCCCTTGAAGTAACCTTACGTGGTGATTTTGCCACATTTGCACGTTGGTTTACAAAGGTTACTGTCGCAAGCGATGGGACGAATGATTATATTGAAGCACAGTGACGGCGATTGAGGCGCTTGTCATGCGTAGTGTACAGAAAGTTATCGCCTTCATGTACCGGCGTGAGCACAATGACCACCCGAGCATAGTGTACACATGGTTGCGCAACTTACTGCAAGCTTCACTAATTCCTATTTCGGTCAGTGTCTTATAAAGCGCACCCGCAAGAGGCACGGGCAGTTAAACAGCTCGCTGAGGTTGTCAAGTCCTTCACCTTATTCGAGCCATAAGAACTTCTCAATCGGACGCGATGCTGGCAATTCATTACAATTTTGATGTATTGCTATCATGGGTTCCTGTGATCACCTTACTGCGATTTCGCATATATGGAACTTCGAAGGCCGTATAGCACGGAAGGGTCACTTTTGCCACACATGTACTTCAAGACATATCTTTAGCAGCTCCGAAACAGGTGGTGTGGCTGCGGGAGATTTACCAGATGCTACTCTCAAACTTGCGGCCGCACAACACATCCCTTAAAGTACTTTGCGGGACATAATTCAAAATTTTCCCCTCAATGTACCTTTGCTGCGGCATTGCTTGCGAAATATGCTCCCTGAACTGTACCACAAAATGCGATACCTACAAAGTGTTTCACTTTTTCCACATCTTCTCTAAGAAATCAAAAATTCTTCATGACTGAATATTGATTTTTTAAAGGCGAAAGTGTTTTATGCCGTGGTCCACCGGCTTCATCAACGTACTTCCGTCGAGGATATGACATTGTAAAACTAACTATACCAAATGAAAGAGAGAGAGAGAGAGAGAGAGAGAAAACTTTATTTGCGCACAACTCGGAGCATTCCAAATGGTCGGGTCCCTATTCCAGGGCTCCACTGGCTCTAGCCATCATCTCAACTCGTTGGACCAGCCAGCGCTGATCAACAATGGCCGAGCTGGACAGCAGCGCCTTCCATTGTTCCTCTGTGTTGTTCATATTGTGGTGTTCTTCATTGAGATGCATACACTCCCACGTGATGTGAAACAGAGTGTGTGTGGCCCCACACCACGGACATATATTTTTGTATGCTGTGGGGTAGAATACATGCAGCCTGTGTAAGTTCGTGTGTTTGTTTAAATTCTGCGTAATGCCACCGATTACATTGCTGTGAGTTTCTTATGCGGTGCTGGATACACTTTTCTATTCTCCTTGTAGTACTGAAGAATTGTACTAAAGTTAGGGTGTAGAGGAGGTGGATCCTCTATTGCAGTGTGCAAGAAAGCTCGGTAATTTGTGAAGCCTCGAGCCGCCTCATCCGCAAACTGGTTCCCGGTGACGCCCTCGTGGTTTGGGTGTATCAAATTGGGGAGTCTTTATGAGCTTTCGTTAGAATTTGGAAGGCCTTTTTACATATTCTACCTTTTTCTTAATTTCTACATGCAGCCTTCGAATCTGTGACTATTGACATTGGGGCTTTTCGCTCCCTACCCTCCTTGATTGCCAGCGCGATCACTATCTCCTCCGCTTCTGCGATAGAGGCCTGAGCTATGGAGGCACAACTTGTGACGTTTCCTTTTCGGTCTGTGACCATGGCCACCATGTTCTTTGCATTTGCCTGATATGGTGCAGCGTCCGTAAATCTCACCGTATTCAAATATTTTGTCTTTTTATTTATGTAAGCGGCTCTTGCTTTGCGTCTTCCAGCATGTAAAACTGGGTCCATGTTCTTCGGTAGGGGGCATACCTTGTACCAGGCTCTGACTGAGCACGACAATGCCTTACCTCTTCCATGTGCCTGTACTTGTTCACCGAGGCCGATCCTCTGAAGACGTTTTCTGCCGGTTGGCGTCTGTAGCAGGAGGTTAATCTGGGTGGTTACTTGAGCCTCAGCCAACTCATCAAATGTATTGTGAAGTCCGAGTGCTAATAGCTTCGCAGTTGAAGTGCTTCGTGGTAGTCGCAGAGCCACTTTATACGCCATCTTTATTATTTTGTCTGCTTTTTCTTTCTCCTCTCTATTCATGTTGTGGTAGGGTAGCGAGTATGTTAGACTGCTGATGGCTAAGCTCTTTACCAAACGAAGCACGTCTTGTTCTTTCAGTTCAGCACGATCGCTCGTTATTCGAACTATCATACGAACAATTTGTTGAGCTGTTCGTTTAAGGATATGCAGTGTGTGGAGACATCACTGATTGGACTGTAACCACATCCCTAAGATTCGAACGGTCAGTTTCTCTGGAATAATATTGCCGTCTAGATTGACCTCAAGGCGGAGGCTCGGGTCTGTTCTTTGTTTTTTACTCTTGGAGAACCGAATGAGTTCCGATTTGTCTGCTGAGCACTGTAGTCCCCTTTCTTTAGTGTAATCTTTGATTGTTTTAGCTGCCAGTCGAAGCCGCTCTTCTTTTTCAGCTAAGCTATCCTTGGTTGTCAATATAGTGATGTCATCCGCATAGAAGGAGTGTCGGATGTCGGGAATATCTTCCAGTTTTTTGGCTAGACCAATCATGGCTATGTTGAAAAGCGTAGGCGAGATCACAGGGCCTTGTGGTGTGCCTTTGTTCGGTGGGTGGGAGACATAGGATTCGTCTTCTCCTAATATGACAACAGCGGTTTTTCAGTAAGGAAGTTCTTTACATATTTGTACGTCCTTTGACCGCACTTTGTCGCTGCTAGCGCATCTAATATGGCCTTATCGCTTACGTTGTCGAAAGCGCCTTTTACGTCGATGGCCATGACAATGTTTTATCCTGCTTTTGGAACATTTGTTAGTACTTCCTCCTTTAAAAGCAGAAAGATGTGCTGCGTCGAAAGGTTCGAGCGGAAACCAAACATGGTGTTTGGCAACAAGTTATTTTGTTCAAGTTGCCGTTGAAGTCTGGTATTTATTAATCTCTCAAACACTTTGCCTAAGCACGAGGTAAGAGAGATCGGCCTGAAGTTTTCTATTGCCAATTTCTTTCCTGGTTTGGGTATCACAATTATTACGGCATGCTTCTATTGCTGAGGTATAGGGCCGTTCACTCAGTGTTTGTTAACCAAGTTTAGAAGCGCTGTTATGGCTTCGTCATTCATGTTGCGAATTATGGAATTGGTGATTTGATCCGCCCCAGGCGCTGTGTTGCGTTTCATGCTAACGATTGCCACTCTGACCTCGGCATGCGTGAAAGGTGCATCCAGTTCCAAGTTTTGGAGTCCAGTGTATTTAGCCTGGTAGGGGGCTGTGATGGCTCGGGTGCCGAAACAGTTAACATAGATATTTGAAGGAGGTCCACTCGTGTGCCTGAATATGTGTGCAATAATCTTTCCAGAGATTTTTCTCCTTCGCGTTTAGTTTTCAGAGTGTCAATAATGGCTCTGAGGATATTCCATGTCTTTGCTGTTTCTAGGGTTCCATTTAGGGAATCGCAAAAATGTTCCCAGTTGGATGTCGTGAGGTGATTAGCGTACGGTTCGGCTTGCTGCGTTATTTCTTTGATTTTCGCTTTGAGTTTCTTATTTCGCTTTTGCCTTTTCCATCTTTTAGTGAGGTTTCTTCTTGCTTCCAACAGGTGGAGAAGGTGAGCGTCTACTTCAAGGGTGTCATCTGTTCTGGCGACGGTTTTGGTGTGCATTTGCTTTTCATTTCGAATTACTTTGCACCACTCGTCCAAGTCGTCTATGGCAGTCACGTGCGCTTTTAGTGATTTTCTATATGCATGCCAGTCTGTAATTATAGCTGTGCCGATGTGTTTGCGGATTCGGCCGGTGCGGATTGTGTTGCTCAGTATGTAATGATCACTGCCCAGGTTTTCAAGGGTGTTGTACCAGTCCACGCTGTGGCAATTTTTTACTATCGTCAAGTCCGGACTTGTGTCCGTGGATACACTGTTGCCCATTCTCGTTGATATTGCAGGGTCAGTTAACAGCGTCATTTCCAGTTTCTCTATTTGTCTTGTGATATTTTTGCCTTTGGTGTCTCGCATCTTATATCTCCAGCTTGCATGCCTGGCATTAAAGTCCCCAACTATGATTAATGGGTTCCCTTTCGCCAGTTTTGCTGTTTCTTGAAAGAGCTTGTCGAACGTTGCTCTCTTTTGTCTTGGAGGACTATAGATATTAAGTACAAAGGCGCTCTTTCCATGGCTCCCTTTGTAGGTTATTTCTGTTATGATATGCGGGATATCCGCCTCTTCTATGGACTGATGACATATTGCTGTAATTGAGTTATCGACTAATGTAGCAACTTTCCATTCTGCGTCCCCGGTACTATAAGTTTCGTAGCCTCGTAATTTTGGTTGTGTTCTGGCTTCCTGGACTGCTATCACAGCAGGTGGTTTTTGTTGCGACGCCACCAGCTGCAACAGTTGCCCTCTTTTCTGCCGGAAACCACGGCAGTTCCACTGCCATATTTCGCACTTTTCTGACCGCTGCGTTTGATGTTTAGCCATTATGCGTCTCCTGGTTCATGACCGACAAACCGGGCCTGTTGTAAATTTTCTCAGCTTTTTCTCTGATGTTGATGCCTGAGGCATGCTTTCGCAAGGCTTCCATAAATTCGATGTGTTGTGCCTGGAGTTTCTTGTTAGAATCTCAAGCTTTCTATCTACCTTCATCAATACTTGCTCTATAACTGTCGGTATAACTTCCTTTATTGTTTATTTAAGCACCGACAACGTAATAATTGAGTTGCCTCCTGCATTCGGTTGCGTCTGCAATTTCTCGCCACTCTGGGCGGGTATAGAGATTTGTGGCGGGTGCTGCGTTCGTTGCTTCTTTAGTTCCCTATATTCGCGTTCTAGGTCACCTATTCTCACCAGAAGTATCTCTAATTCACGTTCTAAGCGCGTGAGTTGTGTTTGGTGTGAGTGTAGGGAGGAGTTTGCTGACCAGCTCACCTGGTTCTCTGCTTTCTTTTTCTGCGCCTTCTTGCCCTTGTGCTGTTGTTGCTTTGCTTGGGCCTGCTTGTGGTCACCATTCCTGGAGTTGGAGCAGTCTCGAGAGCCGGGCCTGGATCGGGATGTAGATCGAGACCTGGATCGGGAACTAGAATGGGCCTCGCCTGGCGGTGCTGAGTCCTCGTGGTCCGTGCTGAACCAGCGTCTCTTGAGTATGCCAGTGGTTTGTGGTGTGCTGTGTTGGTGCGACAACAGTGACCGGACCTTTTGAGGGACGCGTTTGAGTTTTTTGGTGCACTCCGATGCCGCCATGGGATGAAATCCGCCGCACAGGGCACATTCCGGATCGCAAGTGTGGTCCTCAGGTGGGTCTCTTAGGCGGCAGTTGGTGCACGCCTTTGTCATTGCTGTGGGGAAAACATCCGTCCTATGTCCCTGGCTCTTGCAGAGTTTACAGTACTGCCATATGGGTTGATAAGGCACGCACGGCATTTCGCCACCGCAATAATACACGAAGCGCGGCAGTATTGGTCCATCAAACGTGATCACTGCAGTTTGTGACTGTCCGAGCATGCGGGCTTGAACAATTGTCGCTTCTTGAGTGCGCACCCGGAGATGGCTCAGGAGTTCAGCTTCTGGCGTTTCACGTTCTAATTCGTGTACCACTCCTTTCAAGTATCCAGCAGGAGTAGATAAGTAGGTGTTTAAGGAATAGTTGGTGCCATTGAGCTCCAGTGTCTTTGCCTTCAAGATCTTTTCTGCTACATCTTCGTACAGAGAGCTTGCAATAATTATGTTTGATCCGTTGCGAAGGCGAAGCAGAATTGTGTGGCTGTTACAGGCCTCTGGGTCACCACTCGCATGTTCTATCGCTTGCGCAACCTGGTATGCTTTCAGTTCCTTCACAACTAACCCTGATCTGGGCCGCAAGATAACCTTTATATCGTTTTTGGGCAGCGGCGCCACGCGCGTTCGTTGTCGGCCCCTTTCAGATGCTCTTCAGCATCGCTCTTCTGCTAGCGTTCTAGTGCCAGAGTTGTTGCTCTCAGTTACGCCTCGAGCAACGCCGCGATCAGTGGCTGCGCGTTCTTGTTTCTTGATGCGTTTTCGCTGTCGCAATGACATTGCTGCCTGCCACTAACCATTCTTGGCTTCGTCGTCGCATTCCTCCGCAGAGTCTTTTTCCTCGTTCTCCGCGTCACTAGTAGATGCCCCTTGTAGCACCTCGTCAGGTGAAAGGAAATCTTTGTTGGCGTCCACCGCAGAGCTCACTTGGGTTTCTATGCCTTGGTCATCCATGTCCATAAGTGCCTGGGCTAGTTCCGGGTTGTCGTCCGTTGGGGTTCGGGCAGGTACAGCGTGACGCGTGGGCTGAGAGCTGGCTGACAGGACTCCGCGTTCCGCTTCACCGTGAGGCTTAGAGTGGCGGGTTGGCGTGCTCTGCCGAAGGTCTTCACTTCTCAGAGTAAACTGGGATCGCTTGTCTAAAAAGGTGGTGTCAGCGTGTACCTGACATCTTCCTGCACAATTTTCGTAGTTTCACTGACAGTCACAAGAATTTAACCGCTGCTAGGTACGATGATTGATGGAGTCGATGTGAACGCGCGTGCACTCCTCGTCCTCGGCGCCACCTGGCGGTCTCTACCAAATAAAAAATAAAGAAAAAATTTTCATGCTGAGCGTCGGACGCCTGACCCCTTAGGACATGACGGCAGGCAACCGTTGTTCTTTCGACTGAGCTATTTAGACAGTTGTTGGTCTCGGAACAAAGGCGCCCTATATCTTTTACACATGCTCTCTCGCTCCGTGTTGTTGGAGAAGCCGGGCGATACCGCTGTGTCTGAGTGCCCAAGAGAAGTAATTCGGCAGTACGCAACTAAATGATAGCATCCGATATTGCGCCTCGGCACACAGTTTTGTAAGCCATGGTGAAAACTTCTCAATAGCAGTGAAAAACCCGGACTGCTCCAAGCGAGTATCAGAGAATCGCCGACGCATTTACTTTCTTCGCCTTTCGGGTCGTGTTAGCACGTGACAAGTCGTTATTAAAGTCGTGCAGCTTCAACATGCACCAACGATGTTTCACCATGCACCGACTACTTCTAGTATGATAGCACCTGCTTATTCAATTGAGCTGCAGCAGTAAACACTGAATCAAGGCAACAATGTCTACAGGCTAATGCCGTGCCTTGGTAAAGCGAGCTGCTGCAGTAAGCACTGAAGCAAGGCAACAATGTCTACGGGCTAATGCCGTGCCTTGGTAAAGCGAAACTAAGGCCAGCTAGACGTCAAACATGCACGCGCATTCGCGGCACAAGCTACGAATCTCGGCATCCCGCTTTGCTAAAGCGCACACCGTGCTGTTTTTCCTCATAATTGACGATCTTTGAAGCCGCGCACATTGAGTGGCAGTGTAAATTTTGTGCTTGTTCAAGTCATGTCTGTGCGCGATTGACGATACGATGCGCGCAGGTATACGTTAAATACCTCAGTTACCATGACAGGTGAATGATAATCTCAGGCTGTATGTAGCAGTCACGATAGGAGGGGGGATGGATGGTTCTTAGGATTGGCTATGAAAACTGAGCCCTGCAACTGTCTTCAGCAAAGTGCGACACCTCAGCAGTGGTTCACAAGGGATGCAGGGTAATAGACTAGACTAGAGAAGGGCTATGTGAAGATGAGACGGAGAGAATAGACCAAGGAAAAAAAAATTGGAGACGTGCCACTTTGCGTCAATGTGGCTTTGTCCACGTGAAACAGTGATATAACTGCGAAACGCCAATACAGATCGTAAACTCTCATATACAACTACACTATAAACATTACTTTTATGAAGACACGTTTCACTTTCGTGTTACACTAATTTCTTCAGTGAAGCAAGAAGAACTCGTTTTTTTCTTCATTAGGGGAAGTGCATTCACAGTGAATGTGTTATCTGCATTTTGTTTCTGTATGGGCTCCAAAATCGTGTCATAAAAACGTAGGTAAAAACAAAAAACCCGTTGTTAATAATCAATGCAACAAATATAATTAGCAGCTAGGCTTCTTTTTGTTTCAATTCGGTATAGTACGCTAGCGTAACGCTATACTATGACGCGTATCAAAAACACATTTTGTGAGTCGTGCATAGTTTCTCGTACAATCGCCACTCACAGCAATACGACCCAACGGCATCTTCGAAAGAGATTGCTTGAACCGAGGCGACGGCCAGTAATGTTCTCAACGCTAGCATATCTACTGCTCCTCTGAGCCACACACCGGTATTTATGTGTCTACGTAGGTGGGATGTCTAATTTATAATTTTACAGATAAGGGCCAGGTGTGTTTGAACAGCCAGTGCTAGATTGGTGTATGTCGAGAATTTGAAAGTACTCCACGTCCTTCAAAACGCTGACTTGTAACGGAGACCGTGATGTATTGTTTGCCTATTAAATATAAAAGGACAATAACTTCCCTTTGCTGTGTGTCTGTATGAACTAATTACTCTCCCAAGCATTCAACATGTATGTCAAGGTAGGGTAGGCTCTGTATTAGGTTCTGGCGTTTCAGTCTCGTACGACGCATTTAACAACATTAGGATAGGAGTTATTGCCCATAGCTTTCAGATGTTCTTTATTTTTGTGAGAGTTTCAGAGGTATTTTATTGTGCGTTTGTACATCATTACAAATGTGGATTATTCAGATTCAGAGGTAAGTCCTATATTAAACTCACTGCAGACGGGAACTCTCATAAGGAATGATTTATACTATTTAGCAGAAAGCAGCTGAATGTAAACAAAGTAGACCTTTTCAAGTACTTGTTACTGGCCTAGTTAAACGCTCTTTTCTTGTGCTTGTTTGTTCTCTTTGTGGTGTTCAGGCTTCTAGAATGACCCTGGAGAAGTAGACGCTGTGTTAAATGAGTCATTAACGCTGTAAAATGTTTTGATTGCAGAAACAATGTAAACGTGTGCTTTGACCTGTTCTTAAAAAAAATTAGATGCGTTGTATGAATCCAGTGTTTTTTATGATCCTCGAGTATCCTTACTGTTGAAATACAAATGCAGTCAGAGCATGTATATAGTAATTTATTTCCGTTTTGCAGAAAACAACAGTCCATGCAACTGAACGTGATTTACCTACTTCAGGCTAACCTACTTCTGAAGTGCAGAATAAAGATGACCCCGCATTCGGTGCATATCACTGCACGTGCAAAAACGCAGTGGAAAGATGCATATCTGTTTTTACTTTAATGTAATGCATTGTTCGAACAGCCAGTTGCGAGGGTGACCTTTTTCAAGAATAAAAATAATCTATAACCGGTTCGCTGTCACATGCATCAGTCGAACAAGGAAGTGAGAAGTGTTTCCAAAGATGTAAAGGGTATTGTGTAGCGATTATAAGAGTTTGTTCTACGCACATTAGCGTTTGTCAGCTATGGCACTGTTCAAACTGGATGCACCCTTGTTGACGCCCAGTGCTACATCTCCATTTGCACCACGACGACTAATATCCATGACCATATGACCAGGATTTATTCGTTGTGGTTGCTGAAGTGTTTAACCTATACCTGAACAAAGCGCATCATGAATCCCTTCGAATCACGAATCCCACGAATCCCTTCGAGTGATGGCTGTTCTACGACCCTTAGTTACTGTGATGTTATTAAAGAGGCAGTACTGCTCCAGAACCGACTTTGCAGACATCAGTGCACAAAGAGACGTTCACGATTTCATAAACATTAATACCACACATGGACAAACTTGCATTTAAATAGAGTTTGCGAGTTTTAGAAGCAATTGACTTTGCGATAAGTTCGCTCACCATATGAGTGACGTGGGCGCCGGTCTGACGTAGGCGCTTGCCTATAGCTTGCCGTGTTCGACGTGGGCGTCGGACTTTTGAAAACGGTTCACTGCCTGGCTCGCTCGCTGTACCCAACGTAGTCAGTCGCCTTGTTGACCCGGCCGTCTGTGGTAGTAGCAGCATCAGCACTCAGCCACCTCGTAGTGTCCCCGGCAGCACCCTGAAGTTGTGCCAGCCGCTCACCTGCTCCCTGGACCAGTCGCCCAGTCAGAACTTCGTTTGGCCTCGTACGTCGGTTGCGCAGCCCCAGGAACAGCACTTAAAACAACCACGTCATGCTTCATCCCTGGGTCAGTCACCCAGTTGGACTCCTGCTGAATCACGACTGCTGGTTGACCGTGAACCCAACCGTCGAGCCCCACCGAAGCCACGGGTTGGTCGGTTGGTTGGTCGGTCTTTAGAGTCCTGGTGACACCCACCACGGGGGAACGGCCATGAAACAAATGGTGCCTCATCTTTCAGATCAAATTGTTTTACCAGCTGGGATATTTAGATAGAGATGTTTAAGAAAAGAACAGGTTCGTAAATGATTGATTAGAGATAATATAAATAGAAATAAAAAATTCAACAACCTCATATGATTTTAAATAAAGAGAATTGACGCCTCAGCTTTATATTGATTATATTACATTGACAATGATAAGATTCGTCTTGTTGCCTTTAGAAAATCGCATACGGTCTTGCAAACGTTACTGTGGCTAAATCCTTTTTCAGTTTATCCAAAGGAAAGGAGCACCGGAAGGGATAAATATACAGCCAACTTACGAAGAGGTTCTTCTAACAGTCTCTTCATTTAAATTGTAAATAACCTGCATGTTAGGAGGAAACGGTGCAGGGAGTCACTCTCGCTGCAGTGGAGGAAAAGGGGAGACTGTGCCAGTCCAGACATGTGTTGATAAATATTCAGGGGGAGGAGGGGAGGACTCGGCATCGTGGTCTTGTAATTGATTTTTCCGCCATTCTAGAGAAGCACCATCAATTTTTCCATGGCTACTTAAGATGAAAAAAATCAGATGTTGCCAAGCGAGATTTTTCAAAATGATGTGATATGACAAATGTTTCATAGCGTGCCACAGCAATAAATGCTGGCGTTGGCAATATAGAAATTATGGAACATTTATGTAAGGCCACTGTGAGGGCATCTGCATATTCATTGACGGTTAAATCTTTATGTTCCCCATGGTATTCACACGAAGCGAATCAGTCGTAAATGTCTTGGGACGAAGGCGTAAAATACTTTAAAACATTGAACATAATAGGCACAGTTAATTAACAACACACAAAAGCAGTCTGAAAGAATAATAGTATCTGTTATTGATTGAGGCAATTTTCGTAACGCTAAAACAATTGCCAGTAATTGCGCTTGATAAATAGGTGTGAAATGGAGTAAACAAATCGAAAAAGGCCAATTCAACACTGAAGATGAAATTCCGACTCCTGCCTTCTCTTGGCGAACATACGCATCAGATGCTATTACAATTATGTCTAATCTTGCCAGGTGGTCTTTCAAAATGGCATTTAGATACCTACTGGGAAGAGTTTTGCAACTATTAAGAAAAATATTGTCAAAGTCCATTGTCATTGTTTGAATAGGTGTTCTTAGTATCCGTACTTCAGGACGATTAGCTTGTAATGTTTTTCAGGAGCTTCTGTACGATGATGACGTGTGGACGTCTTAATCTAGACCACTCTCAGTTAAACAAGGGCGTCGGCTCACTATTGCAAACATAGTGTGACCTCCTCTGTGGGGATGCTTATATTTTTAGGAAGGCACCAACCGCTAGTGTTTGGAACCTTGCATGAAGAGAAGGCGGGTGCGCTTCCTTATATAAACTATTATTTTCGGCTCATTTAGAGATCCGAAGACATAATCGTAATGCTTCGCGTTCTACAAGTACCAGTGGTCTAATTTTGTAGGCGGGTGCTCCAGAAAACAAGACACAGCCAAACTTCAATATCGTGTGAATGTACATATTATATATCATGACCAGTACATCATGATGTAAACCAGATCGTTTATTGCTGAGGCTATGAAGCATCCCTCTTGCTCCTTTAGCTGCCATAATTTCTATGTGCAAACTTCAATTTAGGTTTTCAATATAAGTCACTCGTGAATTTTTAACCGATTTCACCTGTGGTATAGAGTCCTGTCTGTAAAGTACGGAAATCTGCACTGGAACACTTATCGGGAAAAATATGATTGCAATTTTCCAGATGTTTAATGATAGATTAATGTCGCCTAACCATGTTTTTAGAGCGTTCATATAAAACTGTAGCACCTGATAGAGTGTATGTATGTCTGCAGCTGTAGCACAAAATGCGATGTCGTCAGCGCATACACACACCTGTTCATCATGTACTGGAATCGTGTGCAATAAAACAATAAATAATAATGCTGACAGTACCGAACGTTGGGGAACATCTGTAGTTTGTTTATACTTTCAAAAAGACACGCCAGATTGAGAGCGATAAAATTTTTATCTTTTAAAAGGAGTAACTACATTCCACGAAGTATATTGGTCAACCGACGTGCTTTAGCGAATTTATTAGTTTAACGTGTTCCACACTCTAATGATCTTTTGCATATTTATAGAGTTACTAAGGCGGCAACTTGTTTCTTTAAACGAGCTAGTTATAATTTGCTTTCCAAATCCACATGGTCACGCCAAACGGAGCAGCCACGCCTGAATCCAATTTGACATGGTCTTAAAATTGTGTTTTTCTCCAACCGAGTTGTCTATCCTAATGTGTAGAATTCTTTCGATTACTTTTTCAAGATTAGATGTGAGTGAAACAGGCCTAATGTTATCCCAACTAAAGTCAGCTTCGTGTTTTATTTTTTTTAAATAAAGGAAGTGTTTTCGCGATTCTTCACTCGGGCAGAATCCACGAATGTCTAATGGAATGGTTAACTATTGCAAGTAAATTCCGAGGTGATATTTTATGGATTATTTTTATTACCAATGAAGTTAATTCTTCAGGATCTGGAGCATAATTGGGCAATATTTTCCCTACTTGTGTTATTTCCGACGCTGTAATCGCCTCAAAGACATCGCGTTTAACATGACGCCGTGAGTGGTAAAAGGAAGCAGCCGTGAAGTGACTTACCATCTTTTGAGCAATACTTTCCAGAAAATTTCGCAACTCACTTTGCATTGAGACTATTGATTCGAGGTTTAATGGTGATGGGATTACTTTTTCGGCCTTAAAAAAGTTGAGAAGTGATTTGCTGTAACCAGGTTTTGAAAAATACTCGGAACGTCGGCTATCATAGTTATTGTTCGCAGCCGTAACTGTTCGCCTAAAAACTGCAGCCACGTATTTATAATCGCTCCAGTTTCTAGGGCACTGATTATTGAGCTATTTTCGCCACGCTGCTTCTATTAGCCTGTATTATTGTGAGCAATCAGAGTTCCACCAATTATTCAAAAGACGTTGTTTAAGGAGCTCAACTGTTTAAATCTCTATTTAGAGATTGTTTTATAACATCATTGAGGTTGATAACATCCCATTCTTCATTTTCCTCGATTCATTTTGACAAAGTCACACGTAGTGTCTGTTCCAATGTATTGAGATTGATGTGAGAAATAGGCTGCCTGATTACTGAAGTCACGGGCCGTAGTAGCTCTAACAATATAGGAAAATGGTCGCTATTGGTACCTGAGGTCACAGTTGACCACGTAGAAGTACAGAGGCTAAGACAACAGAAAGCGAGATCAACCGCAGAATGAGAATGATAGCACACAAACAAGAAGGTTGGCTGGTTAATGCATTTTAAATTATTTTTAGCAACAAAATCCACAGATGCTTTCCACTCATATCTTGTCTGAATCCCACGAAGTTTGACGAGAATTGAAGTCTTCTACTACAGTTATTTTTTTTCTGCAAGACGAAATTACGGTATTTAAAACACTAGAATTTTGAACACCTCACGGAAAATAGGCGTTTACTAACAAAAAGGGAACGTATCCCGGAAGAGAGGTGTGTAACGTTAAAATTTCACTTTCTAAATTCATTATTTCACCTGTAACTCTCACCCGATGCGCAATGTTTGAAGGGATAAACATTGCTGAACCACCATCTCCAGACGGGTGGTCTAAGCGAAATGTTTGGTAGTTTTTATGATGAAAACTTTCCTTTTTAGAGAGCCAAGTTTCTTGCAACACTGTAACATCTGGGGAACGCTGACTACAAAGCCAAATAAGCCAGTAGCTGCGGAAAAAATTGACCGGCGATTTCACTGCAAAATTGGTAATCCACCTGTTTTGAGGCTTTATCGGCGGCATTCATGGCCTTCTGCAATAAGCTAATTTTCAAGAATCCTGTTTTGATGCTATTTTTTCCTGATATTTTTTTACTTTTCCCTTTAGGACTCACTGGAGATCCATGTTTTCGAGGCGACGCCCACCATTTCATTTTTTTTGAGTCGAATTCTATTTATGAGTCCAGCGAACCTGAATCAGAGCTCTAATACATCTGTTAAACGGCGATTATTCTGCGGCCGCAGTGCGATGGACCAGCTCTTGATGAATTTACTTCTTCAACAGGTGTTATTGTGTGACTGGGTTTAGAAGGCCCGGTTTTTAGAGATCCTATATTCACCTATTAAGCTGAAAAAAAGCATAGGCGCTACATCTGAGTGACTAACATTCATGAGTACTTGAGTGATTTGTGCATTTATTATTTTAGCGAATGACTCCATCAGCGTCACAAAGAGATTCTCTGAGATTCTCTGACATTGTTTCTACAATAGTCGAGGCTATCACTTCTGAGAGTGACGAGTCCATGACATGGTTATTACGGATTGCAGCAACACAGTACCCACGAGAGTGCCCGGTGATAGCAATTTGAGCTTCGCGTCTTGAACAACGTTTTTGGTCAATTATTTCCATATTCTGGATCTCCTGAGCTCTCGCAAGGCGTGTTCTATCATCATATTGGTTAAGGCCGCCACAGCGACAGCAAGACCTTTCCTGAGCTGTGCATTCTTTAGAGTTGTGTTGTCCTGCAAACATTTAACCCCGCTCTACTGATCGGCAACTCTTTCTGCTATGCCACAAACGCCAGCATTTATGGCACTGCAGTGGACGAGAAGATAACGCTTTGACTCGATACATCAGTGGCCACACTTTGATCTCTTTTGGTCTAGTAGTCCCAGTAAAATTTAACGACCACCGACTCTGTCGGAATCTTTTTGCTGTCAACGCTACGGGAACAACGAATGACTGCTACCGCGCCTGTTATAGAAAACATCACTAGAAATTCGGGCAGAGATAGGCTAGAGTCCACCCCATGAACTAAACTTTTCACACAGGCCGAGTGAGGAGGAACAAACGAGCTCACCGGGAGAAAGACAAACGATGTGCGCTTTAGCAGATCTGATACGCAGGCCTGATCGGGAGAACAGCACAAAATACCTCCACGACCAAACTGTCACACCTCGGTGATAAGTTGGAAGTGTTCGGTCACCTTCCGTAGCCACACGGCACATACGCGCTGTCAGAAATGCACTCTGCCACCACACGACACTTTCAGTTTTGGTTTCGCTACCGCGCACCACACATTATCACAGTTATTACCATTCGCATGTTGATGAACAACATGCTCGCACTGCCAGCCAAAAAGTACTGGACGATCCGAGTCTGATACTGACAGCGCTTGAGTAGAGCACACCAACCATTACCTTCCAGAACATAGGTCCCACCCGCCATAATGTTTTAGTGGCTAAGGCACTTTGCTGCTCACTTGTAGGTCGCGGTATTGAATTCAGACCGCGGGGCCAAATTTTCGATGCAGGCTAAAATGCTTTTGGGCCGTGTACTTTGATTTATCTGCACGGTAATGAATTCCCAGTGGTAGAAATTTCCGGAACCCTCAACTGCGGCGTCTCTCATCATCATATGGTGGTTTGGGCACGCTAAATACCATCTATACTTATTATTATAGAAAAGAGGTGCGGAACAAATCAATTTTTCAGTGAAATACGCGGCGATTCAGGTCACGCATTGCTGACTTCTGGTACATGGTTTCACCAATATGTGTACCATTATTTTCATGTGTAAACCAAACTTATTAAGCGTAACTAGGCTATCCGATTACGAATCATTTAAGTCGGCTGATATCGGTGAAACCAGTAGGGTCTTGTTCATTTGCCACCTTCATCCTGTGCCACCTGATGAGGAGAACCAATATATATGCCTAACAGTTAAGGAAAACGATCTTAATGTCAAGGTTGTAGCTGTCTATTTGTCTCCATAAAGCAGATTTGATCACAAAAGACTATGACGAACGCTGTCATCCCCTGCTGGCCCATTAGTATCTTTTACTTCCGACAGTGAGCTGAGCTTGCGAAACGATGATAGTCCCATGTTTGTGCGTGGCTTACTATACAACAGCTGCCCCTACAGAACTTTTGTCTCTTGAAGTCGGATGACACGTGGACATGGAAACGCACGAGAGCGACCACTTTCGCACATATGCGAAGATCAGAGGACTGTCAGATTCCAAGGCTCACTTTCTTTCAAATGTACATGGTGATTAGATACAAAAGCTTTCTCTATACTTTCCTTGGCATAATTGTCTGTTAGATCTCAGTAACATTGTTTCTAACAAAGAAAATGAGCCCTTAAATATGCACTTCTTTCTTTCATTCATAGCCAGGGTCTTATTCTGGAATTCAGTGCTTTCAGGTAGTATATAAGGAAGTATTGGTCATCTACCAGCTCGTAATGGGTTCACGCGCTACATGACGCCGAACAGGTATATAAAGATTGTTCCACACTCGCCGTCATGGCAATTGGTTATATATATATATATATATATATATATATATATATATATATATATATATATATATATATATATATATATATATATATATATATATAGAGAGAGAGAGAGAGAGAGAGAGAGAGAGAGAGAAAGAGCAGCCGTTGCAATGACTTCATTACAATTTCCTTGGCATGATTAGTGTTTAGATCGCATTACAGTTGTGTTTAAAAAAAGAACCCTTCAATGTACACTTCTTTCTTTCGTATGAAGGAAAACAGGAGGGCTCCAGACGACCCCCGTCGAGCGGTCGTCTTTCGGGGCACTAACGCTCTCTTAACCGTTATCGGAAGTCGATGCGCAGTCCGAGTTGCCTATGTGAACAAACTGCCTCAAGGTATTGTGAAAAACACTCAAGGTATTGATGAACACTCAAGGCATTGTGAATTATTTTATGGGTAACTTTTTTTGTACACTCCAATTCTCTCCACCTCCCCCCCGAGGCTGCGTAAATAATAAGGTCTTTTTTTGTATTTCTATTCTCGAGAATGTCGCCCTTTAAAATTAGATTATCAACACTTTCCTCCAGGCCATCAACTCCAGATGTGTAATCGCACACAGTGTTCGAAAGGCTGTCCAGTTTCGTTTTAATTGATTTCAGATTCTGCGTTATTTCATTGAACTTCAGGCTGCTATTTCTGATAGCCGTTTCAATTTCCTTTCTAAAATAACGGCTTCAGCATTTCTTCAGTGTTAGGACACGGGTTTTCTTCTTCGTTACCACGACAAATAGACAAGTGAATAAATGAATGATATGTAGCAAGTATGTTTCAAGCCAGTGATCTTGGGCGTGGTAGAAGCAAAAGAAGCATGATATCGCTTTTCTAGCAGTAAACTGAACGGCTGTGTTCCACTTGTACAAAGAAAAAAAATATTTGATGAATGTACGTCCATCGTGCCTCCATCATGCCCACTGGCCCAGTCAGCTGCAGAGACGGTTCTTATACCAGATGCACTCGATGACGTCGACGAGGGTGGCACCAGTAGTCCTCAGAATGGTGCGGTAAAGATGCGCATATTGATACCAGCCGCACTTTTAGTCTGTGTATCGATATGCCAGTCGAAGATGCACTCTGTCACATCCAGCCCAGTTCGTTGACACGCGGGTAACAGGGTTTCACTTCTAGCTAGACCCCGTTACCCATTTATATATATTGCTCTAATTACATATATTCCCAATGAAAAATGATCGTCGGAGCCTTTAGACTTCATAGACTTACTTTATCTCCCGCTTAGCATGTATAGAATCGCTGCCCTAACACATTGTGGCAATAAATTTCAATAGTCTTCTTTGCTATGCCCTTACCAGTAGGAAGTGAGATTATCTCCACTAATTTGTCCTGTGTGGATCACCTCTGCATTAGGAGACGGCATCTTAAGCCAAGAACAATACGAGGCTAACTAGTTCATGTACGACTTTTGCTAAGTGAGATCCGTTCGAGATAGTTGCCGCGTCAAAAGATGTAGATCTCAGTGTTCCTATTAAATTCTGTCGTAGACTTGCGCTACGAAATACCACAATAGAATCAACTGTTTAGTCTAGGAGCTGATTAAACCAATGGCTTTCATAGAATTCTCCTGCACAGTTCCTTCTGGAGTCTCTGCGATAAACTTTCAAATATCAAGCCTTAATATCACGCAAACGCTTTTTTTTCGCAGTGTACCAATGATCAAAATAAGGCGTATGACGCGTGAAAAAAGTTTGATGTCCCTGATATTTCGAAATATGACCTAGATGCTGTAAAGGTACGAAAGTTAATAAAACTGATCCTTTACTAACCGTTGAAGGTATTTTGGAAATTGTTATTGAAGAATTTTGCTTATAAGTCGGGACAAGTTCAACCTATTCCCTGATATTTTTTTAATGTGGTGAAAATAAAGGCATGATAACTTTGTTTCTCACTTGGGAAAAATTGTGTTTCAAAACACGAACTCATACATTAAAGAAACCATATCATCTCCTAAGAAAATCAAGACAGTTATTCAAGCATAGCGCACAAGAAACTAAGCTTCCCACCTCTGTTTATTGAGGTATTTTCTCATCACGGGTTTCTTGAGTCACGTTATTTCAGCTTTATTGACCGTCATATCACGTGACATTGTCACTACAGCTTTTTTCATAGATCTCACCCTTCGCTTTGACTGAAAGGAGAAGGGCAATAGTTTCTTTATGGAAAATACTTCGTTACGACTAAAACAGGGCAACGCCGCGTGGTCAGGCCTCTCTCTCAAGACACCCCTGGCTCTGACCATCCTTTCAGCCCTCCTGACCAGCTTTGCCTGCCGTGGCTTGGTTTTGGTCTCCCCAAAGTTTTCGCTTTCTGATTATGTATGGAAGACAGTGCTGCTTGCGTTCATTACGGCAGCAATGAAACGATAGAGCACGTTCTCTGTCACTGCCCTCGTTATAGCGTGCAAAGACGGCAGCTAGCTACTGCGTTAGATCGCATTGACGAAAGACCTTTGTCAAAACAATCAGTGCTTGAAAGGTGACATGATCAGTCTTTGCACAGAAAGTCAGTGAAGGCCTTATTGAACTTTTCACGTGGTAGTGGCCTATTTTACAGGCTATAGCATCCCAGCTCAATTTTTTTTCTCGTTCTCGCGCGTCTATTTCGTTCTTCGCTTTGTTTCCCATCTTTCTTCCCGTTCCACCTTCCCTTAGTGAAAGGTAGCAAACCAGATGCTCCAATTCCTGGTTAATCTCCCTGCCTTTCCCTCATTATATTCTCTCGCCCCCTGACTAGCCTCAGCTGATCCCCCAGGGCAGCGCCGGACAGCATCGCCTCCCAACTATTTCTGTTGTTGTCCCTTTTCTGTTCTTTGGTGTGGGGCGTACATTCGCACGTAATGTGGTAGATCGTCTGCGTGCTTTCACACCACGGTTATGTTTTTTTATGCTGTGGCGTAGTATGTATGCAATCTGTGGATGTTTATTTATGTGTTAGTTTGAAGTCGGCGTAACGTCGAAAAATCCATGACCGAAAGGTTCTTGTGTGACGCTAGGTATTGTTTCCGCAAATCTCTTTAAATTTGCAGGATTGTTTTGAAACTGGCATCGATGGGTGACGGGTCCTCTATGGTTTTACTATCGGCAGCTCGTTAATTAGTGAAATTTCAAGCCACCTCATCTACATTGAGGTTTGCAAAAACACCCTCGTGTCCGGGGGCCCAAGTGATTGCCGGGGTATAGTTTATGTCCATCTCTCTGCTACTTTGGGTAAGTGTCCAGTGTGCCTGGGCATCGATTTTTCCTTTCTGGTAATTTCTACACAAGGCCTCAGAATTTGTGATAATAGTCAGTGGAGCGTATCGCTCAATGCCTTCCCTTATAGCAATAGTAAGGACAACCTCTTCTGCTTCTGTGATGGTTGCTTGAGAAACCGAAGCCATTATCTTACCTCCTCTGTTTACGACAACCGCAACCATTTTTTTCTTTCGCGTTAGCCCAGTACGTTGAAGCATCTGTGAATCTCGCAGTATTCAAGATCCTTGTTGTTTTGTCAACGTATGCCGCTCAAGCTTTTCTGCACCCTGCATGTAATGTCGGATATACGTTTGCGGAATTTGGATACCCTATATAAATCTTTGATCTGGCAGGGTAGTTTCTTGGTCTTCTGGTGTGTGCGTATACACCCTACAAGACCAACACTGTGAAGAAGAGCTGTGCCTGCTGGTTTGTTCCAAAGGAGCCCTCTGCCCTATGAGTTTGGCCAAAGCTGCTAAGCTTAGGCTGGCTTCAGCTGTTACCGTACCCATTGTTCTCTGGGGATGTCAATCTCTTCGTCTTGTAGTGACAACCTTCGATCTCTGAAAGTGTTATGCCTTCGTGGCAATATTTCCCTGGAGCCTTTATTAGCGCTCAGCACTGTGCCGTCGACAAGGCGTACATTCGAACAGTTTAATAACAAACAAGCCTCTGCCCCACTACACTTTTTCGTCTCTTCAGTCCATGTCGCGCGCAAGTTTCTAGACTGGACGCAATATCGTACCCAGCCTTTCCAAAAGAACTGTGAATTTAAGCCCCGGAGTGAACTAGCCGGCGGCTTCTTTAACGCCCTCCGTCAATCGCCCTCCGGAGGGAGGGCGATTAACGCCCTCCGGCCTCCGGTTGTCCGGAGAGTGATTCCCCGCGGAGACCGGAAGCAGGAGAGTGGGTTTCCTAGTCGCCGATGGCTGAAGTTCTTGGTGCGAGCAGGGGAGTGAAGTGTGGCTGTGATTGCAGGCTTTCAGCTAGCGGCAGCGACAATGTAGGAGAAGAAAATGTACGGCAGAAAGAAAAAAGTGGTAACTGTGGTGTGGAAGACAATGAGGAGAGTTAACAAGAAGCCGCATGTCTGCCAGAGATACTTTGACGAGCTAAGCGCCAGGTATTATTGGAATTTTTAACATGTGGTGCGCAGTACAAGGGGCCCCCTTAGGTCCCCAATAAAGCAGCTGTGCAGTTTGCGAAACTATGTGACAAAAGGAGGTTGGTTCTTTGCATACACCAAAGATAGATAAGCTAAACGCGTGCTAACTGTATACGTTGATTTTTTTACAAGGTTAGGGACCCTTGTCTCCTGTTATGATGTGTTTTACTTACTTGTTACTACCCAAAAACTGCAAAGTTTGAGGGAATAGGCTTGAATAGAGAATCTATTCTTGAACTCGGAGTGTCACAGGCGCCGTCGGACATTTATGCGGTCAAATCAACATTATAATCATAGTCTTCCTTCTCTTACTTACTCCGAACAAGTGCTTCCACGTTTTTGAGCATCGTCAGAACACTTGCGCTTCGATAAATTAAGACAGGTATAATATACTCTCAAAATACAAAAAACACAAAGGTGATAATAAAGTAAGCAAATCTGAATGCTTGAAAGTTTCTCCTAGACACGAGCGCACATATCTTGTTACATTACATAACGCCGCAGTATACCATTGCATTTGTAGCAGAACCACCTGACAAACCTTGCCTTACGGTATACGCCTTTTACTCAATATAATGGCTACTGTGAGTTTCTTGAACTTACGTGTAACATATTTATTGAGGAAAATCCTACACACGTTGTACTTTCCGATTTCAATGAACTCCCTTCAGTCGACAAACCCGGTAAATCCGTCTTTGTGCGTGACGGCAGTGTAGATTGTCACGTTCCTTCCCAGTCGCTTCGTAGGATAAGCCTTTAGCTAGTCTATCTCCACAAGGAGCAGCAGCAAACGTACCACCAAAGTAAGCGGCTGCGCAAGTTCGCACGTTATCTTACGGACGCGACGTCACCTCACCACGAATGAGCGGTTTGAAGGCACTCTCACTTCATTGCGCTCAGGTTTATTCAATAGGCAGCAGCAAGATCATCTGGGAAGTGGCCAAGCAGCATCGTAGGGGCACGAGTTGTCTTATGGACCCTTAGTCCGCACGTCGCCAATTCGCAAAAGGAAGAACTATATCATTGTGGCCTTGGTGCTTTCACGGCTATTTTATGGGCTTCATGCGCACCAAACATAGCATGTTATGGAATTCGCGTATACCTAGTTCAAATGACACGTCATGACATGATTATCGTGTCGTATACGTGATGTAGTACATTGTCACAAACATGGCATGAACTCGGTCACTACACGTACTTTGAACTTTCGCGTGTTTTTTTATTACTTCGACGTACACAGAAATTTGCATAATGTGAAAATGCCAACTTGCAGTTCAAATCTTGGCGTGAAGACATGACATGCATGTCACGCATGTCTGGACATACATACAAGGAGTCATTGTGATTAAATAGTGGATGTTCTATTACTTTATCGTACACAAAATGTGCGTCAGATCACGCGTATTTTGACATGAATGACAGCTGACGGCATCAATGTTAACGTCCTGCACGTAGTCGGTATAATAACGTGAATGACGCGATCCGAAGGTCGAGAAATCAATACAATCATCACTCTAGCATTATATATACAAAATGTAGGTGCGCGCATGACGAACAAGTTTTCCTATAGCACAAAAATAAGAAAAAAACGGCTATTTAAAGTACGTCCACGCAGAATCGACATGTTGTCTTTCTATCACCGTGTGCTCTAGGCCATACGACAATTGTGTCGAGCATGCATTGACGATTGCCTGTCGGAAATTTTGATGTGTCTTTTACACTCCAACTCGGTTAGCACTGCTGCGTACATCCTGAGGAACTTATACCGAATCAGGGCGCACAGTCGGCAACCCTCCTTTCCTATCCAAATTTGTCTCTTTTTCTTACTTATACCTTTGATGACTATGCGTGTGCTGACTTTCAAAAAAAGAATTATGGAAGTTCATTCACCTCATCAATTATAGATGGGCATTGAGGACTTTAAATGTTAGCGCGGCGGGCTTACGTCAACAAAGTCTATAATCCACAAAAGACCCCATTGAAATACATATTTAGCATTTGGAAACTTTGACGGGCTTTCTGTTCATCGCGCACAAGATTTATTATAAATCGCAGGTGCCACAATACGCGGCTCCAATCTCCGAAATATAGTGACGCTAAAGAAGATAACAAATATTTTACATTTTCTTCATTTGTGTGGCTGTCACAAGCAAGATTAAGGTACATACATGTCCATATTTTGTCCAATCAGTAAATACTACTTCTACAAACCGGCACTTACAATGTCATTTTTCAATCGTTCTTCTCCCAGTTCCAGAAACAATAATCACCATTACCAGTTATTATTGGTGAGTCATAATGACCTTTATTGTGCACTGGAGTGCGAAAGCTGCTGATACAGATTCGGGGGCTATGCAGGATGACCCTAACTTCTCGAGCAGACGAGTTTTCTCTGAGCTCGCTCTGCGGCGGCCATGGCATAATGGCAGTGCTTAGCGCGTGATAGCAACGTTGATAAAATTGGCTACAAGAACGCGCGTGGCGCTGGAAACGCGTGTGGGACATTTGAGGCTTTAGCCGTGCGGCGGTGGTCTAGAGGCTAAGGTACTCGGCTGCTGACACGCAGGCTGCAGAATGAAATCCCGGCTGCAGCGGCTGCATTTTTGATAGAGGTGAAAACGCTAAGCCGAAAAAGACGAAAAAAGGGTCCGTAGTTCGTCCTTTTGGGGGTAACTGCCTTGCACAACCAGTACTCCCTAAAGGATGAATGATTCATCCTTTCGGGAGCAACTGTCAGGGGTCGAACTGTTTAGTCCTCAGTAGTTTTGAGAGACGATATGTCAGGGAGCAAAACTTATCAAAGCCGCACATATCACAATGATTATTCGAAACCACGCGCGAGTTCCAAACTACGTTATGCGTGTGATGACCTTAATCCAGTGCACCCTCTACCGACGACAGATTGACGCCTGTCGAACCTGCAGTAAGCTGGGGCATCGCTTGGACGTTTGTTCCAATCGTACCGTCATCACCTGCCGGAACTGTGGGGTCTCTAAACCCCAAGAAAACCACACCTGCCAGTCAACGTGCCACACCTGTGGAGGAGCCCATCCGACGGTGAATCGGGCGTGCAAAAGCAGGCACCAGCTCCCTTACATTGTTCGGCGTAAAAGGTGATGGCGCAAAAGAGCAAACAAGAAGCGTGGGGAGTTCTTGCCCCAGCAAGCTGCCGGGTCTCGGTTGAACCAAGAGAATGAACCTGGTACCCCTGGGTGGGGTGCATGTCACCGCTCTCGCTCGAGGAATCGGTTGGCTTCCTGTGTCCGGTTCATCAAAGACCTACCTACCTGGGCTGATCGAGTAGGCTACCAACGTGAGTCTCACACTATTATGCAGCGCCAGCCGCCAGAGCAAGATACCACTAGAATACAGCAGCTAGAGTGTGAGAATGCAACTCTGAGGAGTGAGCTTCAGGAGATTAAAGCTCTAGCTGAGCAGCTTAGACAGCGTGAACACATGGCGGATGGCGGCAGTGGACGCTCAGCAGGCAGCCGCGCAACATAGAGGTGGTAAGCGAAAGGCCGCTGACCCTCGGGTAGATTCCTCGAAGGCGTTAAGCGACTTTAAACAAGAAATTACAGCAATGGTTCCTGAAATTAGGGACGCCATCGCCGTTGTGAGCTGTGTCATCCAGACCCTCCTGCAAGTGTTGTGGTGGTGGAACAGAACTTCAGTAGCAATAATGGCGCAGGAAAATAAAGAAATAGTATTTTGGCAATGAAATTGCGTGAGTTCAGGAAGAAGGCAGTCTTGCAGCAGTTCATTAGGTCGCAGGTGAATAAGTCAGCCGTAATACCTCTCCAGGAAACTTTTAAAGCAGAAGTGACTCTCCGGGGTTCTCGCTCCGTGGCCTGCTGGGGAGAAGAAAAACAAGGGATCACCACTCTTGTTTCGAAAGAGTTCTTTTTTGGGGTTCACGAGGTACATCCGGATTTAAAGGTAGAACACACATTTACTGAATGAATTCCCAACTTTAGGCTTAAGGAGCCCCTCTTCATACTGAACGTTTATAGATCACCATCAGACACTAGGAAAACTTTCAATGCGCTTCTGCGCCAAGCCTCCAAAATCGCCGGCACGGCTCCGTGTACAGAAACTTGTGACTTCATTGTGCACCATCAGACATGAGGCTATATGTGTAACACTACTAAGGGGAGGGCGCTTCTGCAGCCTACTAATAATCTTAACCTGTTACTTGTTACTGATCACAGCTTTCCCACAGGTCTAGGCAATTCTGTAGTGAGGGACATGAAGCCGGACCTGGCTTTCGTCAGGAACGTCGAGCGCCCCCTCTGGCAAGACTTGCATGAGAACTTTGGGAGCGACCATTTCATTGTATCGGTCTCTCTCGAGATTAAGGCACCGCCACCACGGGTTTTCAAAATTGTTTATTGGGATGCTTTTCGGGAAATTCGTAATCGGGATGAAAATAACCATGATGACCTTGGCCAGCTATTCGGGCAGCTGAAGGCAGACTTTAAAACTGCCACTAAGGTGGCGCACACGGATGTTAAAACGGATCGCATGGACAGTCGCCTAGCTAGGCTTCTTGAAGCTAAGAAATCTTTACATAACAGATGGCGTACGCAGCGACTCAACAGGCAGCTCATAAAGAAAATTGCTCTACTAAATAAGGAGATTGAATTGTACAGCCACACCCTAGCCAAACAACAATAGAATGAGGTTGTGATGCTGTAGACGGGCAGATGCGATTAGGGGCCAAGTGAAACATTCTCAAGCACCTGCTGGGAGACTGGCAAACTAAAGCTAATCCGAGACACACTGTTGACCGTCTCATTCACAAAGAAAGGTCTGCTGGGCTCTCTGATTACCACATCTTGCAGCAACTGGCGAATAGTTACCTCCGCCTGGGGAGTTTCACGGGTGCTGGTTACCCAGACTTCTCTGGTCTGGAAAAGGCGGAGCTAGACTCTCCTTTTAGCGTAGTGGAGACCAAGGTGGTTCTTTGTGATGTTAAGGGGAATTCAGCTCCTGGGCCAGGCGGTATTACTAACAGGTTACTTAAAAATCTGAACCATAGATCTATTGAGGTGCTAACTGATAAGGTCAACCGGGTTTGGGAGGGGGGGCAGGTGCCACAGAAGTGGCGAACGGCCTCTCGTGTTTTCATTACTAAGCCTGGTAAACCTCTCAGGTTTTACACGCTCCAACCAATCTCTCTCACGTCTTGCGTGGGTAAGGTCACGGAACATTCTATCCTTAACCAAATCTCCCGCTACATTGAACAGAACGAGCTTTTTCCTTTCGACCTCATTGGTTATTGAGCAGTGCTCTCTACGCAGGGTGTTATGAAAATGATTAAACATCAAATCTTCAACATAGACACAAGAGATGTTCGTGGCACTCTGGCACTCAATCTCGAGAAAGCCTTTCATAATATTTCACATGCTCACGTACTTGATTCGATCTCTGAAGGGGGGTTAGGGTTCCGTTTTTATGGGTAGGTCCACTCTTTTCTCAGGGATCGAGTTGCTACCATTTAGCTCGAGGACCTCTGCTTCAAAAATTTTCCCCTTGGAGCTAGGGAAATTTCTCAGGGATCGGTAATTTCACCACTAATTTTTAACTTCGCGATGAGGAAACTTTCGCTAGAGCTATCTGGCATCGATCGCATGGGACATGTGCTCTATGCAAATAATATTACTATATGGTGCACGGTGGGTGGAGATGGAGACGTTGAGAATTTCCTCCAGCAGCCCCTCATGTGCACCAATTTGTTTCTGGACAGCACAGGGCTGCACCCTTCACTGCCAAATCAGAGGTGGACAGCATGGGCAAACTGATACTGCGGGTATCTAACAGGCATGAATGGCTTTGTGAGGCCAACGTAATGAGGCTTTTCCATGCCTTTCTCATGAGTCTCATAAATTACATTACCGCAGCGCACAGATGGGAAAGGAAAGAGCAAAAGAAATTGAATGCGATTATTAGAAACTGCGCTAAGAAAGTCTTGGGCCTTCCAGGCAACACCAATCAGGAAAAGCTCAAGGCTCTTGGTATGCATATTACATTTAATGAGACTGCGGAAGCGTAACAAACAGCTCAGGCTGCAAGAATGTCCTCTCAGGCTGCAAGAATGTCGCAGCCCTGGAACCTGTAGTTCCAGGGCTGCGAGCTAACTTTGGTCGCAGACAAAAAGGTTCAACTCCCTGCTAAATTTAGGGAGCAGATTACGGTATCACAAATTCAAGAAACGTTCACCCACTCTACAATGTAGGCGGCCGGGTTGCTAGGGCTTGGTCGCTCCTCAGTTCCACTCCTACCACTTTGGAACTTGTGGCGTTCGTTGACGCAGCACAGTATCCTGGAACATCCAATTTCGTGTTGCGGTCACTGACCTTCATGATAAACTCCCCACGGCAGCATCTCTTCGAGATACTACGCTGGCCAGGGCTGAGCAGGCTGGTATAGCACTGGGCGTGGCTATTTACACCCGCACGTGCATTTTCACTGGCTCTCGGGCTGCATTACGAGAATTCATGACAGGTTTAGTTTGTGAGCAGGTGGCCCACATTCGTACCGAAATTTCAAATTAGCACTCCACTCGATGGTCACATCATCTGGTTTCCTGCCCACATGGGCAAAGATGCCCACCATGTTATCTCCAATGCAAACTTGTCTGCCCATGCCCGCACACGTGCACTGTCCCCCCGTGACTGACATTTGGCCTCAATTTGGGGGAAAGGCCTCCAGCAGCTTGATTCCCTCCTCACCTTTAGCGAAATACGCAAGCACTATCGATTGCCCAGGCGTGGATTCCGCTTTCACACCCGCAACTCTCGAGGGCCCAATCAATCACATTACGAAGGCTGCAAACCAGTACCTACTCGTCACCCTTTGTTTACAGTAATTTATTTGACAGCATAAAGCCTCGCTGCCCTCATTGCGTGAGAGACGATGCACGTTATGCCACATGTTCTGGCAATGCACAGCGCTGCGCGACGGCGAGCCTCTCACCACAGAGGACGCCTGGAAAGCTGCAATAAACAGCTTGGACCAGGGGGTCCAAATCCGGGCTGTCTAGAGGGCCTGCTGTTTGGGGGAGGGGCATGCCCTTCCTGTCCCAACGTGAGTGTGACCCGCAACAAAGCCGCCCTCTTGAGGGGCATCAGCTCCTCAAGCCAATTTGTGAATAAAGTTATTTGACTGACTGACTGACTGACTGACTGACTGACTGACTGACTGACTGACTGACTGACTGGAAAGTTATCTTGCAGATTTTCGCAAATCGTTGGCTGTTGCTGTTGGCTGGCCTGGGCAATGTAAGAAGCTCGCGCTGTTTCTGGTTGAGCTGAGGAATTTCGCGTGTTTTTTCTATCATCGAGCAGCCGTGCGCATTCATGCGCTAGTTTTTGAAGCTGCAGGATGTTGCAGATACCTCGTTTCCGTGCCGAATTGCGAAGAGCTGCCAGCGGTAACAAAATCAAGCTGATGTCTTCGTCTGTGGTTGCTGCTTGGAGAGTGACCAATTACAACTTCGAAGCGACAAGCAAAAAGATTCACTACATTGTCGGCACCAATCCAGCCATCGAGCAGGTGAAAGAAGCGTCTAATACAGTTTGTTTTACAGAAGACGGTGTTTACTGGAGTAAAGCGCAGTCCGAATTGCCCGCTCCCTGGGCCAATCGCTCTCAAGTCTCAAGAGTGAAAGCGAGCACCGATACGAGGCAGACGTAACCAGCGAGTGGCTGCCGGTGAGCACGATGCAAACCCTGGCGGTGATCCGTCTCTTCCGTTAGAAGTACCTGTCTCCTTAAGACATTGCAGATAGCGGACACGTATTTTACCTTTGTGTTCAAATGGCGACAAAAATTGCACGGGAAATGCATATTGTGACCACCAGCTGACTTTTATTGCGTAGCCATGCTCCTCGACAAGGGCAAGTGATGCCGTCGGTAAAAAGCCTGTGCAGGCGTGTCACCACTCTTCGCCCACGTTCCTGAGTAAGGGCAGCCACTGTGTTTGTTTACCGCTGCTCAGGTAAAATAATTGAGCTGTCGGGGTTTTTCTCTGGGTAGGTATATTTTGTAGACTAGTGCATCAGCAGTGCTAACGCGGTGGCGGTCAACAGGCCGGAGTGCCAGCTAGTTATTCGATATTAAAAAGTGTGAGATTGGGCAGATTTTTACTAAAAGGTTGGTGTCACTTACGCTGACTTGCAGCCCGCTTTAATGTCACGCGTTCGGTTAACATTTATTGTTCATCAACACAAAAACAGATTTCTTTACCAGCACTGTATGGCAGGTCAAAATATTGTGCCTATGTATACCGGATTGTCGAAGTGCAGTTGGGTAACGCGAACAGTTCATTCAGATGGTGTTTTATTGGATGTGCTAGAATTTGTGTGAGTCTCTGTTCATTTCCGTGTCACCAATTCTGCATCAGTTACGTTTAACGAATGCGGGCACTCACTGCGCGATCGCACCCGTCAGCTTCTGTTTCTTTTCACCACTTAAAAACACTCTCAGAACTTACTTTTAAATTATAGGAAAAGCAGTAAAAAATTTGCTCTCTCTATACTCGCTCAAAAGCCTCAGTGGGGTAAAGATAACTACCCTTGCTACGTTAAGAAAACTTGGTTAGCACACAAATTTTTACCTCGACTTGTAGGTTCTAAAAAAAGAGAAAAGAGAAAACGCCAGAGGACAAGCAGTTTACCCTCGTTTTCAGAATATTCCAGGTTATTTTTGTTTATTTTGTACTACAGCTACCACATGACTGTTTATTCATTTTACATGAACGTGAGTCTTCTGAGTGGAGACGTATCACTAAGCGTAAACGTGGGTTCGCTCACGTCAAATGATGTTTTAGCTGTCGAACATTAAGAGATACTACATTTGTGTGAGCTGTCTTACTTATAGCGAGCATTCAACAGCTTTTGTGAGACAAGTTTCACTGCCGTGGTATACTATTTCCTAGGACAAAGAGACCAACCGCGTTTTTTATATATAGTCTGTAGAAGAGCACAACGAGGAGGGGGGGAGGAGATAAAAGCTAACCATTTACAAAGTGCTCAGTTATGTTTGATGAGTAAATGCAAAAAAATCATCAAAGTGTGCAGCTGCACAAATCCGCGTGTTGTCCTGCGGGCCTTAACTGGGTACATCTCCGACATGCATAAGAAAGATTTATGTTATAGTGGCTTGTTTGCCCTCGTGGCTATTTTAAACACTTGATATGCACCAAATTCACGCGTAGCATGAAATGTATGTTGAATGAGCATTATTGAAGGGTTCTGAAATGAGTTTCATTTCATATATCTTATGTGGGTCATAACACACATGGCCTAGATTCGATCACTATAGTCGGTGACAAAGTCAGAATAAAAACTCACAGCATATCCGCCAGGCGAACGACGACGAGTGGAGTGATATGAACGGACGGACAGTCAAACGGTCAGACGCATGGTCGGACTGATGGCTGCTTCGCCCTGCTCATCATCTCATTGACTCCGTCGATATGCTGTGACACCGTTTTTCTCGACATCCAATGCAATGCAACTAGCTGCTACGACGACTACGACGACACGGGACTTAAGACCCACGGCGCAAGGAGTTTCGCCCCTGAAATGATTTACGCCAATGTCCATTTGTATTATGCGCTTCCAAGTGCGCCTTCTCTTTATCTTGACGTAACAGTCATGATGAACAAATGACAAATTCAGCGTGCGCCGTTCGCGCCAAAGGCGATGTGCCACTGTACGAAGACCGGCAGGCGTCTACTCCGTTTTCCTGTGCTGTTTTCATCGTCAAGAAGAAGCTATTAGGGGTGAAGCTCTTTAATTATGCCGCAGGCCGTGCGTCCATGATAGATGTAGTAATAGTAGTCGGAGTAGCCGTCGTTGTACTAGTAGGTAGCTGCCTCTCGTATAGTCCTTAGAATGTCTACTGGATGGCAGTACTTCTATATGAAAAATATATGATGAAAAGAGGCAAGATGGCGGTACTTGGAGCATTCACTAATTGAATGGACGGACGCATGGACGAACAGACAGACAAGCATAGATACGAACGGAGGGACTTACGCATGGATGGACGCACGGACGCAGGGACGGACGCGTGGATGGAGACACGGATGAACAGACGGATTCACGGATGGACGCAGAAATGAACGGACGCATGGACGGATGGATGGACGCACGAATGGACGCACAGATGAACGACGCACGCATGGATGGCCGGACGGCCGGTCGCATATGGCGTAATCGGCTGGCCAGTCTGGTGCTCTGGCTTAGAGTCGTCAGATGCAGAGGCAGCTCACAATTGGAGTGCGAAAGGCAGCGTACCAACCGAATACATAGGTGATCTCAAAGCGCTCAGAGCAGCGCACTTGTAGCGCCACCGTGTAACCAGCGCGGGAAGCTGCCGCGTACACATTGCCATGCCACGTCAACAAATGGTGTCGATCAGTTTAGTGGACATCTCTGAAATATCTGGCCTTGTTATATTCTTTTCTCTCTGACATGTCTGGATGTAGCGAAAACCTCCTGAGCAGATTGCATAAATCTGGCAATCGTCCTCGTCCGAGCTGCTATCTTCATGGCAAATCAAGAGGCTTTCTGCGAGCTGCATTAACGGCAGCATTGACGTTTTCTCCACCTTAGATAGCCACCTCGTTATCAACACAGTACATTTATGGCTTCGTAGGTGCGAATTCACCCCACACACGCGCAAAAACACCATTAACAACCAACACGCATGAAGTTCACGCACCCGGCGATGCTTTCTTCCGAAATGCACGCTCGTGCTCCTCACTTCGTTCACCTGCCGGCAGACACGAATTGGCTGGCTTGCGTCATGTGATCTGTCCTCCCTGTCAGATCGCGCCACGCCCTCGCTTCGAAGTCAAAGCAGTCGGGAGCGCTCTGAGGCAGAGGCTGATGCTCTGAAAGAACCAATCGAAGGTAGTCGGAGCACTCGAATTCTGCCATCCGAAGGCGCAGCACTTTTCAGAGCGCTCCAGAGCGCTCAAAAATGCCCAACCAAATACGCCAACAGACGGTCGCATGCACGGACACACGGACGAATGGATTGAAGAACGAACGGAAGGACAGAAGCATGGACGGACTGACTGACGCTTCGCCCCTCTCATGTTCATTCACTCCATGGGTATGTTGTGACCATGGGTATGTTGTGATTTTTCCGTTCGCTCGCACTCGGGGCATCGCCCTTGCTGATCTTCATTCAATGCTCGCGTTTCTGATTTTGCAGCGTTTGACATCCACCAAACAGGCAGAGCTTCATCGTGTCCCGGAGTTTCGGTATAAAGAAGCGGTCGCTGGGATGAAAAAAAAAAAAACATATTACCTGAAGGCACTCTCGATGATTGTCGTCGCGCTCATTGGTTTGCAGTAAGCTGAATGTTAAATATGAATGTGCGCGTCCGTGCTTTGTGGTATGTGTGCTTTTATGATGGACCACACTCAAAAGCCATGGAAAGACCACTGTGTAAAAGAAGAACCTTTTTTTGTTTGTTTTTTATCCAGCGGCTGTGCCCATGACATTAGCGCTGTCACGCGCGCGCGCGCGCGCGCGCGCGTGTGTGTGTGTGTGTGTGTGTGTGTGTGTGAAGGTGTGCCATAGAGAAACATACATAAAGAGCGGACACTCCCGTATGGCCCTGCAGCCCAGCTACTGCTCTGCTTTCAGCGCCACGAGTGGTTGGTCAGACCGGATAGTGTCTTATAGATAATTAAAACAACAATTTTTTTCCGGCGCTGCGATTTGAACCTGTGCCATCATTCTCCAAAGTCGAGTGTCTTTACCACTAGGCTACACGCCCCATGCTTCCACGAAGAAAATACATGTACAGTACATCTAAATCACATGAATGTGCCTCTTTGTTCAAACAAATGCAGGAAGACAACGCTTTCTAGTCATACTTCACTGTTTTCTGTTGTAAGGCATTAAATGTCCTCAGCGGGACATGGTGTAGAGAGGATATGAACAATTGCACAAATTGATAAAATTTCCTCATTGCCAAAAATTGATGTTCATCTTGGGTATTTATTGTCCTCCTGAGGAGGCTATTGCATGCCTTAACAGAGTAAAAGGGAGGATGGGCGCGCCATCTATCGGTAGGTCCGAATCCCTTTGTTGCTGGGCCGCGAAAGGGCTCCAGTGGCCACTATTTATATATTATATTTCTCCATGGGTGTGCTACTTGGGTGTCGCAACGTGGGAATCTGCTGTACTGTGTCAATGCCACGTAGATAATTTCAGGTATTCTCACTGTGTCTTCCATGAACTCTGACGTCACTCCGTCGTGACCGGTGTGTTTCGCTGCACAGGTATGTCTGCGCTTGCTCTCGTCGCTCGACAGACATGGATTGCCAAGTGCGAGGAACGTTTTCGTGGTGTGCTTGTTGACGACTCTAGAAGACAGTCTTTTTCTTTGTCAGTGAACTGCAGTGGGGATATGTGATGCGTTTTGTGCGCTGGATATTCGCAATGTGTACGGCTGCAAGCCCGAACGGTTGGGTATGCTGCGTTGTGAATGGTCGCGGCAAAGGGACCGAATTTGCGAGTGCTTTCGTTTCCTAAGGACAACTGAAGAACTAAATGGGAGTGTGTCGTTTGTGAGGCTGGCATCGACATCCGTTTTCCTTGTGACCCAAAGGTACGTGTGTCCGTACTACATATTTCTAAGTTCCTCCAATGGCCCAATCACGACCATATTCCGTTTTTGATTTAAAATAAAGGTGCCATATGTGCTTCTGGCTTGTTGGCGTAAGCCCTGGTATAAATAACAAACGTGCGTGGCAGTATGGTTTTAGAACAGGTGTTTTCGCTTCAGGATTGGTAAATATTTTGCTATTGGTGATTACCGCCACGGACTTCCTGTATTACCTCTGTTCACTTGGTTGACAAAACGTAAGGAATGCTGTTGCATTATTTAGTGCATCAGTTTTGTGCATAGTATTTTCTTGCCAGTGTTCCTACCACTTTATTGCGGTTATATTGTGGCCAGTGCCATAGCCTAATGTGTTTTCTTGAAAGTTATATGCGCGTAGACCCTTATGGTAAAGCGCTTTCTAAATTGGGTTCGAGGTGTGTGATTCTTACTTTAAGCTAATATAATTAAGAATCACTATCGAAAATATACCAATCCAAAAACCGAAAGTGCAGTAGACTCACCCACGGGGGCTACACGGTTTATTCGAGACCCAGTATTAAAATATTTTCCAGGCACTAAGTTATATGACCGACTATATACGCACGACTGCGAGAGAGGCCAGAGCAAAAGAGGTAACGTGGCTTATTGTGTCGGTCATGAAAGATTTTCATGAAACAAGAAATTTTTTTCTTGTTGCAATGGCCATCTCTAGGATTTTGTGCTGAATATCATACTTGTGGCATCAGCGCACAATCTCTTAAATAACTGCGTGTCTATGAAGACAGATGTTTGAAGTAGTACAAACAAAACTTCAGAAACTTTGCAAATGAGCAGCAACTGTTTCTCTGCATGCTCTAGAAAGTCTGTGTCTGCGTGCATGTTTGTGTGAATAAAAAAATAAAACTTACTCTATTTATTTGCTATTTTTGGGTCCGTCAAACTTCACACATATAGATTGACCACACGTTCGATTGCGTACAATGTTTGACTTTGCGCGGAAGAAATGGTTCACAGGTGCATCTTCAAAATTTTTCAAGTGCTATACATTTCTTAAACCAGCGTCTTTTCCTTTTTAAACAAAAGACGGAATAAATCTGCTAAGCATGTGAAACTTGTGGCCAACGCTTAATCTTTTAACGAGAGTCAATGGTAGCAATGGATTCGCAGCCTCCCATACGCGCGCTCGTTCGGGCAAAACAAGTGTCGTCACGGGGGAAGTGAGCATGCAGGCGGTGGCAGGTCTGATATTATTCTTGGAGGTGGCATTGACTGTGCACCTATATGAGGTATGTAAGTGAGAAAGAGGTGTCAGAAAAAAAATCAACCAATAGAATCTGCTAGCATGACACTGTACGAAAGTAATTAAGCCAGATGGGTAGAATATGCATTGTGGTATGCATTAAAGAGCGAATTGGTGATAATCCGGCGTTATTTACTTGACGTCTGTCCATTCGCGCAGATGCGCCATTTTAATGGAATGGATTTCTACCGGCTCAGCATTAGGTACCAGGTTGAAGTGTTCGTTGCATGAGCGCTTGTCTCACGCTCGATGCACGGATGCGTTGCACAAAAAACACCGTGCGAAGTTCCTCAAACCAAGAAATGACACGCGCTATATAATATCCTTTAGATCGGTCGCGATCAGTTGCATTTATCGTCATTGTTACTGAAGTGATACCGCTAAAACTATTACTCAGAAAAAAAATACTGATTTTGTTTCTTAAGGCGTTGTATCGTACTTAACGATTTATTGTTAGGAATTCTTACTTTTGTTTAATGCGTTTTATTATTATTTCATCTGCATTGTAGGCATGTATTACGCAGTGTTAACTTGTTTAAAATAAATTAGAGTTCCGTTATAGAAAACGTGAAGGATGCATTGCGCTCTGCTGTGAACACTAAGTCTTGCACTCAATTCATTCGCATTCCCCGGAGAGAGAAAGCCCTCTTGCTTGCATAGACGCATTCATTCAATTGAACTGAGTGTGCGCGCGTGTGTCGCCTAATGTGCTGTGTTTATCTCTTTTCCCTCTCTCCTCTCTTACATCACCTCTATGCCCCTCCCATGCGCAGGGTAGCAAACCAGCTGCCCATAGGCTGGTTAACCTTCCTTGCGTTCTTTTTCTGCTATTTTCCTTCCTTCAGGGAATCAAGGTAGTGGCCCAGGTTCTATCAAAATTGGATCCCGCTTTGAAAAAGATTGGCAGAACCCACGTAGAGTGGGAATCGATTATATGCTAAGCAAGAATGAGGAAGGTTGATATGTCACTTTAAAATCACCACAACGTTACAAGGTGGAGGTATATTATGCCATACACGACTTCCTTGTCATGAATATCATGTTTGGTTGTGTCGTATACCTTAGGATTCTATGCACGTCACGTGACGCCAAATTTAGTATATTTAAACCTAGCAAAATGGCCACGAGCACTCTGTGAACGTGGTATGTTGTCATGTTCGTAAATGACACGCATGTCATGATTATAATGTTTGCACCAGTCCTATACCTTCGTCATCCACTGACGTCACGTAACACCAAATTTGGTTAATTTGGAGCTAGCGAAACAGCCGCGAGTGCATCATGAAGGGCCCAATATACTTCAACGTAACGTTGACGTGCACGCACGTTGACCACAGCGACGCTATTCGTTAGCAAAACGTGAGAACTCTATATCTGACGTCAGGCGTGATCGGCACGACCAGCGTCCGTCGGCATGACCCGATGCCAACCGGCGCGAAATGCGACATGCTGCATTTCACCCCACTACGTTACACAGGCAGCACTGCGTCTTCCTCCTTTCGCGACGGAGGGACGGGGGACGTGCTGAAACGCGCATGCGTCATAGCAATGCAGCGCGGCACACGCCTGCGAGTATACGGCAGGACCGGCGACTGGCGTGGCAACGCCGGCGTGACGCGACAAAACCAACGCCGGCACGCACGCGCACTGTGCCACGTCGAAGTGTATTGGCACCTTGACTGTGGCATGTAGTCACGTTGTCACATGACACGCATCTCATTATTATCATGTCTTTACCAGTCGCATACCTTCGTCATCTATTGACGTCATGTAATATGAGGCAAGCGAACCAGCCGTGAGCACATCATGAGCGTGGCATGTAGTCATGTGATATGACACGCATCTCATGATTATCATGTTTGCACCAGTCTGATTCCTTCGTCATTCATTCACGTACCGTAATACGAAATTCTTATATGTTACGCTAACTAAATGGCCGCGAGCGCATCATGAGCATGGCATGTAGTCATGTTGTTACATGAGACGCATGTCATGATTTTTATGTTAGGGTCTGTCGCTTGTGTTCGCCATGTAATTATGTCCTACCACACCAGTTTTGCAACATGCCATGTGAACTAAAACACCGGAACAGCAGGAATACCGTGAAATGTAAATCATGAAATTCATGACATACATGTCATGATTTGCATGTTATGACTAGTCAAATATGCTCGTCCTGCAGTCATGTTATGCCATACCAAGTTTGGTATCGATATCATTATTCAAACAGCAAGGAGAGCTAAACGTCATGAGCGGCTAGATAGATAGATAGATAGACAGATAGATATATAGATACGCTCAATGTCGGCAAAGTTCGCTAAAAAATGCTTCGCATTTAAAATTTGAATATTCCAGAGCTGACAGGGTTATGCAATGACCCCGGCTGTTAAACACAATGTGCGCTGGGCGCTTTTATTCGGATGAAAGAATATGTTGAATGAAACATTGACGTTAATTTACCTCAAACATTAAGACAAGTACTGCGACACGAGACGCACATTTAGTATTTACGGCAGCGCAAGAATCCAAATTCACGAAGTCAATTTCATATCACTTCTTTGTTCTTCATTTTGAGTGATATAGTTTCCATAGTTGCAGATCATAAGCGAAGCAAGCTCGCAGTGAAAGTTTTGTGAAACAACAAAAATTGCAAACGATCTTATGAAATATGAATAACGCCCATCTTTAATTTTGCGAAACCACAGAAGAACGACTCCTTCTTTTAAAACATTGCGTTAGATGTGGCGCATATTGTTTCAGTACCCACCTTGTACAGGCCTTCGAGAGAGGTGTACATTGCTTGTTTGTGTACTCTTACTTCAGAGAGATAGGGGTTGCAATTTAAACCACATATATGTTGCTAAGCTGACGCTGAGCGCCATGCCTTCTCAAAATTTTCATTCAGCTTTGTTTTTTTATTATTTCAATATCAATGAAGTATTGCAAGATCAAGGCTTTATGAGTGAAATTTATTGCCATTGTTTGGGAGCTTTTTATTTTTGTAGCGCTAAGGTACAATAAATAACGGCAATGTGGCCTCGTGGGTGGAATTCATATTAATTCTCATGATGTCCCTATGCATAAGTGGACGCTATATGTATAGCATCAGACTTTTGTGGAGTTTTTATTAACTTACTGTAAAAAAGAACATTTGCATTGCGTGGTGTTAGTGCATAGCCAATGTGCATTTTACGTCTCGACGTGAACAGCATGACATGCATCGCCTGCCGCAGTGGTCTAAGGGTTAAGGTACTCGGTTGCTGACCCGCCGATTGCGGGATCACATGGCAGCAGCGCTGGCTGCATTTTCGATGGAGACGAAAATGCTGTAGACCTGTGTGCTCAGATTCGGATGCACGTTAAAGAAGCCCAGGTGGTCGAAATTTCCAGAGTCCTTCATTACGGCGCCTCTCATACTCATATAGTAGTTTTGGTACGTTAAACCCTACATATCAATCAATCAATGATATGCTTGTCTTGAATATGTGGACATATATTACAAGGCGTCATCGTGATTAGCTACTGGTCGCTTTATTACTTTGTCATATATATGAAAATGTGCTTCAGATCGCGCATGCACAATGAACATGCATGACAGTTGACGTCATATGCTGACGTTATGCACGTAGTCGGTTTAATAAAGGCAATAACACAGATAACCTAATGAGAAGATCGTGAAAGCCTCACGATAGTCATCACTCTAGCATGCAATATACAGATCGTACGAGCACGCGTGACAAATCGTTTTTTTACAGAAAGTAAAAAGCGGCTAGGCTATTCATGTCCGCAAACATTCGACGTGTTTTCATCTATTATCATGGTGTATCTTAGGACATACAAGTGTGACGAGTATTCATTTATATTCGCCTGTCAAAACTGTGAGAAGACTTTATTAATATTTGTTCATCGAAGTTGTGACGTGCCTTCTACTTTCCAACTCGGTTATCACTAATACTTGCTTTTTGAGAAATCTATACGAATTGACATCGCACAGACAAGAACCCTCTTTTCTTGTAACTTTTGCCATAGATGACGATGTAGGTGCTGACATTCACAAAGACAATCTTGAAGTTCCACGACCTCTTCAAGCATATAGAATGGGTATTAGGGACTCTAAATGTCCAGCTTGGCTTCAAGAAAGCCCAATTCACAAAAGTAGGCGGTGAATGCATATAGAGCATTGGAAAACGTTCAGAGGCTTTTCGTCAGCCCCGTGCAAGGATTGTCACATATCACATTGTGCATCAACACATGACGAAAATCTGCTAGTTGTAACAATGCTGCAAAGGATCTGAAATATTTCACTGTGTTTGTGTTGTTTCTACGGGTGTACAAACAATATAACCGTGCAGACACGATGGCACTTCGTCAAATCAGTGAGTACTACTGCTTCTACAAACTTAGATTGACACCTATTTCCTCGCTTTTTAGTCGTTCATCTCCCAGTGCCAGGAGTGCTAACCACCATTATCGGGCTTATATATGAGCGCTGAAGGGCAATGGATTCTGATACACATTTATGCCTCTGTTTACGTCGCGTATAACACCTGCAAGTGAAGAAATCCTTCTGTACCGTCATAAACCATGTGACTCAGCGACATGGCTTTCCATCATTGGCGTTTTCACGGTGCTATTGGAAGAATCCATTTATCAAAAGTTAACCGGCGTATTCACATGAAGTGATACGCAGGACTAGACCGCGTGCGCGACATTACAGTGCTCGAAAAATAACCCCTTCGATACGCGTTATAGATGAACTTAAGCACAAAACTGTATGCATGAAAACTGCTCTCAGAAGAGCTAATGATAAATTTTTATACGTTTCACCTGTGCACAAAGAAGCACCCCAAGTAACCGTAGAAATTCTTCAAAACAATCAGCTTAGATGTCTTGATGATGCTGCCCATGATAGGGTCGAATCAACTCTCCATAATGATGTTGAAAACGCTGAATGCTTTATATAATTTTTTCTGTGTTGTGTACACCTTTCGGATTACCGTGATGAACCATTCAGCACAGCCGACTGAGGTTGTGGTAGATCAAATGAGCAATATCGTTATTGTTTATCACGTAATTGAGGCTATTATGAAATTCATAGATGATTCTAAAGTCAATTGGCTTGGTGGTTTGGCACCTACATCGCTTTCTTTGTGCCCGTGACAACTGCCTGAATACCTGTGCGTCCTCTTCGATAAGTCTCTAAAAGAACCTTCGTTACCCGATGAATGGAGACTTCTTAACGGAAAGCTGTTTAACACAGGTGGCCACGAAGTAGTGTTTCGAACTATACGCCCATTACATTGACAAATGTTGCTAGCATGTAAGATACTTCAACATGTTCTATTTGGCAATGTTATGACTCAAATCAGCATTCTTTCCTTACTTATTCTTCAACAGCATGGCTTTAGTTGCCGCTTTTTTCTACAACCCAGTGGCTTGAAATGACACACGACTTATTTTGTGATTTATGCAAGGACTTCCTTGTGAACTGCTTGTTCCAAGACATTTGAAAAATAGCTTTTGACATTGTGTCTAACACATTTGAAAAAATAAAAATGTATAATGTGAACGACATGGTTGTGAGCCGCATAAGCAATCTATAGGCTAGGGTACTATAAGCAATCTATAGTATTCATAAGCAATCTATAGGCTGGCCGCAGGTCGCAGGATTGAATGCCGGTTGCATTTTCAATGAAGGCGAAAATGTTGTTGGCCGATGCGCTCAGATTTGCGTACACGTTAAAGAACTCATGTGGTCGAAATTTCTGGAACCCTCCAATACAGCGTGTCTTATATTCATATGATGATTTTAGGACATTAAAACCCACATATAAATCAATCAATCAATCAATCAATCAATCAATCAGAACCAGAAAAACGAGTATATAAAATTGAAAAAAAAAGTGCTAATAATGGCAACCCGCGATAATGATGTGTTTTTTGATATGCCAAAAAAAGTCAGTTTTCGGTCCTATATTGTTTATCAACTACTTAAATAACATATGCATTATTTGGTCATATATCAAACTATTAGCTGATGAATGTGTTTTGTACACACTCATATATAGCCCCCCCCCCCCCCCCACCTATTGCACTATTTTTCAAAACTATCACGAAAGAGTCTCTGAAGGGTGTTAAACGTGTTAAGTTTTTTATTAATGAAAAAAAATGTATGTTTCATCAAGAAAGAGGCCCCCCTTGGCTCTTTTTTTTTTTTGCAAATTCTACCAGGCAACTTTCAGTCCGCGGACATAAGCATCTTGGTGTATATTTTATGGCTGAACTGTCCTCAGCCCCACCGCGGTGATGCAGTGGTTAAGGTACACGGGTGCTGATTCACATGTGTGGGAATCAAAACCTGGCTTCGGCGGGTGCATTTTCGATGGAGGCGAAAATGCTGTAGGCCCGTTTGCTCATAGTTTGGTGCACGTTAAAAAACCCCAGGTTGTCGAAAATTCTAGAGCCAATCCGGGCTGCAGCTGCTGCATTTCCGATGGAGGCGGAAATGTAGGCCCGTGTGCTCAGATTTGGGTGCACCTTGAAAAGCCCCAGGTGGTCGAAATTTTTGGAGCCCTCCACTACGGCGTCTCTCATGATCATATGGTGGTTTTTGGACGTTAAACCCCACATATCGAAAATTATGAAGCCCACCTCTACGGCGTCTATCATATTCATATGGTTGTTTGCGGACGTTAAACCCCACATATCAATGACCTGTCCTGAAGCCGTGACATCAATCACGGCACAAATAAAGCTACAAGTGCACCAAGGTTGCTGCGCAGAAACCGAAAAATATTACTGGTTGAGGACCAGACTTAACACGTCTAATGTCCGATCTATTTTATATTACACTTATGCTGGGGGGAACCCATAAAAGGCATGTCATACGTTCAATTGATAAAGAATTTCAAACATGGCTGTTCGATTTGTCTGCTATAACTTGATTAGGAATTCAAGCAATAAAAAAAACTCTAGTTCGCGAATTTCCACACAAAAAAACATATAGAATAGCGATTTCTTCGCAACCTATTTCGTAATTGAACACGTTTAGACACATGCCGATACTTCTGCAAACTGGAATACGTTTCACAGCGACCTGAATATGCCATTAAGATAAAGGAGTTAAAATACTGGAATAATAAAAAATGTCATTTTTACTAGGTAAATAAGCCAGTGAAAAAGAGTCCTTTCTGAAGTAGCAAAAATAACTTCACATGAGGTATTTTTCAAGTTCACTGCAGAGTGTACAGTAGTGTACAATTGCAGTTGTGTCAATACGAAAAGGTGGCAACAACATATTTTAAACTCAGTACTACCATGTACCGCTACGTTAGTGGGCAGTGAACAACTTCCTCCAAAGGTTTTTTTTTATTCATATTGCACGGGTGTATGTACACGCACGCATGCAGACACACGCACGAACATGCATGAAGTATCCCCCCCCCCCCACCGCCCGAAAAGAATATCTGGATTAGGTTACTACGGGTAAAATTCCTATTTCTGGATCCAGAGGGTGAAACGCTAATCCGGCCGCATTATGCACTCAACAATCATGGCGTAACCTGGAGAAGCTGCTTTCTTTGAGTCGCATGTAGGCTCTCTAGAAGCTTCTACTTAAAATACGGTTATGAAGGATTCACTTACATGGTACACCGTTTCACGAATCAGTGAAGCACCTACTACGCATCTGTCAGCCAGTTGTGCCCCTTTATAGCTACAGATTTCGCTGATGCTAAGGATGATTGAATTGTAACCAATGACTGGGCATTGTTGTGAGTAGGAGGCTTTTAACTACTAACTTGTTGTTCAGTTCACACCACGTGACGCCAAATGCGATTGTATATGCTTCTGCTGAGCAACATATGCGCAGCTCCTACCTCTCGCTCGACATGGCCCCTTAATAGAGTCTTTTCGAAGCGGTTTTAGATAATCGCTAGTCTCTCAAGTCGAGCGCTTTATTGCAAAAGAGAACATCTGTGTTCTATTTAGACTCGAACAATAAGTTTTCTTTCGAATTCGCTACTATGGCGATAACTGAAAACATCGACTCCAAAGTATGGTGCTGTGAGTTTATACAAACGTAGACTGTAAAACAGTGTTGACAAACTTCTAGAAAAGTTGTCTGCGTTGCACTCAGTAGGTAACTTTTTTTAAGACTCCATTTTCATTGAGGCGCTACTCTTTTATTTTAATGGGGTGATAGCAATTTGCATTAAAACATGATACATAACTGCGTTTCAAGTTGGCTGCCTTACTTTTTTTCAGACTTGTACGCCTGGATTTTTATCGTCGTCTCATCAGGAGGTAAGACACAAATATTTAGGACAGCTTCGCAGCTTCGCACTACTCGTGTTACGCCTGAAAGTCTTGTGTGGAGCTTCGCACCTTGTTTTTTCTCTTTTATCTGTGTTTCTTTTTGTTATATCTCCCCCTCACTCTCACCTCTTATAAATATAAATAAATAAATATATAAATATATATATATATATATATATATATATATATATATATATATATATATATATATATATATATATATATATATATATGTATAATGTAACGTGGTTTATTTGCAGAGCAGACCGCAGAAGACGAAGCAGTCAGCAGTGTCCGGCCAAGCGCAGCAAACACGAGCTTATGCTGATAGCGATGCCCCTGAGGCGCAGAGAAATTTCGCCGAGGCCCCTCTTCTTCCCTACAATCGCCCTCCGCAAAAAAAAAGGCGCCATCCTGGTGGATTAGGGAGAAGAAATGACTAACGGGTCATAGTATGGCTTGAGGCGAGAGACTTTGACAGTGTCGCGGCCACGGTAGCGCAGGTCTGTGGATGGGATGATGGGCTTCACGATATAGTTGACGAGTAACGTTTGCTCTACAACGCGGTATGGTCCGAGGTAATTGGGAAGAAGATTTGCGGAGCTGCCAGGTGCAGTAGCAGGTGCCCGAAGCCATACCAATTAACCAGGTGGAATAGTTTGGAGCCAAATGGTCCCCAGGATGGCGGGATTGCTGCTGCCACTGGTCCTCGGTAGAAAAAAAGCGGGCAAACTGGCGGCATTCTTCAGCATGCCGGGGAGCTCCGGAGAGAGTTGTAATTTCGGACTCATCAGGTTTATATGAAACATTACTGTCTACTGTATTGAAATGTTCTCGTCCGTATAGAAGAATGTTCTCGTATAGAAATGTTCTCGTCCGTATAGAACCCAGTGAGAGCTTGTACGGCAGTATTGTACGCATAGGTGACGAACAGCAGAACTTGGTCCCAATTTGAATCATCAGAGGCGACGTAAATCAGCAGCATATCACCAAGAGTACGGTTGAAGCGCTTCGTTATGCCTTTCGCCTGAGGGTGGTACGCTGTACTTGTGCGGTGTACGATTCGGCATTCGTTGAGTAATGCCTTCAAGGCGTCAGAAAGGAAGGCACGGCCTCTGTCACTTAAGAGCCCTCGAGGGACACCATGACGCAATAGAAACGTTCTAACGCCACCAGCTGTAGCACTCGGAAGCGGAGCTGTTTCGGTATAGCGTGTGAAATGGTCTGTGGGAAGAATAATCTAGCTATCACCAGCTAGAAGCGATGGTAGTGGTCCGTAATTGTCAATGCCGACGCAATCAAAAGGTCGGCTAGGACAAGGAAGAGGTTGTGACGGGCAGACTTGTGCGGGAGGTAACTTTCGTCGTTGGCACAGAGAACACGGGCGAATGAATTTCCGCACGGAGTTATACGTGACACGTCAATAAAATCTGAGTTGAAGCCCAGCGTATGTCTTGAAGAGGCCTGCGTGGGTGCACTGTGGGTCATCGTGGAAAGCGTGGTAAACGTTGGGTATCACAAGGAGACACTTGCGACCACCAGAAAGGTAGTTGCGTCGATAAAGAAGATCGTTCCTTAGGTAAATGTTGCTAGCATGGCGGCGGAGAGTGCGAGATGGCGAAGGAGTGAGGTGATCAGAAAGCGTGCTTATGAGGCCACTGATCCAGAGATCTTTTCGTTGTTCCACCGTCATGTTGCACAAGGTAGATGGCGCAAGTGCAGGCTCGAGGGAAAAGAGGCAAACACCTTCATTCGATTGGATTTGTGGAGTTTAACGTCCCAAAACCACTGTATGATTATGGGAGACGCCGTAGTGAAGTGCTCCGGAAATTTCGACCAACTGGGGTTCTTTAACGTGCACCCAAATCTGGGTACACGGGCCTACAACATTTCCGCCTCCATCGGGAATGCAGCCGCCGCAGCCGGGATTTGATCCCGCGACCTGCGGGTCAGCAGCCGAGTACCTTAGCCACTAGACCACCGCGGCGGGGCACCTTCGTCCGATATGGGTCAGCAAAAAAGGGCGTCGGCGTCCGAGTGATTACGACCGGATCTGTAAGTAACGCGGATGTCGTACACCTGAAATTTGAGCGCTCAGCAAGCAAGTCAACCGGAAGGGTTTTTAAGTGTGGGTAGCGAACAGAGGGCGTGGTGGTCAGTGACGACGTCGAATGCGTGACCTTAGAGGTAGGGAAACATTTTCCAAGGGCCCAAATAATAACTAAACACTCTTTCTCGGTCACGGAGTAGTTAGCCTCGGCTTTCGTCACAGTTCGGCTTGCGTAGGCGACGAAATATTCATCAAACACCTTTAGTACCATGAGCACAGCGCCAAGTCTAACACCACTGGCATCAGTATGAACCTCCGTGGGAGCGGCAGAATCATAGTGGCGGAGTATGGGTGGTGAAGTTAGCAGGCGGTGTAATTTGGTGTACGCATCGCCGCATGCTCTAGACGAGGTGTAAAGGTCCTTGTTGCCCTAAGAAGGTCCGTAAGGGGCGCACATATAGAAGGAAAATTTTGAATAGGGCTTCTGGAGTGTGACGAAAAGCCGACAAAACGTTAGGTTCTTTAGGTTCTTTGGCTTCGGAAAATCGGCGACTGCTAGCAGCTTGGCGGGGCCGGAAGGTATGCCGTCCCACGATGCGACGTGGCTAAGAATGGTGAGCTGCCGGGCATCAAAACGACACTTCTTGAGATTGAGTTGAAGGCCGGCGTTGGTGAGGCGTGTGAGGACGTGCTCGAGACAATTTAAACGAGTGTCGAAATTAGTGGAAAAGACAACGACGTCATCGAGGTAGCATAAAGATGTGTTCCTCTTGAGGCCTCGTAAAATAGGGTCCATCATTCTCTCCGAAGTGGCTGGAGCATTACAAACACCGAAAGGCATAACGGTAAATTTGTATAATCCATCAGGTGTGACAAATGCCGTTTTCGGTCGGTCAGATGCTTCTTGAGGTACTTTCCAGTATTCAGACCGTAAATTCAGCGAAGAGAAGTATTCTGCTCCTTGCAAACAGTCAAGGCTGTCGTCTATTCGCGTAACAGGTAAACGTCTTTACGGGTGATCTCGTTTAAGCGTCTGTAGTCGACACAGAACCAAATAGAGCCGTCCTCCTTCTTACCATGATCGACCGGTGATGCCCAGGGCTGTACAATAGCCCGCTGTTAGAAGGCTGTACAATACCCCGCTAAAGCGTGTCAGCAACCTGGTCGTCAATAACACGGCGCTCCAACGCTGACATTTGGTAAGGACGCTGCCGTAGAGGCGTATGAATTCCTGTGCCAATCTTGTGAGATATGTTCGATGTGCGACTGAGGCCAGAAGCGTGGCTGTCAAAAGAAATGCGAAACGTTTGCAGCAGGTTGACCAACTGGCTTCGTTCTTAAGAAGACGTTGTGACAACGATGGAATGGTGGAAAGCCTCAAGGAGCGATTGGTCAACAACAGGGTCAGAAATGAGTGCACTGAGGTCCTGTGAAAGTAAACTAGACGGAGCGTCAAAATTGTGACGGGCGTCGATCGGATGCACGTGACCGAAGCATTCACCATGGTATAAAGATAAAGGCCCTTCCATCGTCACTACAAAACTGCGCGAAAAATCGACAAGAAACAGAGAAGGCACACACACAAGCGCAGACTAGCAACTGACAGTTTATTGAAAGAAAACACTTATATACCTAAAGAAAAACTATGACGTGAAAGATTAGAAGTTGGCAGTGAGATAATCAATCTCTAGTTGGTGCAAAGTCACCGAAGGCCTCGCAACACACGTGTCGCCATACTTGTGTATATAAAAAGCCTCCGCAACTTCTCTCGCTGTCCTATCCCTGTGCCGTGACAACACCCTTGTTTCGTGAAATAAAGGAGAACACTTGCAATCCCTGCAATGTAGGCACAGATTCGACGAAGGGTGGGCCTTCAGCGATGCCCTGTGATCCATTTTCTTTCAATAAACTGTCAGTTGCTAGTCTGCGCTTGTGTGTGTGCCTTCTCTGTTTCTTGTCGATTTTTCGCGCAGTTTTGTAGTGATGATTTACCAACTCGCCCAGCGTTCAGTACCCTTCCATCGTGTTGTACATGAGCGTCTTCGTGACGCCGTGGTGGAGAGTAAAGAAAGCAACGGGCAGTGGAGAACATTTGCGTTGAATGAACAGGGAGAGGGCGTAAATAGAACATCACCATCGGAAATAGCGTCACATGACACAGTCACCAGCAGAGAAAAGCGCGGTGGTATGGTGGTGTCGCCAGAAACAGACAGTTTATAATAGGTAGAGAGGCTTTGGCAGTGTCAACGCAGGAAGTGAAGAAAGCTCAAGTTCAGTGCGACAGCAGTCAATGACGGCATTATTCGCAAGGAAGTCCCAGCCGAGTATCATGTCATGAAAACATGAGGGCAGCACTACGATTTCGACGATATACACAATTCCTTCGATGATGACTCGTGCGGTACAGGCTGCGAGGAGTGTTACGCTTTGTACGTTAGCCGTTCTAAGATAGAGACCGGATAATGGCGTCAAAACTTTGCGGAATTTGCGGCACAAGTTGACGGAAAGGACGGATAGAGCGGCTCTGGTGTCGACAAGCACCATGACGATGATACCATTGACTGACACTTCAATGGCGTTAGATGGACAGGGGCGAGGACCTGTGCAAAGTGACGGGGAAAGCAGTTCGTGCCTCGGGAACTGCGGCCGTTAGTTTTCCTGATCGACGGGTCCGGAACGGCGGCGCATAAGGGAAGGCGAACGTCGACGTGGAGAATGGGAGCGGTTGTTGGAGCCGAGTGGACGATCAGGAGGAAAAGAAAAAGAAGGAAGGCTTGAAGGCGTACAAGGAAACTGAGGGTCTAAAAAGGGCATTCGTCGAATGTTTGGTGCAGCCTGGCGGTGACGACAATAAAGCGCCACGTGGCCAACACCGCCAAGCGCAAAACATATCGGATGGTTGTCGTAGGTCAGCCAGTGGTCGGAGTAGCACCAGAGTTGCGGCTTGGGGGCAGAAAACTGCGACTGATGTGGTATCGGCATAGGCAGCAGCGAAAAGAGCGGCGGCGAATACATAGGTGCTGGCTGGAAAGCAGGCTATCGAGGTCGAGTAATGGCCTCGGCGTACGTGAGAGGTGCGGCGACTGGCGGCGGTTCACGGGCGGGAGGAAGAGCTTGTGCGACCTGATGTTGAATGAAGCCGCGGATTGTAGACGTCAATATGCGTGGTTGATCGGGTTTACAGGACATCAAAGAGAGTTGATGGAGCGACCTCAGCGCGGATGAATTCTTGGATCTTGAAGAGAAGAGGGGCAAGGTTGTCTCCCATGCCAAGGGTGGGCAGACTGGACAAAAAGTCGTCGGGCCGCGAGGGACGTCGGGTGGAAAGACGTTGCCTGCGTAACTCGTCGAAACTCTGGCATAACTCGGTCAGTTCTACGACAGTGTGAGGACTCTTAGAAAGCAACATTTGGAAAGCGCCGTCCTCAATATTCTTCATGATGTGCTTGATCTTATTTTCTTGAGACATCGACCGTTACCTCGCTTGCAAAGGTCCAGAACGTCCTCAATATAGCTTGTGAAATGCTCACCAAGCTGCTGCGACCGAGTATGCAAGCATTGTTCGGCACGGCGTTCGCGTACCTCAGGCCGTCCGAAAACTTGAGTGAAGCTCGTTTTGAAGACGGACCACGTAGGGAGTTCCTTTTCGTGGTTTATGAACCACAGCTTGGCCACGTAAGACAGGTAGAAGGAGACGTAGGCCACTTTGGCAGCGTCATCCCATTTGTTGTGAGTACTCACTCACTCGTACATAGAAATTCAGTCATCAACGTCCTTGTCTACTGTGCCTGAGAAAACAGGAGGATCTCGCAGACGCAGAGAACCGGTGCAGAGGACAGTAAGTGGTGCCGGTGGAGGAGTTGGAGCGACACTTGCGTCGGTAGGCATAATGGACCGTAAAATGCGATTCCGAAGCTCAAGGGTTATCGAAACCCAGCAGACTTCACCACTTGTAACGGGGTTTATTTGCAGAGCCGAACGCAGAAGGCGAAGCAGTCAGCAGCATCCAGCCAGGCGCAGCAAGCACGAGCGTATGCTGATGACGGTGCGCCTGAGGCATAGAGAATTGCCGCTGAGGCCCCTCTTAGTCACTATATCATTCTCACTAACAGCATCCTTCCTGTCAATTAACTTTCCCACATCCTTGGTGTAAACTTTATTATACAGTGATGTATTATGTTCTGGTAACGTGCTTGGATAGTTCCACTGCTGTGATACTTGCTCTCGTATCGGGGTAGATGAATTGGAGTCCAGCGTTGCCAATGTAGTTCTTTTCACAAGAAGTTATTTTTTCTTTGCCGTTTTTCATTCTATATATTTCCTTTCAGTTTCATTCCCGCATGCGAGGTGCATCTGTCGGTAATGCCACAAACAATTTCAGAAGTTCATTTACGGTTGCTATTTCTAAGCGGTAATAATATACATTGCCCCGCCACGGTGGTCTAGTGGCTAAGGTACTCGGCTGCTGACTCGCAGGTCACGGGTTCGTATCCCGACTGCGGCGGCTGCATTTCCAATAGAGGCGGAAATGTTATAGGCCCGTGTGCTCAGATTTGGGTGCACGTTAAAGAACCCCCGGTGGTTGAAATTTCCGGAGCCCTCCACTACGGCACCTCTCATAATCATACGGTGGTTTTGCGACGTTAAACCCCACATACCAATCAAATAATATACATCTCGTGACTGAGGACCGTCATTTATATGGGTAAAGCGCACCAGGACAAGGACACAAAGAGAAAGACACAGGCACACAGCGCTAACTTGCAACTGATGGCCTTGCCGTGGTCGTCTAGCGGCTTAGGTATTCGGCTGCAGATCCTCAGGTCGCGGGATCGAATCCCGGCTGCGATGGATGCATTTCTGATGGAGGAGGAAATGCTGTAGGCCTGTGAGCTCAAATTTGGGTGCACGTTAAAAAACAGTAGCTAGTCAAAATTTCCGGAGCTCTCCTCTACGGCGTTTCTCATAATCCTAAGGTGGTTTTGGGACATTAAACCCCACATATCAACCATCAACTTGCAACGAATGTTTCGTTTGCGATCACACATGCTACTTATACAATAGATGTAGACCGATAAAACCTGGAAAAGATCATGTTAAGATACCGCACAGCTTATGTAGGCGTCATCCCCGATTGCGACAAATGCACTCACCAACGTCGAAGTGAAGATTCTAGATACTTCTTTTTCTTAGCTGACAATGCTATGGAAGCCACACTCACCCAATTTTAGATGCGAAGCGTTTCGCAGCGAACTTAGTCGACATTGAGCGTATCTATCTATCTATCTATCTATCTATCTATCTATCTATCTATCTATCTATCTATCTATCTATCTATCTATCTATCTATCTATCTATCTATCTATCTATCTATCTATCTATCTATCTATCTATCTATCTATCTATCTATCTAGCCCCCTACGACTTCTAGCTCTCCTGTAAATTTTGCTAGTGGTATCGATACCAAACTTGGTATTGCATAACATGACTGTATGAAGAACATATCTGACTAGTCATAATTCTGACTAGTTCCAGTCACATATCTGACTAGTTCCAGTCCTTAGTTCAAAGGAACTAAGGACTGGAACAAGCAGGGACAATGTTTGTTGTTTCATTCACACCAATACATCAATAATAATAATAATAATAATAATAATAATAATAATAATAATAATAATAATAATAATAATAATAATAATAATAATAATAAAGCCTGGAGGCTTAATGTTCTAATATTACGTTGTAATTACCTCAATTATACAAAATGCATGCCTCTAAAGGCTTTACAATATTATCGACGCTCAGGAACTCGACGATCAGGAAATCGACGATCAGGAAATTACGACGATTATTGACGATCAGGAAATCAAGACTTTTATGCCTAAAACTGTAATGTCGCCAAAGCGATAAAGTAATCAATCACTTGTCTTCATCACAGCATCTATGACTATACTGAGTCTTGAATATTGTTCAATATTTACATGTCATACGAATAAAATAAGCTCTCTGGCCATATATAGTCCAAAGTCTCTAAAGTTTAAAATTAAAAAAGCATCAACTGACGCGACATTTTGCGACCAATTCGGTCCCTCATTTAGGGATGAAATTTTGGCTGGCTCCAAAGCTAGCGACTTCTTTTAGCGGTGTTCCCCACTCCATCGTCCTTCTGGCCATATTACTCCAAATATGCATACAAAGTGCCTTGTTGAATAATAATTCTGTATAACAGCCTTCAGCCACAAAATGTTTACGAGCCTCTAGCATTTTTGTCAATTGACATAACTGTGGTATTTTTCGTCGGTTAAAAGCAATCTGTCTGGTTTTTTCGAGAGCTTGTGAAAGCGCATGGAAGCTTGGCCTACTTGGCCTGGGTTCACAATGGCAAGTTTCACAGCGCTAGAAGGTAAAAAAAATGCGACAGAGTAGAAAGGACTCCTTTTCTCTACCCAGAGCTTTTTTCAATACTGTCCCAGTTTTTCTACCTTCTCGCGCTGTCGAATTCGCAAGCTTGTCCATATTTATTTTTCAAAAAACTAGAATTCATGGGCTTTCTCTCAAATGGTTGCACTGCAATTTTAGGGCCACTTTCAAAATGGTTGCCATGCTGTTCGAAATCTATTCGAACACCGTTAAATTAGTAATTGCATTCAATTTCGTGTCCTAATTCTTTGATTCGTACTTGATTTGATTTTGAAATTCACTATTCTCACACCCCTGTGTATCAGCTGCTCAAGAGTTCAAGTGTAATGCGAACGAAACACTGATGCATTCAAGGCTTTGTTCGTGTTGCGTTTTCAGTTAGCCTTTTCTTACTCGGCTACATAAAATATCAGCACACCTTATAGGGCTTCATGTGCTACGTTAATAAATATTACGCAGGTTTTCTCTTGAACGTGCTTTGAAGTGGTGATTATAATATTATTTGGTGTTTATTGCCACTAGGGCCATGTGATGGTGTTTTGAAGTGTTGACCTCGTACTTTGAACAAGAGGCTACACCAAAAACGTATGTTTTCACGCGTTGAATAAACACCAGGACGTGACAGGAACTCTGTCAGGCAAATTACTGTGTAAAATTCACATCTTGTGTTTTCTACTTTCAGACGGGACGTACAGAGATGAAGTCTTACAACAGTACTTAAAAAAACTTGTTCCACCAGAGCTAAACTTCACCTTACCAGAACATAACTTTAACGTCCGTAATCCTTTCGACTACAAAGGCACTCTGTACAGATTCAAGCTAACAGATGGAAAGCTGTTTGTTAAAACTCCCAAGTCAGCAAAATTTGGCGGATCGACTTGCAGCACCACGCTTAAGCCTGCGAAAAGAGTGCAATGCATATTTCCTATAGACGGCTCCTGGGCAAATCACACCGGCAAGTTATCCTACGGGAGGCCGGTGGTTGAGACCTTCAAAGTGAACCTTACTGTTGAAGCGTACACCATGGAAAATTCAGGATGGAATAACCCTGCGGATATATTTATTTACTTGGAGCCAGTGGACAATGTAGGTAAACTCTCATTTCCCATAAACGCTGTTACAATTTCATATTTACGCACATAACGTCAAAATCTATACACAAGCATCCAAATAAAATAGGTGGATAGCAAATTCGTGGCTCACGCAAAGGATTGTGGGCTGCGGCGCCCACCTGCATCGACTTCCAGTTTGACTTGCCGCGACACCACACAGTCATTCTTGCGAGTACTATCGCTTTCTGCGTGTTCCACCCAGCGCTTGCGGGGCCCTTTTCTCACAAGTTACAGCATATTACTTTGGAGAGCTAATGCATACGGTTTCGTTCAATAAAAAATGCAGTAACTGTGAAATAGTGATAATCGTGCAAGCGGTGATTTCTTCATTCACGCGGCATGCACCGTAGGACACATGTTTCTGGTTTTGCAGTGAAGAGTGTTATCACACATATTTTTTCACATACTCAGACTTTCCGTACATCACATTATCACGAAATATCTGTCTATTTGTTTTCATGCTGCTTACCCGTAAATTTACATGTTTGTTTTTGTGTTACAGGGACACCATTCGAAGTTTTATATAGTGAATAGCAATAGTCAACTATTTCTCACTCTGAAAATGAGATGGGCCTAATGTTTATTGGATTTTGTACACCTCTTCGTCTTCATATACTTGAGATATCGCTTCCTTACGCTCTTCAGCTACGCGTTTCAATATACGTGAAAATCTGCGCACGCAACATACATAACACAGCCTGTCGGCACTTTACGCTTGCAAGCCTGACACAACAAAAGGTGCCATACCATGCCACTCCGTGCTTTAAAAATATTTCAATCGTTTTACGTCCTACGATACTATTAATACATATAGCGGCCGTTTTATCCCGTAGGTCTTTTACGCACTCAGCGGCTTCCATAAATCTGGCAGAGTACGCGTATATTGTCATTGAAATATGTTGACATTCGGCCGAATGTGCCCATAAGGGCGAGTGATTTTGAAGGTATCGCCGTTTGCGCTCGAAAATACTAAATCGAGGTGGTTCTGGAAAAGATTACTGAATGTATCAAAGCATAATTGCATGCTACGTTCGTAACCAACCTCTTACCGCTATTAGCGATTGCCCATTTTAATTTGAGGCTTGGTTCTCTGAAATGCGTCAAATATCGTATATCCATTCGACAATAAAAAAATAAAAAAAAACACTGAGAAAGCGGCAACAAATGCGTCACAGAATTGCACGTATTTTCTTTCCGATGACACAGCGCAGACTAAAACAGCGAAGGGATAGACCTTGAAACGGTAGTACCATAGCAGACAACGCATCACTTTGCTATCTACCTATTTAGAGCAGTTAATTTCAAGAGAGAGAGAGAGAGAGAGAAGAAATGTAGAAAAGGTAGAGAGGTTAACTAGACTATGCGTCCAGTTTGCTACCCTACACATGGGGAGGGAGGGGGAGAGGGGATTAAAAGAGAGAGAGAGAAGGATAGACACATGTCACATCGCACACACAATGCCGAGTTTCACAGGCGGTCCCTCAATGATGTTGCTGCCAAGTATGTCAGAAGGCTCGTGTGGCTTTCTGTGCTGATGTGCTGCACGACCAGGCTCCTAAGATCTTTGCTTCATTAAATGGCCGGTCACCGAGTCTATTCAAGGCACATTGGAGAGTCCGGCGATTTTTATCAAATTGGGCACAGTGGCACAAGAGATGTTCAATGGTCTCTATACAGATGCAGCTTTCCCACATGGATGAATCCGCCATGCCTATGCGATGGCTGAATGACTTTGTAAACGCTACCCCAGTCCACAGCCGACACAGCATTGTAGCGTCACGTCGAGAAATCTTGGATGGCAGTTGTTTCTGGAGTAATGACAAACGATGCTCTTCTAACTTGTGGTGAAACGCTGGGTGACTGACAACGATGGAACAAAAACAATGGTGGCGTATTTGTGTGTGTCACTGCAAATGTCAAAAGACGATTGTCTACCGTCTGGAGGGAGTGAATATAACGTTTATTTGGTGTTTGGCACGAGAAACTGCGTGAATTGGATTCCGGAGGCGCTGCGTGAGACACGAGTGTCATCCGGCTGTTATCTACGAAAACAAAAGAATCTGTACGCGGCCACCCATGTTGGCCACAAGGTCAAGCGGAGTCACCGCCTGGCGGCAACTGGCTCAAGCGCGCAAGTGTGGATCGCCCCGTGCGTCGTCTGCTACCCACATACCGTATATATGTGAACTGTAAAAGTTTTCACACCCTTCAGGGCGTATTTTTGTCTCATGGGCAACACTCTTTTAGCGTCTTTAGACACACCCTATAAACGTAGGGTGTAAGAAGACGTTACACCTTACTTCTATAGGTGTTTATGAACACCCCCGAACTATAAGCTTTAGGTCAAGCTACACCCATGCGAGGGGAGTGCAACACATAAAAACACCCTTGAAACGACGGCGGTTACAATTAGAGCATACTTGATCAAAGAAGCGCAATTAACGGGAAAACAAAAGAGACACAAAAGAAGAACCACTTCGTCCTGTAAGCCCCCACTGTACTATAGAGCAGCTGAGACTTGCACCAGTTTGGGATGCATATTTTATGGAATGGAGTGTCATGAAAGGGACAACAAAAGAGGAGACACACGGTACGAATCGTTGCCTTCCGTGTGTCTCTCCATTCGTTTTCCCGCTAATTGCGTTTCATTTGATCATGTATGCTTATACATGTAACAGCCATCGTTTTAGGGGTGTTTATTTAGGTGGCATTCCCTTACACTCTCAAAACACAGATTATTATTATGGCTGCAATATAAAGCGAGCAGCATTGCAGGCTACTGCATTTCCGAAAGGAGTGAGCAACCTTTTTTGGCAATGTAGTGAGGGCTACAGCCAAAGCACGCGTGCCGATGCGCTACTAATTGCAGTTTAAACCTGCTACCACATTTCACGCGTGAGGTTTAGAAAACAGCAGTGGCATACTTCTATGCATCTTTTTTAAATGCGAAGCATTTATTAGCGACTTCAGCGGCTTTGAGCGGATCTATCTATCTATCTATCTATCTATCTATCTATCTATCTATCTATCTATCTATCTATCTATCTATCTATCTATCTATCTATCTATCTATCTATCTATCTATCTATCTATCTATCTATCTATCTATCTATCTATCTATCTATCTATCTGTCTATCTATCTATCTATCTATCTATCTATCTATCTATCTATCTATCTATCTATCTATCTATCTATCTATCTATCTATCTATCTATCTATCTATCCACCTACGACTTTGACTTTTAGCTTTCCTGGCCGTTTCGATAATGGAATAACTACCAAACTTGGTATGGCATAACAATGTTGCAGCAGGACTGATAGTCCTGCTTCAGGGCTATCTATCATGGCAACAGTGAGTTGTCTCTAAGTAAGATATAAAGAACCCTCCTGAACCTTCAAGACCAGCACGTACGCGAATTTGCCTTCTCCCTGCCACCCGTATGGATGCAGGCCCTTATTCAATGAAACAACAGTGCTCTTCAAACATAGCAATCAGATCACAAGAGAACTAGTGGAAGCATTCTATATCAAAAAGAAAGAAGATTCCTGTGTCAGTCAGACATCAATATCTCTACATGAAAAAAAAGAAATCTTAATCAGTAGCATGTTCGTTCGAATAAAATTTGCCGCGCCTGCTCAGTTACCCGTAGCGCAAACTTGTTAATGGCGTCGGCGCGATCCTTCGCTGGCCCTCTGCGCAAGTTCTGTGGGTTTTTATCTTGCGTGTTCAGATAACTTGTATATTTAAATAATTTCTTCAGTTGAGAGTTAGCGCTTGTTTGTGTTTTTTTTCTTCGTCCCGTCAGTTTGTGCGCTGGTACTGCCCATAAAATAACATGACTATATGAAGAACATATTTGAATAGTCATAAATCGAAAAATTCGGCAGATACCACTTACCTGGTAATCGATGTTATGCGAAACATGCGGAGTAAACGTGACCGTATGGCAATTTTTTTTACTGAGTGACACGTCATGGAGTTATGCTCAGAGATATATTGAAGAGTTCCAGATTTTATATAACCAGTTGTTTGCACTTGCGCAACGATACCGACAGGAACATGCGTATTAGCAACACAGAAGCTGATTTGAAGCGCTGATGCTCGCGAGGATGCTGGTCCTGGACCCTGCTACACAAATGGAATGGCAACTAACCACAATAGACGTTAGCCCGACATGATGGCTGTATCAAAGGATTAGATATGTAATGTTTATAAAATTGGGTAGGCAGCGTTTCAACCACTATTGACGCTTTTCGAACATTAGCAACTATTTGAAAAGTAGCTTCAAGACATAGCGTAGCTCTGTGCTTAAATGCTTCATTGCCACGCAGCATGCTTGCTTTTGATTCCAGCTGGGACCTTGACATTCATTCTTTGCATTCGTAAAGTCGACGCTACCGATGTCGGGTATCTCGTACTACTCGCACGTTAAAATTACCCAAGTGAGTTTTCGTCGTTCCTGGGTAGATACTAAATGTCAGTCACCTGTGGCACATACCCGCATACCAGCGGCACATGCCTGTCCATGGGTATGTGCGCCTGTCTGGTGGGAAGTGTTTGATGACGTACGTGGTGCGATTGTGACATTATTGATGTCTTGGCCAACGCGTCATATTCGTCAAACCACCTTACCCTCCCATGCTAATTTTGGTTCACGCAGAGTTAAGGGGGTGACCACGAGAGCACTCAAACGTAAGTGCCTAGATAGATAGATAGATAGATAGATAGATAGATAGATAGATAGATAGATAGATAGATAGATAGATAGATAGATAGATAGATAGATAGATAGATAGATAGATAGATAGATAGATAGATGGATAGACAGATAGATACGCTCAAAGTCGCCGAAGTTTGCTACGAAATGTTGCGCATTTAAAAATCATCACATATATGTCATAAACGTCACTATTTAAATTTCATTGTCCTGCATCTCTTGCGGTGGTTTCGTTCACATGACAGGCTGCCAAGCTGGTATTTAGTATGGCGAACACAAGCGACACACCCTAGCATGAAAATCATGACATGAGTGTCATGTAACATGACTAAAAGCCACGTTCATGACACGCTCGCAGCCGTTTCGCTAGCGTCAAATATACCGAATTCGGTATTACAGTACGTGAATGGATGACGAAGCCATGTGACTGGTGCAAACAATATAATCATGAGATGCATGTGATGTAACAACATGACTACATGCTACGCTCATGATGCGGTTGCGGCCATTTCGATAGCTAAGCATGTACCAAACTCGGTATTACGTGACGCGAATGAACAACATTGGTAAATGACACATCCAAACATGATAATCACGACACGCGTGACATGTAACAACATGACCACATGCCACACTGATGATGCGCTCGCGGCCGTTTCGCTAGCTTTACATATACCAAACTTCACATTACGTTACGCCAATGAATGACGAAGGTTTGTGACTCGTGCAAACATGATAATCATGAGATGCGCGTCATGTGAGAACATGACTACATACCACATTCAAGGCGCCAATTCATTTTGACGTGACGCGGTGCGGGCGCTCGCCGGCGTCATTTCGTCGTGTCACGCCAGCGTTGCCACGCCATGCGCCGGTCCTGCCATATATACTCGCAGGCGTGCACCGCTCTGCGTTACTTTGACGCATGCACGTTTCAGCGTGTCCGGCGTCCCTCTGCCCCAAAAAGAGGGAGACACAGTGTTGTCTGGGTAATGCATCGGCGTGAAATGCGGCATGTCACATTTCGTGCTGGTTGCCGTCGGGCCGCGCCGACGGACGCTGTTTGCGCCTGGCGTCAGAGTATAGTGTGCTCGCGTTTTGCTAACGTAGCGTCGCTGTGCCCAGGTAATAAGTTGATGAGTTAAACTAATGAGTGTGTAAATATTAACCTAATTATTCGGCTACCAGTCAGCTTCTTTACTTGCATAAAAAGAATCTGCTATTAGGCCCGAAATGTATGCCCAGTTTGTTTTTTCGGTTTTATTTGTTTCGAGCGAAGAAAAAGAAAACTTTCCACGTTGGTCTCAGAATGCGTCATGTCGAACAATCGTCGACCATGGAAGTGCTTCTAGCAAAGTGATCCAATTCAGCAGTACGCCGCATAATGAAGTTAAATGATCGCCTGCTCTTCACTCAGAAGGCCTGAACAGTTGTGCACATTAATTTTGAAGCCATTTGATAAAACGCGCGGCGCGTGACCTGCCATTCTAGTTGGCGTCTCTAATTATACACTCCGTGACTGAAAGGGGTACTACATTATCGTTGCTTCGCCCTCCAGGGGAGACTGTGACTTTCTCGAAGTATAGTTTTACTGTGCACACCATTGTCTCCATTACTTATTTTGAAAACTGAATGATTATTACATTTCGTTTATTATTATGCTGCCACTGTTGCGCATAGTGAAATTAATGTTTCGTGTGCATTTCTTGCAGGAAACACGCCTCAAAGTAAACCATGTTCGCATTACGGATTCTATAGTCAATGTAAAAGTGGCTCCCCCTTTCAAGACATTTCAGGTGTTCTGCTACAACCAAACAATCATCGACAAAGTTTGGGCTAAGTTTTCCGACTATGCATACAGAAAGGGCAGGCCAGACATTCAAAAAGTAGCAGTGGACTCGTTCAAACAACAACTGGCCAAGAACGCACGAAATGCGTCGCTGATAAATGCGTCCTTGTTTTGGAAACTGTGAGGCAGAACGTGGACACAAAAAAATAAATCTATAGCATGCACAGAAAAAAAACTCATAAAAGTCGAGAAGTTACGTCGTTTTTTGTTTATCGTAATGTGTTCCATTAGTTATCACAAGACCGAAATATTCGAAGAGTTTATTTTAGAGACGATGAGATTTGTTGATAAATTTTGAGGCAAGAATTCGGGTCTCTCAGTTGACTTGTGTCATCCGAAACAACTAAAATCCAACCACATCCGCAGTGCCCACTAGTATAGATCTGGCATTGGCGTTCATGCTTGTGCGTATGCCGATTAAAAGAAAATATTGCGCGTATATCAGGCAGAATCCCAACATATCATTATTTGTGGCGTGTTTTAATATACTATAATAGACATGGATGACTAATTTTAAGGAACGTCACGTTTACTACGCTGCGCTGACAATGCAACGCTATGCACAAAAAGGCGATTGTTTCCCGCGCTCTGCTAAAACAACACGGTGACGGCACCTACCCATTGACTTCCATTCTACAAACTATGGCCTCCGAAATTGCGCCCACACACCACGCTGTCGCTATATGTGAGGCCGTACTTTTGTTTTCCAAGATTGCTGCCAGATGACGCTCATGTCTCACGCAGCGTAGAGGTACTGTATATGCTACCTATGTAGTACTGTTGACAATACAAGTTACTGAAAACGTCGTCGAAATGAACAAACATTTTGTAAAAGAGTTCAACTCTGATTTGATTTTAACATTCGACCGTCGATGAATTCATACATTTTTATTGTGCGTGTGACATGCTGTCAGCCGCAGTATCAGAACAAACTGCACAGTGGCAGGAGACGCGAACACGATTGAGGAGATTGAAAGAAGAAAAAAAAAAACATGAGATTGCATTTAAATTTCGTAACGCTGATTGTCGGAAGGTTTTGGCAAAAAGCTTCGCAGTTGCTGAACACATACGAGTAAACCAATGTTGATATTTTAAAGACAATAACCATTCTTGAGGACCTTCAACGCAAAAATGTTTTGTCTGTCTGTCTGTATTTCTGTCTGTTTGTCCACCCTTAACGATACCGGGTACTTTATCCGCAGCACCCACCAATGTTGCTCAAGGTTCAGCGTTCATATTTGTGCGATTGTCAATTAAAAAGCAATCATTGCACATATTTGAGACACCTTACCAACACGTATATATTGATGTGGGTCGTTTACTAGAAAAGGCATACATAAGTAATTCTAAGGACCGTAGCGTCTATCAAGCTTGTCTGACCATCCAACGCTTGCACGAAAAGGCGAGCGTTTCCAACGATTTGCTATGACGCCACGGTGGTGACACCTACCCGTCTTCTTGCGTTCTACACCTTCTCACCTCAGAGACGGGCGCGCACACCCGTCTCAGAGCCGCACGCTTCGTTTTCCAAGAACAGTGCCAGATGGCACTCATGTCTCACGTGTGACGTGACCTGATGATCTCGTTCGCCTCCGCTGCACGCTTCTCCATGCTCAAGGCACTCTAACGCAGCGCCTCCAGAATACCTTTCACTAATTTTCTTGCTCAGAACATCAAATAAATGTTTTGTTGACTCTCTCCACACGCAAGACTATCGCCTTTCGACGACATTTGCAGAATATATGCAGATATGAGGCCAATGTTTTTGTATCTGATGCGTGCATATAAAGAATCGATTGACTAAAAAACCTTCAATAAATTTTTCCACTTGCATCACACATTACATTTAGTTAGGTTAATGTTGTCGTCGATGACAAAAATTTGACCTGCTGTTTTTTGTCGAGCTCTGAGGGTCACAGCTTCGATATTCTCGTACAGCAGTCGTACAAGTGCTAAGAATTTAATCACTCAACCCTTGTTGAGATTCGCCCTTCAGCGGTGTCATATATCATTCAAGTATACATAGTGGGCGTATGCACCTTTATCAGACTCGATCTGGCCACAAAATTTATTAGTTAATCAATACGTACTAAATTTCCTTTAAAATGCTTTCCTTGAACGCCGACATACTGACGACGACGTGATTTTCTCGGTAAATAGCCTACATGAAAGTTGGTAGCAACGGCCTTTGTCGCAGACTTGCTAACTGCGGTAATATACGGACGGACCGTCATCCAAACACTGACCTTTTAGGCTTCACTTTAATATTTCAGAGCAAAAAAAGGTCATCCAAAATCTGGCAGGCTCACCTTCGGGCTGTGTGACCGCTGTATCAGCACAAAAGCAAACCCCAGAAGACTTTTTTTTTTGTAGCCAAAGCTAAAAAAAAAGTCTGAAAGAACGTCGTTCAATGATGAACCCGGCATCGGACTTGCTGCTCGGGGTCTTTGGTAAAGAGAAGAGCAATCAATTTTCAGGGAGCCTTTACGCTGAGTTGATCGCATCGTCACTAGGGTATCTATTACAAGGAAAACTATATCAAAGAATTCAATGTAAACCAGTTAGATCCGTGAATGTTTTTATACCATACTGAGCCTTTTTACGTTGCGGACAGACCCTACAGTTACGTAATATACATTATTGCTTCTTGTAATGGAGCTTGCCTAACGAGTTTTATCTTAGCGCTTATAAGCATGAATGAGCCCAGTACCAGTGTCCTGCAAGAAGATAACAGAGGGCTGCATTTTGGTTGCAGTCCGGCAATGCGAATAATAAGCATGGAAGCTACCTGCTGTTTAGTACGCCCCACCCTCCACGCAAAATCAAGAAAACACACAAGTTACTATATTTCCTCAATGAGAACATACGCTCTATGTTTCCGCGAACGCTTTCAAAATAGAATTTTGTGCCACGTGAGGTGACACAGAAGACATCACTCAAATAGTTTTGAAGAGCGCAAGCCAACTATACTTAGCGGCAATGCTTGTTTGAAACGAATGATGCATACTTTACAATAATATTTGTAAAAGTCACTTCTGAGGGTTTCCGCTGCGAGTGTTTGTTTGTTGTTTTTATTTTTGTTTTATTTTGCTTACTTTTTCAAAGCTTTTCAAGAGCCTCATTGGTTGGCGTTGTTTATCGTTGCTATTTCCTTTCTATTTTCTGCGATGATATGTTTTAACCTTGCACTTATAATATTGCCTCTCTTAATTGCAACGACGCTGCTAGCAGTGTACAATATTTTATTGAATAAATAAATGAATGAATTTTCGGCTTCAAACAAATATTATTTTGTATTTATTTGTTTCCTGGCTGTAGTGGCCAGCCAAGCTGCGAAATGAAGTTCTTCCTTCACTCCAAGCAACGAATATAATCTGCTTCTATGTGTACGTCATGTAGTTAAACAAACTACAACTCGAATACGTAGTAAGAAAACATATTGTAAGCACAGGTTTTCTATAAACAAATTAATGTACATAAGTATTTTTCGGGTCAAGTTCATGCACGCTGTCACGTATTGAGCACGCCTAGAGTGACAGTGGAACTGCACCACGATGTTTCCGAAATTGCACGGAAAAGATACATGTTCGTTTGCAGGGACTAGCACGCCTTCGATAATCCATACTGCATCAAAACAACATTTTTTTACTATTCAGCGAAGGAAACAGCAAAATTCACCTACAGTAAATTTATATTCAGCACAGAGAGAGAGAGAGAGGGTGTGTGTGTGTGTGTGTGCGGGCATGCGTGCGTTAAACGTTTATTATTTTGCGCATCTGTCTCAACTATACAAGTTCTCCAAACTACATTGATAGATTATTTCTAAAACTGAGGTACTTATATTCTCGTAGAGAGAAAGACAACATTATTTAAGTGAAAAAAAATCACAGAGGAATGGCGATCAGGCCGTGCCTGGCCGCCACCTCCTCAGCTCGCTGTATAGCCTGGAGCTGTACTTCTAGGCTTGTACTCTTTCCCGGGCCTGGAACGAGGGAGTGGTCAGTAGATTAGGCGGGGGTGGATCCTCACTGCAGTCCCATAGTATATGAGAAAAGGAGGCGACGGAGCCACGTAAACATACTGCCTGGAGTAGCTATAGCCGTTGTTGATGTTGGCGCTCACCAGGAACGGTACCTCTCCAGCCTGGGGAACTGATTGCCTTCTTGATGCAGAATCTTTGCGCACCTTAATTCTTCCTCAGTTGTCACTTTTGCATCTTGCTGCGCAAAACTTGCTTCAGCAAATGCAAGAGTTTTTAGGCGTCTAATAAAGTTCAGCCAGAGAAAAACTTAAAAGAGCATGAAGTTGGCTTGTGTATGCTAAATATATTAAGGTAAGATAACAATCCAAATGTCCAAGTTGCCTCTTTTTGACCTTGTCTTTAACAACTGCAACGATCTTCTCGTCAGCCTAATTGAATGCGGGATAGTACCGTGAAATAAAAATAGGCCACACCAAATTACGATCTGAAAGTGACCTGTAGATTGCACTTGTGAATAGGGTTTTATTGCCGCTTATCACACCACTTGGTATTGTATTGGTAGCAGCAAAGATGTGGAGGCATGCAATTGTTGCCTATGCTTAAACCCAATTGTGCCTATGCTTAAAACAGCCCTCGGACCACTTAAACCCACGTAGAGTATGCATGCACAAGCACCAAAAACTGAATTCCTTGAAACGAACCACCGATATCAACATGCTGATGAGAACATGCTCGCACTGTAAATGGTCATGGTGCCTGTTGAGTGGCATTGGAAAACTTCCGATGCACCTGGAAGACTGTGCTCGTGCCCACCTTCTTAAGATTGTCCTCACCTATACGCGGCCACCACACATGGATACAGGCTACCAACTTCCCTTTTTCATCTGTAGGGTGGCTATCATGCAATACGTCTAACAATACAGCCTTTAATGGTACTGGCTACACTACCCGCTCCCTTGTAACACATAATTCTACATCATCAAGAATACCTCTATTCAGTTAACGAAATTCCGTCACTCTTGCCTCGGTGGCAGGTACTGTCTAGTCACAACGCCACGCGCAAGAGAGCGAACACCGACTCATGACGTGTTACTGATTGTGTAACAGCTGGGTATAACGCTGTAAACATAAACACTCCTTGATTCCAGGAATTCTCCGGCTATGTCTGGCCGAAAGACAAATGGCTCAAAGCGACCCTATTTCTCGAGCTTGTACCTAGCCTGTAGCGTAATCGGTAGCTGTGACCGCTCAGTGTCAGCACCCGCCACAGCACTCTTGGAAAACACGGAAGGGATATGCGACTCCCATGACGAAACACTCCTAACTAATGTTTATGGTCGGGGGTAGCTTGACATGGAATTTCTCCACAAACTGGTGAAACGTTAGCATGCACACCACCACTCTCAATGCCTCTCTATCAAACTGGCTACATGTCTTTTTTTGCCACTGTTTCTTGCCCTAATTCAGATGCCACAGGCATCTTTTATCCGAAATGAATCCTCAGTGCTTATACAACTCGAGTTTTATTAAACAATGCAACACCACACAGCAACGGAGGTAACATGAAGTCACAATAAGCTGAGCACATCTGCAATAGGCTGCACACATCTGCAAATGTCAGCAACTGTTTGCTTTTTGCAAGTGTCACGGTTTGGCTGCCCAGTGCCATGGCATGCATTTCTTGAGAAAAGTGTGCAATGGGTGCAACACCTAAAAATAACTTGGAGAAATCCTCAGTATAGATTCAGCAGACCGAGGTAGCTCAGCTCCAACTTCAGTGCGCTGGATGGGGCCGGTGCTTGAACAATAGCGTAAACGTTTTGAGGTATTGATTGAAGGCCGTGTGTACCAAAGACATTTGCCAGGTATTGTACACTTGTCGCTGGGGAAGCACAGCTTTAGAGCTTCAAACTTAATTATTCGCCACTCAGTCACCCCCGCACTTCTTCCAGATTGACACCATGGTCCTTCTCGGCCCCTTCACACACACGTATGTTGCAAAAAGACACAATGTTCTGGCGGCATCTCGAGATATGTTCTCCAATTAGCACTGAAAGGTTGCACGTGGCTATGCCACTTCGAATGCCAGTCTCTTGTATAAATAATATCGCATTTGTTGGTTCACAGTCACAAATTTGTTTGACGCGTCAAACAAATTTTCTTACTGAAGTAATGTTTCGTGGTACAACTTAAAGAACCTCAAGCGTCCTCAGAAGTGTGTTCACATTTTTTTCTACATTTGAACCGGATAAGTACAGATCTCCGCGGCCCGCTTCACTGCCACCTTGATGTCTCTACACAACTGATCATACCAGTGCTTGCTCAAAAGTTGAGCAACGGTGCCACCCGCTCTGTCATTTGCACATGCCTGGCAGCACCTTCTTGCTGCATTCGCTATAGCTCAGGCACCATGTGATCTTGCCGGGAAAAATAAACTACTCTTGGTCGGAAGAACGCTGTTTCACATCCCTTGGTATTGTTTCTTAGGCCTTCACTCCGGAAAGTTTGCCGACACCTTCGAACACATCAGAAATCAATTTACCAGGTCCATGACATGAACGTTCAGCGGAATATCGAGCAGCATACCAAAGATTCTACCAATGTCCTCCCTATCAGGGCCTTCAAGCCATGAAACGGAGTTATTCAGCTGTTCACTGACTTGTCATTTAGCGTTCACAAATTACACACGTCTGCTGCTCTATTTTTTTCGTCGGATGGCCAACCCCGCTTGCCAAGGTTGAGATTAGACCAGTCAACTTTCCTGTCATCTACTCATATTTTCTGTGCCTTGTAGACTTCTTGCGCTTTCCTGCCCACTTGTGCATTTTTCTGCTGCGTGGAATTTACCTGGCAAGCCAAACACCACACATTCCTGAACCGGCGTCATCGCTCGTAAAAATAAGAATCACCTGCAACCTCTCCAAATGCCGATATTCAGTAAACAGCTGCCACGTCTGTCTACTAGCTGTTATTTTGGTGCCATAAATGGCGGCGGCTTTCATGGTGGTGATGATCTTGACAGCGTGGTAAAGTGTTAGCTCAGGTTCTTCTAACAATGTCACTCTTACCTTAGTTTAGAGTAAATTGTGCGTGATTGGGCCCCTCAAGTCGTTTTCTACTTTTTTACGAACTCAGAAAGGTTTGCCAGCATACGCTTCTCCACGACAATGCTCTTGACGCCCTTGACAATGTCTGTGGGTGGTAATGAAAGTGAGTGCCCAGGACTCAGTGATTGTCAATTAAAACGATACAACTACGTTGTCACTGATGACTTCAGCTCGTAATGATTGATGAGCAGGTGTAGACTTTCCGTGAGTGGCACAGCATTTGCCATTAAGCATCGCAACAGCGAGTGTGTCAGTTACCCACACGAACTCTAAGATACGTCATGCTACTCCTCAACGATGTGGCCATTGGTCATTAATTGTTGCCGCAACAGGCCCATGTGCTCCTGCAATTTGCGTACTTCCCCTGTAAAAAGTTTCAGCTTTGACATCCCGACTGGTGACCACCCGCAGCTCAGCTCTTAACTTGATGTTGCCTCGTCGCCAGTTGTTACATGAGAATAAAAGGTGTTCCTAATTCAGTATTGGCAGCCAACAGGGCTGCGTCCTCCAGAGTCTTGTGGCGCCAATGTCTGCCAGCGAGCTATGTGTCTCCTAGAAGTACAGCTTGTCTTCAGAGCAGTGACATTCGTTTCCAGCGCAAAAAACAAAACACTCTTCTTTCGGTAATACAGCCTGCATTATTCGTGGAAGACCAAAACTGACAGGCAACGAATTTCATTATTTTAGAGCCTGGCAGCTCCAAAAATCCGCTTACAGAGAAGGAGCCACCACGGGCCACTGCCACGTCGGGTCGAGTAAGCCATGTCTGACGACCGTGTCATGGGTCCTCTGGACGGTCCGTAGCTGAGCGGTGCACGCATAGGTCTTCAGCGCTTTGACCGGATCTTCATCCTTGGTGAGATGATCATGGTACCGTAACGAGGACCCCGCCAGAGCAGGTGCTTTAAAGTGCAGGGGAGATCTTCGTAATCTCCCAAAAAGTATGTACAGTGCTCGCGGATTAAAACGTGACATCACATTATTTTGTTTAACTTGTATACGGGTATGTCCAGTTTCTCAAGATAACCACGTGATGTTGTGAGATCTGTAACAATAATGTTGGCTCTGATGTACGCATTACAGTCGAAATTACAATTATGTCACCCGAGCTCTAGAAGGTGGAAACAAAATTATGGGCTATTCTCTATGTTGTCTCGTTTCAATTCGTGAGCACTGCACCCTGCTTTGAAGAAGCAAGCTAGCAAAACATTTTCACTGTGTTTACTTATCAAAACACGCGTAATTATAATAAGAAGGGAAAGTAGGCGAAGAAAGACCAATTAAAACACAGGCTCATAGGTCTCCATGAGTTGAAGATATACAACTGTTTTTTATTTGTAATTCTTCAAGTTGTAAGTTATCCTGGGTACTTCCTCAAGCGTTAAAAAGAGGAAAATCCAAAACAAACACACACACACACACACACACACACACACACACATATATATATATATATATATATATATAAATAAAAATATATATATATATATATATATATATATATATATATATATATATATATATATTTAGGAAACGTAAGAAACGCCTATTTTGCTGGTTTTTGATTGAATAGTTTCCGATTAAATGGAGCCTTGTCTGGAAGAAATAGAAAAAAAAGTGTTGTATCCCTCAAACGAAACAGCCTAATCACGTAACCACGATCACTATGAACCTATTCACTCAAGAAGCATGCAAGGCACTATTTTTCTGGGTTAACATAATATTTGCAAACTGCGTGCAACGGTAATGAAAATGATGAACTTACCTTAACATTTAACCGAGACTTGTCTTTCACGGAGCCTTTTAATCCAAATAACCTATTCACACCTTAAGGCCACCACGTCCATTCATGCTCCTTTTGGGAGAAGTTGAGAAGAAAAGCTTGCCAGCAAGCATGGGTGTTCATTTTTTTTAAATGCAAAGCATTTATTAGCAAACTTCGGCGACTTTGAGCGTATTTATCTATCTATCTAGCCGCCTACGACATATAACTCTCCTGGCCGTTTCGATAATCGTATCATTACCAAACTTGGTATGGCATCACATGACTGTACGAAGAACATAATTGACTAGTCATAACATGAAAACCATGACACATATGTCATGAATGTCACAATTTACATTTCATGGTACTGCAGCTCTTGCGGTGGTTTCGTTCACATGGCATGTTGCAAATGTGGTATGGTATGACATGATTGCATGCCAAACACGAGCGACCAAACCTCACATGAAAATCATGACATGCGTGCCATGTAACGACATGACTGCATGCTACGCTCATGATGAGCTCGCGGCCATTTCGCTAGCGTTACATACACTAAATTCGGTATAATGGTATGTGAATGGATGACGAAGGTATGTGACTGGTGCAAACACGACAATGATGAGATGCGCTTGACGTAACATTACTACATGCCACGCTCGTGATGCGCTGGCGACTGTTTCGCTAGGTTCACTTATACCAAATTTGCTATTACGGGACGTGAATGGATGACGGAGGTATAATACTGGTTCAAACATGATAAACATGAGATGCTTGTCATGTAACAACATCCCTACATGCTGCGCTCATGATGCGCTCGCGGCCTTTTCACTAGCTTCACATGTGCTAAACTCGGTATTACGCGACGCGAATGGACGACATAGGTAAATGACACATCCAAACATGATAATCATGACATGCGTGTCATGTAACACCATGACCACATGCCACACTCATGATAAGCTCTCGGCCCTTTCGCTAACTTCACATATGCCAAAATTTGTATTACGCGACGTCAATTGATGAAAAAGGTATTTTACCCCGCAGGGGCGCCTGCGCAAGTAGGCGTTTGGTGTGTAGCAACACCACGGACCCGAGCTAACGAGGGAGTTGTGACTCCCTCCCACGCCTAGCCGTGCGTGGCTTTGCCGTGTCCGGGGAAAAGGGGATCCTGGGGGTTGAGCCGACGCTAGGTGATTGGACCTTTAAGGCCCCCGGGCAGAGGCAACACACCCCTTTGGCCCCGGCTTCACGTAGACGGCACCCCTGGGCTGACCCACCCAGGGGAAATCGGCAGTCGCCTTTTCCTATCTATCTCTTCCTACATCTTCGTCTTTATCTCTCACTTTTTATCTGTCCTGTCATCTTCTCTTTTCCGTTTACTTCCGAATTTCCTGGCGGCGAGGGTTAACCCTGTGTAGTTACCCAACCTTGGGTAGTTATATTCGGTTATAGCGGCGATGCATGGCTGGCGTCTGCAAGTGTTCACTAGTCAACCTTGTAGCGTCCCCTTGTTGGGCTCGGTGGTGAGTGGCCACCATCGCCGCCGAACTTTATAGTATTTTTATGGCAAACGCTTTTCCTTCCCTTCCTGATCGCTCCCTAAAAAGGTGGCGCACCGATGATACTTTCCTTGCTAACACACCAAAGCCGACATTCCCAAAGTACCTTGTAATCCACAGTCAAAACGAAAGCAAGACAGTCCGAGCCATTTCACCTTTCCTCGTTTCCAAAACTCTCACAGAAGCAATAGGCCCAGGTTAAAAAGTGACAAAGATGGGAAGTGGCGATCTTCTTCTGGAGGTTCGTGACAAAGCTCAGTATGAAAAGCTGTCTAAGCTTGTAGCCTTTGGGGAAACCCCTGTTTCGGTGGGCCCACACAGGTCCATGAACACTATCCGTGGCGTAATTTCTTATGATGATCTTACTGGGCTTTCTGAAAGTGAGCTGCTCGAAGGTTGGCAGGACCAGAACGTGGTCAAAGTCCAACGAATAACAATAAGGCGCAACAACAAACTGACCCCTACAAAACACGTAATAATTACCTTCGGAACAATAGACCTACCAGAATCAATCGAAACCGGCTATTGTAAGCTTCGTGTAAGACCATACATTCCCAACCCTCGTCGATGTTTCAAGTGCCAACGTTTCGGTCATGGATCGCAGAGTTGCAGAGGGCGTGCCACTTGCGCAAAGTGCGCATTCATTCAACACATATCGGACAACTGCACCTCAGAAACAACTCATTGTTCGAACTCTGAAAGAGATCACGCTGCCTACTCACGATCATGCCCCGCATGGAAAAAAGAGAAACAAATAGTAGAACTTAAGGTTAAATTCAATCTCACATTCCAAGAAGCACGCCAACGTTTCGCAATACACAACCCATCTTATCCCTCCTTTGCAGATGTGACGCGCCGGGGCGCCGCGCCACATGCCTCGGCACCCGCGAATGTCACACAGTGTGTGGCCGCGGTCGTGCCGCCAGCGCCCCCGGCTGGAGCAGCCTGTGCTGCTCCGCCACCTGACAAACAGGGCCGGCAGACCCCAGTGTCTGCTGAACCTCGGACCACTGCAGGCGCAGTTAGGTCCGAAAGTTCAGTGAATGTGCCTGCCCAGCAGGCACCATCCACCACTTCACAAGAGGTGATGGATACAAGTCCCACTCCTCCGGCGCCTCAGACGCCAAAGGATAGGCGCAACTCCTTGGAGCGCGCCAAAAAAGAAAAACCTCGAATCACAGTGCCCTCAAAAGGCCCTGTAAACTAACGCAACACCTCTGTACACACAGCACCACACTACTATAAAATGACACAAATACTACAGTGAACGTCAAAGGACTGTTGCGAAACCTCGACGATATCCATGAACTTTTACACAAACATACACCTAAGGTGCTGTGCGTACAAGAGACACACCTGAAACATAAGCACACCAACTTTTTACGTCATTACGTTATCTTTCGGAAAGACCGGAATGATGCCATTGTGCCATCCGGTGGTGTTGCCATTATAGTGAATCAAGGGATTGCAAGTACACACCTACCACTACAAACATCCCTTGAGGCGGTGGCTGTTCGAGCAGTTCTTTTGAATAAGCTCGTCACCATCTGCTCTCTCTACATACCTCCACAACACCGTCTTGAAAAGCATGAATTTGAGTCCCTCATAGAGGAACTTCCAGAACCTTATATTCTCCTGGGAGATTTCAATGCACATAGCAATCTATGGGGTGACTCTCGCTGCGATGCTCGAGGTCGCCTGATTGAACAGCTCCTGTTCTCTTCCGGTGCGTGCCTGCTGAATCGGAAAGAGCCAACATATTACAACATCGCTAACAATACGTACTCAGCAATAGACCTCAGCATAATATCCCCATCACTCCTGCCTCTACTTAAATGGGAAGTCATTAATGATCCATATGGCAGTGACCATTTTCCTATCGTTATTAGCACATCAATAACAAATACATGTCCTGCACAAGTTCCTAAATGGCTCACCGAAAAAGCCGATTGGGAAAAGTTTCAAAAAATGACCTTATTATCTTGGACTGACATGGCAGCATTGAGTATAGAGGATGCTGTATGCTACTTCACAGCTTTCTTGGTTGATGCAGCAACAAAATGTATTCCCCAAACATGTGGACCGTCAAGCAAACGACGAGTACCATGGTGGAATAATGAGTGCCGTGATGCTCGAAAAAAACAAAATAAGGCATGGAGGTTGCTTAGAGACTCGCCCACAGCCGATAATCTTGTAAACTTTAAGAACGTCAAGTCGCAAGCAAGGAGGACGCGTCGACAGGCGAAAAGAGAAAGTTGGCACAAATTTGTATCGGGCATTAATTCATACACAGATGAGTCGAGAGTCTGGAGTATGGTTGGTAAGGTGGCAGGACGAGGAGCACATTCGCTTCCTCTAGTGAACACACAAGGGGAGAGTTTGGAAGACCAGGCAAACACTCTCGGAGCACACTTTGAACAGGTCTCCAGCACAACACACTATAGTGAAGCGTTCCGACGATACAAAACCGCAATAGAAAAACAGAGATTAGAGAGCAAGCCCAGAACACATGAGGCATACAAAGAACCTTTCTGTTTGGCTGAACTGCAGGCCTCACTTTCCTGCTGCAATAAATCTGCCCCAGGCCCGGACCATGTGGCATATGCAATGTTAAAACACCTGCCCACTGGAACCCAGAAAGCTCTCCTCTCTCTGTATAATGCGATATGGTCTTCTGGCGAGCTACCTTCAGCCTGGAAGGAAGCTATCAATATCCCAATTCTAAAACAAGGCAAGGACCCGGCCTCAGTTTCCAGCTACAGGCCAATAGCATTAACCAGCTGTATTTCCAAAGTCTTTGAAAAAATGATTAACAGGCGCCTGATGCACTTCCTTGAAATCAGTGGCCTACTTGACCCATACCAGTGTGGGTTTCGAGAGGCTCGGTCCACCACTGACCACCTTGTCCGTATCGAAGCACAAATTCGCGACGCCTTTGTTTATAAGCAATTTTTTCTTTCTGTGTTCCTCGATATGGAAAAGGCATATGACACTGCATGGCGCTACGGCATATTGCGAGACCTGTCACATTTAGGTGTGCGGGGTAGAATGCTGACAGTTATCGAAAGCTACCTGTCCAACCGTACATTCGGTGTCCAAGTTGGCACTGTCTTATCTCGAGTATTTGTCCAAGAAACAGGAGTGCCACAAGGAGGTGTATTGAGCTGCACACTTTTCATAGTTAAAATGAATTCCTTGCATCTGTCTCTCCCACGAAATATTTTTTACTGCATATATGTCGATGATGTGGCTACAAATCGTGCAACATCTCAATGTGCCAACTTCAAGTTCAACTAGGGTTGAACAAGGTATCTCAATGGGCAAACGAGAATGGTTTTATACTCAACGCGCAAAAGAGCACTTGTGTCTTGTTCAGCCGAAAGAGGGGCCTCCATCCTGACTCCGACATTGACCTGCATGGTCAACCTTTGTCAGTGAAGACCGAGCACAAGTTTTTTGGTCTCATATTAGACACTAAGCTAACCTTCATCCCACACATCAAGTATTTAAGGGACAGGTGCTTAAAAACAATTAACATTTTGAAAGTGTTGTCACACACTACATGGGGTAGTGACAGGAAATGATTAATTAACTTATATAAAAGCCTCGGACGCACACGCCTAGATTACGGTGCTATAATATATCAGTCGGCAACACCATCAGCCTTGAAAATTCTTGACCCTGTCCACCATCTAGGCATTCGCCTCTCTACGGGTGCTTTCCGCACAAGCCCTGTGGAGAGCCTGTACGTGGATTCGAATGAATGGTCGCTCCACCTACAAAGATGTTCCCTGTCCTTTTTGTACTTTTTGAAGGTGAAGGCAGACAAGAAACATCCTTCCCACTTCACAATTAATGATTTGTCTTGTTCTGGCTTGTTCGAGAACCGTCCTTCGGTTAGGCAGCCCTACGCGCTGCGTGTAAGGAGCCTGGCCGAAGAAACAGGTGTGCCTCTTCTTGAACCCAGTTTGATGGCTCCTGCAACATATCTGTCACCGTGGCAGTGGCAGCTTATAGACGGTGATGTCTCTTTTGTTGATGTCACAAAGCACGGACCACTTGCACGCATTCATACATAAATACACATGCCCTGAGTTCTTTACCGATGCGTCAAAGTCAAACACTTCTGTGTCATTTGCAGTGGTAGGCCAATCTTTTTCCGAGGCCGGCGTTCTCCATCCTAATGCAAGCATTTTCACAGGAGAAGCTTACGCAATACTGGCGGTCGTAAAACACATTAAACAGATAAAATTACAAAAGGCGGTAATATACACAGACTACCTAAGCGTGGTCAAAGCCCTGAAAACTCCTAAAAAACACAAGAACCCCGTGCTGGTGTCACTCTACTCACTTCTGTGCACACTCTACACATCAAAACAGCATGTCGTTGTCTGCTGGGTTCCAGGGTACCGTGAAATACAAGGGAACGTTTTGGCCGACAATCTGGCTGCTTGCGCCAATGTCACTACTGCCAATGCATCAACACCAGTCCCTGCACTCGACTTAAAACCTTTTATAAAACGAAAGCTCAGGGGGTATCGGCAGAGCATGTGGGATAAACACACAGATAATAAACTCCATGCTATTAAGCCGCAACTGGGTTATTGACCATCACTATCAAAATCACGACACACAGAAGTAATACTAACAAGGCTTAGAACAGGACATACAAATTCTACACATTCATTTCTTCTGTCAACTGGTGATTCGCCATATTGTGAGAGATGTGGAGAGCCCCTTACGGTTCTCCACATTCTCGTCCAGTGCAACGAGTTAGATGCTCTAAGAAAAAAGCACCTTTTACTGCGCTACCAACAGCAGCTCCCTCTACACCCTGGGATGCTTATCGGTAGGGATCCGCTTTTTAAACTGCAAACACTTTTTATGTTTTTAAAAGATGTGCAAAGCTTTCACCCGATATTTCGAGGTCATCCGTCGCACGACCCATATAGAGTGGTCGTGGCTGCGGTGACTACATCTTCATCATGGTTTTATTACCATGACATTTTGCCATCCGCTATCACTACACATGTGTCACGCCATTGTCATGATTTTATTACTTTCAAGTTTTAACCCGCGTTAGAGCGAGGAATTTTAAGGCCCCTTTACAGCCACGCACCATATCATTGTTCATATATGTATTCAATTGAAATGGCGCTCTTTGGCCATCAATTGGCCCTTGCGCCACTAAAAACTACTCATCATCATCATCAAGAAGGTATTTTACTAGGGTAAACATGATAATCGTGAGATGCATGTCATGTGAGAACATCACTATATACCACAGTGAAGGCGCCAATACATTTCGACGTAATGCGGTGCGCGTGCTCGCGAGCGTTCATTTCGTCGCGTCATGCTGCGTTCCCATGCCAGGCGACTGTCTTACTAGATACTCGAAAACGCGCCATGCTGCGTAGCTTTGACGCATGCTCGTTTCAGTGCGTCCGGCATCCCTCCGTCACAAAAAGAGGGACACGCAGTATTGCCTGGGTAACGCATCGGTGCAGGCATATCGCGTTTCACCCCGGTTGCCGTCGGGCCACGCCGGTCGTGCCTGGCGTCAGACTGTAGAGTGCTCACGTTTTGCTAACGTAGCGTCCCTGTGCCCAGCGTGCAAACGCGTCAACGCTACATCGGAGTATATTGGGCCCTTCATGATGCACTCCCGGCCGTTTTGCTAACTCCACATATAGCAAATTTGGTGTTACGTGACGTCCATTGATGACGAAAGTATATGACTGGTGCAAACATGATAATGCTGACAAGCGTGTCATTTAGGAAAATGACAACATACCACGCTGATAGCGTGCTCGCGGCCGTTCGCCAGCTCCACATATACTAAATTTGGTATCATGTGACGTGAATAAATGATGGAGGTAAACGACACATCCAAACATGATAATCATAACACGTAAGTCATGTATGGCATAATTTACCACCACCTCGCATCATTGTGCTGATTTTAGAGTGAAATATCAACCTTCATCATTCGTGCTTCGCATATCATCGATTCCCAATGTACGTGGGACCTGCCATTTTTTTTCGCATGAGAAGTTGACGAACCGAATCCATCGGCTTACACACGCACACGCACACAAAAACACTTCCACGTCCGTCCCCAATTGCCCCACGTATAGCGAAGTAGATTCCTGAGAGCTGCGTAATTATCTTGTGTAAACTGCAGCAGTAGTTGAACCCAAGTAAGAGCAAGAGGAATGCAAAGTGACACTGTCCGCACCACACCCATGGCTCTGGCGAGCGAGGAAGGAACAATGGCTCGGATGAATACACCACAGGCTGGACAGTGCAAGCTAGGTTACCCTTACGATCAATGATTTACATGCGTTTCACTGAAACTACTTTTTTCTAAGCTTATTGGCGAACTAACTTTAATTTGTGACGCAATAATAAAACCATACGACTGAATGTTTGCGCAAACTATTTTCTTCGTCGTTACTTGAAATGGGCCGCGGCGATTTCTTGGCTGCTGTGTCGACCGACTGCTGTGTGCAAATAACATTCCCCGAATTTTCACCCCCCCCCCGACTGGCTTTTTTGGACGTTCCTTACCGCACGCATTCCTTGCAAACTTGCAACCTGCAGTGCAGTCAGGCGAGTTAGTTGGGACAATGGAGCTCAGCTTCTCCCCGCAGGTCCAAAAAGGTGCAGGTGTATGACCTTTGAGACAGCCATTCTGTAAAGCTGCAGTCACTGCTTCGTGTACGCCGGCTACCAAGACGCGTTCCAGCCATACTTTTATCTTACTTCTCAAGCATTTATATTATTAGTAATATTTTTCAATCAACCAATCATCAATCAATCAATCATTCATTCAACTTATGCAGGAACAACCATATTCTCTTCCTTGCTGGTGCACGCAAAAAAAATCAACAATAAAAAACAATACATTACAGAATGTCTACACAAAAGCAAGTCAATAAAAAGAGCAAAAACGCTCGGACGAAATGTTATCAACGCAGAATGAGAACAATAAATAAAAGAGAAGATATTCATGGAATGAGAGTAAAAAATAATGCGGAATATACACAGCTGCGCGGAAGGCTTCCTGAAAGACAAAAAGGGAAGAATCTGTACGTGTGCACATCTACGTTAGGACAGGGCAACCCTCACTGATAAAAAATGGCTATAAACTATGAAAAACATAACGGATGAAGAAATTTGACGTTAGAGAGACTCAGTGGTCTGTGAAGGATAGAGTGTGGGAAGAAGCTGGCAGGTACATGCGAAGGTCGATTCTTTCTAGATACCTTACGCGGAATTTGAAAATGATTACAGCCGAGAAGGGCAGAATATCTTACATTGAACTAGCTTGTAAATTAATAACAGCTGAGCGCAATGTCGTGGGCCGTTAAGTGACGGCGAAGACAATATTCTCGCAGTATTGAAAAGGGTCTAGTGCAGCGATAAGTGTAAATGCTTATAAATTTATTTAGGACTCGCTCAGTGGCATTACTGCTGAAATTAGCAATACCATTCCAGATCATATATGCGTATGTACTGAAGTTTGAAAAGACATATCGCGGTGTATAATTTGTAGAAGGATATAGGAGAACTGGATTCTCGAGAGATATTTTGTCAAATAAGAGAGAACGAAGGCCTCGCATTGCAGCACATTTAATGCATGTAGAAAAAATTTAGCATGCTATCAAAAAGAACACCAAGATTATTGATCTCATAAATTTTACATAACACAGTAATGACACAGCAGGGAATGGACACGTAGGACGTTTTGCGATACCCAACAACATTACACTCATACCATTCTCACATGGCCGAAAATATCTGGCCACATTGAAGCAAATTCTAAAATCCTGATGTCCATCAACCGCAATACGTGAGTGTGTGATTGCACATTTTGGTGGGTGCACGTACCGGCGTACATATGTTATAAGCAAATGCAACACAGTGTTAGTGTTGACAGGATATGTTCGCAAGCAGTTTTAATTTTTACGTGGCTTCACCGTGGAGGGCTGTTTGCAAATGCCCCTCGCGGGCGCTGTAGGTACTGTAAATAAATAAATAAATAAATAAATAATGTAGATTTTGGCTTAGGCATTATGCCAGTCCTCATTTGCAAAAATATCTCATACTAATTGTACTCGCAACGTAATGTTTAGGCTGATTCTGACTAGGGCATTTGTGACCTCGACCAAATATTGACACAACCGCACAAAATAAAAGTTTTGTGAATTCAGCAGCCTGCGTTAAAGGTTGCAATGAATATTCAGCAATTCAATACATGGTCCATTAAATTTGTATAATGTGTGATTCAGGTGCACCCTTCTTAACGTCTGCTCGTTAAGTGTGTATGACGTGACATTTATTTGACACTTGCAAACTCTACATCAAATAAGTTGTTCACAAGTGCACTCATAAAATGTTCGATAAATTTACCAAGTACACAGCCCCGAACGATATACGTAGCCAAAGGAAATGCAAGATGCATTTTCGCAATAGGTCATTGCAACTTCCATATCGAATTTAATCACATAAATGGCGGCGAGTTGCATTTATATCAGTTCTTTTTTTCCAAAGATACCACCCTAAACATCGCACTGCACACGATTTTAAAGAAAATAGCCATTGAAAGCAATCACAGATGCGGGTAAACAAGAATAACTGAAATCTTGGTAATTGAAGGGAGCATATAGCCATTGAAACCTTCATATATTCAGCAATTTTATCCACCGATATGCAAGCTAAAAATGTATTGATTACCGTTTCTTGCTGCAACTCCAAACTATGCATTATTGTGAACCTAATATAAGTTGCAAGCATGTGGTATGCACATAAGACTATATAGGATTGCTTGATCATAAATGGAGGTTCATGAGCTTCAATGCATTTTGTGACCTGACACGATTCCTTCCTTGTAAAACAGGTCTGCTCTCGCTTACATTATATATGTCGTATTAATTGCAACTATCACGTACACAAATCACACCCAAATTGTTGTTTGTTTTATTGCACAGCAAAAGACTCTCTCTCTCTCTCTCTCTCTCTCTCTCTCTCTATATATATATATATATATATATATATATATATATATATATTGTTATGACCGTCGTCAATAGGCGCCATGGATGCTGTCACTGAGAAACGTAGCGAGCAGCGCTCCCACGCCCGGAATCCCAGTTTCTCGGATACAGCAGTGGGGAGCGACAAAGAGATTAGAAGACGGTCCGTGAGCCAATGTCACCACAAGCAATTCCTCCGGGCCGGCTTAGTGAGACGGGGAAGCAAACCGACCACACAGGTCGTGTCTCCGTGATTCAAGTGTCTACTCCTTGGCTGCACTTCCAGGAAAAGACCGAAGAAGCAACCCAACCGACAAATTGTTCCGAGAGATAACCCCATTTCCCCTATCCTCTGAGCATTGCGTCAAAAGGGCAATAACTATTCAGCGGACCATGCGCTAATGAATTATGCCCTGTGGGCGGTATCTTGTGTGCGTGTGATTGACGTTCCAATCAAGGAGGAGGAGGTCACCTTTGGGTACGGATGGATTGTTATATATGACAATTCGCATAAACATTTTTAATCGTGGTGCTATGTATACGTGGTTCATCCCATCCCATATAAGGGAGCACTTCCACATATAAGGATCTACTTGATATGTTACATATGGTGTGGCCGTGCCTTATAAGGCTGGATTCGGCACCTTATATGGACCAACCACATCATATATGGCTGTATATATTCCAATATATGAATCGACCCCGGCAGACATACATCCATATATGGTCAACGTATGTCACATATGCTGACATATATGCTTATGTGTGGCCAGATATAACTTATATACGAACCATATTTGGTATTTTAGTCAGGGCTAGCATTCTGCTGGTGCTTTTAAGAGATAAGGGGTCAGAAAGAGATATCGCACATAGGAAGGTAGAGAAGACAAAAAATAAACCAATCCTTCGTTAATCAACTTGAGAAGGCCCTTCAGGGACGTTTATAGTAGGCTATATGAAGGCCTCTTTCTCAGCATCCTCTTTGACTGACAATGATCCTATACTTAAGCATAATAAAAAAATTAACTGAAATACACACAAAACATGCCACGGACGAGTGAATTGTGCGGAAACGATTTCATATTAAACGTCATGCATTGGTCTAATTCGTAGCTAAGCAACAAGAGTCAGTAAGACTTATCGAGAAGTTCTGGCAAGGTTCTTTGCAGAGTGTATCAGTTCCTTGAGCTACGGGTGACTGGTACGCATAGAAGTTGTTTTCAATTAGAAAAACCCAACATTTTCTTTTTTCATATTATGCAATGGGCGCAGAAATACGAAGGTTCTGGGAAAACTTGCTCAGCTGCCGCAGACCGTGAGCCGTGAGCGGCTATGAGTTATAAAAAAGAGACGCCTTTTCTATATTTCTGTGCTCATTGATGCGAAAATTCAGAGACCTACCTGTCTGGCCAAACAAAGTGCGGTCACTCACGGCGGAGTGTTAAACGTATCACAATAACGCCATGACGTGCTCTTTTTTCAAAAATAGAGTGTTGGCGTCAGTGTCCTTGGTTTTCAGTGAAACGTCAGCGTTGTCTGTATAATTATTCATTTTAATCAAGAAAGATGCAATTGAATAAAATAATGAAAACTGTCGATTGAAGTAAGAATCCAACTTACGCCTTCTGCGTGGTAAGCAGGTGTTGTAATCATATCGCTAAGCCAGTTTTTTTATTCACCACATGGCTAAGCCACTACTCGAAATCAATAAAAAAAATCTATTAACGAATGTGTTGTGCAAACAACTTTCTTTGCTCATTTATTATTGCGTGCAGATGCGCACAGGCTCAACTGGCGTAAAAACACATGAGCGACAGAATGGGTGGGTGGTATTGAAGTTGATGTCTAGCTGACTGCTCCGGTCTCCTCGTAGCTGGGCAGGCTGTCACAAACCTCGCCTTCACGAAGGGCTGTTGTTGGAGGGAACCAGACTGAAGAGACGAAGAAGAGTACAATGAGGTTTATTTACATTTTTACAAAAGAGGATTTGGAACAAGAATTAATACTCAGGCATTCGCCTGCCGCTTGGCTGTATGGAGAACATATTTGGTTAGTCATACCATGAAAATCAGGACATGTATGCCATGAATGTCATAATTACCTTTTCATGGTCCTGCAGCTCCTGCGTTGATTTCGTTCACATGGCATGTTGCAAAAGTGGTTTGTATGACATGATTGCGTGCCGAACACAAGCGGCCAACCCTAACATGAAAATCAGGACATGCGTGCCATGTAACAACATGACTACATGCCACGCTCATGATGCGCTGATGGCCGTTTCGCTAGCGTCACATATACCATATTTGGGATTACGACACGCGAAGGGATGACGAAGGTATGTGTCTGGTGCCAACATGATCATCATGAGATGCGTGTCATGTAGCAACATGACTACATGCCACGCTCATGATTCGCTCGCGGCCGTTTCACTAGTTTTACTGATACAAACTTTGCATTGGGACGTGAATGGATGACGTAGGTATGATACTGGCACAAACATGATGAGCATGAGATGCGTGTCGTGTAACAACATGACTACATGCTACGCTCATGATGCACTTGAGGCCGTTTCACTAGTTTCACGTGGTTCAAACTCGGTATTACGCAACACGAACAAACGACATAGGTAAATGACACATCCAAACATTGTAATCATGACATGCGTGTCATGCAACAACATGACTACATGTTACACTGATGATGCGCTTGCGGCCATTTCACTAGCTTCACATATGCCAGATTTTGCATTACGTGGTGACAATGGATGACGAAGGTACGTGACTGGTGCAAACATGATAATCATGAGATGTGTGTCATAAAAGAACATGACTGCTTGCTACAGTCAACGCGCCAATACATTTCGACGTGACGTGGTGTGCGTGCTCGCCGGTGTTCAATTCGTCGCGTCACGCCGGTGTTGCCACGCCTGGCGTCGGTCTTGCAATATACTCGTAGGCACGCGTCGCACTGAGTTGCTTTGACGCATGCGCGTTTCAGTGCATCCGGCGTCCCTTCGTCACGAAAAGAGGGAGGCGCATTGTTGTCTGGGTAACGCATCGGTGCGAAACGCAGCATGTCGCATTTCGCATCGGTTGCCGTCGGGCCGCTCCGACGGCGCTGGTCGCGCCTGGCGTGAGACTATAGAGTGCTGGCGTTTTGCAAACGTAGCGTCGCTGTGTCCAGCGTGCTCGCGCGTCAACGCTACATTGGAGTATATTGGGCCCTTCATGTTGCGCTCGTGGTCGTTTCGCTAGCACCACATAAACCAAAATTGGTGTTACGTGACGTCAATGGAAGACGAAAGTATGTGACTGGTGCAAGCTTGATAATGCTGAGAAGCGTGTTGATTAAGAACATGACGACATACCACGCTCATAGCGTGCCCACGGCCGTTCCGCTAGCTCCACATATACTGCGTTTGGGGTGACGTGACGTGGATAGATGATGAAGGTAAACGACACTTCCAAACACGATAATCATGACACGTAAGTGATGTATGGCGTCATTTATCTCCACCTTGTAAGATTGTGCTGATTTTCGAGTGACATATTAACATTCCTCGATTGTGCTTCCCATATCATCGATTCCCACTGTACGTGGGATCCGACAATTTTTAAAAACACTGGCTGTTTTTCATAAAAAGGCAAGCGTAACACTGATCGAACTCTGCGCAAGAATACTTAGTACAATCCGATATCAACCTTCGCTATGCTTTACACATGAACAAAAAAATGAAAACCTTTTGTTCAAGACGTAAGCGTGTCAGATTTCAACCTTTAGACCCTCTTTCAAAGACGCGCCGCCGTAATGCTACAATTGCATTCTTATTGTGCGACGTTTAGTTACAAATGAGAAGTAACTTCCTTTAGTTTTAATGATTCAATTACTTATACCATTAAATCTCTTATAAGCATATGGCTCGATCGGGAAAATCCTCAAATAAGAATTAAGTTAACAAATAAAACAATGCTGAGGGCAGAGGGCAGTGGTCATGCATTTCATGCCACGCTGCCGAATAGCTGTAGTATTGGGTGTCATTCTTCCTTCCAAACTATGAGCATAACCTATCAGCTTTTCATCGTAATACTAATTTTTTTAGTGTGGGTACAGTACTGAAGAATAGAAGTAGGACAGACTCGGAGTGTCTGGCTGTGGGCCGCCATTTCAAGTAACGCAGCCGATGTACGCTGTTGGAGCCAGAGTGTTGCATTGTGGTATTGAGCGAGGGCGAGAGCATTCACCAAGCAGGATTACTCTCCGGTTGCCCAAGAGTCAGCCTTCAGTGTACTATGTGCACAATGCTGGTGTGGCACTGCAGTGCTGGTGCACTTTAGCAAGTTAATTGAAGCGACTCACTGGCGCACTCTCTTATACTGTGGCGCTAGCAGATGATGCTCTCGTTGTATGCCTTTCGGTAATGAGTTAAGCATACTGTGTATGTAAGGAAAACAATTAGGTAAATGTATTGCGCCCTGCGCGAGTTCGCAGATATGATGAACATGAGCACGAAAGCATATAATCATTTTATTTCTGTCAGGACAAAAATAAAAAAAAGACTGTAGCTGATTCATCTGTTTAGTAATTGGTATAACACGAAAGAAAAACATGTCTTCGCAAAGGAAGCAGAGCACCTATTGTGCTTGGTTTCACCGCAAAAAACTAAGGACTGAATTGATGATGTCATCATGTGGCGTCATGATGACACGACAAAGTTTGGTTGTCTGTCACGTCATGAATCACGACGTCTTTGTGACGTCATCGCGTGATGATGTTTTTTTGAGTCAGGTGGGTTGACATCAACGCAAACCAACGCCCGTGGTCAAATTTCTTGATTGGCTAGGCATCAAAGACTTCGGCTTTTAAAAAATCAAGTGCAACATCTCTGTCTTCGTTTCCTTGGAGTATAGATTACCACCTTTTTTTTCGCACTGGCTGTTTCTCATAACAAGGCAAGCGTAACGCTGATCGCCAACTGCACAAGAATACTTCTCACACTCCAATATCAATATTCGCTATGCTTTACACATGAACAAAAATTGAAAAGCTTTTGTTCAATAAGTAAGCGTGTCAGATTTCAACCTTTATTCCCTCCTTCAAGGACACGTCGCCGTAACGATACTGTTGCATTCTTATTCTGCAAATTTCATTTGCAAATGAGAATTAACCTTATTTAGTTTCAATGATTTATTGACTTATACCATGAAATCACTTATGAGTACATGACTCGACTGGCAAAATCCTCAAATAAGAATTGAGATAACAAATAATACAATACTGAGAGCAGTGGTGATGCAACGCTGCAGAATAGCTGTAGTACTGGCTGACAGTCTTCCTTCCACATTATGAGGAGAACCCATCAGCTCTTCCTCGCAACACTTACTTTTTAGTGTGGGTACGGTACTGAAAGATGGAAATAGGACATACTTGGAGCGTCTGGCAGTGGGCCGCTGTTGCAAGTAGCACAGCTGACGTATGCTCGTGGAGCCAGTGCGTTGAATTGTGGTATAGAGCTTGAGGTAGAGCATTTACAAATCAGGAAAACTTTCTGCTTGCCCAGTAGTCGGCCTCTAATTTACCATGTGAACAATACCGGCATGGCGCTGCAGGGCTGGCGCACTTTAGCAAGTTGACTGAATCGGCTCACCGGTGCACTCTCTTAATAATGCGCAGCAAGCAGACGATGCTCTCATGGTGAGCCTTTCGGTAATGTGGCATGCATACTGTGTAAGTAATAAAAAAGATTAAGCTAATTTATTGCACCTTGCGTGCGTTCGCAGATGTGATGAACGTGAGCACGAAAGCATATAATCACTTTATTTCTGCCAGGACAAAAACTTAAAGAAAGAATGTAGCTGTTTTTTTCTTTTCAGAAATCGGTATAACACAAAAGTAATCTTGTCTTAGCAGAGGAAGCAGTGTGCTTATTGTGCTTGGTTTCACCTCAAAAAATGAAGGACTGAATAGCAATTTCACGTGAAGAACAGCAAGCAGCTCAAAACTTGCAGCGCGCACATTAAGCAGAAAACACCACGAAACGAGTGTACACAGAAAGAGCACGGACTGTCATAACTCGGCGCTTGAAGCGTGCTGCTCAAACAGAAAGACATTAACTTACAAGCATACACAGGATGAGTGTGACTTCTCACAATTCTTGCTTCTTCCTTTGTGAGCAGTGCGCTCTTTTCGCCCCACCGCGGTGGTCTAGTGGCTAAGGTACTCGGCTACTGACCCGCAGGTCGCGGGTTCGAATCCCGGCTGCGGCGGCTGCATTTCCGATGGAGGCGGAAATGTTGTAAGCCCGTGTGCTCAGATTTGGGTGCACGTTAAAGAACCCCAGGTGGTCGAAATTTCGGGAGCCCTCCACTACGGCGTCTCTCATAATCATATGGTGGTTTTGGGGCGTTAAACCCCACATATCAATCAATCAGTGTGCTCTTTTCGTAAACGTGACCACCGTAGCGAGCAAGGTGACCTTCGTCCTCTCTTTAATCACTGTAACTTCGAAGCAAACTTACAGCTGAATCACAAGAGGCACGAAGCGTCTTAACAATGCAATAAAACGCCCCGTGGAGGTGCTCGCGGGGTATTGACGTTTAGACCACGCCCAACGCATGCTCTTTGCGCCACATCTGTACTGATGACGAAAACACACTAAAGTCACTGAGCTACCTGCCATGGTGGTCGAGTGGCTAAGGAACTCGGCTGCTGACTCATAGGTCACGGGATCGAATCCCAGCAGTGGCGGCTGCAATTTTGATGAACGCCAAATGACATTGGCCCGTGTGCTTGGATTTTGGTGCGCGTAAAAAAAAACTGTTGGTGGTCAAAATTTTCAGAACCCTTCAGTACGGCATCCTTCATAATTATCATAATCATGTCACTAGTGTTAAAGGTGCAACGTTTGACGTATGATGTAGAAAATACGGCGCGTCCCAGTCATCATCAGATAATCTAAGCATTACGCTTTGTGCGCGGCTGATAGCATACAGCTTGTATCGGTTGACATCTCGTTTACCGGGCACCGGTTTGCCCAAAGAAAACGATTCGCCTTCAAGCGTTCGTCACTGCCGCCTTTGTCAACGTAACGATACCGTAACAATATACGATGCAGCGTCTTAGCGCTCACACAACTGGGCATAACATCTAGCTGTGTAAGCATGCTCGAGAGCTTTGAAGCTTGATGATTGCCCATACTGAATAAAACCATGTCGGATTCTCGGATTGATTTATTCAGGGTATCACGCCCTGAGGCCTTTTCGAGGGCACATTTGCCTTTTAAAACACAGATTATATGACCTATCAAGACTATACGCGGCCGAAAAAGAGTACGGTTTCTCAAAAAAAAAACATTTTGGCATGAGAACGTTCTACAACCACGGTTTTCTCTATCGTGTGCTCCTAGAATATCTCTGTGGGTCCTGTCTAGGCCGCCTGTTACGACACGAGTGTTACAATGTCTGCTATTACAAAGAAGCCCCTCGTATCATCGTTTTTCCCCACCTTTTGAATACTATGGTACCATTATCAGTGATGACAAGCGCTTATGATTATTTCATCGGATCCCCATTTCTACTGAGCCGAAGCTTCGAGCCCCGGTGAGCACTCCGCACTCACTCAATACCAAACGCATCTAAACGGTCCGTTACACCTCTTCCTACTCGGCGGATCTTCTCTCCCGGTCTTGGCGGCCTTCCTGGATGGTTGTGTGTTTCGATTGTTCGGCGTGCGGGGGTCGAGACGGATCGAGTGTGATCCTTTCCTCCTCTTCCTCCCTCTTTTGCTTTTTCTTACCTATCCACTTTTACTCCCACTACCCCATCCCTTGTGCCGACCATTCGAGGTGTCATCCAAGTGATAGACAGTTACTGGCGGCACTTTTCTCTTCCTTTCCTTTTCATAATCACTTACAGAGAAATTGAAGTATTTAGTTTCCTTTCTTCGATATTTAAGTAGTCGCCAGCCTTGAATTGTGTGTGTTGATTTTTCATTATATATTGAAGCAGTGCCCCAAGTTGAGCTTGCCTTAGAAAGTGCCCGCAAGCATTCAGCCAATAGTTTTCACAAAAATAAAGCAGGGGGTGGATGATATAGCTGCAGTAATGCTCAGTAGTTGTTTTGAATATTGTATTTACTTGTGCTGTCTTTTCCAAAAATCTCAATGCTATAAGAGCCGTTTCTTGAAGCCGTAATTTAGCTAAAGGTGGCCCTGTACACAAACTTATTTCTAAAAACTCATCATATTATCTTGAGCTGACGCCCTAAAACTACGATATGACTGACGCTGTATGATGGAGAGCTCCGGAAATTTCGACCACCTGGGCTTCCTTAAAATGCACTGGCATCGCGTAGCACGTGAGCTTCTGCCAATTAGCCTCCACCAAAATGTGAACGCCATGGTTGGGATCAAACTCGCGCTCGTCGGGTCAGCAGCCAAGCATCGTAGTCGGCATACCACCACGGCGATCTGAACCGAAAAAATGCGTAGAGAACTACAGACACTGTACAACTAGTAACACATGCAAATGAATAGAACACACTATAAATATGTTCATCATGACGCAAATATAAATGTAACTTATTATATGCGGATGAACAACAATTTAGGCAAGGCTCTCCTTGTAGTGTGCAGGTAGCAGCATTCACTCAACATTTGACCCTAGCATAGTCAAGTAACCCGTAATTAGGTGCATCTTGTTATATTTTCGTAAAGCGTATTACGTTGTGACTAGTGACCTAGCTATTATAATATTAAACAAATACATACTGAAGAAATAGTAGTTTCATCGATACCTCCATACCTTTCGCATAAACACGCCCTCAGGTCGCCATAGTTTCCTTGTGGTTTAACGTTAAATAATCATTGAGTTGAGTTCATCATTGATACAAAAGACAACGGGGATTGAACTCGCGACCTTTATGTTACACCCGAGGACGACGCTTTCCTCTTCCAAATGCTTTTCTAAAAGCGCCTCGAAGCTACTCTTCTTTTGCTGCATATAGTAGGCACCACCCCACCGGTTGGCACACTGCAATGCGACAACCTTCGATAGAGTATTTCTAAGGTGAAATCAAGAGCTGTTGCTCACCCGATAGAATATTGCTTGAGCTGCAGCGAAATACCTCGCCATTTTCTCAATGTAATGGTCCGTTTTTCATCTTAAGCGGGACATTTCGCTTGCAAAGCAATATTGTCGTCGCCTTGCGGCCTTGCTTTCTCAACCGAAACCGATGTCGAGTGCCCGAAAAGGTTAGTCAAAATCGCAATGATAATAATTCGCCGCTTTACTTACTTCGCATCTGCCACACAAGTAATCAATGCTAATAAGGAGGCTTTATAGGCCCAAGATGAATTTATTCCTTTTCTTATTGCAGTTGGTCAAAATATATACATGCAACACACTTCAGTACCTGTGCTAATGCTTGGCATTATGATTTTCATGAGCATTTTGGAGTTTCCAAGGGCTTCGGCGAGAAGGGTAAGCAATGATCACATTCTCGTGTCTGCCTTAATTCATTGTGTAAAACAAAAAAAAAGGTTGTCCCGCCTGGGTTTACGCAGAGTTGCCGCTAGGTGGAGCGGAAAAATAGCCAGCATTCCAGAAAAAAATAGACAGGTATTCATGTCTTTTTATTTTATCTTCAAGTTATTAGGCAAGTAAAACCGAAAAACCATTCGAAGTGCAGTTTTGGATGTTGAAGTATAAACAATGCCGTTTAAACGCCACATGTGTTACAGAGCTCCTTTCGCAGAGATTCCTATGTTGGTGCGACTGGGAGTGAAAAATCAGGGTTGCCCATGAGTGCGATTTGGAGCTACATTCAAACAAATAAATAATGAAAAACTACACCATAAGGGCGCATCAATTTGGGGCCTTCTGCGCATCAAGCAGGCTTTGAACCCCAGCGCAACACTATTGCTTCGAGCTGTGTTATAAATTGCCACGATCAAGATATCAGAGACAGTTTCAAATCGACGTCCAGGAGGCAATATTCTCTTCTTTCTCCACTTCCAAGTGATTTCACACTACAGTCGATGGCTCATACCCATTTACCTGTGACATTATTCCCTTTCCTCGAAAAGCATCGTCTCGATGCTGGTGATAAGCGTTGAAAAAAATGAGAAAGAAAAGAGGCTACTATGGAATCTAACAGCTGCGTCATAAGAAAAAAAAAGGGGGGGGGGGGAGGCTTGTGTCACAGAAGTACTGAATAAAGAAAGGAGTTAGGACGCAAGACACATCAAAAAGAAACAAAAGTGACAAAAAATACGTAGTAATTGCATGATAAGTCAGTACACGTTCGCTTTACGACGTGAGAAATATGGCTTGAGCCTTGACACATGCACCACATCACTTTGTGAAAACCGTCAGAAACGTCTTGATGTGCACTCAGGGAGAACTTTGTATGTAATTTCGCAGAGTCAGCGTTGAACTTTGTACGGGCCAAAGTAGCACCACAGCAACGTTTCAGAGTGACCACGCTGTCGGATGGGGGCAAAACCCAAATTTCATCGCCTGGTTAGAAGGCAACCACTCGGTGTGTAGGGTTGTAGCGGCGAGTCGGCTTTGGCGAGCCTGAATACGGCGTCAGGCGAGTTGACGGGCCTCCTCGGTGATTGATTGATATGTGGGGTTTTAACGTCCCAAAACCACCATATGATTATGAGAGACGCCATAGTGGAGGGCTCCGGAAATTTTGACCACCTGGGGTTCTTTAACGTGCACCCAAATCTGAGCACACGGGCCTACAACACTTCCGCCTCCATCGGAAATGCAGCCGCCGCAGCCGGGATTCGAACCCGCGACCTGCCGGTTAGCAGCCGAGTACCTTAGCCACTAGACCACCACGGCGGGGCGGCCTCCTCGGTGCGTTGAGCGAACAAGGCAGCGTCCGCGTTGAACATACCCAGGTTGTTGGGAAGGAGCAATGGGTCGAGCATTGTAGTGACCTCTAGACCATGAACTAAGCGAAATGGAGAGAAACCTGTACTATCTTCGACTGCTGTATCATAAGCGAAAGTTACGTAAGGGAGTATATCGTCCCAGTTCTTGTGATCAACGGCCATATACCTTGACAGCATATCTGCAATGGTCTTGTTCAACCGCTCAGTGAGTCCGTTTGTTTGGGGGTGATATCCCGTGGTTTTCCGATGTTCTGTACCACTTAGTCTCAGAACTTATTGAAACATTTCCGCGATGAAAAGCTGTCCCACGATCAGTAATTATCACAGCTGGCGCTCCGTGACGAAGTACGATGCTTGTGACAAAAACTAGGCGATTTCGGCTGCGGTAGCTTTGAGCAGGGCCTTTGTTTTGCTATAACGTGTTAAATATGCGAAGGTAACCATAATTCACAGATTTCCAGACGAAGACGTGGAAAACGGTCCGAGCAAGTCAATGCCAATTTGGTGAAATGGTGCTTTCGGCGTGGCGATAGGCTGTAGTAGGCCTGCTGGTCGTACAGGTGGAGTCTTACGGCGTTGGTAGTCACGGAATGTGTGGACATACTGCTTGACGGTCTTCGCGAGGCGCGGCCAGTAGTAGGAGCGGCAAATTCTTTCCAAGGTGCGCGTGTAGCCAAGGTGCCCGGATGAGGGTTCGTCGTGACAAGCATGTAAAATATCGTTATGAAGCGAGGTCGGCGCAAACAGTAGGTAAGTAACTTGTGTATGGTTGAAATTCTTCTTATAGAGGACTCTATCCCTGATGCAGAACGAGGCCAGTGATCGTGCAAAGTTTCGAGGAAGACTGCTTTTTGGGCCTTCGAGGTAGTCAATCAGCGGTCTTCGCTCCATGTCATCCCATTGTTGTTGAGCCAAGTCGGTTGCTGATACAGAGGAAAGGAATGTATCGTCTTCTTCAACGTCCGCGTTCGTACTTCCGAGTGGTGCACGTGAGACACAGTCAGCATCGGTGTGTTTGCGTCCTTATTCGTGAATGACTGTAACGTCATATTCTTGGAGCCGCAGGCTCCACCGTGCTAGACGACCGGAAGGATCTTTGAGGTAGGCGAGCCAGCATAAAGAATGGTGGTCGCTAACTACCCTGAATGGTCGACCGTACAAATAAGGCCGAAACTTTGTTATAACCCAAACAACGGCTGAGCATTCTTTTTCTGTTGCAGAGTAGTTTTTCTCTGCGAGTGATAGTGTTCGACTTGCATAGGCAATCACGCGCTCTACGCCATTTTGCCATTGAACCAGTACAGCTCCAAGTTCGACGTTTCTGGCATCCGTGTGTAGCTTTGTGGCAGCGTTCTCGTCAAAGTGACTATGTACAGGGGGGATTAGAGATGGTTTCGTAGCGTGTCAAAGGCGTGATGCTGATCCTGACCCCAAAAAATGGTATGCCTTCTTTTGTAAATTCATTTGGCGGTTCAGCGATTTTAGAAAAACCTTTGACGAAGCGTCTGTAATATGCGCACAGTCCCAGAAATTGGTGGAGATCGCGCTTGTTCATCGGGACAGGAAATGCGGCCACAGCTTTCGTTTTCTCAGGGTCTTGGTGAATACCAGCATGGCTGACAATGTGACCAAGAAAATTCAGTTCCTCGAAAGCAAAGTGGCATTTCTCAGGTTTGAGAGAAAGTCTAGCTGTTCGAATCGCCTGAAGAACTGTCTGTAAGCGCTGGACGTGCTGCTCAAACGTGCCCGAGAATACTACCACATCGTTAGGATAGACAAGACACGATTGCCATTTTAGCCCAGAAATAACTGCGTCCACCATTCTTTGAAAAGTAGCTGGCGCCGAGCATACGCCGAATGGAAGGACCTTGAACTCGTAGAGTCCATAAGGAGTAATGAAGGCGGTATTTTCGCGGTCGCGCTTATCAACAGAAGTTTTGCAATAGCCGCTGCGTAGATCCATGGAAGAAAAGTAACGAGCTTTGCGAATGCGTTATAGCGAGTCATCTATTCGTGATAAAGGATGCATGTCTTTCTTCGTGATCTTGTTTAACTTTGGGTAGTCGACGTAAAATCGTAAGGTACCATCTTCTTTCTTCACCAACACAACAGGAGACGCCCAGGGACTGGTCGATGGCTGTATGACATCGTCCTTGAGCATCTGCTAGACCTGTTGGCGTATAGCGTCTTGTTCTTTTGCGAGACCCTGTAGGCGTGTTGTCGAATGGGCTTCTCGGTAGGCTCTGTGATGATACGATGATTGGCAAGCGGTGTTTGGTTCACTTTCGAAGTCATAGCGAAGCAGTCCCGAAATCAGTCGAGTAGCTTCAAAAGACGTTTCCGTTGTGCGGACGGTAGACCCTGGTTTACGTCGAGTGTGCTTGCGAATGTCATGGCGGAATGGTCACACGACGAAAGGGCAGATAACGTTAAGAGACCAGGGACGTCGGCAATATCCTCAAGGTATGTGATCACAGTGTTTTTGGTAAGATGGCGATACTCCTCGCTGAAATTCGTGACTAATAGGCAAGCCTGCTTCCTGCTAGGCTGAACAATACCTCGGGCAACGCAGATTTCTTAAGCAAAAAGTAGGGACCAATTTCCTTCTGCAACTACAACATCAAGGACGCCTTGGTCACATTCAACGCTGATAGACAGGCTGCTGCGGGGAGGCAGAGTAACAAATTCGGCGGATACACGTAGGGCAGCCTTCGATAAATAGGTGTTCTCAGGTTCAGGATGAAACGGGTCCTTGAGCGACACCTGCAAGTCTCGTAGGTCGCGAATAAAGTCCGTGTTCGCGAATAAAGTCCAGTCCCAGAATGAGTGCACGGGGGCACACAGGCAATACGAGGAAAGACCCTGTGAACTTCGAAGCATGGACTCGAACACAGGCTGTGCACATTCCGGTTGGCGTGAAGAGGTGGCCCCCTACCGTGCGCAGCGGTGGTCCTTGCCAAGGGGTAGTTACTTTCCTCAGTTTGGATGCCAGGGCACTGCTCATAACCGAATAATCGGCACCAGTGTTGACGAGAGCCGTGACGACGTGATTATCGACGTGTAGGGGGATGTCGGCGGAAAGTCTTATGACTTTCGGGAACGACTGAAGAATCAGAACGGTCTTAGTCTGGTCTTTGCTTCGAGGGAGGCTCTTTGACAGTTCGTTGAGACGTGGATTCACCCCCATGAGCCATGGTTTCTAGTTTCCCCTCTGGGAACTCGGTGACCGGCCTCTGAAAGGAGCATAAGATGACGAAGAAAAGCTAGGAGACGTGGGGCGGCAAGGTGATGGTGATCGTGATTGGTGGCGTTGAGCAAAGCGAGGAGCTTGCTGGCCCGAAAGGTATGCTAAGATGTCGCGGGGATGCTCACCATAACGCGGGCACTGAGCATCAGGGTGGAAGCCATGGAGACCAAGTTGGCGGTACTGGCAATTGCGGTAGACGTGACCCGCTTCGCCACTGTGATAGCAGAGTGGACGTTTATCCAACGTACGCCACACGCTGGCATTTGTGGTGTTCTGTTGCGATCCAGACTATCGGGATAAGTGGGTGCACTCAGAAACCTTGAGGCGGGTGGCGGAGTCAAGAGGTGCCCTGGAATCGATGGCTAGCCTGATTCATTGTACGCATGATGGGATCATAGCATGTGGTGCAGGAGATCGCAGGGTGGCCGCATAAGTCAGCACAGGGGCCTCAGGCTTTGTTGGTGTGAGTGGGGTGACCACCCGCCTGATCCCATCTTGGATTAAATCTGCGAGAGCATTTGCAGGTGATTGGAGTCCCGCTGCTTGGAGTTGGCACAGCTCGTCCCACACGACACTTCTTATGAACTCCGCAAGGGCATGCTTCTCGCTGTCGGCCCCGATAGAGCATGCAGCAGTGGTGACGTCGTGGCGTTCATACTGTTACGACTGATGCTGGAGAGTACGCTTCATTGTGGTTGATTCATTATGAACTGAGCCACATTTGTCGGCGGATTGCGCACGAGTCCGGCGAAGAGCTGCTCTTTTACCCCACGCATTAAATGCCGCACGTTCTTTCCTCAGATATTTCAGGGTCGGCACGCTTGAAGAGTCGAAGCATGTCCTCTACAAACATCAAAACTCTCTCGTTAGGTCGTTGGTCCCGAGAGGAGATGGCCTGCTCCGCTCTATCCTTCCTTTGGGCGCTGCGGTACGCATCGCGAAACTGTCGGCTGAACCCTTGCCACGTCACACCGTGCATAGCAAAGCCATGCACGGTGTGACGCAAAGAAAGCCCCGTATAACGCAGCGACATATCGCATAGGCTTGCATAGGCATAGTATAGCATTGTATAGCTTATGCATACGACAGCAAGGGGTGTCAACGGTAAGTCTTGGTAAGCAGAAGGAAAAGGAGTGCAAGTGTAGATCGAAGCAGTCATCTGTAGTATATAATCACAAGAGGCGGCAAGAAGGAATGATATGAGGGCAAGAAGGAAGTACAGAGGGATATTGAAAGAGCAGCACAGCATAGCTGTGCATTGTACAGAATAGTAAGGGTTTGGGAAAGTAAGCGAGAGCGAAGAGCAACAAAAAAAGGAAGATAAATTACGGCCCAGCCATGCATACTATACTACAAAAAGGGGGTGAAAAGGAGAAGTTTGCATTTGAAGCGGAGATGTGACCATGAGGACAAAAGGAGGGTGGAGGGTGAGAGATGAGCATAGCTAAGCAGTGTATCATAATACAGCGGAGGGTGAGAGGTGAGCGTAGCATAGCTATGTAGTATAATATAGCATATCAAGAGGCTGAAGTGGATGTGAGGGTGATGAGCGGATGGGAGGGTACGCTGACGAGAAAAGATGGGTTACAACTACCTTATAAATTAAGGCTTCCTTCCCCCTATAGACACCAAATAGTCTTAGCGTTTTGAACGCCAGCACAGGGTTGCCATGAACCCGAGCTCGCTGAAAGGCACGCAAATCCCTGCTCAAAACCTCCTACTACTCTAATCTTAAGGGCTACTGCGTACAATTTTTATTGTTTCACAACTTCAGGTTGTTCAGAAAAATACGCGATTCAAAAATTGCTACTGAACTGGAGCTACTGTGAGTAAAGACCTGTTTATCTCTTCACTGTATAAATGAACCCTGTGATTGATCACGTTCTTAAAGCGGGAACACATAGCCGGCTGAACACATTTTCCTGTTGAAATAATTTATAGTTATTTGTTCCTATGGCCTGCTGGTTCAAACAGTTTTTATCCACTAATATGTTCCCGTTTTATATCGCATGTGCATTTAAGTTAGGCGCCACGTGTGTCTTTTGGTCGAGACCTGATTTAGGATTTCGGTTTCCGGACCTTTGTAAAGCATCAGGCCACAGCTTCTAGCCCTGTGATTTATTTTCACTGTATCTGGAAAAATAAAGCACTTGAATTTAAATTTGTTGTATTACGCGACTGTAGACTGCATAAGGGGTTGCACAGTGACAACAGTCGTGGTCGGGAAGTTGTTAAGGCAAGCTCATTGATTAGTGATAGAGACAATGCATTGTCTGCATATGATTTTTCATTCCCCGAATAGTGCGGAGTTAAAGTAAAGCGTCTCGACGTGACTTGGGGTGCTTGCAAATGACGAGATATGTACTGACTTTATCGCGAGAGGTGCCATTTTGGTTTCTCCTCTTGCGGTGTCTGGAGCCAGTAAGGAAAACCTTGGGCACATAAATGGAGGCCTTCATTGCCTGGCATACTTCCGAGGGCGGGAGCCCAGTTCATCAAAATAACCTGTTTAAATGATAATTTTTCTGTGAGGCACTATATTTAGAATGTTTGTATGCATTGAAGCGCTTCCTTACAGTTCACTTCCTCTCAACAACGCTCATGGTTTTCTTAACTATTTCTTTTACGCAAAAAGGCACATTTAGAAGCCTGGAACGTTGTTTTCAACACTAACAAGGTATTCTTGAATTGGATTTCGACGGGATAGTAAGTACCTTAAAGGGCAACTCACCTGGCCCCATACGAAATTTTAGTTAGACAGTAGAAGTTGTTAAGTGTCCGATAAGGAATATTTTGCGACAAAATTTTTTTGAATCGGTTCATCACGAGCGGAGAAAACAGGTTTTTTGAAGCGGCGCAAAATGAAAATGAGAAGAGGTGAGCTCGGAACCCTTGCCGCTGCTCCGTGTAGCCTTCGCAAGCGAAATCTCTTCCCCACCCTCTAAGGCATCCGACCAAGAGGTCACTTGCGCATGATGTGCACAAACAAGTCTAACCTCCAAGCACGCGAGCGGCGTTGCTTTGTTGACCAGCGTTATTTTGTGGTCTTCTGCCTGTTTCTGCGAGATGGTTTGGAAACGCTGCCATAGACGTGGTAGAGTAGATGAGCAGAATGAGTGCGCGAACGCGTACGAGCGTTCCACGACAGTTGTCTGCTCGATGCGCTGACCGCGGGGACACGAACGCATGCGAAACGCCGACACTTCAGCCCCGCATCTCGTTGCAATTCACACGATAAAAATGAAAAAAAAAAACACGCTCACATTCTCTCATTGCGTCTCTTTGCTTCTCTGGAGTTTTATTATTATCTTCAAGCAACGAATTATTTAAAATACGCATGCCATGTTAAAGAATTTTCGCCATATCACGTGCCATAGTTTGCAATGTCGGAGCAGAATCGTTTACGTAGAAGGCCAACATCACAGCATTGCCGTGTACGTAGGACCATTCATACGCGCACGTCATACCCTCATTCTCTGGAAGTGCGCCGGCAGAAGGGATGGGAGCAGTGTTGATCTTGAAATTTAACCCACTTCCGCGGCGCGTAACGTTGAAATTTTTGGCAGACGTGATCATGAACACCTCGTCAATGCAACGCGCTTGTCAGCTCAAAATTGCCAAACCATGTGAGTGGCCCTTTATTGGCATCGTGAACCAGTGTTTCAAATAATCTTCAAACGACCTTGGTATGGGAGTTAATTGCCTCAAGGATCAATTACGTCAAACATGTTCGAACTACTCAAGCACGAGCAGAGCTATAGGAATTCGTCGGACGCTTCAAGCGCTTCCTCTTTTCTTCCATTCTGATGAGCGAGATAGCAAGTACACAGGGAGGGATACCAAAAGCAAAAGAATCTACGTTGCTTGAGCACCATGGCCTTGACAGGTGCTACAAAAAGCGATCGCTCTCTCCTTGCGTTGTCCCCATGTGCACGGATGTTGCTACTGTGTAATTTTAGCACAATCTAAAGTACAGTGACCGGGACATAGCAAAAAACCCATCTTGCTCAATAACTCTGCGTGATGTGTCAGATATAGGCCAATAGTAGCAATCTGTTGTGCGACGTACAATTGTATGTATGACAGTCACCCTAAGAGTGAGCAGAGACCTCTGTGTGATTAGGAAGCTGGCACACCACCCTGAACTTGTCAATTCTCCTTACCACGCGTAATTGCAAGATTTTTCATAGCCGTTTATAGCAGTGCCCACTTTCAACTTGATGAGCTTTCTTACCATTCACGAGGGCTGTTCTACGACCCCCATAAAACACACTTATCAGATAAGTTATGGCTAGAATTACGTGTGACTCACGATCATTCTTATCTAATAAATGTGTCCGTAATGTGTGCAATGGCAATGATGAACACCCACTAACTGTTTTCTCGTTCGCTGTGAGAGTTCGAGGCCCATGGTGATTGAAGCTTCCTATACAGTATTTCACCCTGGTTTAGGCACTAAAGCCCGCAGATTGATGGTATCACAATCTACTGACCAATAAGTTTCATGCATAACTGATATGCGTAACTCAGCGAAGGTAACTTGACATCGGTAATTGCTAGAAATATACTAGTAAGTGCATTAAGTTCACCCCTAAAGTAATTCTCCCTGGCAGTCCTTACAGCAGCACGAATGAATGAATCATTTAATTACTTAATTACTTAATAAATAATGACTTATTTATAAGGTGATGACGTCATCACTCAGTAATTTTTGCTAAAAAGATTAAATATTTTGTTTACCCTTCATAATATTGAACCTGGTTAATGTTTTAGTAGGCCTTGTGTGTACAGACGGTGCTGGTGGTAGCAATTTCTTACGTAATTTTTGTTTTTTCCTGAACTTCTGTGTATAAAATTGGCAGATCCCACGTACAGTGGGAATCAACGATACGAGAAGCACGAATGAAAAATGTTGACATGTAACTTGAAAATCATCAAAACTTTACGAGGCGCCGATAAATTATGCCGTACAAGGCTTGCATATCAAGATTACCACGCTTGGACGGGTTATTTACCTTTGTAATCTATCCACGTCACCTGATACCAAATTTGGTACATGTGGAGCTAGCGAAACGGCGGCTAGCGTGCTATGAGCGTCTCATATAGTTCAAAATTACATGACACGCATGCCATGAATACAATGTTTGTACGTGTCATTTACATTCGTCGTCCATTCACGTCACGTAATACCAAATTTGGTAAACGGGTAACTAGTGAAACGGCCGCGCCCACTATCAGCGTAACATAATGTCATGTTTTACATGACACGCATATTATAATCATTATGGTCGAACGTGTCATTTTCTTCGTCGTCTATTCACGTCACGCAATACCAAATTCGGTATGTGTGGAGCCAGCGAAACGGCTACGAGTGCATCATGAGCGTGGCATGTGGTCATGTTGTTACATGACACGCATGTCATGATTACCATGTTTGCACCAGTCACATATCTTCATCGTCTATTCACTTCCCGTACTGCCAAACTTGATATATGTGAAGCTCGTGAAACAGCGGCGAGCGCACGTAGCGTTGACGCGCCCGCACGCTGGGTGCAGTGACGCTGCGCTAGCAAAACAGGAACGCTCTATAGTCTGATTCTAGGCGCAACCAGCGTCTGGCGGTGAGGCCTGGCGGCAACCGGTGCGAAATGGGACATGCTGCATTTCGCGCCGCCGATGTTACCCAGACAGCACCGCGTCTGCCTAGCTTCGTGACGGAGGGACGCTGGGCGCGCTCAAACGCGCATGCCCCAAATCAACGCAGTGCGCCGCGTGCCTGTGAGCATATGCCAGGCAGATCGGCGCCTGGCGTAGCATCGCCAACATTTAGCATCGCCAGCGTGACTTGACGAAACGAATGCCGGCATGCATGTGCGCTTGGTCACGTCACAGTGTATTGGCGTCTTGAGTGTGTCATGTACAAGAAATGCAAGTCATGATGATCATGTTTGGACGTGTCATTTACATATGTCATCCGTTCGCGTGACGTAATACCGAGTTCGGTACATGTCAAGCTAGCGAAACGGCTGCGAAAGCATCATGAGTGTGGCATTTAGTTATGTTACATGACATGCATATCATGATTATTCTGTTTGCACCAGTCACATACCTTCGTCATGCATTCACGTCCCGTAACACCGAATTTGATGTATATGAAGCTAGCGAAACGACTACGACTGTGCCATGAGCATGGCCTGTAGGCATGACTCATGACTTACATGACATGTCATGATTTCTACGTTACGGTCTGTCTTTTGCGATCATCATGCAGTCCTGTCATACTATGAAACTTTCGCAGCATGTAATGCGAACGAAACCACCGCAAGAGCAGCAAGACCATGAAACAAAAATCATGATATTTATTACATATATGCCATGATCGTCATGGTATGACTAGCCAGTTATGCTTGTCATATATTCATGTTATGCCACACAAAATTTTGCATTGATACAAACAATGAAATGGTCAGGAGTGCTAAAACTCATAGGTGGATAGATAGATAGATAGATAGATAGATAGATAGATAGATAGATAGATAGATAGATAGATAGATAGATAGATAGATAGATAGATAGATAGATAGATAGATAGATAGATAGATAGATAGATAGATAGATAGATAGATAGATAGATGCTCTCAAGGTCGCCGAACTTCGCTAAGAAGTGCTTTCCTTTCAATATGCATCAGTCCGTTTTTCTTCTTTCTCCGAACAGTGCGCAAGTTACATCGACTGCTGCCAAATTTACACGTGTGTAAATTTTACGTGTGAATACGACTACGCAACGCCTCGTTCAGTCGTTACGGATTTAGTGACTACACCTCTATAACTTCATGGCTACTGGATATGTTGCAATGAGATAACAGTACAATTCATTTAAATGTCGCAAAATCACTATAGAGTGCTCTTTTTTACTAGTTTTTAAGTTCACGTTCTTTTTACGTACAAACAAAAGCATCATTTTTACAAAAAAGCCACTTATAACAATACATAACGCTGGATTTCATAAGTATATTAACACTTAACAGTATCTAGCTTAAGCATTAATAATACAGTAGCAAGTGAGTTAGTATTTTCTGCAAAACAGAACCTAACTGGTGCTGGGTCGTACATGATTCGGATCATAACAAAACCAACACCGCTGTTTACTCTGATATGTCTGTGCCACATGAACAGCGCGAAGCGTGTTTTCCAAGAATGTGAACGGTCGAGCACGTTTTGCAGCAATGTACGTTCATATCTGTTTCAAAGCTCCAGCTATTTTGGCAAAGTCAATGCGACATCATTTACAGATACCTAATTTTTTCTTACATAAACTAGTCAAAATTACTTGCCTTTCATCTCGATTAATTGTTTCTTTATCGCTCTCATATGCGACCGCATATACGAAGCTTGCCAAGGCAAAAATATATAAGTATATTCTCTCTCGTAGATTGGAACTAAGACTACGTCTAGGTATGTAATCAATCTTAGCCTCTCGTTCAGCGGGGTCTATAGATTTAAATATAACGTTTCCCCGCAATGGCACTCGTTCTACAACACTACAATGCTTCCAAAGTAACACTTTTCTTTCAATTTAATTTTTAACTGTCCCATATTGTGCTTCTATAAATTTTATAAGAAACTATTCGCTCTCCTCGTGCTCTCAAGCTGCGTTACTATTGGCTCTCGTTCAGTAGCATCTTGCGTGAGAAGACACGTGGAGCTTTGGATCACTCCCCAACTGCAAAAAACGTGCTATAACGAGACACTAAAGTGGGAAAATTTGTACTGTCTTCATGTAGTGGATTAGTATGCTTTTTTGTTAGTATTGTGGTTTGTAGCAAAGGCTGTGAAAATCCATCTGCTGCGACCTTTTATTACTAGAAGGTGATAAAACTTCTTTAGGGCCAGCGGACGTACGTTCCACATATTGCCCGATTTTCTTAGCCAAGCCAAATGCCCTCTGTTTCAAAGAATATTTATTTATTCGTTACATTATTCAAGAATTCCTTCAGACAAACTCAGAAGAGTAAATGTAGCTAAAGAATATAGACGCTACAAATTTAGAAAAGATATTGGCGAGCAATGTAAATATAAAGAGCAGTGAAAGTCAGGGAAGAATGAAGTGCTAAAGTAGCCAATATGCATTAATATTGTCTCACAACATACGTTTACGGCAAGCAAACCACGCAGGCGAAAATGACCTCCTTGTGAAAGTGATAGTAATAAAACCATGAAAATTATCGTCTTGCAGCATACGTATAGAGCAAACGAAACCAAGCAGGCAAAACCAACCCACCTGCGACAGCGATAACTCATGAAACTGAAATGTCACAAAATAAACGTGGAATTACACAATTGGAGAGCGAGGGAGCGTAATTTGGCTTGTACAAAAAGTGTTTAATATAAGGTTCCACAAAACCAATACGCAATGACACAAATGAAGTGACATATGCCACATTTGTAAAAACAATAGAAGGTTAAAATGGCTCGAATAAACAAAACTTTTCTTAGTCTCTCTCTGAGGCTTGGATAGGTCTTGGAAATCACGGTTATTCCAAAGGCTAACGGCTATTGGAAGAGTGGAAAAGCTAACACCCGTTTCCACAAACTGACCTTGGCCTTGCCTCAAGTTTTCCTCAAGTTTTTGTACGCTCTATATGCGTTATAAGGGCACAAAAATGGTAACTAGGCGAAAGATCACAAGAAGACTGGTTCGTTAATACCAACCTACTTAGTACACCAATCTCATTAAAGGCTCACAGCCGATGAGAAAAACTCGAGGTAAAGCTGAGTATGGTTTGTGAATACAGACCTAAATTTACGAGTATACCCAGAGAGGTTCATGACGCTTAACCTATTGTAGATTCTTGAGACCTATTCTGAGGTGTTTTAAGCACGCTGAAAAGTACATTGTGCTATACGCGTGTATAAATAGGTGCCTGCTGTTACGATTAGCGTGTATTCATGCTTGCCGTGATTTGCATCCGATTGTACTTGATACAATATTATGGTAGCTGTAAAAACAATAGCCGCTTTGATTAAAGGGGCTTTATTCAGGCAGTCTTCATCTGGCGTACTTCTTAGATGCTATGCACTCACCAACCACCACATTATAGCAATAGTGGCTATAAAACTAAGGTTCTTCCATTGCTGGGAAACAAACTCTTCTCATTTGGCGCCCGAGGCGCATCACCCGACGTCGTATAGCAAAGTGGGAGAAAGAAAAGTACTGCCGCTATGCAAATGGCGGCGGTTGACTTGCTGCTCGCTTGAGGAGGAAGTAAAAACGCTGGGGAAGTTCTAGTAAGGCTTACAAAATCTTATATTTACCGACTGTACCGACAATACGCAGTTACGAACCTAAATGTTGCAAAAAAAAAAGAAAATAATCTGGAAATGAATCGTCTTTTGTGGGGAACCCTACGGGATTCGGCAGAGCTGGCGGTGCCTAATGGCTTAAGCACGGTTCAAAACGCCAGGCAGAACTTCGGGGCCTCTTTTTATTTCCTCGGTGCTCTGCCCTTTCACAACGGTCGGCGAATGGTTGCCTGTTTGTCCTCTAATAGGACCGTACACTTGGCCAATCAGAAAGAAGCCACAAGGACGCCACTTTCGTGCACTTGCGAGGGCTTATGCCTTTGCCCCAAATAACACAACCAAAATGTGAGTAAAACAAAATGACATGGAAGTCATAGAAGCAAGGGCAACCTCAGTGGGCGCACAATTATCTAACACAAAGCTACGCATTATGAGATTTGCGGCCATAAGAATGGCACACTTAGTCATACGTCAACTTCTTGCGGACGGGACAGTCATCCGCCTACCTCTTCGTCACCCGCGGGGGATTGGTTCCTTTGTCTTGGGTTAACAGAAACTAGAAGTACTCGGTAGTCTGAGGCACCGCAGCACTTCGCATGGTGCCATGCAGGCAACGCATTTTCTGTGTGGTCAGGACTGACACTGACTGAACGTCGTGAAGATAATACGGCATGCCGAAGAAAATTCAGCGCATGGTATGCCCCCCCCCCCCCCCCAAGCTTCCCGCACAATTTAATAAAATTAAACCAAAAACTGCTGCACAACCACTTATTGCCGCTGGCCTACAGTGACGAAGAACCCGCCCATGTAAGACCAATGACCTATCTGCTTCTGCAGTGGCGTACGAAGTAATACCGTTTCATGATGACAAGATGTGGACGGCATACGCCATTCACACCAAGGCCTACTTGGAAGAAAAGGACATCGTGGAAGACGGACGCGAGAGAACGCTGCTCATGTCGGCTCTCAGTTCAAGGTGAATCGGCGTTCTCATTCGATGGTGCGCTCTTCATTATGCGAACCAGTTTCTTCATGAAAAAGCAATTAACGTTTGCGAGGTTTCTATGATCCTCACCAGAGCGAAATTGCAGAGAGTTTCAGATTACCCCCTTGTGTCCAAAATAAAGGCAAATCCGTCCAGCAGTTCATTGTCGATATCCAACAACTTGCCAACAAATGCAACACTGGCGACATGTTTGACCGATTGTGGCGGCAAAAGACTGTATGCGGTATCCGAAACGCAGAGCTGCAAAAAGCAATACTACATCGGTGAAGTGTGACCTTCAGGTAAGCTGAGAGCATGCTGCTCGCATCAGAGGTGGTTGGTCAAGGCATCCAGTTTATGATAGACGTTGGCTTGAAGACTGAAACAATGCTGCATAGGCTAGCTGACATCGGGCCAACACGATGCACAGCAAGCAAGTTAGCAAAGAGTGAGGAAAGTGTGGAAACATCACCCAGTCGCATCAAGCTCACCCGTACAAAAATGCCGGATGCTTCCAGTGCAGAAAAAAAGAGGCATATATCCGTAGCCTACAGGGCAAACGGCAGGAGAGAGAGCACTTTTCTGTTAACCGGAAACACCGAAAAAAAAACGAGGCCTCTACTGCTCAGCTGTTCACAACCAGCGAAGGTAAAGCGTCGTTGACGGACAGCGAAATCATCTGTCCCGTGCGACGTAAGTTACGCTGCGGAGGGATTGACCTAGTTATGAAAATTTACACCAGGCCACTGGTATGCGTAATACGCTGGGTCGTGTAGAACAGGTACCGCAAGAAGCGGATCGAAATCAAGGAGACAGGTCTGAGGTTGTAGCCTGGGAGTGCTGCCTGTCATTGGTAAGCTCACGCTGCCAATTTTTAACGACGGCCAGACCCTGACTCCATGACCGATTTTCACCATTCAAGGGCCTCCTTTATGTGGCCTTAACCTCATTCGAGCCCTAAGGTGTTCCTGTTCTAAGCCTCAGCAGTGCCAGCTGACAAGATAACAACGAGCTCGAAGCGATTTTGCCTGAGTATGGAGACGTTAGAATCGGTACTGTTATAGGTTCTGTCTGTTCACGTCTAATGCAAAGGAACAGCTTTTGCGAAACTGTTCAAGGCGTACCACTGTCGTAAGCAATGGTAGACAAGGTCATGGAAGATCTGGAAAGGTTAGTGAAGTCTGGAGTGCTTTTTCATGTCGCTCACTCTGAATGGGTTAGGTGAGTTGATTGATTTGTTGATTGCAACCCACGTACCATGGGGGATCAGCCATGAAACGAGTGCGGCCATGCTATATAGAAGAATTTGTTCATGATGCTCAAATTGTAGGCAATAGCATTTTTGAAATCACCTATTGATACATAAATTCAGAAGAAAAAGAAAAAAAAAAGAAAAAAGACAAATTTTTAATTGATTATGCTTATATTTTCTGCCTCAAAATCAAACTTATTTCAATTAATAAACAGAAAAGCATAATTTTTTGAAAAATATGCTTCATAAAAATGAAAAGTTAGCATCAGTGAACAGTAAAGGTCATGTATATGCAGTTATGACAGCCTGAGTTGCTGGAGAGGTGTCTTCAAGGTGAAAGCCATGAAAATTTACCAATAAATCTTGTTGTTTGGGAAGGGGCACCGAAAAAATGTCTTTGTTGGGCTTCACAGTTCAATGAGACATTGGATAATTCATACTTGATGTAATCACGGCACTATCGCACTTGCCACCGTTTTAAAATTCTTAGGTTTGAAACATAGCCATACCGAAGTCAGTTTGCTGAAAGAGAGTGACCGCAATCAACGATTTGCTGGCACGGCCACAAGAAGTACACCTCCAAGATTAGGCAACGCAAGCAAGACGACAGGCTAAAATGCGAGAAAATGACTTTGACAACGGCTTACAAGCTGGTGGACAATAAATAAGGTTACTTCAAAGTGTCTGTGTCCAAAAATGTTCACATTTACTCTATTTTCTTACTCTTGGGTCAGTTATCTCAAAACCACGTTCTTTTTATTTCTGAGATAGTTATTTTATTATGTTTCAAGATAACCACTTGATAACGAAGTGTTATCATCTGAATTAGTGTAGACAACTACAGCAGCAGAATCAAGGTTAATCACTTGGTACTTATTGTGTTGCAAATTTATAAACGTTATTATTCAGTAAAATACGGTACTAGTAAAACAATTTCACCAATAAATATCGGTGTGAGTCAGATTTCACTGCTTCTGCTTCAATGAAAGAATTCCAAATTTCTCGCAAAAGTATCATACCCATTACACCAAAACCTCTTGTAGTTGCTGAAAAATCGGTTCATCAACAAGATCGAAAGCGCACAGGAAGTACAGGGCCGACTCCATATCCTTAAAGAGCCCCTTAGAATTAGTTTCTTACCTATTTTATTTATTTGTAGAATACTGCGGACAAAAAGTCCAAGCAGGGTGAGCATATATGAAACACACTAAATAACAGAATGAAGCAAGGTCGCAAAGCGTTTTTTACACAATTTCTTTGCTATAAGACAGAGGGGTTATGACTTTTTTATAAAAAAGTAACAGTTGAACAACAAGGTGATAATACAATTCAAGGAAGTCATCGAAGAAGAGTATTTACACAAATGGTCAAGGGCGTTGAGGAAATGCTTCGGTTAGTTTGTTCCAATCATCTATTGTTTGTGGGAAGAAGGAGTACCAAAAAGTATCAGTCCTTGCGAAGATTGGCGTTAGGGAATGAGTATAGTGGTGTCGAGTGGGTCTGCTTAACAAGGGGGATACGTATGCTGTGGTGTCTACGGGTAGCCTGTGGTTCACTATGTCTGAAAGAAACTGTAGCCGACTTTTTGTTCTTCGAATTTGTAATAGTCCTATACCATTTGCCGTTAATATTGCAGTGGGGGAGTCGGTTGACATAAATTCACTATATATGAATTGTACTGGTTTTCTTTGAATTCTTCCTAGGTGTTGAACGTTAATTTTTGTGTGGGGATCCCAAACTATGGAGGCGTACTCAATTTAGGCCTAATTAAGGAAAAGTAGGAGAGAAGTTTAACACTAGGCGGAGCAGTCTTGAGCTTGTGGCGGAGAAGGCATAATTTACGGAAAGCGGCAGAGCAGATATTATTTATGTGCAAATTCCCGGATAAGGTACTTGTTAACGTCAAGCCTAAGTATTTATAGGAGGCTACTTTAAGTAAAGGTGCTGCAGCTAAATTGTATGTGTAGTCCAATGGGACGTTTTTGCGCGTTATGGGGAGATACACACATTTGTTTGCATTATGAAGCATTCCCCATTGTTCACACCATTTGGATACATTGCCTAAGTTAGTATTAAGATCACATTGGTCACTAATGCAGGTTACATCTCTAAACAAAACACAATCGTCAGCAAATAAACGAATTTGTAGTGGGGTGCTAATTACATTGACAATGTCATTAATGTAGACCAGAAACAGAAGGGGGCCTAGTACGCTCCCCTGCGGAACGCCAGAAGTCACAGGAAGGCAGTCCGATTGTTTTTATCCTACCTGAACATATTGGTTGCAATTGAGTAGATAAGCTGAAATCCAGGAGATAAATAATTCTGGTATACCAACTAACCGAAGCTTTATAATTAGTTTATCGTGTGGAACTATGTCGAATGCTTTACTGCAGTCTAAGAATATTACATCAATTTGGCCGTTAGCATCAAGACAAGCTGCAAAGGTATGAACAATAGTAACCAATTGTGTTGTAATAGAAAATCCTTTTCGAAACTCATGTTGATGATTTGTTAAAACTGAGCGTTCTTCTAAGAAATCATTTCATTTATGAGATATTATGTGTTCGATAAGCTTACAGCATGATGATGTTAAGGAGATCGGACGATAATTTTGCAGTACTAGGGGGTCACCTTTCTTGAATATAGGAACTATTCGTGCCGACTTCCTGTCATCTGGCGATTCCGCTGATAACAGAGAGACTCGAAAAATGACGAGTAAGTATTTTGCAACAGACTCTGCAAAGTGAGGCAGAAATATGTTGGGGATATTGTCGGGACCGCAAGAAGTCTTAGTCTTTGAGTTCAAAAACATAGCTACGACACCAAAATAAGAAATAAAGTTTACATTTGCAGCATTGTCCGCATTTATGACAGATTGGGAAGCACTAGGAGTAGAAAATATACTATGAAAATAGTCATTGAGGTGTTGAGCAATGGCAGCCTCTTCAGATACCATTGAACCATTGACAAAAACCTGTGATATGGGTTTCTTTTTTTCGCTAATATAGTTCCAGAACTTCTTTGGATAATTTTTTATGAAGTTTGCGAGTGACGTATTGAAGTAGTATTCCTTCGAGGTGTGTACGGCATGTGCAAGCTTATCTAGAGCGTCAGCTACAACTTTGGGGTCAGCATGCTTTTTCTTTATTCCTTTAACTTTACGCTTGAGATGAATGATGCTTCTCGTCATCCAGGGTGTATGTTTAGGCACCTTTTTACGTTTAGACGGTATACATTTTTCGATGCAGTGGAAGCATATGCGTTTAAATTGGTCCCACACTCTACAAACATCGGTAGCTACAAAATCTATCAGACAGGTTTCTAGGTGCTCGATAATGCAAGCATCATTGGCATGTGTATAGTCTTTCACACAATGAAAGGACAAGTTGGCAGTTTCTGAAAGCAATACCAGAGGGATAGAAACTGACACAAGGTAGTGATCAGACAGCACTTGCTCAATTACTACGGTATGTGTACTGAAATCACGGGGAATAAATACCAGATCTAAGATAGACCTAGCAGTACCCTGATAATGCGTTGGTTCATGAACGAATTGTACCAAATTATGTGCGAGCATGATGTCAAACACTGCATTTGCATTGCTGATATTGGCTGTAAAGGTTTCAAAACGCTCCCACTCTACTCCGGGGAGATTGAAATCGCCAATCAAAAGAACTTTGTTGCCATGGTATTTAGACATGTGTTCCTTTAGTTTTAATAGGTATTCAAGAGTTGAGTTCGGCGGTCTATATAATGCGCATACGATGAATGAGTGGCCCCACAAAGTTACTTTAATACAGATACATTCAAGCTCCGGTACATCTTCCAACAAGACAGCATCAAATTTTTGTTGGATCAGGACGGCCACACCATCTCCCCTTGATTGCCTGTCCTTACGAAAAGCCGTATAGGAAGGTGGAAAAATGTCGCCATCATCCACCTGTTCATGTAACCACGTCTCAGTTATAACAGTAATGTGAGGATTGTACTGCAGTAATAGGATTTCGAGGGGTTCGGTTTTATTCATAACACTGTGGGCATTCAAATTAAGTAGACGAAGTTGCTTGTGCGCATGCACATTACGTCAGGTTTTAGACTGTTGGGGTGCGGTGTTCTTGTAACCGGTCATTTTTACCCGCTTATTTTGCACCTCGTCCCAAAAATACATATCCTTATCGATCTTTAGTTTATCGTGTATCAGGTTGATTCTTTTCCCTTGTTCTATCCCGGCCTTTGCGCTGTGCCAGAGCAGACTGCGTTTTTTTAGCGTTGATTTTGAGTAATCATTCTTAACAAAGATATCTGAGCCCTTCAGTTTGCTTGCGTTTTAGGGGCGAAGCTCCTTATAGCGGCACCCGTTCGTCCCGCGTCCCGTAGTCGTATGTAACCAGTCTTACGCTTTGACTTGCAAGGTGGTGCCAAGTATAACATTTTGACCTCCAAGGTGGTGCCGGTGAGAGATTTCTTCCGTGCGTTGTTTAACAATAAAAAATAGTGCTCAATGTACACGCCAATGACTGCTAATGGGGAATGAGAGGCAGGAGCATTCGGCTTTTAGTCAATGCGCACGCTGCGATCCCCTTTAGCAGCCATTGACTTGTACAATGAGCACTATCGGACAAGAAAGGTTTGCTACATTATACTCGCTGGGTGTAGCCTCCTTAGGTTCAGAAAGGTTTAGCGAGCGTTGAGCCGCAGGGCCATGAATACATGAACTAGTATATGCTATGAATGAATTCGAGGTGGTTAAAGGGGGGAAGCAGACACGAAGCACAAGCCGTAGGAAATTAAAAGCTGAATCCTCCTGTCTCTCATTTCACATTAGCATTTACTGGCATGTACATTGAGCACTATCTGACAGGAAAAGGTTGCTACGTTATACTGCTGGGCCTAACCTCCTTGGTTTTAGAAAGGTTTAGCGAGCATTAGGCCGCAGTGTCATGAATACAGTGAACTAGCATATACCATGAACTCAAGGTGGTTGAAGGTGGGAAGTAGACCCGAAGCGCAAGCCGTAAGAAAGAGTGCGTGTGCCACCTCTCGTTTAGTCCTTGGAATGTCCACTGAATAGCGGTGCTTCTATATGGGGAATATATAATAAAAAGATACGAGATGATGGGGCTTGGAGTGTTGAATAGATGGACGAACGGACACACAGGCAGATGCATGGATGGACGCATGAACGGAGGCAAGGGCGGATGCATGAACGAACGCAGGGACGGGCGCACGAACAGACGCATGAACGGTCACACAGACGGACGCATGGACGGACGAATGCTTCACCCCACTCTCCATCATTCACTCCGTGGATATGCTGCAAACATTTTTCATTATCTCTTTTTTTTCTGTAAAGTCTTGCAGATACACTATTACAGGCCGCTTTCCTACGTGCTTACCCAGTCGATGAATACGCCCTACAGATTCAGATTTAACCTGAAGTTTTCCTTAAAAGAGACTCTTCACGACCTTGTTATTTAGTTCCCCTTCTGATTCTGCTGAGATCTCAGGTATTCCATGAATAATTACATTTAAACGTCTGCTGTGGTCTTCAAGGCCTGTTAGCTTTTTAGTTTGAAAAGACATTGCGTTGTCACAGAACGAGCGCTAAAAAAGAGCGCGCCGCCAAATCCTTGCGACAACGGGCGGGAAAAATGCCGCGAGGTAAAAAAGAAAAAAAAAGAAAGCAAACACCCAAGGCTCCCGGGCGCGCGCTCTCCCCGCAGAAGCATGGCTTCACAGACGAACCTCCTCACCCCACATCGGCGGCCCAGCAAGGCCGCGACTTTTCTAGAACGAAGGAGGCGGGGTCAGACCGAGTGAATCATCCTCCGGAGAGGGCAGTCGAACCGTCTCGTGCCTCTCCCCAGCCTCGCTGCGCATCGCGCCGACGAAATGAGAAGAACGTTCTGGAAGGTGGCGCGGAAAGTATTTAATCGAGCGGCCGAGACGAGAAATCAGGAGAAGACGGAAAGTTAGCGCCGGACCGCGTAGGAATTCCGCCGTGTAGTCGGCGAAGGTTCTGCCCGTAGTGACAGAACAGGAGGAGACGGAAGTGAGCGCCAGAGTGCGTAGAGATTCCGCCGTGTAGTCGGCGAAGTTTTGGTCCGTAGGGACGGCTCGAGCTACAGGCAAGAGCGTGGGTTTACCGCTATCGAGCGAAGACGCGGGCAACAGCTGCGTGTGTGAAGCCGACGTGTTCCGGCGAAGAAGTTTGAAGCTTGGAGAGTGGCCATTTGAGGACGCGAGGTTTCCTGGAAGAGAAACTTCGAGAGCTACGGAACGACAACAACGCTGGACTTTGAGTGAGTGATTCTCGGAAGAGTATCATTCAGTCTTTTGTTCCAAGGACTTTGGACTGAATAGGTTTTCTATCGCTTTAGTCCTTAAGTGTCTTGGTTGTTCAATGCATGCGACTGCATTGTAGTGCGTATTGTTGTCCGTGTCCGTTGTTTCAAGTGTGGCTGATTGTATTGTGTAGTACGTTGATTGATTGATTTGATTGGTGACATATTGTATGGAACTAGTGTGGAGTGTGCATTTTTGTGTATTATTTTCGATCTGCCATTATTGAGAATATAATTTGTTTGTTTATCAACTCTCGGCTCTGTCTTGTTCTTTGGGCCACAGCCGGCGTCCGCTGGCGCACCAATAAGGACCACTTCTAAATTGTCCACGCTTTCGTGGTGCGGTTCGGGGGGCCGATACTTCGGCTCTTGGAATTAGCCCGGCGATCGCCTCCCTAATAAACGGGACAGGTGTGACAATTAATCTGGCGTCCGCGAATCAGGACCTTTTGGTGCACAGTGTGTCCAAAGTAGTGAGAAATAGCCTCGAGTTGTTGATAGTGCTATCGGAACGATTTTGTGTGTTGTTCAGTGTTCTCGTTAACGAGTGCAGGGGAGTGTTCCGATAGACTGATTTAGGCAGATACTTTTTGCACGCGGCAAGGTTTTATTTGAGAGTTGCGAGACACCATGGATCTCGAAAAGTTAGTTGCTCTGGGTGAGAAGATGGGTCTTTCTGGCGCCGAACTACGGAAGTGGGTCACCCAGAGGGAAAAAGAAGAAAAAGAGAGGGTCAAAGAGGAAAAGGCAGCTGAGCTGGAAAGAGAAAAGCTGGCGGCTGAGAGGGCGAGAGAAGAAAGAGAAGCGGAGATGGCTGAAAGGGAGCGGCAGCGGCAGCACGAGATGGAACTCGAGCGGCTCCGTTTGCAACAGCGAAGTGAAACTCCCGTCCAAGCTAGAGTTGAAAGCAGCGAACGGGAAGATCACGGCTTCCGCTTGAACCCAAGCAAGCTGCTCGTAGCGTTTGATGAAAGGAAGGACGACCTAGACGCGTACCTCCACAGATTTGAGACGATTGCGAGGAGCCAGAATTGGCCGGAACAGCAATGGGCAACTGCTTTGAGCACCTGCTTGAGTGGTGAAGCGCTCAGTGTGTACGGTAGGCTGACGCCGACCGATGCAGCCAACTACGCAAAGGTGAAAGCGGCTTTGTTGAAGCGATTTAGATTCACTGTGGAAGGATTCCGGGACAGATTTCGGACAGGAAAGCCAGCTGATGGTGAGACAGCTACGCAGTATGCCGCCCGACTTTGCCATTATTTCGACAGATGGATTGAACTTTCAGGGACAGCGCAGGAGTACGATGAACTTAGAGAGCTGCTAATTAAAGAACAATTTCTTACTAGTTGCCACCCAAGCCTGTCACTGTACCTAAAAGAGAGGAAGGCTGACTCACTTGAAGACATGCTCGAATTGGCTGATCAATTCTTGGAAGCGCAAGGTGGCACTAATTTGGCCAAGGTCAAGAAGGATTGTCCCGATGATTCGAAGAAATTGGTTCCCGAAGAAAAGAAGCGTGCACCAGAGAGCATTCCGCGGTGTTTTTTGTGCAACCGAGTGGGTCATCGCGCGAAAAACTGTCGAACGATCTTTACGAGCCCTACGGTAGTGAAATGTTTTAAGTGTGGTCAGACTGGACACAAAGCAGACGCTTGTCGGAACGGAGTGAGTCAAACTCACCAGGTATCCTGTGTGCAAGTGGCACCGAAATCCGATAATAATGCCGTCACCGATGGATTCGTAGAATTGAAAAATGGGGAGAAAATTCCTATTGTTGGTGCTGTAATGTCAAAACAGTCGACCGGTGTTACGAAGCGAATGCCAACGCTGCCTGGAAAAGTTGCGGACAAAAAGATTACGGTGTTAAGAGATACCGGTAGCTCCACTGTTATCGTGCGGAGAGATTTGGTACGGGAAAGGGAGTTAACAGGCAAAACGAAACCGGTTTGCTTAATTGACCGTACAGTTCGGATGCTTCCCGAAGCAGAGATTGAGGTGGAAACCCCGTACTTCAGCGGGAAAGTTACCGCTCTATGTATGACGACCCCCCTTTACGACCTTGTCATCGGAAACATCGACGGGGCGCGAGGACCGAATGATCCGGAATGTTTGGGAGAAGACCCGAAGATAGAGCCCTCGCCAACCCAGCGACTGCGAGATACAGTGGAGGAGCATCCCGTGACGGATCTCACTAGAGCCCAAGGTGAAGCCGCGGCCCAAGAGACAGCGAATGAGAAGACGATCGTGTCGAATAAGTTCACGGGCCGAGCAACCGGACTTACGTCGGCACAACCTCAACCGACCGACAGTGTAAACGAGACGGAGTTGGCCAGCCGGGCAAAATGTAGAGGCATTATCAAGTGGGTAAACAAACAGACAGGACCCGTCGAATGTAATGACGCGTTAACGGTGTCGGAAGAGACAACGATGGCGGAGACGACGCCTCAGATATCGTCGTTGGAAAGGGTTCGCCGAAAAGAACGTGGAAGCACAAGAAGAGATCGAGCGAGCACCGCAAAAAGGGGCGCAAGCGCTGCTCGAAGTACTCAGGATAAGTGCTGAGGTCAAAGCAGAATGTGTTGGGCAGCGCTGAGTGCCATATGTTGTGTTAATGTTGTGTTATCCTGTGTCACAAGTGACGAAGTGTTGTGCTGTGATGTGATGTATAGTATTGGACCATTGTTGTATTGAGAGAACTTTGTACATTTGTATTATTGGGAATGTGTGATGAAGTGTTGTAATCATGTGCCTGTGGTTATATTTCATGTGCTGTGGAATTGAACTACAATGTAAGATTGTATTGCGTGATATATTGTGAATGTGACGTGTCACGAGTGACGGATTGTGTTACAGTCTGTGAGAGTGTGTGGTGACTTTGCGCGCTCGTTTGTGTGGTTTTGAATATTATGAGATAATATTCTTAAAGTGGGGGGCAGTGTCACAGAACGAGCGCTAAAAAAGAGCGCGCCGCCAAATCCTTGCGACAACGGGCGGGAAAAATGCCGCGAGGTAAAAAAGAAAAAAAAAAGAAAAGCAAACATCCAAGGCTCCCGGGCGCGCGCTCTCCCCGCAGAAGCATGGCTTCACAGACGAACCTCCTCACCCCACATCGGCGGTCCAGCAAGGCCGCGACTTTTCTAGAACGAAGGAGGCGGGGTCAGACCGAGTGAATCATCCTCCGGAGAGGGCAGTCGAACCGTCTCGTGCCTCTCCCCAGCCTCGCTGCGCATCGCGCCGACGAAATGAGAAGAACGTTCTGGAAGGTGGCGCGGAAAGTATTTAATCGAGCGGCCGAGACAAGAAATCAGGAGAAGACGGAAAGTTAGCGCCGGAGCGCGTAGGAATTCCGCCGTGTAGTCGGCGAAGGTTCTGCCCGTAGTGACAGAACAGGAGGAGACGGAAGTGAGCGCCAGAGTGCGTAGAGATTCCGCCGTGTAGTCGGCGAAGTTTTGGTCCGTAGGGACGGCTCGAGCTACAGGCAAGAGCGTGGGTTTACCGCTATCGAGCGAAGACGCGGGCAACAGCTGCGTGTGGGAAGCCGGCGGATTTCCGGCAAAGAAGCTTGAAGCTTGGAGAGTGGCCATTTGAGGACGCGAGGTTTCCTGGAAGAGAAACTTCGAGAGCTACGGAACGACAACAACGCTGGACTTTGAGTGAGTGATTCTCGGAAGAGTATCATTCAGTCTTTTGTTCCAAGGACTTTGGACTGAATAGGTTTTCTATCGCTTTAGTCCTTAAGTGTCTTGGTTGTTCAATGCATGCGACTGCATTGTAGTGCGTATTGTTGTCCGTGTCCGTTGTTTCAAGTGTGGCTGATTGTATTGTGTAGTACGTTGATTGATTGGTTTGATTGGTGACATATTGTATGGAACTAGTGTGGAGTGTGCATTTTTGTGTATTATTTTCGATCTGCCATTATTGAGAATATAATTTGTTTGTTTATCAACTCTCGGCTCTGTCTTGTTCTTTGGGCCACAGCCGGCGTCCGCTGGCGCACCAATAAGGACCACTTCTAAATTGTCCACGCTTTCGTGGTGCGGTTCGGGGGGCCGATACTTCGGCTCTTGGAATTAGCCCGGCGATCGCCTCCCTAATAAACGGGACAGGTGTGACATGCGTGTTCAAATGATTTCAATGTGACATGCAATTGATGGGTGTTTTCATGCTGTGCTGAGCGCTCAGTCACTATATTTTCGACAGTACGCCTAAAGTCAAGCATCTGTTCTCTCAGCTCAGAAAATAGTGTTTTAATTTCAAGTAGTTCCTTTCGCATTTCTGTCTGACCGTCAAGTAGTTGCTCGTACAGTTCTTTCTGGGTGGGCCCAGGGTTTTTCTCGACATAAACACAAATTAGTAGTTTGCAAACGACAAAACAGTCATACGCCATTACAAAACAACGCCGTTGGCATGGTAGAACCACTAAGCCTCGACAATCACTACGTATTGAACTAGAACTAACCTGCACCAAGCAGAGAAGCGTTCCGTTCAGCGACATGGCAGCTTTGGGTCCACCGTGCCCACAGAAGACAAAACCGTGCCGGTGCTCTTTTATAGCGGCGCCAAATGATGACGTCACGCTGTGATGCTTGAAAGGAAAGGTCATTAGAACTGCGTCCTCGGGTGACGACAGCGTTGAAAACTGGGGGCCTTTGCTGATGAGCTGGCTCGTGTGGTCGCAAGACGCATAAAGTGGCGGCGCGCATTCAAAAGCACCGAAGCCAAGAAAAACTTGCACCAAGCAGAGAAGCGTTCCGTTTAGTGACATGGCAGCTTTGGGTCCACCGTGCCCACGATCAACAACAACGTATTTTATAAATATTACTTCACATTGGCGCTCAAAACACCTAACTGTTTTTGACATTTTGTCCACTGACATGCAAAATATATAGTTCAATTTTTGAAAATTTATGGGAAAAAAGGAAAGCATGATCTACAGCCAGGGCTGCCTTGCTTAAATCATAAATGTAGAAAAAGAACTTCCCTAACACGAATCCCACCGATGATATGACTTTGTCGCAGTAATGACTAAAACACCAGAGGGCCGGAAAATAAACGTCGTCTATTCCTTGAAAACCATCGTGTGGCACTCCAATAATTTGACTTTTACATCGTCAATCTCCTCTCCGCTCTCCTGCAAGAAAAAAGGTTCATATTTTATCTTATAGGAACTACGTGTTGTACCACGATATTAGATTGCAAACCACACTTCTAGACTCAATCTGTCTTTTGGTGCAATATTTTACGGATATATGCAAAGCCCTTGACTCCTGGCATCTTGCGAACCATTAACCAACACTTGATTTATTTTCAAAATTAAAGTGTCATGCTAATTTCTTCTTGCTCATGAACTCTTTATTTTTTTATTCTTTGATAAACTGTGAAAATGTTTTCAACACGTTGAACCTGACCTAATTTTGTAAAATATACTGTGACCTCGGAAGCACATGGCAAACGAACAACGCTATTTGAAAATTGTATTCGTGATTCACTTTTCAAGTATTAAAATGCATAACTTACAATACAAGAGTGAGTACTTGGCACGAAATTCTTTAAAAAAACTTTCCAGCATGTCATTATTTCTGGAACCTTTTATTTTGTATGGATCATCTTTCAGTGGTTCTTAAAAAGCTTGAATCAAAACATGCACTTGTTAGAAACATGGCTGTAAACTTGGTTGTCGAAGTATGGCCTTCCACTCAGTGAGGCCCGTCATTCATTTGGTTAGGCTTTCCTTCACACATCTCTAAGGTACAATGGTGGTATAAGATCACGGTGGCACGGATGGTCAACCATGATAAAAGATATGAAGCTGCGGGAGTCCTGAAGTGGTGAACCACAGAATCTACAAACGGCCGCGATTATCGCGTCTTTGGTGTTTCAAGCCGCCTCCACAAGTGCGAGCATTGGACGCATTTTTCTATAACTGCAGAAGGCAACGCCTTATGCGTAGATATCCATGGCCGTCCTTTGCTAAAGGGAGCAGGTGAGCTCTGGGGCTCCGGAAGTATATCTGCAGATTGGGAGCTACGTTCTACATTTGTGAGTAAGGACACACACACACACACACACACACACACACGCACACACAGATATATATATATATATATATATATATATATATATATATATATGTGTGTGTGTGTGTGTGTGTGTGTGTGTGTGTGTGTGTGTGTGTGTGTGTGTGTGTGTGTGTGTGTTTACGTTCATACCTAGCTCTGTTATTGCTATGGCAAGAAAAGGAGAGGAGAGCTCATAGCAGCTGTTCGGGGGGAGAGGCATGCCACCCCTGGTTTCTAACCTGTGTAAGCGACGGCTCCCACTGACCCCAGCCCCCCCCCGGTTCCGGAGCCCATGGCCAAGCCGACGGCCGGCGCTCTTCAGCCGCTGCGTGCAGCTCCACGAACCGAGAGGTGAAGAAAGCGCATCCGCTTATGGCGCCATCAGCTGCTCCGCAACGAAAGCTGGTGCGTAATCTCACAGAGAATGTTCAGCGGGCGTGACCAGTGCTTTTGTTTACCGATAGCTAACGCCCAGAACCAGGCATGTTTTGTTTATATATCGGCTAATGGGGCTGTACGCCGCCACCGCAGAGCTCAGGTCACGCGCTCGCGTGTTTCCTTTCATAAATAACGACAATGTACAGTGTGTTTAGCAAACATCCATCTAGAATACCCTTACGTACTATTTTTACTCGCTGTTGGGTAAGCTGGTCCATGTTTAGTATCACTAGTAAATTAGGCGCTGAAACACAAATGCACCGAAAAATGAAGGAACGCCAAAGCAGCGAGCGTCCTGCTTATGTGTTTCTTTGTGTATTTGAGTGGTCGCGTTTTTTGCCTGCAAGTTGCCTACTGACGCAAAATCTGTTCTCCAACACTATCCATTTCCGCTGACTACATGCGATATGGAGGCAACCAGTGCGTGACGTAGGAGGGGATCACACGTGTGAGTTTATTCACTCAAGGTTTTTGTGTCGTTTTTGAGCATCTAAACGCTTTGTTCTTTGTTTCAGCTGCTTTTGATGGGGCACTTCACCACTATATTTTGTCAAAAACCATAGTCACAGCGCCTTGACAGTGCCACACACTTATCTGTATGGTCTGTTCACTTTTCACAAACCTAATGAGGGGTCCTTTCAGATGATCAGGTGTGTACTACAACCCTTCAAGACGGCTGCGTTAGCGCAGGCAGCATTATATGCTCCGTGTACAGATGCATTATATTCTCGTTGATGTGCAGCAAAGTACAACATGTTTCTTCTCGCCACCGTATTCACGGTGCATATAAATAAAATAGCGCAGCTAGACGCCTTCAAAATATTCAAAGACTTGAACAGTGGTTTCTCGCCTCGTACATTTCTCTTTAGGGCTTGGGGCACTCAGTAAAAGCGTAATAGCGTCAACCACACCAATATGGCTCGCACCATAACTTCTTGCAGTTAATACACAAAGTTTCAATGAAACTAAATTTGCCGAAATTTATATTGTATTCAGGGTACATGTTGTAGGCTATTGTGCAATAGCTTTAGCACCTTTTAATCATTTATTTAGGTCAAATGAGCCAACACTTTAGAAGATATAAGGCTTATTTAGATTTACAAGTGTCTGTAACGCCACAAAAACAATGCTTCTTCATTCATCCCACCCGGAAAAAACTGCTGGACTAACTTTAATGTTCTTTATTTCATTACTCAACTCTACGTGCACATCTAATTCTTGACACTTTTACAATACTCTTCAGCAAAATGCTTTGAAGGTTTAGATAGGAATGTACTTACTGTATTCATGGTCATAAAGTCATCAAACTGAAATTGTAAAAAAAATGACGTTGTAGTGCTTCAATTTGGATATAACGTCTTTTAAATGGTATATTGTAGCACTGACCAGAGATTTATTAGGTCGCGTTTAAACTACAAGAGCTAGAGAAGTATTTGTGAGCGTGGAATGAGTGATAGCGCAAAAGAGTTTGAACACTTACATTACCAGATTGGCAGACGTAGGTGTATATAGGATCAAATACTTGGGTGGGAAATATCTCCGCTGACTTTTCAGAGTAGAAACTAACATTGATATGATCAACTGACACGAAATTGGTCACAGCATGAGCTTTCAGTCTTTGCAAAAATGCTGTGGTAAACTGTCAAAGAAAAGCGATGACTTAAAGCTCATTCATTTTATATTTCCGATGTAGAAAAAAAAAACAGATTCTTCTCCTAGACGCATTGCGGTAACGATTTGATAAAACAACCGAAGAACGTTCTAAAAAGTGTGAGATTGCAGTTGCGAGCGGTGATTACGAGTGCGACCATATGTCGAAGCTTTTGGTGTCTACACCCCTCTAACAGTAAACAATGTATATGGATAGTGTAGTGTGTACAATGTGTGCGATCGTACGACACTGAGTAAATCCAAGTTAGATGCGCCCGTCATTAGAAAGTTTTAGTGCCGTGGCCCCTAAGTGATTTGCGTTCCTTTGTATTTTGCATAGGTGCGGGTGAGTGTACCAAGTAATGCAACAACTACCTTAGGACGATGGCTTGCGGAATACCCATCTTTAATAACACGCTGACGCTACGCGAAAGGTTTCATGGTGCTTAGGGTTGTTAACTTACCGGGAAGAATCATATTGGTTCCTATGATACGGGAATCGGTGTTTCACAAGCACATGATTCCCAAAAGTCATGCTTCGAAGTGTTACAATTATCGCGGTTCAAGAAATAATTTGTTCCTCAGGACGACAATGAACTCGTAAACAACATGTTCCAGAAGTTGGGAAGGTTGAATGGGATGTTTAACTTGGGGGGGGGGGGCTGCACCAGTGGCTGCACTTGAAGAGCAATGAACTATCTTGGATGTTATTCACTTCATTTACAGACAGTTATCTCAAAGTGGCATGGTATTCGGGCAAACATAGCACTGAAGCGTGGTGTTGGTATAAAATCGTGAGTCGTGGTGTAGAGGGCTTGTGCTCCGTGGAATCGAGTAGATTGTAGCCTTTATCCAATATCCAAGTAGAAGCGCTTGTGTTGCAATGGCTTGTGGTTGTGGCTAGCCTAAGCGCTGCAGGCACGTGACATCCCGCGGCCCCGTTGGCTAGCCGCACTTGCGCAGTGAGAAGGGATTGCAAAGAATACTTCACAATATTATGCCGTTCGAGGTTTAGCAAAGTTATCGTTGCTTCGCATACAGCTAAAAAGAGCGTTGTAGTTTACGTGTTTCATATCACTGCAATTATTTTTCTGGTTCTTGCAAGTTGAATCATGGCATAAAAAGCGATGTATGTACCCATGAGATGATAACCTGGGCAATGCGTGACATGTATTTTCGTACAATCTCTACGATTGCTAATTCTTCAGAACATCCTTACGATTTGGATCATGGCTGCATGATCTTTTTGAATGAGCTGATTGTTATGGATGATATCTTAAAATCATTTCTATGATACTCATTCTTCCGACTCCATCCATGCGTCTGTGGCAGGGTCTCGTCACATAACTTTTATTTTCTTCGCGATTTCCTAGCAATTCACTGCTTTCAGTGAGCTCAACCTGCGTGATTTCTTTTAGTGCATTTTAGATAGTTGCAACACAGCTGGGACCTTTGTTGTGGAATGAGCCAGTTGTAATATACGCCAAACACTTCAGAGAGTAAACATACCGCAAAACTTCCCAATTGTCTTGAACGTAATCCAGCTTTACTAATCTAAGGCATTGCACGTATCATATCTCATTCAGTAGTGCATAGTAGGTGTGAATGAATTTTTGTTCTAGATATGACTTTGCTTACCATCACTGCAGAAGAATCTAACGATGCCTTGCACATGATTTGCACCGCTTCGAAAAATGACATTCCGTCGAACAAATCCATTAGTTCTTGTACTTTACAGCCCACCTGAAATACGAATGGTGCTCGCTTATTTTGCTTGCCGAATGTATTATTATGCCGCTGGCATATCGCGTATGTGTTTGATTGATGCACGTGCAGGCTACGATTTCCTCCGACAGCAGTGCTCAAAATGTTTGCTGCCCCCGGACGGCACAGCATTTACAGTTCACACATCAGCCATGACTACCGCTTTAAAATGCAGTCTTCATTTAGCGTATGCAGGGAGAGTCGGAGGTAACCCATAATATTTATATGTAATCCATCATTATGTAATGCTCTACCAAATCACGATGAAAAAATGCGCGTGATTTGCGCAATGGTAGTGATACTAAACGAGTGACACGAAAACAGGCAAGGGAGAAGTCAAATAGCCTAATGCATTTTTGACGGAACGTGTACAGCTACCTTCAAGAAATGTGTGCTTGTTTTTTCGACCAATTCATAAAAATCACCATACAATCAGCACACTAAATGACCACACAGCACAGAAATACTGCTTGATTTGCTTTATTCAATGCAGCACCTTGGTGCCAGCTTTAAGTTTCCCTGCGCTGGCCTTGAGGCTGTTAGAAATAGAAGAAGACGAACTTCTGGGTAATGAGAAGGCAGACTGTTCAATCCGTCTGCTCAGGACATGCAAAGCCATTTTATCACACAAATAAGTATTGCATTTGCACGCAAAAAAAATTTTGAAATGTACTCAAAACAATGGTGCCTATAAATATATTTGCGCAAAACAAGAATTTTTTTTCAACAATGGCTCTCCTGCTGCCTGAAAAAGGGCTTTTCCGCCAAGGACATCTGCTTTCAACTTTTGACTACTAATTTTAAATAAGAGTTTAGCACAATTACAATAACACTAACATACACAAAAGGTGATCAGTTTCGATCATCTTTATTTCCTGATTAATACATTGTGTTCAGACAAGACTAACATGATATTTTCCTTTAATAGAAAGCATTTTATTGCATTGTTATAAAACACTATCGGCTGCGCGAAAGTTAGTCGCATCAGTCACAAAAACTTTTATTGAATGTTTATGCAAAACTATATATTCTTAGTTATATATTTCAAGGATAGTGTACTAATATATTAGAAAAGTTTGTAAAAAATTTGCAGCTTCAGTGTGCATATGTCCTGCTATCAACGTGAACTCTCAAAGCACTTTGTGCGCGTGGGACTCGCACCTACAACGATCGAATAGTTCCAACGATTGAAGTTCAGCTCCCACTAGCGGAAAGGATGAATTTTTGTGAAGTTCAATTGATTTCTTTTTTTTTGGTCATTGCTTCTGCCCTACTGTACAAATAATAACAACTATATATTCCACGATATAATTATCTGCTTAAATTGTTTGACTGTATCCATGACGAAACAACGAGCTTCTCAGAAAATTCCCCCCTCTTTCGCTCATAGTTTCAAGTACCACGCACGTTGATCGAATCACAGAGCAGGGAGGACTGGCAGTGCCATGGCGCAGCACGCAACGTACTTGGAGTAAAAGAATTCGAGCTGCTTTCACGTTGCTCCATGAGGTCACTGATGCCATCAGCTCAAGCCTAATATGTGTGAATGACCATTTTAAATAATATTTTTCTTACGTACCTTCGGTGGAAAATGTTTTATGACGCAGGTTACAAATTCCTCCATTGTGTCTTCATCTCTGTCTGAAGTAAATGAAGTATCTATTGACTTAATGCTGGCTATTTTTTCACTAGGAGTGTACATATATCTCATAACAAACAAGGTTCAAAGTGATAGCGCATCTTGTAGATCGCGTTTTCTCAATAAACTCGCCAGTGTATAGATCTCAACCGCGGTACGTCACAGCGTGACGTCACCGGCTCACATAAAGGCGGTGCTTGGCAAAACAGCACCGCTGGTGGCTGAGCGCAGTAGAGTAGCACGGTAGATAGATATGTGGGGTTTAACGTCCCAAAACCACCATACGATTATGAGAGACGCCGTAGTGGAGGGCTCCGGAAATTTCGATTACCTGAGTAGCACGGTGTTTGGCGCTAGTTTTCTTTTCTTTTTCAAAGCCTAAACTTCAAGTCACAGTGACAACATTAGCTGTATAGAATATGTGTATGACTGCCATCTACGACGCGCAAATTTCCGCATGTTAACCAAACAGAATTGTGCACCGTATGGAGCAACGCTTCCTTTTAAAAGCTGTGACATTAGAAGATAGCAAACCACTGAAATAGCTGTCGATGGAATGCATACACACACAGCGCTGCCATGCATAAGAATCCCGCCGACGAAACGTTCTTGCCAACTAGCACCTGCTCCGAGGGAGGCAATGGTGGGCGCGGCAGTAATGTCAGGCTGTTTGCAAGCAGAAAGAGGTCCATTGTCAAATAACCACCAAGCTAAGGTACCAAACATCCTGTGGGTGGGTGGGTCAAGATTAAGTAGACATTGCAAATCAGCTTGCATTCTTCCACTACTTTCGCTGCTTTTTCAAGGCGGTTCTTTCCACCTAAACGTTATTCAGAATCAATAGCTTGTTTTCCCGTGTATGTGTTTGACGCTTAGGTTTGACGAATGACGGTTGTGTTACGTTTGTTCTTGCTTTCTAGAGCCTACGGTGCTACAAAAAAGGGTCATTCAAGAATTTCAGATGAGCCTGACTGAAAACAGGCATGATTAAAATACCCTTTCATAGTCAACAAAGCTGGCTTTTAGGGGGTTAAAAGTTTGACCACATTTCTAGGACGTGAACAGCTTGTACATGCAACTCTTTTTTGTTATGTCTGGCAAGGCACCCTCTTGTTAAAATGGAAGTGACATAATTGCTTCCAGATTCATTCTTTCTTCAAATACCGGGCGCGTGACGCCTGACCCCTTGAAAACTGACAGAAGGCGCGCATTGTTCAATCGACTGAGCTATTTAGACAGTGGATGGTCTCCGAACAAAGGCGCCCTATATCCTTAACGCATGCTCTCTCGCTCCGTGTTTGCTGTTGGCGAATACGAGTGATACCGCCGTCTGGGAGTGTTCAGGAAAAGTAATGCGGCATTACGCACTTAAATGATAGCGTCCGATATTGCACCTCGGTGAGCAGTTTTGTGGGCTGTGGCAAAAACTTCTCCATAGCAGTGAGAAACCCGGACCGTTCCGAGCGAGCATCGAAGAGTCGTCGACGCATTGATGTTCTTCGCCTTTGGGGTCGTGTTATTAAAGTCGTGCAGCTTCAACATGCACCAACGATGTTTCATCACTGACTACTTCGAGTATAATAGCACCTGTTTATTCAATGAGCTGCTGCAGTAAGCACTGAAGCAAGGCAACAATGTCGACGGGCTAATGCCGTGCCTTGGTAAAGCAAAACTAAGGCCAGCTAAACCTCGAACATCCACGCGCATTTGCGACACAAGCTACATATCTTTGCATCCCGCTTTTCTGAAGCGCCCACCACGCTCTTTTTCCTCATAATTGACGATCTTTGAAGCAGCGCACATTGAGTGGCAGTGTAAAGTTTGTGCTTGTTGAAGTCATGTATGTGCGCCATTGACGATACGGTGTGCGCAGGTATGTGTTAAAAACCTCAGTTACCTTGACGGTTATATAATAATCATAGGCGGTAGCAGTCACGATGAGAGGGAGTGATGGTTCTTAGGATTGTTAATGAAAGGTTAGTCCCACAACTGTCTTTATCAAAGCGCGACACCTCAGCAGTGGTTCACAAGGGATGGGGGTAATACACTAGACTGGAAAAGGGCTATATGAAGGTGGGAGTGAGAGAAGAGACTGAGAAGAAAAATTGGAGACATGCCACTTGGCGTCAATCTGGCTGTGTTCCCGTGAAACGGTGAAATAACTGTGAAAGGCCAATAGAATTTGTACAAACTCTCAGATACTACTACACAATAAACATTACTTCTATGAAAACACGTTTCACTGTCATGTTATACTGATTTCTATGAAGCAGGAAACATTCGTTTTTTTCATTAAGGGCAAGTGCATTCTTCGTATTTGTGTTATCTGTATTTTTGTTTCTTTATGGGCTCGAAAACGGTGTCATAAAAAGGTAGGTAAAAACAAAAAAACACGTTGTAATAATGAATGCAGCAAATATAGTTAGCAGCTAGGCTTCCCTCTGTTTCATTTTGGTATAGTACTCTGACATTATGCAACTATGACATGTATCAAAAACACATATCGTGAGTCGTGCACAGTTTCTCGTACAATCGCCACTCACAGCAGTACGACCCAACGGCATCTTCGAAAGGTATTGCTTGAACCGAGGCGACGGCCAGTAATGTTCTCAACGCTAGCATGTCTACCGCTCCTCGGGGCCACACACCGGTATTTATGCGTCTACGTAGGTGGGACGTCTCGTTTATAATTTAACAGATATGGGCCACGTGTGTTTGAACAGCCAGTGCTAGATTGGTGTATGTCGGGAATTTAAAAGTACCCCAAGTCCTTCAAAATGCTGTCCTTCTCAAAGCTCCCGCTTTTAAAGGAGACCGAGATGTATTGTTCGCCCATGGAATATAAAACAACAACATCCTTTTGCTGTGTGTCTGTACGAAATAATTACTCTCCCAAGGATTCAATATCTATGTCAAGGTAGGGTACGCTCTGTATTAAGTTCTGATGTTTCAGTCTCGTACGATGCATATGAAAACATTAGGACAGGTGTTATTGTCTATAAGCTTCAGATGTTCTTTATTTGTGTCAGAGTTTCAGAGGCATTTTATTGTGCGTTTAGGCAGCATTACAAGTGTGGATTATTCAGATGCAGAGGTAGCTTCTATAATAAACTGACTGTGCACGGGACCTCCCCAAAAAATGACATACTATTCAGCAAAAACCAGCTGAATGTAAACAAAGTAGACCCTTTGAAGTACTAGTTTCTGGCCTAGTTGAACGCTCTTTCCTTGTTCTTGTTTGTTTTCTTTGTGTGGTTGAGGCTTCTGGAATGACCCCGCAGAAGTATAGGCTGTGTTAAATGAGTAATTAACGCTGCAAATTGTTTTGATTGCATAAACAATGCAAACATGTGCTTTGACCTGTTCTTAAAAAGAAAAATTAAATGCGTTGTATGACTCCAGTATTTTTTTATGATCCTCGAGTATCCTCGCTGTTGAAATACAAATGTAGTCACAGCATGTATATAGTAATTTATTTCCGTTTTGCAGAATACGACAGTCCATGCAACTGAATGTCATTTACCTACTTCAGGCTAACGTACTTCTGAAGTTCACAATGAAATGACCCCGAATTCGGTTCCTATCATGCATGTGAAAAAATGCAGTGGAAAGATTCGTATCTGTTTCTACTTTCATGTACCGCATTGTTCGAGCAGCCTGTTGAGAGGGTGACCTTGTTTAAGAATAAAAAGAGTTTATAACCGGTTCATCTGTCGTATGCATTGGTCTAACACGGATGTGAAAAGTGTTTCCACAGATGTAATGGGTATAGTGTACCGATTATAAGAGTTTGTTCTACGTACATTAGCGTTTGTCAGCAATGGCATAGTTCAAAGTGGATGCACCCTTGTCGACGCCTAGTTCCACATCTCCATCTGCACCACGACGACTAATACCTATGACCATATGACCATGATTTAATCGTTGTGGTTGCTAAAGCTGCTAACCTATATCTGAGCAAAGCGCATCGCGAATCCCATCGAAAGATAGAATCAATAAGCACATAATAAACACTAAAAATTCACACTTATACATTCAAAGACAAACGGCACAATGTATGCTCCCTCGTAATAGAGTAACCTGCGCCGGTTCTTATGCATGCACATACCACAAAGTGCTTCAGCAACAAGCCAAGCGTTGGCTGGTATATATCTTGAGCCTCCAACGTGCGTAGGCGTGCCAAACAGAACATTCGCCAGTCCACATCGTTAGATTTCTTCGATGCTTACTGTGGCAGTTTCAATATGTTGGTGAAACGTTGTTGATGCATGTAGAAACTCCTCTAATCTGGCAATGAGCCGTCACACGCTAGCAAGAAGTGAAAGGTAAAGAACGTAACTGCTTCTATAGGGTGACTGCCCGATGCTAGCGTGGGGTAATGTTCTTTGCTGCTATCAAGACACTTCAACCATGGCCTCCGAGACTGCAAGCTGGTGTGTAAACTCGGACGTCGTGCTTCAATTGCATCGTCGACGAATGTTTGTACAGTTGTGTTGTCTGTCGCCCGGTGCATCACGGTGGTGTAGCTACAACCTCGCGAGGTTCTGCCTGACTCCGCTTCGACCACGCAAATTTCTTCGAAAAAGAGAGGAAAACACATATAGCGACAGTGAGAATACTGAGCTGTACCATGCATCAGGTGATGATTTCTTGGAAAATTGATTCAAACCCCTCCTGTACTGCAAGACCAAACGACACAATACCGATGCATCTTCAGCGTCAAGAACAAACCGACCTTCAGCGATGGCCTCACTCCATCCTGTTTGTGCCACTGAACACTACCGGCTGTCTACGTGTGTTGAACAGGCAAGCCCTCTCTGTTTAGGTTGAGAACACTACACCGAACGAGATTAAAGATGTACGGCCAAACACAAGAAGGAACGTCTTGGAAATCAACGTGCAAAACTTGAGTGATCTGAATACGCTACACAATGTAGCGCACTTTGATAACATTAAAGTCAAGTCCTCCATACCAGCCGATGGCACCGCTGTAACAGGAGTTTTTTCTACATATTAACTCAGAAACCCCTAACCTGGACCTTCCGGCACTCATAAAACCGGCGAGTGAAAACAACGTCATCGTGAACGGAACCTGCCCTAAATATATATTTTTTGTGAAAATTACGTTCAAAGACTGTCTCCGCTCACATCGGAAGTTCGGCCACTTTTGTCACCAGGTTCGACCATTTATTCTGAAACGCATGCAGTGTTTCGACAGCCAGAAGATCAGCCATGTGAAGGGTGCGTGCACAAGTTTCGTATGCAGTGTGTCGCCGATGCGCAGAACTGCACTGCGAAGACAACTGGAGTGCAACCATTCTGAAGAGTTTTAATTATCAAGGTTCTCACAGTGCGTCGTCCAGCGATTGCCCACGCATAAATAAAGAGGTTTCTATTCCTAACCTTAAAGGGGCCACTGATAAACTCCGGTGAAGACGACGTCACCATAATGGTCTTCAGGACGAACATAGTCAACTTCAAGAAGTGAATTGACATATATGGGATGTATTTTCCAAAGCAACAAACGCAGAAAATTGAAGATACAAAAAAAGAGATGTTTTCCTACTAAAGAATGACCACCATTTACACGTACGTGACTTGAGGAAGAGCCATAGCAGAAGTACCCCTCTATGAGGTCAAGCTGCGATAATAGAAAAGCTGAGACACGCAGAGCCGCAAGTGATGGCTGTTCTACGACCCTTAGTTACTGTGATGTTATTAAAGAGGCAGGAACGCGCCAAAACAAAGTTTGCATACACCAGAGCACAAAGACACGTCCACAATTCTATTATCATTCATACCACACATGGAGAAACATGCATGTAAATAGAGTTCGCGAGTTTTAGAAGCAATTGACTTTAATCGAAAAGTTCACTCACCGTGTGAGTGACGTGGGCGCCGGTCACTTGTAGACAGTGCACCGCTTGCCTGTTTCTCGCCGTTTTCGACGCGGGCGTCAGCCTTTTGAGAACGGTGCGCTGCCTGGCTCACTTGCTGCACCCGACGTAGTCAGTTGTCCTCTTGACCCGGCCCTCTTTCACGGTAGCAGCAGTATCACTCCGCCACGTCGTTGTGTCCCCGGCAGCACCCCGACATTGTGCCACCCACTCACCTGCTCCCTGGGCCAGTCGCTCAGTTGGAACTTCGCTTGGCCTCTTACGTCGGCTGCGCAGCCCCAGGAACTGCAGTTGGAACGACCACGTGACGCTTGATCCCTTGAACAACCACCTAGTCGGACTCCTGATCAACCACCACCGCTGGTTGACCACGAACTTGACCGTCGAGCGCCACCGAAGCCACGCGTTGGTCGGTCGGTCGGTCGGTCGGTCGGTCGGTCGGTCGGTCGGTCGGTCGGTCGGTCGGTCGGTCGGTCGGTCGGTCGGTTGGTCGGTCGGTCGGTCGGTCCTTAGAGTCTTTGCGCAACCCACCACGGGAGATCGTCCATGAAACGGATAGTACCTCATCTTTGAGATCGAAATGTTTCAGCAGCTGGCATTTTTAGATGGGGATGTTTTAAAAAAGAACAGGTTGGTAATCGATTGATTAGAAATAACATAAATAAAAGTGGAAAAATCCAACAAGTTAATATGGTTTGAAATAAGCTGAATTTATGCCTCAGCTTCACATTCTATTGGTTTTGTTGCCTTTAGTAAGTCACATACAGTCTTGCAAACGTTATTGTGGCTAAATTCTTTTCTGTTGCTCCGAAGAAACGGACCACCGGAAGGGATAAATTTACAGCCAACCTACGGAGAGGTTCTTCTAATAGTCTCTTCCTTTCAATTGTAAATAACCTGCATCTTAGGAGGAAATGGTGCAGGGATTCACTCTCGTTGCAGTGGAGGCATAGGGGAGAATGTGTCAGACCAGACCTGTGTAGACTAATATTCAGGGGGAAGAGGGGAGGAGGCAGTATTGTAGTCTTGTAATTTATATCTTCGCCATTCTAAAGAAGCACCATCAATTTTTCCAGGGCTACTTAAGTTGAGAAAAATTAGAAGTTGCCAAGCGAGATTTTTCAATATGATTTGATATGACAAACATTTGATAGCGTGTTACGGCAATGAATGCTGGCGCTGGCAATATAAAAATTATGGAACATTTATGTAAGGCCACTGTGAGTGCATCTGCATAGTTAGTGAGGGTTCAATCTATATGTTCTCCGTGGTATACACACCTAGCGAATGAGTCGTAAATGTCTTGAGACGAGGGGTAAAATACATTTAAAACATTGAACATATTAGGCGCAGCTAATTACCAACACAGAAAGCCAGTACTAAAGAATGATAGCATCTGTTATATATTGAAACAATTTCCTTAATGCTAAGAGAATCGCAATTATTTCGCTTGATAAGTAGGTGTGCAATCCGGTAAACTAATTGAACAAGCCCAATACAACACTAAAGATACAATTCCAACTCCTGCATTCACAAAGTGAAGCATCAGTTGCTATTACAATCTTTATTTTTAATCTTTCCAGGTGGTCTTTCAAAATGGCATTTAGGTACCTACTGGGAAGATTTTTGCAATTAGGAAATGTCAAATTCTATTTTCATTGTTTGAATAAGTGTTCCTTGTGCCAGTACCTCATGAAGGTTAACTTGTAATGTTTCTAGGAGCTTCTTTATAATGATTACTTGTGGACGCCTTAATCTAGACCACTCTTGGTTAAACAAGGACGTCGGCTCACTAATTTAAACATATTGCGACCTCCTCTGTGGGGATGCATATATTTTTAGGAAGGTACCAACTGCTAGTCTTTGGATTCTTGCACTAAGAGAAGGCTGGCGTGCTTCCTTATATAAACTATTATTTGCGACATACTTAGGGAGATAATCATAACGCTTCGCGTTCTAGAAGTACCAGAGGTCTAATTTTGTAGGTGGGTGCTCTAGAAAACAATACACAGCCAAACTCCAATATCGCATGAATGTACATATAATATATCATGACCAGTACATCACGATGTAAACCAGATTGTTTATTGCTGAGGCTACGTAGCATCCGAAGCGTCCGTGCTCCTTTAGCTGCCATGTTTTCTACGTGCAAACTCCAATTAAGGTTTTCAGTATAAGTCACTCCTAAAAATTTAATCGATTTCCCCTGTGGTATAAAGTCCTGTCTGTAAAGTACGGAAAACTGCATAGGAACACTTATAGGGAAAATTACGATGGCACTTTTTCAGATGTTTCATGATAGATTAATGACGTCTAACCATGCGTCCAGAGTGTTCATTTAAAACTGTAGCACCTGTATAGTGTATGTATATCTGGAGCTGTAGCAAAAATGCAATGTCGTCAGATCTACATACACATGTACATCATGTTGGATTGGAATCGTGCACAATAAAACAATAAATAATATTGGTGACAGTACCGAACGTTAGGGAAGATCTCTAGTTTGTTTATACTTTGAAGAAGATACGCCAGGTTGAGAGTAATTAGTTCCTTATCTTTTAAAAGGAGTAAATTCATGCCACGAAGTAATTTGGTAAACCGACGTGCGTTAGCGAGTTTATTAGTTTAACGTGTTGCTCACTATCATAATCTTTTGCATATTTCTAGAGTTACTAAGAAGGCAAGCTGTTTCTTAGAACGAGCGATTTGTAATTGCTTTCGAAATCAACATGGGCGCGCCAAATGGAGCAGTCAAGCCTGAATCCAATTTAGCATTTGCTTAAAACCGTGTTTTTGTCCAACCAGTTGTCTATCCTAATTTGTAGAATTCTTTCGATTACTTTTACCAGAGTAGATGTGAGTGAAATAGGCCTAATTTTATCCAAAGTAAACCCAGCTCCATGTTTTTTTATGAAGGAAGTATTTTCATGATTCTCCACTCAGGCCGAATTAACGAATGTCTACTAAAGTGGTAAACTATTGCAAGTAAATGCTGAGGTGATATTTTATGGATTATTTTTATTACCGTTGCAGTTATTCTATCAAGATCTGGAGCATAATTGGGCAATATATTTACTACTTGTGCTATTTCCGACGCTGTAACCTCTTCAAAGGCATCGCTTTTAACATGACACCGTGAGTGGTAAAAGGAAGCAGCCGTGAAGCGAATTTCCATCTTTTGAGCAATACTTTCCAGAAAATTTGGCAACTCACTTGGCGTTGAGACTATTGATTCAAGGTTTAATGTTGGTGGGACTATTTTATTGGCCTAAGGTAGTTGAAAAGTGATTTCCAGGGACCAGGTTTCGAAAGAAACTCGGAACGTTGGCTATCGTAGTTATTGTTCGCAGCCGTAACTGTTGACTTAAAAACTGCAGTCACGTATTTATAATCGCTCCAGTTTCTAGGCCACTGATTAGAGAGCTGTTTTCATCACGCCGCTTTTATTAGCCTGTAATAACGTGAACAATGAGAGTTGCACGAATGATTCAAAGGACGTTGTTAGAGACCTAAACTGTTTAAAGATCTATTGAATGATTATTTTATACCATGATTGAAGTTGATAACATTCCTCTCTTTATTTTCTTTGGTTCGTTTTTACACAGTCACACGTAGTGTTTATTGAAATGTATTGAAAATAATGTGATAAATAGGCTGCCTGATTACTGAAGTCTCGGATCATAGTAGCTTTAACAATATAAGAAAATGGTCGCTATTTGTACCCGAGTTCCCAGTAGACCACGTAGAAATACAGAGGCCAGGACTACAGAAAGTGACATCAATCGCAGAATGAGACTGATAGCACATAAACATGGAGGTTCGCTGGTAATGCATGTTAAAATATTTTAGCAATGAAATCAACAGTTGCTTTCTACTCATATCTCGTCTGAATCCCACGAAGTGTGAGGAGAATTGAAGTCGCCTACCATTGATGTCTTTTCTGCAAGACGAAATAACGGCAATAAAAGCACTATAATTTTGAACACCTAACATAAAATAAGCGTTTACTAACGAAAATGGAAGGTATCCGAAATAGAGGTGTTGAACGTTAAAATTTCACTTTCTAAATTCATTATTTCACCTGTAACTCTCACCCAATGCGCAATGTTTGAAGAGATAAACATTGCAAAACCACCATCTCCAGATGGGTGGTCAAAGCGAAATGTTTGGTAGTTTTTATGATGAAAACTTTTCTCTTTAGCGTGCCAAGTTCCTTGCAACACTGTAACATCTGGTGAACGCTGATTACAAAGCCAAATAAGTGAGTAGTTGCGGAAAAAACTGACAGGCAATTTCACTGCAAAATTGGTAATCCACCTATTTTGAGTATTTATCGACAGCATTCACTGCCTTCTGCAATAAGCTATCTTTCAAAAATCCGCTTTTGATGCTATTTTTTCTGATATTTTTTTACCTTTCCCTTTAGGACTCACTGGACATTCATGTTTTCGAGGCGACGGCCACCGTTCCATTTCTATTTTTGAGTCCTGCAAACCTGAATTAGAGGTTGAATTGAAATGTTAAACAGGGATTATTCTAAAGCCGCTGTCCGACGAACCCGCTCTTGATGATATTAATTCTTCAACACGGGTTGTTATTGTGTGACTGGTTTTAGAAGGCCCTGTTTCTAGAGATCCTGTATTCACCTCTTTAGCTGAAGAAAGCATAGAGGCTACATCTGAATGACTAACATTCATGAGGACATGAGTGATTCGGGCATTTACTATTTGAGAGAATGACTCCATCAGTGTCACAAAGAGCTTCTCCAATAGCTTTGACATTGTTTCCACAATGGTCGAGGCTATCACTTTTGAGAGCGACGAGTCCATTACATGGTTATTACGGATCGCAGCAACAGCGTACCCACGAGAGTGCCCTGTGATGGAAATTCGAGCTTCGCGTCTTGAACAACGTTTTTGGTCATTTATTTCCATAATCTGGATCTCCTGAGCTCTCGCAAGGCGTGTGCAGTCATCATATGAGTAAAGGCCACCGCAGAGACAGCAAGACGTTTCCTAAACTGTGCATTCTTTAGAGTTGTGTTTTCCTGCACACATTTACCACTGCTCTACCGATCGGCAACTCTTTATGCTATGCCACAAACGCCAGCATTTATGGCACTGCAGTGGACGAGGAGATATCGCTTTGACTCAATATATCAGTGGCCACGCTTTGATCTCTGTTTGTCTAGCAGTACCAGTAAAAATTAAAGATCACAGACTCTGTCAGGATCTTTTCGCTGTCAACGCTACGGGAACAAAGATTGACAGCTACCGCGCCTGTTATAGAAAACATCTCTAGAGCTTCGGGTGGAGATAGGCTCGAGTCCACCCCACGAACTAAACTTTTCACACAGGCCAAGTGAAGAGGAACAAATGAGCTCACCGGGAGAAAGGCAAACGATGTGCATTTTAGCAGATCTGATACGCAGGCCTGATCGGGGGAACAGCACAGAATACCTACACGACTAAACTATGACACCTCGGCGATAAGTTGGAAGTGTTCGGTCACCTGCTGTAGCCACACGGCACATACGCGCAGTCAGAAACGCACTGTGCCACCGCACGACACCTTTAGTTTCGGTTTCTCTCCCGCGCCCCACACATTATCACAATTATTACCATTCGCATGTTGTTGAACAACATGCTCGCACCACCAGCCAAAAAGTACCGGATGTTCCGAGTCTGGTACTGGCAGCTCTTGAGTAGATAATGACACACCAACCACTATCTTCTACAACAGAGGTCCCACACGCAACGGTGTTCTAGTGGCTAAGGCACTTCGCTGCTGACTTATAGGTCGCGGTATCGGATTCGGACTGCGGCGGCCGCATTTTCGATGCAGGCTAAAATCCTTTTGGCCCGTGTGCTTCGCTTTAGCTGCACGTTAATGAACTCCCGGTGGTGGAAATTTCAGAAACCCTCTACTGTGGCGTGTGTAATCATCGTACGGTGGTTTGGGCACGTTAAACGCCGTCTATTATTATTATTATTATTATTATTATTATTATTATTATTATTAATATTACGATAGAAAAGATGTATGGAAGAAAGCAATTTTTCAGTGAAAGACGCGGTGACTCAGGCCACGCATTGCTGACTTCTGGTACCTTGTGTTCACCAATATGAGTACCATTATCGTCATCTGTAAACCAAACTTATCAAGCGTAACCAGGCTGTCTGAATTCGAGTAATTTAAGTCAGCTGATGTTGGTGAAAACAGTAGGGTCTTTTTCATTTGCCACCCCCTAACGGACACTCTTCATCCTGTGCCACCTCATGACGAGAACCAATATATATGCCTAACAGGTGAGAAGAAGGGTCTTAATGTCACGGTTGTAGCTTTCTACCTGTCTCCATGAAGTAGATTTTATCACTAAAGACTACGACAAGCACTGTCATCTCCTGCTGGCCCATTAGTATATTTTACTTCCGACAGTGAGCTGAGCTTGCGAAACGAGGATAGTCCCATGTTTGTGCGTGGCTTACTATACAGCAGCTGCTCCGACTGAACTTTTGTCTCTTGAAGTCGGATGACACGCAGACATGAAAACGCACAGAGCGACTATTTTCGCACATATGCGAAGATCAGAGGACTGTCATATTCAAACGTCCACTTTTTCTTTATGACATTTACATGGCGATTAGATACAAAAGCTTCCTCTATATTTCTCTTGGCATGATTGTCTGTTAGATCTCAATAACATTGTGTTTAACAAAGAAAATAAGCCCTTATATATGCACTTCTTTCATTTATAGCCAGGGTCTTGTTCTGGAATTCGGTGCTTTCAGGTAGTATATGAAGAAGTATTGGTCATCTACCAGCTCGTAATGGGTTCACGCGCTACATGACGCCAACAGGCAGATAAAGAGTGTTCCACACTCGCCTTTATGAGTAATATATATATATATATATATATATATATATATATATATATATATATATATATATTTATATATATATATATATAACCTGCTATTGCCCGTACGTCGCTGCAACATAGAAGCAGGACACTTCAACCGTCTTCTTTGTGGCTTTTGCCGAAGATGGAGACTGGTGTTTTATGTGGATCACCGATTTGAATGGCACCCATCCAGCCGTGTCCTTGCAGCTGACGGACTTCATCCAAGTTTTGAGGGCGTAGCACTGCTAGCTTGCCATGTTAGGCAACTATGCTTCCACACCCCGAAAGATATGGGCTCGTCTATGTGGAATGACTGCGCACCTAGTGTGTCGTGTCCTGGCCCATCCGCTACAAGTGGTTCTACTAGTAGAAGACCTCCTATTGTACAGCCCCCGAGAGCTCCCGGTAATGCAGTGATGCCAAACAGGAGGACGAACTTCAAGCGTTCATCTAACCAAGACACAACATACGACCCGTCACGATAAGCTGTGCCGTGCCAATCAGCTCCTTCATCAACCAACAAAAAGACCCCGGCGCCTCACTCAAGCTACAACCTACAAGGACAGCGTGGTGCTCCTTCGAATGGAACGAACTGACCAGGAAACACTAGGTTAGGTAAGAGTGTTTACCTTAGTGCATCTCGCCGTTTTATGAGAATACGGAAAGTTATCGAAAAGCTCGTCACATAACAGTGTAAATCTGATTTTAACGCACTCAGCATCTGTTCTGAATGTAAGCAACATTCTTAAGAAATACCACAACATTTTGATTCAAAGTGACCGCCTAAAAGATATCTTTGCGGAACCACCCAAGGTGGTTTATCGCCGATCGCGAAACCTGCGTAATACCTTAACTTCGTCCAAAATAAACAACCGACCGAACTATGTTGGCTGTCACCCTTGCAATAAACCCCGTTGTAAGGTATGCCCCCACATGACAACTTCGCACTCCGTAACTAGCAGCGCTTCAAGCTTTACCATGAGAATCAACGGAGACTTCACTTGCGACAAGGCCAATGTTGTGTACATGCTTGAGTGCTCCACATGCCACCAGCAATACATCGGTCACACCGAAACATCATTCAGATTACGCTCTAACAACCATAGAGCCCACGCTTCTAACCTACCTCATCTTCCACTATAAAAACATGTTCAGATGCCAGGTCACCCCTTTGCAAACATCAAGGCTACCATACCACAGTCCGGATTTAAAACTCATCAAGACCGAGAAGTTTGCTCCGCCGTGGTGGTCTAGTGGCTAAGGTACTCGGCTGCTGACCCGCAGGTTGCGGGTTCGAATCCCGGCTGCGGCGGCTGCATTTCCGATGGAGGCGGAAATGTTGTAGGCCCGTGTGCTCAGATTTGGGTGCACGTTAAAGAACCCCAGGTGGTCGAAATTTCCGGAGCCCTCCACTACGGCGTCTCTCATAATCATATGGTGGTTTTGGGACGTTAAACCCGACATATCAATCAATCAATCAAGACCGAGAAGTTCGCGAATCCTACCTCATCAATAAATTCAACAGTCTTCACGCTGGCATAAATGAAAGCATCGGACGTGTCACCTTTCTTTGTGGGTGACAAAGTTTATCATATTCATGCATTATCCTCCCCCCTTCCGTCACACATGCTTTTTTTACCTTATGCGCCCTTTTTTTTACCACCGCATATTGCATTAAAGTCGCACGTTGTATATTTTGTATAGCGACCATGGTGACTTCGAAAAATTTTTGGTGATCTTTCAGTACTTTTTTGTGTACCGTGCTGAAGTAGATGTGATTGAAATCTGTTTTGCCACGCAAGTAGCCTTAATCTCTCGTGTTTCCTTCACGGCCTCATCATCGTTTCACTGGTTTCTATGTTTCACTGATGCGATGGCTTTCTAGTCATACGTTTCTCAAGTTGTAGTAGTTATCTTGTTACACGAGGCGATAGATCAAAATAAATTGTCACCGATGTTTGATTTTGAAGTCCTGACGTTTTTTTGAGATATCAGTGGCCCTTAAAAGTGGCATATGCCTTGTTCACTTTTCATTCTCTGACGAAGGCCGTGCCAAGGCCGAAACGTAAATCCATAAAGGAACTGCTTGCTTTCTCGTACGTGTACCAGCTTCTTTTCGTATATATATATATATATATATATATATATATATATATATATATATATATATATATATATATATAAGGGAAAGAAGTCTATACATAAGGGCTCGTTTTCCGTGTTTTGACACAAAATTAATGAGATATAACAGACAGTAATGCCAAGGAATGAACAGGGGAATTTATTAGAACCAATAGAATGTAAATAAAGAAAAGTGGGTGAAAAAATAGCCAGCCGTGAGCAGGAACCGAACCTACGACCTTCGAATAACGCGTTAAATGCTCTAACCACTGAGCTGTCACATCGGCCTTCCCTCCACCCACTTTTTTTGGGTTTATATGTGAATTTAGAAGTAGGAGTGTCGGTCAGCGCCATCTATAAGCCAAGCGACGAGTGTGAAACACTCTTTTTTGCGCATATGTGGCGTCACGTAGCACGTGAACTTTATTACGAGCGGACAGCTGATTAATAGTCTCTCGTATACAACTTAATGAAGCCAAGTCTGCCAGTACGAGACCCTCGTTAATGAATAAGGGAAAGAAGTGTATACCTAAGGGCTCGTTTTTCCGTGTTTTGACACAATATTAGTGAGATATAACAGACAGTAATGCCAAGGAATGTACAGGGGAAGTTATTAAAACCAATAGAATGTAAATAAGAAAGAAATGTGGGTGAAAAATAACCAGCCGTGAGCAGGAAACGAACCTACGACCTTCGAATAACGCGTTCGATGCTCTAACCACTCAGCTATCACAGCGGCCTTCCCTCCACTCACTTTTTTGGGGTTTATATGTGAATTTAGAAGTAGGAGTGTCAGTCAGCGCCATCTATAAGCTAAGCGACGAGTGTGAAACACTCTTCTATGCGCATATGTGGCGTCACGTGTCAGTCAGCGCCATTTATATATATATATATATATATATATATATATATATATATATATATATATATATATATATATATATATATATATATATATATATATATATATATATATATATATATATATATATATATATATATATATATAGTTACACGGCATCGGCACAGTGCCACTTATCCAGGTCGGCGACGGCGGCACGTTTCCTGTGCTTGGAATGTGCTCCGCGCGTATAAGCGTGGCTGATCGCTCTACCACAGTGCTATTTGCTGTGCTCGAGAAATGTTCCCATGAACTTATCCTCGGCATGGACTTTTTATCCGCCCACTCGGCCCTTATTGATTGTGGAACCAGCATGCTTCAACTTGATTTACCGTGTTACGATGACGACCCAACACCAGCTCAACCCCGTCTGTGTTCTGCAGATCACGTTCGCCTAGCATTTCAAGCCGTTACTCACGTGAACCTGAGATCTGTCCCTCCTGTTCCCGATGGTGACTACATGTTGACACCTATTCCTGACGTTCTGCTCGCCAAAAATGTTGCTGTGCCTCACACACTTTCGACAGTCACGGGAAATACAGCATCTCTTCCAATCTTAAACTTCAGCTGGTGTGCTCAAGTTATCCCAGATGGTATGACTTTGGCGAAAGTTTTTTCTATAGATGCTGCCATTTCGGCGTTCGTTGCCGAATCTTCTTCGTCCTCTGCTCCGTTTTCATCCTCGAAGAGCGAAGCGGATGCCACCATCGACAAGATGATCGCTCCGGACCTTCTTCCAGCACAGACAGCTGACATCCGGCACCTCCTGAAATACTACCGCGACATCTTTGACTTTGATGACCGCCCTTTGGGTCAGACATCCTTTGTAACTCATAGGATTAACACTGGAGACACCAGCCCCATCCGACGACGTCCATATCGCGTGTCTAATGCTCAGTGACAAGTTATCCAGCACTATGTTGAAGAAATGCTCACAAAAGACGTCATCGAACCTTCCTGCAGTCCATGGGCATCGCCGGTCGTGCTAGTCAAGAAGAAGGATGGCAGCTGGCGCTTCTGCGTAGACTACCGTCACTTAAACAAAGTAACACGTAAGGACCTGTATCCACTGCCGCGGATTGACGATGTTCTCAACTGCCTACATGGTTCTGCCTACTTTTCATCTATCGACGCGATCAGGATACTGGCAGATTTCTGTCGATCATCGAGACCGTGAGAAAACCGCATTCATCACACCGGATGGACTTTTCCAGTCCAAGGTTATGCCATTCGGATTGTGTAATGCGCCAGCTACATTTGAAAGGATGATGGACTCTCTCCTGCGTGGATACAAATTGGCCACGTGCCTGTGCTATCTTGATGACGTCATCGTATTTTTACCTACATTCGAAAGCCACCTTAGCCGCCTAACGGCTGTTCTTGAGGTTTTTCGGAAAGCAGGTCTTCAGCTCAACTCTTCCAAATGTCGCTTTGGCCGTCGGGAAATCACTGTACTGGGCCACTATGTTAGTGCCCGAGGCGTGCAACCTGATCATGACAAAATTCGAGTTGTCAAAGATTTTCCCATACCACGTTACGCAAAAGATGTACGGAGTTTTATCGGTCTTTGTTCTTACTTTCGACGTTTCGTGAAGAATTTTGCTGACATTGCCTGACCACTTACGGAGCTACTGAAGAAAGACATGCCTTTTTTATTGGGGTACTGACCAAGCAACTGCCTTCAGCACCCTTACAACATTACTTACTTCCCCACCCATCTTGGCCCATTTCGACCCGTCAGCCCCTACTGAAGTTCGTACCGATGTCAGCGGACATGGAATTGGTGCTGTTCTCGCTCAGCGGCAACGAGGACAGGATCGCGTCATTGCTTATGCCAGTCACCTCCTCTCTCCTTCGGAGAGCAAGTTTTCCATAACAGAGCGTGAGTGCCTCGCACTAGTCTGGGGAGTTGGAAAATTTCGACCATACTTGTATGGCCGCACCTTTTCGGTAATTACAGATCACCATGCCTTGTGCTGGCTGTCGTCCCTTAAAGGTCCAACAGGACGACTTGGCCGTTGGGCCTTGAAACTACAAGAATACAGCTTCGACGTGGTATACAAATCTGACCGAATGCACCAGAATGCCGACTGTCTATCCCGTCACCCCATGCACCCACCTGACCTTTCAGCACATGATTCTGACCCTTGTGTCTTCGCCATGTCGGCTTTCACCGACATACGCAAGGAGCAGCTCAGCGATGTCCACTTGCGGTCTAACATGTAGAGTTTACGCTTGCCCCACCTAGACCCGTCGCTACACTTGTTCGTTCTACGCGATGGTATTCTTTACCGACGCAACACGAGCGCCGAATGACCAGAGCTACTACTCGTAGTTCCTGCGACATTCCGTTCCGCTGTACTTGAACAGCTTCACGACGCCCCAACCGCGTGACATCTCGGGGTCACGCGCACGTACGATCGCGTGCGGCGTAGATTCTTCTGGGCAGGCCTTTACCGTTCTGTGCGCCGATACGTTGCTGCATGTGAGTCCTGCCAGTGCTCCAAACATTCCACCTTACCACCAGCTGGTCCGCTCTAACCAATAGACATACCCACGGTTCCCTTCTACCGCGTCGGTCTTGATCTCGTTGGACCATTTCCTACTTCTCTCACTGGAAACAAGTGGATAGCCGTAGCCATTGATTACGCCACAAGATACGCTATCACACGAGCGCTACCGACAAGCTGTGCCACTGACGTCGCGGACTTCTTGCTTCATGACGTAATCCTTCACCATGGCGCTCCTCGACAGCTGCTGACTGATCGTGGTCGCTCATTTCTTTCAAAAGTAGTAAGTGACATCCTTCGCTCGTGTTCGACGCGTCACAAACTCACTACGGCCTATCACCCACAAACAAATGGTCTTACCGAGCGCCTAAATCGAACATTGACAACAATGCTCTCCATGTACGTTTCCAAAGATCACCTTGATTGGAATAGTACTTTGCCTTATGTGACATTCGCGTACAATTCGTCACGCCACGACACCGCTGGCTTCTCCCCCTTCTGTTTATTGTTCGGCCGCCATCCAGCGTTACCCTTCGAGACTCTTCTCCCATCAACTACGCAAACGGTTACAGAGTACGCCCGGGATGCCACTGCTCGGGCTCAAGTGGCCCGCCAAATCGCACGGGAACGTCTTCTTGGCTCGCAGATCTCTCAGAAGGCCCGCTACGATAGCCATCACAGAGTAGTTTCCTACTCTCCTGGTTCATTGGTCCTCCTCTGGACACCATGCCGCCACGTTGGCCTCTCTTCGAAGCTCCTGTCTCGCTACTCGGGGCCTTACAAGGTTTTACGCCGGCTTACCGATGTCACATACGAGATTGCTCCGTTGGACAGTCAGTCGTCGTCGTCCGCACCCGCTACTGACGTCGTGCACGTGACCCGCCTCAAACCGTACATATCCGCACATAATCCTACTCTCATTTAGGCGCCGAGACGGCTCCGCCAGCAGCGGGGGGTTATATGTTACATGACATCGGCAACGAAAGAGCATCATAGATGACGAAGACGATGAAAGCGACCGTGCTCGTGTTGTTGTTGTTTGCTGCTGTTCTTCCATCTTGGCCGCAGCTGCCTCTGACTCACCCTGTATATTTTGTAAATATATTTATTTCATTCATTTTCTCACCACCGTGACAATATATATATATATATATATATATATATATATATATATATATATATATATATATATATAGAGAGAGAGAGAGAGAGAGAGAGAGAGAGCCGTTGTAATGACTTCGTCACACTTTCCTTGGCATGATTAGAGTTTAGATCGCTTTATTATTGTGTTTATATAAATAGCCCTTCAAAGTACACTTCTTTCCTTCGTATGAAGAAAAACAGGAGGGCTCCAGATGACCCCCATGGAGTGGTCTTCATTCTGGGCTATAACGCTATCTTAACCGTTATCGGAAGTCGATGCGCAGTCCGAGTTGCTTATGTGAACAAACTGCCTCAAGGTATTGTGAAGACCGCTCAAGGTATTAATGAATACTTAAGGAATTCTGAAGTATTTTGTGGGTAACTTCTTCTAATGACTCGAGTTCTCCCCTCCCTCGTACGAGGCTTCGTAATACTATACATAATAAGGTCTTTTTTCTATTTCTATTCTCGAGGATGCCGCCCTTTAAAATCAGATGATCAACAGTTTCCTGCAGGCCCTTATTCCAGATGTGTAATCGCTCACAGTGGGCGAAAGGCTGTCCAGTTTTGTTTCAGTTGATTTCAGATTCAGCGTTGTTTTGTTGAACTTCAGGCTACTAGTACTGATAGCCATTTTAATTTCCTTCATAAAATAACGGCTTCAGCATTGCTTTCGTGTTTGGACACGGGTTTTCTGCTACGTTGCCATGACAAATCAACAAGTGAATAAAAGAATGATACGTAGCAAGTATGTTTGAAGGCAGTGACCGTGGACATGGTAGAAGCAAAAAAAACATGATATTGCTTTTCTAGCAGTAAACTGAACGGTTGTATCCCAATTGTACAAGGAGCAAAAACAGGTTAGATGAATGCACGCCCTTTGTGCCTTCATCGTGCCCACTGGCCCAATCAGCTGCAGCGACGGTGCTTATACCAGAAGCACTCGATGACGTGGACGAGGGTGGCGCCAGTAGTCCTGTGAATGGAGCAATGCAGACGCGCATGTCGATACCTGCCGCACTTTTCGTCTGTGTATCGATATGCCAGTCGAAGATGCGCTCCGCCGCATCCAGCCCAGTACGTTGACACGTGGGTAACGAGGGTTTTGCTTCTAGCTAGACCCCCGTTAGCCATTTATATACATCTCTCTTAATATATATCTTCCAAATGGGAAATGATCACCGGAGCATTTAAACTTCATAGGCTTACTTCATCTCCCATGTAGCATGCATGGAACCACTGCCTTAATGAATTGTGGCAATTAACTTCAATTGTCTTCTTTGCTATGCCCTTACCAGTAGTAAGTATGATTATCTCCAATATTTTATCCTCTGTGGATCACCTCTGCATTGGAAGACAGTGTCTGAAGCCAAGAACGTTATGAGGCTCGCTAGTTCACGTATGACTTTCGCTAAGTGAGATCCGTTCGAGATAGTTGCCGCATCAAAAAAAGTTCTCAGTTTTCCTATTATCATCTGTCGTAAACTGTTCACTACGATATACCACAATAGAATCATTGGTTGAGACTAGGAGCTGGTAAAGCTGATGGCTATCTTGGAATTCTCCTGCAGAGTGCTTCCTAGCATCTTTTGCGATAAACTTTCCAATTTCAAACCTTAATATCTTGCAAACGTTTTTTTTGCAGTATACTGATGATCAAAATAAGGCATATGACGCGTGAAAAAGTTTGATGTCCCTGATATTTCTAAATATGACCTAGCTGTTGTAAAAGTACGACAGTTCCTTAGCCTTTATTAACCGGTGAAGGTATTTTGGTAATTGGTATATTAGAGTTTTGCTTATAAATCGGGACACCTTCGATCTATTTCCTGATATTTTCATGATGTGGTGAAAATGAAAGCATGATAACTTTGTTTCTCACTTGGGAAAAATTGTGTGTCAAAACACAAACTCATACAATAAACAAACCATTGCGTCTCCTAAGGAAATCAAGACAGTTATTAAAGCATTGCGCACATGAAACGAAGCTTCCCACCTCTGTCTTATTGAGAAATTTTCTCATCCCGGGCTGCTTGAGCTTTAATGGCCGTCATGTCACGTGACAATGTCACTATTGCCGTTTTTCATAGACATCACCCTCCACTGCGACTGAAAATATAAGGGCAATAGTTTATTTGCGGAAAATCTTTCGTTGCGGCTAAAACAGGGCAACGCCGCGTGGTCAGGCCTCTCTTTCCAGGCACCCTTGGCTCTGGTCATTCTTTCAGCCCTCCTGACTAGCTTCACCTGCTGTGGCTTGGTTTTGGTTTCACCAAAGTGTTTGGTTTCTGAATAGGCATGGAAGACAGTGCTGCTTACGTTCATTACGGCAGCGATGAAACGATAGAGCACGTTCTCTGTCACTGCCCTCGTTAGAGCGTGCAAAGACGGCAGCTAGCTACTGGGTTAGCTCGACTTGACGAAAGACTTTTGTGAGAACAATCAATGCTTGAAAGGCGACATGATCTGCCTTTGCACAGAAAATCGGTGAAGGCCTCATTGAACTTTTCGCGTGGTAGTGGCCTATTGTATAGCCTATAGCATCCCAGATCAATTTTTGTTTCTCGTTCTCGCGCGTCTCTTTCGTTCTTCGCTTTATTTCCCATCTTTCTTCCCCATTCTACGTTCCCTTAGTGCAAGGTAGCAAACCGGATGCTCCAATTCCTGGTTAATCTCCCTGCCTTTCCCTGAATATATTCTCTCTCTCCCCCTGACTAGCCTCAGCTAATTCCCAAGGGCAGCGCTGGACAGCATCGCCTCCCACCTCTTTCTGCTGTTGTCCCTTTTCTGTTCTTTGGTGTGTGGCGTACATTCCCACGTGATGTGGTAGAGCGTCTGCGTACTTCCACACCATTGGTATGTTTTTGTATGCTGTGGCGTAGTATGTATGCTGTCTGCGGATGCTTATTCATGTGTTAGTTTGAAGTCGGCGTAACGTCGAAGAATCCATGGCCGAAAGGTTCTTGTGTGGCACTGAGTATTGTCTTCGCAAATCTCTTTATTATTGCAGGATCGCTTTGTAACTGAGATCGATGGGTGACGGGTCCTCTATGGTGTTACCATCGGCCGCTCGGTAATTAGTGAAATTTCGAGCCACCTCATCTGCATTGAAGTTACCAGTAACATCTTCGTGTCCCGGGGCGCAAGTGATTGCCAGGGTATAGTTCATGTGCAAATCTCTGCTACTTTAGATAAGTGTACATTGTGCCTGGGCACTGATTTTTCCTTTCTGGTAATTTCTACATGAGGCCTGAGAATTTGTGATAATAGTCAGTAGAGCGTTGCGCTCCATGCCTTCCCTTATAGCTAAGGCAATGACAACCTCTTCTGATTCTATGATCGTTGCTTGAGAAACCGTAGCACAGGCCATTATCTTACCTCTTCTGTTTACGACAACCGCAACTATTTTTTTGCGTTTGCCCAGTACGGTGAATCATCTGTGAATCTCGCAGTATTGAAGATCCTTGTTGTTTTGTCAACGTATGCTGCTCGAGTTTTTTCTGAACCCTGCATGTAATGTCGGATATAAGTTTGAGGAATTTGTTGTACCCTATATAAATCTTGGATCTGGCATGGTAGTTTCTTGGTCTTTTGGTGTGTGCCTCCAAGACCAATGTTGTGAAGAAGAGCTGTGTCTGCTGGTTTGTTCCAAAGGAGTCCTCTGTCCTATGAGTTGGGCCAAAGCTGTTGAGCTTAGGCTGTCCTCAGCTGTAACCATGCTCATTGTTCTTTGAGGATGTCGATCTCTTCGACTTGTAGCGACAACCTTTGATCTCTGAAAATGTTATGCCTTTGTGGCAATATTTCTCTGGAGCCTTTATTGGCGCTCAGCGCTGTGCCATCGGCAACATGGCGTACATTCAAACAGTTGAATAACAAACAAGCCTCTGCCCGACTACCCTTTTTTGTCTCTTGAGTCCATGTAGTGCGCAAGTTGCCAGACTTGAAGCAAGATCATACTCAGGTTTTCCAAAAGAACTGTGAATTCAAGCCCTGGAGTGAACCAGCCGGCGGCTTCTTTAACGCTCTCTGTCAAACGCGATCTCCGGTAGTCTGTAGAGTGATTCCCCGCGGAGACCGGAAGCAGGGGAGCGTTGTAGTTGCCGATGGCTGAAGTTCTTGGTGCGAGCAGGGGAGTGAAGTGTGGGTGTGATTTCAGGCTTTCAGCTAGCGGCAGCGACAATGTAGGAGAAGGAGATATACGGCAGGAAGAAAAACGTGGTTACTGTGCCGTGGAAGACAATGTGGAGAGTGAACAAGAAGCCGGAAGTCTGCCAGAGATACTTCGACGAGCCAAGCGACAGATATTATGGGAATTTTTAACATGTGGTGCATAGTACATGTGGCCCCCTTAGGTCCCTAATGAAGCAGCTGTGCAGTTTGCGAAACTATGCGATGCAAGCAGGTTGGTTTTTGCATACACCAAGGATAGATAAGCTAAGCGCGCGCTATCTGTGCACGTTAAGTTTTTTACAAGTGTAGGGGCTCATTTCTCTGTTTCCGATGTGTTTTGCTTACCTGTTACTACAAAAAAAACTGCAAAGTTTGAGAGAATAGGTCTGAATAGATGAAATATTCTTCAACTCAGAGTGTCGCAGGGGACGTCGGACATTTACGCGGTCAAATCAAAATTATAATTATAGTCTTCCATCTCTTAATTACTCCGAAGAAGTGCTTCCACGTTTTATTCCCATCAGAACACTTGCGCTTTGACAAATTAGGACGGTTGAGAATTACTCTCCAAATACGAAAAACACAAGTAGATAAATATATAGATAGTTAACTTTATTCGGGTCCGGAAGAATCGTCACCTTGTTTTTATAGGGAAAGACTGCGGGCCGCTCCCACGTTGGGACAGGCAGGCCAAGCCTCACCGCCGCATCGTGGGCCTTCTGGACAGCCCGGAGTTGGTCAAACCAGTCGTGGCTCGTGAGGAAAGCAGAGAAGGCTTCCTCTGTCAAGCCGTGGATTGTGTGGTGCTGCAGAGAGGAGCACGCCCAGAGCATCTGCTTAAAGTCGCTAACCGCCCCACAGTCTGTACACAGACGGGAGACCTCTGTGTACCTACGGAAGACGGATAGTGTGGGATACGACTTTGTCTGCAGAAGCCTGAGAGTCACGGCCTGGGGCCTCGTTAGATTTCAATGTGGCAACAAATGGTGATAAAAAATAGGCAGATCTGAATGCTTGAAATTTTGTCCTAGATAACAGCGCACATATCTTGTTACACTACATAACGCCACAGTGTACCATTACTGTTGTAGCTGAACTACCTGGCAAACATTTCCTTACGGTATGCGCCTTTCGCTGAATATAATGGCTCAGACATATATTGCGAGTTTCTTGAAATTACGTGTAACATACCTGCGGAGGGAAATGCTATATGTCTTGTACTTTCCAATTTCAATGAACTTACTTCAGTCGACGAACCCGGCAAATCTGTCTTTGTTCATGACGGCAGTGGAGATTGCCGCGTCCCTTCCCGATCGCTTCGTAGGGTAAGCCTTTAGCCAACCTATCTACACAAGAAGCAGCAGCAAAAGTATCACCAAAGTGAGCGGCTGCGCAGGTTCGCACGTTATCTTAAGGACGAGACGTCACCTTACAACAAGTGAGCGGTTTGAAGGCACTCTCACTACATTGCGCTCAGGTTTATTCAATGGGCAGCAGCAAAAGCCTTTGAGAAGTGGCCAAGCAGCGTCGCAGCGGCATGCGTTGTGTTATGGACCCTTAGTCCGTACATCGCCAATTCGCAACGCAAATAACTATATTATAGCGGCCTTGGTGCTCTTACGGCTATTCTATGGGCTTCATATGCACCAACTATGGCGTGGCATGGAATTCGTGTATGACGAGTGGAAATGACACGTCATGACATGATTATCATGTCGTATATGGGATGTAGTACATTATCACATACATGGCATGGACTCGGTCACTACACGCACTGTAAACTTTCGCGGTGTTTTATTTTACTTCGATGTAATGAGAAATTGGCATAATATGAAAATGCCAACTTGAATTTGAAATCTTGACGTGAACACAGGACGTGCATGTCGCGTATGTCCACACATACATACAAGACGTCATTGTTATTAAATAGGGAATGTTTTATTACTTTGTCATATACAAAATGTGCGTCAGATGACGCACATTTTGACATGAATGAGAGCTCATGGCATCAATGTTAACGTCCTGTACGTAGTGGGTATAATAACGTGAATGACTTGACCCGAAGGTCACGAAATCATTAAAATCAACGCTCTAGCGTTATATATATAAAATTTAGGTGCACGCATGATGAACAATTTTCCTATAGCACAAAAAATAAGGAAAAAACAACGGCTATTTAGTGTACGTCCAGGCAGATCCGACGTGTTGTCTTTTTATCACGGTGTACTCTACGACATACGACAATTGTGAGGAGTATTCAATGACATTTGCCTGTCAAAATTGTGATGTGTCTTCTACACTCCAACTCGGTTATTCCGGATGCATACTTCCTGAGAAACTTATACCGAATCAGGGCGCACTGAATTTGTCTCTCTTTTTTACTTCTGTCATTGATGACTATGTGGGCGCTGACTTTCAAAAAATAATTCTTGAAGTTCAAGAACCTCATGAATTATAGGCGGGCATTTATGGCTCTAAATGTTAGCTCGGCTGGCTTACGTCAACAAAGTGTATAATCCACAAGGGACCCCAGTGAAATGCTTATTTAGCATTTGGAAGCTTTGAGGGGCTTTCTGTTCGTCACGTACAAAGATTATTATATATCGCAGGTGCCTCAGTACGTGGCGCCAATCTCCGAAATGTAGCGACGCTACAGAAGATAACAAATAATTTACGTTTTCTTCATTTGTGTGGCTGTCACGTGCAAAGTAGTGGTATAGACATGTCCGTACTTGATCCAATCAGTGAGTACCATTTCTGCAAACCGACACTTACAATGTCAGTTTTCAATAGTTCGTCTCCCAGTGCCAGAAACCGTATATTACCATTATCAGTGAATATTGGTGAGTCATAATTACCTTCATTGTGTAATGGAGTGCAAAAGCTGCTGATACAGATTTGGGGTGCTATGCAGGATGACCCGAACTTCTCGGGCAGACGAGTTTACTCTGAGCTCACTCAGTGACGACCATGGCATGACGGCAGTGCTTGGCATATGATAGTATCGTTGGTTACAAGAACACGCGTGGCACTGAAAACGCATGTGAGACATTTGAGGCGTTAGCCCCACCGCGGTAGTCTAGTGGCTAAGGTACTCGGCTGCTGGCCCACAGGTCGCAGGATCAAATCCCGGCTAAAGAGCTGCATTTTCTATAGAGGTGAAAATGCTGTACTCGCTAAGTTGCAAAGGACAAAAAGGGGTCTGTGGTTCGTCCTTTAGGGGGGTAACTTCCTCGCCACAACCATTACTCCCCAAAGTATGAACGAATCGTCTTTTCAGAAGTAACTGTCTGGGGACCACCTGTTTATTCTCAGTAGTTTTGAGAGACTAAATGCCAAGGAGCAAAATTTACCCCTTTGTGGGAGGAAGGAACTGCGTAGGGATGAACTGTTATTTATTTATTTAGCAATAGTGCATACCACCGCGTGGCCCGTGCAGGAGGGGTCTTACATCAATCACAGAATAAAAAAATAACTAAGCATCGCAATTACAGCGAAAACAAAGAAATAAAAAGCAATAATTAAAATGTGAACGCGCAAATTGTAAAGTACAATCATGAAACATAACACTGATTTTTTCAGTTCGCATACTAAATTACTGGCACCAAAAACAGTGGAGGGCAGATCATTTCATTCGGACATAGTTTTAGAAAAACACCAGTATTTGTGCAGTTTTGTTTTAGCGAAAATTTGGGCAAGTGCCCTACTGTGGGTGTGTCTAGTCTTCCTATCTGAGTGGAAACGTACACAATCAGACATGGTTACTTTTGTATTTACGATGAAACAATTATAAAAATAACGTAACCTGTTGACCTTTCTGCGCGATTCTTACGATAGGATGCTACGTTGCTTCATTATTGAGGGAGGCGAGTCAGTCATTCTATACTTATTGAATATGAAGCGAACTGCTTTTATTTGAACCCGTTCTAGTTCTGCAACATCAATTTTGTCGTGAGGGACCCATACGATTGAACCATATTCCAATTTAGCTCTGACGCAAGTATTATAAGCTAAAAGCTTAGCGCTAGGGGGTGCGGTATTCAGTTTCTTTTTCAGAAACCAGAACTTCTGCAGCGCGGAGGTTCAAGTACAAGTCCCATTAACGGCTCCCTCTCAAAACGAATTTAGTACAATTTCCGGTTTAATTAACGAGGGTTTAGAGGTTATGAATGCATTCGACGACATATACAATCAACACACAAGATGTAAATTCAGAAATAAACTACAGGAAATTCACGTCGGATACACATAATTCGAACTCGTCACCATTGGATCAGCAGTCACGTACGCTAACCACTGTACCACACTCCAGTTCATAGCGGAGTTAAAATTACCGGGGCATATGTTGTCAACATCTGCACGCTGCACGTTCTGTTATGTATCTTAAACTATATAAAAATTGGACTTAAGCCTTCAGTGTTTGGCAAGCAACCATTCGAGGATCACGTTACAGTGAAAATGTAAAATGCGTTGAATAGATATTTCCTCATGCGTGGTTCGAGTGCATTTGTGTGCTTGATGTGTGTATGTATAAATAACTGTTGTCTTATAAGTTGCCGGCGCTGTGTCAAGTTTTCTCGCTTCTCAGAGTACAGAGCACGGTTGGTAACATCGTCCAGTGACAATGTCTGTTTAATGACAAAGAAAAAAAAACAAAAATGTTTAAAGAAGCAGCCAAGTTTCAGCGACTCTTGTCAGTTCTGCACCATCGTGCACACACATCATCTCAGCAACTTTTTTCAGTACGAAATATGTGATTGTTTTCCTGCACAGGGACAATAAAAGAAACAAAGCTTTATTGAAATAGATGCTGTCCAGTCAACTTCGAAAAGTGCATCCGCATCATTGACAGCTGCAGAGAGCTTGTTCGTAGCTGCAAGATATTGATTATTCTAGGAAGGCGCAACATATTTAGTCATTAATTTCCTTAAAAAGTAATTGCAGAAGCATTCATTACTTTAAACTGAACTGTTCGTGCACTTGTAGTTACGTCTAATCGCGTAAAAATGAGAGGGAAACTGCTTTTTCACTGAAACCGTCATTTAAAATGCAATGAACCATTCAACACGTGTTATGAAGTTAAGAAACTCGTTCTAGAGTGAAACGCGCCCCGCCACGGTGGTCTAGTTGCTAAAGTACTCGGCTGCTGACCCACAGGTTGCTGGATCGAATCCCGACTGCAGCAGCTGCATTTCTGATGGAGACGGAAATGTTGTAGGCCCATGTGCTCAAATTTGGGTGCACGTTAAAGAACCTCAGGTGGTCGAAATTTCCGGAGCCCTCCACTACGGCGTCTCTCATAATCATATGGTGGTTTTGGGACGTTAAACCCCACATATCTATCTATCTAGAGTTGAACGCCTGAATGCTCCACTGCGATCCGCTTGTGGGCCCACCTATTAATGAAGCTTGCGCTTCATTGTAGCGATATAAAATTGAAACATACTTAGCATCGCTACAAACGAGCGATATCACTGAGGTGGTCACTGACTGCCTGTGTTAGTGGTGCCCAGCCAAGCTAGACATGCAATGTTAACAGCCGACCTTCCTGAACTAGTTATTTACCTTGTAAAAGTTGACATTGTGTGGAAATAAGTGAATTTTCTTTTTTAAAAGATGCGGAAATCTCTGATGAACAATGCTTATTTGTGCTGCACTGAAAGAAACATAATTTTTGAACAGCTGTACTTGCTACAGCTTATGGTTACTACGTTAGCCATCACATTAGTAATTATATATCAGACCGAGCAGCGTTCGCAACGCTGTGTATAGCGAGGTCATTAACCATGCGTGTTTTGTTCGCGAAGAACGTGAGTGTGAAACAAACGGCACTCGTTACATATCAACCTCTCACAGATAAAATATCGCTCAGTGATAAGAGCCTTGTTTACACTCACCTCTCAGGCGATATTCCAAATGGTGCATAGCATTTCGAAAGCGTAGCACTTCATTACACTAGCGGATCACGTTTTCTACAGCGCAGAGATGATTCACTGCACTACAAGAGTCAGCAATCACAACCACGTAATGATAGAAACTCCCCAACACACCACTACAACAATGAGGGTTAGCTTGCCGAGAACACCACGCCGCGCATTGATGCAGCTTGAGCTCGAGCCCTCTCTCTCTCTCTCTTTCAATCAATCAATCAATCAATCATGATTTATTTCAGCTTCAAAGACATTCAGTGGAGCTTGGTGGGTACGGACAAAAAGCCATAGATGAGGCTTGACAGGGTCCGTACCCCCGGGCTTGGCAAACGTGGCGTACAGAGTGGCGTACAATCGTGGCGTACAAAGGCAAAAACGGGCACATAACAGTTATCTTCATTGCAACAACATAAGCGAGCTAGTGGGAAAAAAAAAAAAAAAAAAAAAAGGCACTGGTATAGTATACAGAGATGCACTCGTTCAAAATGAAGGGGGAGAGAGAGATTCACAGGTACATTTTATCATCATACACATGCGAATTGAGTACGCGGAAGTGTTACTTATGTTTTTCGGATATGTTAAGTAGTAGCGGTAGCTGATATTTCAACATCTGTGTTGCGTAATTGGTTCGTGGTCTTGGTAATCTCCAGACTTCACGAGTCCTCAAAATTCGCACATGTTCAGCGCGAGTTAGCGCCGACAATTCTGTGAAAAATGTGTCGTTATTTTTTATAGCCGACTTATAGCGATTGTTTAAAATTGTGTGATATAGCTCATGTACTGGGAATAAGTGCAGAGCCTTGAAAATCGGTTCCGTGTGGGCATCGTATGCGGCACTAACGATGTTACGAATGGCTTTCTTTTGAAGTTTGTGTAATTTCTGAACGTTGGTTTTGGTGGTCGTGCCCCAGACTAAGTGACAATAAGATAAGTTAGACAAAAATAGTGATTTATAAATTAACAATTTTATGTTTTGAGGCAGGACGTAACGAAACTTTGACAATATACCTACAGTTTTTGAAAGTTTATTTAAGGTGGCATTCACTTGATCTGTCCACGTCATATGCTCTTCAAAAATGACTCCCAGGCTTTTAGCAACGCGTGATAATTCTATAGTTGATGTACCTAACTTTAGACTGTTTGTGATGCCCAGTGTTTTGTTTTGAGGCCGAAATATAACAGCTTTCGTTTTAGCCGCGTTTAGGTTCAAAGAGTTGGCGATACTCCAAGTGTGAATTTTATTTAGGACGACGTTGCCTTTTTCAATGAGGTTTGAAGGGTCACGTCCTGTAATAAAAACACTTGTATCATCTGCGTAAATGATAAATTTAGTATTAGCACAAATATTTACTATATCATTCACATATAAATTAAAGAGCAATGGGCCCAAAATGCTACCCTGAGGTACACCAGCCTTAATTGGTTTTGAGTAGGAGGCTTACACATTTGTTTATATTTATCGCAAATCAACAATATAACTCTGCTTCTGACGCAGCTGCTGTAGTTTTCACGATCATTTACACTAACTGAAACTGCGAACAGCTCATTTCTTAAGGGAACTATTTGCTTACGCACATGCTGATCATTCCTTCAAGGCCACCACTGCGTCGGTAAGTTCCACGGTAGTAAACGTTGCCCCGCATGGTGTAACAGTTCCTCCCTCTTTTTGCACACGGCACTTCCGTCTTGCAGTTAATTCCTCCATGGACTAATGGTTGGTTGCAGGGACGAAATTCAGCACTTAGTCCCATTTTGCTCTGTTTTCGCTCCTTTGCGGCTTGGAGTGTAGGACCGGTGTGCTCAGATTTGGGTGCACGTTTAAGAACCGCAGGTGGTCAAAATCTCCGGAGCCCGCCACTACAGGGAAAGGCAAATAGGAGGAAAAGAACGGCAGGGAGGTTAACCAGCCAATAGGCAGCCGGTTTGCTACCCTGCGCATGTGAGGAGGATGGGGGAGATGAAAGACAGAGAGGAGAGAGGGAAGAGAGATAAACACAGCACATTGGGCAGCACACGCGCGTACACTCAGTCATAGTCCAGTCATGTCTTTCGTGGTGTGTGACATTGCTGTTACAGCCGCTTGTTCAAGTCCGTGTGGCGTAGGAATTTCAACAGTGCTTTTGTCGCCTTCTGTTGCAATGTCTTCTCTCAGGCACTTGATAGAGTAGTGTCCACAGACAATTGGCTGTTGTCAATGCGCGTGAGAACAGACGCCAGTGAGTGTCTCTGGATATCATACAATGGACAGTCTCAAAGGCTGTGGTGTAGCGTCTCTTCGCAACGACAGGCATCGCAGAGAGCGTTGTCGGCCATTCCTCTGACAAATGAATAAGATTTCGTAAATGCCACCCCTAGCTATAAGCGATGAAAAAGGGTGGCTTCTCTTCGATTGAGCCCAGTGGGCATGCGGGGAGTCATCAAAGAGGACAGGTGGTGTTGACGATTCGTCTCGTTGCTTGGTGGGCACCATAGTGAAAACAAGATTTCACGCGCAAGTCGTTGATGATTACTGGCAGCATCGGTCCGCGAAGGTGGTATGGCTTCTTTTCGTGTTCCTTCAAGAGCTGCCCGCGTGGCAATATCGGCATGTTCGTTCCCTATGACGCCGTAGTGACTTGGCAGCCATTGAAGCGTCACATGTTGCTCTTTCTCGTGTGAAGTGTGAAGAAGGCATCGAATTTCGAAAACAAGCTGTTCGTAGGGCCCGCGACGCAGTGCTGAGAGCACAGATTGTAGGGCAGCCCTAGATTCACTGAAAAGCGACCATTGTTTCGGTGGTTCCCGATTGACCACACAAAGTGCAGCGCGCAAAGCAGCTAGCTCCACTGCTGTAGATGCCGTGGAGTGGTCAGTCGTAAAGCTGATGGTAACACCTCTTGCTGAGACAACTACTACATCTGACGAACACTGGCGGTTCGTAGAGCCATCGGTATAGAGGACACCCACGCCGAGGGAGGCGCTGCGGAGCATGGCGCTGTCAGTCAATGTGGGGAGAAAACTGGTTACTCGAGTGTTGGTCTCTCCGCTGTCCCATTCAACCTGCTTGAAAACGCGTTGCTTTTCTCGCACGCTGCACGTGTTCTGCACGTGTTTTTGAGAGTCTCGCGTCGCGCGCGGTTGTGATGTATGCGCTCTGTCCGCATTTAATAGGATGCCACAATTGAGGATTTATTTTTTCGTGGCAGCAGTTTGGTAAAAGGGCAGCGAAGCAAGTTGTAGCAGACGACGCCGTCCTCGTCAGAGCGAAGTGCGTTTCGCAAGTGAAAGACGACGCTGTTTATGACGTTAGAAGTGAATAAAACTTTCTGTACGTTCATAATTATATACCTGTTTTATTTGGTTTACTCTGTGTACTATGCACTATGTTTGTTACTGGATGCAAGGGTAAGGCCGCTTCTCGTGCTTTAGGTTAAGCGGTTCTTGCGCTGTGACTGCCATTAGTTGGGATACCTTAACTTACTAGCGCCCACCCAAGTTATCGTGTGGTATATACACAGCACTTCAAAAATAAATGGACTATTTGGGGCTTCTTTTTGACCCACACCAATAATTGACATCTATCTCACGTGTCTTTCTTTGCATTATCACCGTTCTCATCGCGGGTACCTTGAGTTCACGAACAGCGTGCGTACCATCATGATGAGCGCCCAGCTTTCAGAGAAACTTTTTTGTGGGTGTCTAATCTGCAGGGGAAGAGCGCATTGCTATAAAGGCATTTTATCTTGGTCACGTATCGAAAATGCACCGTGTTGTTCGGGCTACCCCTGCACGCTCAGTAACAACTACAGGTTTTCCCGCACACTTTAATCCAAGTGCCAGCCTAAATAATCTGCACGCCATTGAAATAATCTGGACGCCGAGCTATTTAATCCATGTGCCAAACATTTAATCCAAGTGCCAACATATTTAATTCAAGCGCCAACTCAATGAGGCCGCGTGCCAGTGAGTTTAATCCAAGTGCCACCGTGTTTAATCCAATTGCCAATAACCTTAATTCAGTTGCCAGTCAGTTTAATCCATGCACTAGAAACACATAGTTTGCCACTTTATATAGTATAAATGTCAAAATAACGTAAACATGACGTCACAGGAAGAACTTTTCTCTCGCCTATACATGCTAGCGCTTATGACATTAAGTGCGCAGTGCTACTTCTCCCTAACGTTTTGGTGTCATAGATCCAAAATAAAAAAAAACAGTGAGTAGTAATTGCATTTATGGGTACTAAGTGTATTTGCTCATAGGGTTCATGTTAGTCTAAGTATATTTCATCGCTACTGCATTATTCCAGCTAAGCATGTACACCATCGCATATGCATAGATTCGCCTCGTATGCTCAGCAGACGGCATTTGGCTGCTTATTCGCTGAGGCTTTCGCAGTCGTGTTCAGCCTAGTGAGAACAGTGACCGACAGATGACATTCATTCGTTCTCAAAATCAGAAATAACCACTTAAAAAAACTACACTTGCATTTAATCAGATTTATGTGGAATTAAGTTGTTATAAATGCACCAAAGGAGATACTCCGGTTTTCATGTAACAGACGACACTTAGTGTTGCTGAAGCTCGTTTGCTTGAAACACGTGCGTTTTCATACGGGCACATTTGCAGACGAGAAGAGAGCTTTGCTTGAAGTCATGGCTGGACGCAAACGAGGACCACACTTTGAAACACCGACAAACCTCGTCAAAAAGAAAAAAACAGCCGAGTATCGCTGGTCGACAGGGCTATAGGATTGTGGGCGTCTACAGGCGTGGCGGTGACCTAAAGCAACTGGCCGACGCTCTAGGCATCAACATTAGAACAGCAAGATCGATTACTTCTACCGACAGGGAAACATCGAAGCATGGTGGGGGTTCAAAAAGGAAGTTTGGACATGACGTCGTGAGTACTTTGAGACGAATTGTCGACAAAAACTGCACATTTACAATAAAGCAATTAAAGGAGGCCCTAGAGGAAGAAATGCCCGGAGTAAAAATCAGTGCAAGCACAGTCGATCAGTTGCTGGATGCCCACTGCTACTCGATGAAGCTAGTGACGCAGAGGCCTACAGATCGCAAAGGTGACAATATCAAGCACATCCTGCAGGCGTTCTTTGCTGCTGGATGCGGCTCGCCACTCCATGCAGAAACACAGCACGTGGACAGCGCGGCCTTCGATCAGCACAATTTATCTTTCGTGGCTGCCGCTTCGCGTGAAGATGACTTGTGAACGTTTGTCTCCGAGTCCTATGAGACAGTTCTGTTTTAATAAATACACTCACCTGTGGCTATGTTGCATTTCTTAAATAATTATAATTAGTAGTAATAAGCACTTCTGCTTTCCCTATATAAATATATATATATATATATATATATATATACATATATACATATATATATATATATATATATACATATATATATATATATATATATATATATATATATATGTATATATATAAGGGAAAGAGGTATACCTAAGGGCTCGTTTTTCCGTGTTTTAACACAATAATAATGAGATCTAACACAGAGTAATGCCAAGGAATGTACAGGGGAAGTTATTAGAAACAATTGAATGTAAATTAGAAGAAAGAAAAGTGGATAAAAAAATTACCAGCCGTGAGCAGGAAGCGAACCTACGACCTTCGAATATATATATATATATATATATATATATATATATATATATATATTTCAAAGTACCTTACAGGCCCCATGGGGGGCATTGAGTAAGGGGGGCTATACATATATACAAATAAACTGGAAAAAAATATACAAGACAGACAATTGAGCAAGGGGGGAATACATATAGACACCTCAAAATGAAAAAAAAGTACAGAAGAAACAATTGAGTAAGGGGCGCAATACTTATATACATCTCAAACTAAAACAAATACAAAAGAAACAATTGGAAAATAATAAGTCAAACAAAAAGAACCAACATGTACAAAAGTTCAACATGTACAAAAGATACACGCATAGTAACCGTGTGCGAAACACTGTATTTCCTGCGCATGCAGCGGCCACAAGGCAGAATCCTCGCGCACATGAATGTGACAATCACAAAAATGAACCAATACGGACCAATGAATTATGATACGGCATCTACTTGCTGAGGCTTGTGAAGTGGCTTGATAAGATATGACGGAATGTGTCAAAGTTTGTCTGGGATGCAATGTCGTCAGGCAAACTGTTCCACAGACGGATAGCACGTGGAAGTGCGGACTGATTGAACGCGTTTGTTGAGCCGTATACACGGGAATAGCTAAGATGATTGTGTAGTCTACGTGAAGTGAGATATGGTTTTTGCAGACCAGTAACGGTGATTCGGGAAGAATGGGTAATTTTATGAAAGAATGACAGCAGGGCAATGTCGCGACGAATGTTCAAGAGTGGGAGTGAAAGTTCCTGTTTGATTTGTGATATACTAGAATGCGGACTGTAGTTATTGGCAATGAAGCGGCTTGCTCTATTCTGGATTCTTTCCAATGAGTCAATTAAGTATTTTTGATGGGGAGACCAAATCGAACAGGCATATTCTAGTTGAGGGCGAACCAGTGTCAAGTAAGATAATTTGCGAATGCCTGATGGTGCAGCTTTCAAGTTACGTCTCAAGAAACCTAGTGATTTCGAGGCGCTGGCAGAGATTGCCGTAATGTGGTCGGACCAGGATAGATTAGGTGTCAGTATTACGCCCAAGTACCGATATTGTGTGGCAGTCGATAGAATGGAATGATTAATACTGTAAGAGAATTCGGATATGCTAGGTTTACGTGTGAACGACATTACTTTGCATTTTGAGACATTTAGTGTCATCAGTCATGCACTACACCAACCATTAATTACGTCGAGGTCGTTTTGGAGTGACAGGTGATCTTCACTGTTCTTGATTGGACGGTAAATAATGCAGTCGTCAGCGAACACCCTGATGCAAGAAGAGACATGTTGCGGAAGATCAGTGATGAATATGAGGAAAAGTAATGGCGCGAGTACACTGCCCTGTGGTACACCTGAAGAAACGTCAGATAGGGAAGAAGACAAATTGTTAACTGTTGTGTATTGCTGACGATTCGACAGGAAATTGCGAAGCCATGATAATGTACGGGAGTCTAATTTCAGGGCGGAAAGTTTCGATATCAGGCGACAGTGTGCAACCCTGTCAAACGCCTTCGAATAGTCGAGGAACACGCAATCAGTTTGATAATTATTGTCCATATTTGCATGAAGCTCTGTGGTAAATTCAAACAACTGAGTCTCACACGAAAAGCCCTTTCTGAAACCATGCTGATTTTTGAAAAAGAAATGATTGGATTCCAGATGCCTGTAAATATGTGAAGCGATGATGTGTTCTAGAATTTTACAACAAATACACGTAAGGGAAATAGGACGGTAATTTTCGCATGAGGTTTTATTTCCACTTTTGAATATTGGAATTATTTTCGCCAGCTTCCAGTCAGACGGTATCATGCCTGTTTCGAGAGACTGCCGGAATATATGAAGTAGTATTTTGCTTGTGATCGTTACCGTATTCTTTAGCACCTTTGAGTTGATTCCATCCACGCCGCATGAAGACGACAACTTAAGATTATTTATGGCTGTAATTATGCCTTCTAATTGAATATCTATTGGTTCCATAAATTGGTAATCGAACTCAGCTACGTTGGGTATGTTGGTACTGTTCTCTTTCGTGAAGACAGAAGTGAAAAAGGAATTAAATGCTGTTGGACACTGGCTAGCTGTGAGAGGGACGTTGTTGCAGTCATGCAATGAGATGTGTTGGTTTTCGCTGGAGGGGTTTATGACTTTCCAAAATTTAGCTGGGTTGTTTTTCAGTAGTGTGGGTAGATCATTAGAATAATACTTTTCCTTAGCCTTACTTAAAGCTGTGCAATATGCTTTTATGCAGGTTTTATATTTAAGCCATTATATATATATATATACATATATATATATATATATATATATATATATATATAAGGAAAACAAGTGTATACATAAGGGCTCGTTTTTCGTGTTTACACAATATTAATGAGATCTAACAGACAATAATGCCCAGGAAAGTATAGGGGAAGTTATTAGGCCAATTGTAATGTAAATAAGAAGAAAGAAAAGTGGGTGAAAAGATAACTCGCCGTGGGCAGGATCCTAACCTGCCACCTTCGAATAACGCGTTCGATGCTCTACCACTGACTACCACGACAGCTATCCCTCCAGCCACTTTATTGGGCAGGCTATATCAATTTAAACATGGGAGTGTCAGTCAGCGCCACTAGTAGCCATGGCGGCGAGTGTGGCACACTCTTTATGAGCCTTTCAGGCGTCACGTAGCACGTGAACTGATTACTAACTGGCAGCTGACCAATTTATATATATATATATATATATATATATATATTATATATATATATATATATATATATATATATTTCCAATGGGCCAAACGTACTTGGGAAGAGAAGAAACACAACTTGGCGGTTGTCTTAATTTTATTACCAATGGTATCGACCGGTGGACCGGTCTTCGTCAGGGTTTGCGCAATCTTCCAATGTGCGATGAGAGGCATAATGCCGCGTAAAAAAAAGAGAAACACGTACAGAAAAAAAAACTAGGCCCAAGGACAAATGCGCGTTATTATCATTTTGTTTCCTCAGTGTTCGTTTCATCACGTTGGTCCAGTACGTCACAATACTACCAAGCTAAATGAACAATCAGTACCGTTCGTATTATTGGAGACATTATTTTGTTTGAATAACAATTTAAGAGCAAACAATAATGTAAGATATAACTTCCATTGCCACATCAGGATGATCAGTTTGCGTTTTATGTGCACTTCAGGGCAAAGATATATTGGAATTATCTCTTATTCACTCTGCCCTATGACGGCCTTCTAATTTCTTGATTATGTAGCTGCCTTTGACCCATCACTGCCCACGGCCAGGTTTTGATTTGATTGATATGTGGGGTTTAACGCCCCGAAACCACCATTTGATTATGAGAGACGCCGTAGTGGAGGGCTCCAGAAATTTCGACCACCTGGGGTTCTTTAACGTGCACCCAAATCTGAGCACACGAGCTTACAACTTTTCCGCCTCCATCGGAAATGCAGCCGCCGCAGCCGGGATTCGAACCCGCGACCTGCGGGTCAGCAGCCGAGTACCTTAGCCACTAGACCACCGCGGCGGGGCTCGGCCAGGTTTTCAATACCTTGATATGTATTCCGGCACTCCTATAAACGAAGCTTGTCCTTCGCATTATATGACCTGCCCGGTCATGTAATGTTGTAGCGTGTGCCGAAGCCAATTATGAGCTTTAGTGACGGACACTGAATTTCATTGCGCTGTAAAATATTCGGTAACATGTTCCTGCGTTTTCTTTCACTTTCATTAAAACTATTCCACCTGTGGCAAGCACTCATTATACAAACTTGCACATAGCAAAGTGTAAGCACTCCGAACACGGCTCAAGCGAACCACGGTAGTAATTTTTTTTCACGAATACCATCGGCGAATACCAATAATAATGATTTATTCTGCCTTCCGACTATTGTCTTTTATATGGTAGGAACTGCATTTCAATTGCACTGCTGTTTTTACGCCCTGTATTCAGCTTTTTGTGCATGGATTAAACTGACTGGCACTTGAAATAAAGTCATTGGCAATTGGATTAAACACGGTGGCACTTGGATTAAACTCACTGGCACGCGGCCTCCTTGAGTTGCCGCTTGGATTAAATATGTTGGCGCTTGGATTAAATGTTTGGCACATAGAATAAATAGTTCGGCACTCAGATTATTTTAATGGCGTGCAGATTATTTAAGCTGGCTCCTGGATTAAAGTGAGCGGGAAAACCTGTAGTTCACTGTATCTGCCAACGGACGTGTAACAACGGCTAATGCATTTTTTCTTTTTTTCATAGTTGTCCAAGCTTTTGGCAACCACACACTTCCGTCGGCACTGCGTAGATTTAAAAATATATAACAACACATTATCAATACCACATGTGCACACAGCTTCAACTACTACATCCCCAACAATATCGAGTAATAGTAGCAGCATAAAATATTTCTTCGCTATCTTTTAACAGTGCTCTAAAGACGGGCGTTGAAAATTTATACATTTAAGATGGGGACGTGCATCTCCCAGTAACTCGATAGATTATAGGAACGGTGACGCAGGAATTAACACCCGTAATTTTGAATGCATTGTGCGCGTGCTAATCTTTATGAAAAAAATTGTTTACATACTTTTTTCGGCGCACTGCTTTAATTCATTTCTGTCATCTGCTTGTTTCGTACCATCGGTTTCGTACAATCGGTAGAATTTCACTGGTGGAGTCGACCTCTTCGTGTTTGCATGGTTATTGTGTCAGTTGACGACGCAGCAATGTCACCCCCTTTTCTGTTGGGGTGACATCGCGGAACGAGGGACGTTTCACGTGCAGCGCGTGCTTCGCAAATGCGTTGAAGCCAAAAAGAGCGGAAGGGTCGGAAGACTCTACTGTTGTGCGCTTTTTCTGGCAGGGGAAAGGCAAGCGCTGGCGTCACCGGGCAAACTTGAGCGGGTCTCCCTATATATATGTACACTGTCAGAATATTTCTCGTGCAAAAGAAGAAGAGAGAGTTGCTTCAGCACGGGCAATGAAAGCTCAGATTTCCTCCGGATCCCTGGTACACTAAGGTGCACCATGGGTTGAATAAGACGTCTCTCATAGTCATATGATGGTTTTGGGACGTTAAACCCCACATATCAATCATGGTATTTGAGGTGGTTATCAAAGAAACACCGTGGGGGAACACGTTAGCACCGCCAATTAGTCAACATTTTTAGAAATCCTTCATTTGCGCGCCGCGGATGAAGTTTTCTAAACATGAAAGTTTTCTAAATATCTTAACAGTGCCAACTCAATACGCACCTGCAACAGGCGTGCTCGTTGGTATTTGTCCCCTTTTTCACAGCTTCTTTTGTTACACCTCCATCATAGAAATTCACACTCTCGAAGGCCGCAAGGGTGCACACACAGCCCACTCGTGCTACTCGTTTTGCTTCTATCAAATATTGCAGTTATATATAAAGACACGTGACCAGCAGGGTCGCTTTCGTCATGGTGGCAATGCGGCTGTGATTGGTTTTAAGCCCGTATACTTTCTTTAGAATGGATACGTTGAGAGCGCGCCACGTGGTGACATCGAATGCGAGACATTGCAGCCGCGTGATGACTTTTACTTCCGCGAGCGTGGGGGCATAGTATGCGCAATAAAGCTGATAGATTATTAGTGCCACCCGACGTGATAACTGATCCTCGGCAAGAGACAACGTGGTGGGCATACCCTATCTTCGCCACGGGCGGCTGTCAATCAATATGATTCACGCGAGAACTCTGACACAAACTTGTAAATTTTGAGAAGGCCCCAGTTTAACTTGTGACTGTCATGGTGCTCGTGTGACTGTGAAGCGTTAGATGCTGTGAACGCTAAGCGGCAACTTCTTTGTATATAAAATAATTTGGTGAGCTTTCAGTACTTGTGCAAGGCTGGAGCCATAGAAGAGCTCGTCATAACTTAGCTTTTTGCAGTTTTTTATTTTGGTCGTCTACTCATGTGCCTGCTCGGCTTCGAAGTGAAGACTGCATCAGCTCTGTCTTAATTTTGATCTTGCTAATTGACTAAGGCTCAATAACCATTATACCGAGCTGTTTTGTCTTCATGATAATGTTTCAATTAAAAGGCAATCATATCGGGCGCAATCAACAAGGCCTTAATCCGCATGAAGCTATTTAACGTATTTCTGATTAGCACGATACTAAGTGTCATATTAGTAATGGCTAATTAGCATGGTTTCACTTTGCGTTTAACTTCGCTTTAAGTAGCATGGTTTAGTTAGCTTATAAAGTAGAACGCGTTAGATAGCCCGGCCCTAGCTTTACATAGCTTCATCAGCATGGTCTCTTTAAGATGTGCCTTAATTACATCTGCCTTACCGTGACTTGGCTTCATTAGCTTGGTCGAAGCATGTTCTGGCATAACTAGCCAAGTATACAATTTAGCCAAATAGATAATCAGCCACCATCAGGTGCTCGGCTGCTAATGAACGATGAATACAATGAGAACGCGCACCAGCTCAGCGGTGCGCTAGAATGTGTAGGCTAACTATGATGACTAACACGTGGCCCGGGGTTTGGCTGTGGTGGCAATGTTGTGAGACGCGTGGCCGCAACTAATCTGAGAGGCCATCGTGCTGCATAAGTATTCCAAAGCAGACAAACAGGCGTTAAATGCTTTAAATAAATCTAAACACCGCGTGTCTCTAAAAATAATATCACGATAAGCTTTGACACTTGTAATGCGTGGGAGCATTCTGGAATCCGCGGAACGACAAGCCAACAAAAGAAGATGCCTCTGGCTCGAAAACACCACAATTCTCAGTCGACCGTCCTTGACGCGATGACTGGTTCCATCGTAACCAATGAAACGAAGCGCGCTGATGGGTGGATTTGGCTTTTTTCGTAATGTTGGCATGCAGTAACATAAAAATTAAGAGTGGTCCCTCTAGCAAAAAGCGGTGGCGCTAGGCAGCTTCACGCCGGCCGTAAGATGCAACACATGACTCCCTATAGCGTGTCCAGGGTGCGTCGTGGTCTTCGCTTGTTTCGCCTTCTTCCCAGCTTGGCTGCTGCTAGGTACGTACGCCATCATTACTTTGTAAAATGCGTATTGCATTCGTCATTCAAACCTTTACCTAACATTTCTCGCATTACGCTGTTCGGCGCTGATAGCTTTCTCGTGCTCTTCACTTCACGCATTATTTTCGTGGATTCCTTCACACCAAGAAAAAAAAATTTTTAGAATGCTGCGCCAGACGTTTGCGAGGAAATCGTTTTTTGCTCAAAAAAAGAGTCGCCGCTTGCGTGGTTAGGTTTTCTTTGAGCCGGTGGATGTATTAGAATTCAGTGCATGCGTGAGATAGGATCAAAGGAGCAGTTATGCTTAGTATTGTTAAATGTGGCATTTGCAAACTGCTGAAAGCTCCAACGAGTGCAAAAAAAAAATAAGTGGTGAATCTAGAAAAATGTATGTTAGCCAACGCTAGGGCGTAATCTTTGAGTAAACACTCCTGCCTCCGTGAGAGCTTGCATGACACCTACAATTACTTTGTTTTATTGTGATAGCAATTCTATGGACACTGTCAGCTGGACTTTGCTGCCGGTGTCTGTCACTAACCATATATAATATATATATATATATATATATATATATATATGAAAACGCAAGACAGAAAAATAACCCACAAAAAGACTCCAGCACACGGAATCAAACTTGGGACCTATGAGACGCGAGTGCGAGGTATTAACCACTGAGCCACAGAGGAGCACATCTTTGAACGTTCAAAAAACAAGCTATTTATATCTATCTACCACTTACCCCTAGTGGCGGGCATCTAGAGGAAGGGAACTGTTGTGTTTTCAGCATTACCAGCAAGATGACGCAACAAGCGTGCGTCGTCACATCGTCACAACGCAGCCCAGCGCGCTCTAATCTCCCAGCCTAATCTCGCGGTGGGGAGGATCGTACGAATTCGCTGGTTTTGGACTTTCACCGGAACAATTTTGTTGTTGTTACCGGGCCCCTAAAGATCACTGCAATCGCTGCAGTCTCCGTTTGCGAAAAGGGCGCGCTTTGAGACACAGCGAAGTAACAACTGAGACGCTTCTTCGCGTTCATCTGTACATGGAGTGCGTTTCGTGCGTCATTTGTGCGTAAGAAACGCAGGGCACGTTTCAATCTTCTTGCCAATCTACGTGTGACCTTCAAATTTGTTGCTTCGCGTTCATTTCTTCGACTTTGCGCCAAAGCTGCGACTTTTTCGCTGCAAAACTGTTTGTGACTGTTGTTCGCAAAAGAATGATGTGTAGTGCGTAGAAGAAAATTTGTGCGAAGGCGGTAGAGAAAAAGTAGCCAAAATTTTCTGTTTGTTCGCTGCATGCCGGAGTCAAGTGCTGCGGCAACTACTGCCGTGTTTCATTGTACACTGTATGAGTAGTTGTGCGCATTTGCTGCAGTTTGACGGTTCTGCGGGGATTATGCTCTTGCCTATATGCTTATTTGTTGTGTGTATTTATACTAAGGTAATGGCAGCTGTATTCCCTCGTATCGCATTGCAATGACCCCATCTCTTCGTGCCCGCGGTCATCAAACACAAGGAAGTGGGCATGGCTTACCAAGAATATCACTTGAAAATAAATATTTTCGCTCCTCTAACGGCTCTCTTGCGTGGGCCAAGACACATAGTGGCATCATGTGCTTGCAGCTCTGGTGGTGCAATTAATCGGTAAATGCAAGAGACACGTTAAAAAAATAAAGTATGGGCTCAAAAACGAGTATGCACAGAGAAGTTGTCTCGAAGGCTGTATATTGTGCCTCATCGCAAGTAAACAACTTTCGAGACTTCCTTTCCTGCGGCTTTCCATCTGTGACGCTGCGAAGGTTCCCAACAAACATTTGGAGCGCTGCGAACCCAAATTTATTTATTTATTTATTTATTTATTTATTTATACATACTGCAGCCCCCAATTTGGGGCTATGGCAGGAGTGAGCATTTACAGAATGAAAAAAAGAAAAAAATAACAAACAAACAGATCAACAGAGCAATAAAACAAAAGAACACTTAACGCAAATCAGCAAGGGCAAGTAAAAAATTTTCCAGCGGAACGGAGCGAATATCACCGGACAGTTGATTCCACATTTCGGCAGTGAAAGGAAAAAAACTAAATTTGAATGTGTTAGTTCGACAATGGTAAGGCTTGATATTAAGGTGGTGATTACTTCTACTTGTGGACGGCGAGGCAAATGAGATGTAGGTATTGTGGGACATGCGATAGACCGAGTTAATAAAACAGTAAAGCAGTTTCATAGAATCCTTTAGACGGCGCATGCGTAATGTGGTTAGTTCAAGAGAAGACAGGGCAAGGGAAGGTGAAAAGTAGCGATCATAGCGATCATAGCGGTTACAAATAAATCTGATAGCTTTTTTTTGAATGGCCTCAATTCTATCGATTTCACCCTGCTTGTGTGGATTCTATACGGGGAATGCGTAGTCAAGTATAGGACGAATCAGTGTTTTATACATTAGTAATTTAGTGCTTTTGGGGGATTGGGACAGTGTTCGTCTTAAATAACCTAACTTTTTTAAAGATTTTGTGCAGATAAAGTTAATATGCTGAGACCAAGATAAATTGCTAGAAAGAATAACACCAAGATATCTATATTCTGTTACTTTTTTTAAGGTGGATCCGTTAAACGAGTACGTGAAGCAGGAAGGGGACTTACTATTCGTGAAAGACATAAGCACAGATTTGTTAAAGTTTATACTCATTTGCCAGCTTGCACACCATTCACAAAATTTAGTAAATGAGTCATTTAGACGATAATGGGCTTCAGGAGAGTCGATGGGTTCATACAAAACACAATAATCTGCGTACAGACGAATTTTACAGGTGACGTTATTAGGCAAATCGTTTATGTACAGTAGAAACAGTAACGGGCCAAGTACAGAACCTTGTGGAACGCCTGAATTAACACTAACAATGTCGGAGTCAGTTGAGTTATAACAAACGTATTGCGAGCGCTCAGAAAGAAAATTAGAAATTCAGGTAACTAGTTACGGGTTATTTAATATGGCATTTAATTTGCATAGTAATTTAGAGTGAAGTACAGTGTCGAACGCTTTCGAAAAGTCGATGAATAGTGCGTCAACCTGATTACCAATGTCCAAATTACTAGAAACGTCGTGCACGAATTCGGTTAGCTGCGTAACAGTACTATAACTTCGTCTGAATCCATGTTGGAAGCTAGACAACAAATTGTTAGATTCGAGAAATGCAATAATATGTTTGTATATAATATGCTCTAATAGCTTGCAGGAATGAGGGGTAAGAGAGATGGGCCTGTAATTGCTGAAAACTTGCTTGTCACCACATTTATGTAAAGGTACTATTTTGCCGTTTTTCCAAGATCTGGGAACGGTTCCAGATTTTACGGATTTATTGAAAATTATTGTAAGGTATTGAGAGGTCCAAAGGGAGTAGCGAACGAGAAACATGTTGGGAATACCATCGGGTCCATTACACTTTTTAGTGTCCAAATTAAGTACGAGATTTAACACGCCCTCTTCAGTGATCACTACATCACTGATTGGAGACGTTGGATTCAAGGTGGAAAAAGAAGGAACAACCAGATTGTCGACTGTAAAGACAGACTGAAAGAACGAGTTAAAATTGTTCGAAATTTCCGCCGGATCATCAATGATTCTATCGTTTATTTTAAAAGAATTACAAGAAGCATCGCGAGGCAGGACCGAGCGCCAGAACTTGCGGGGATTGTCGGATAGCAAACTTTGAAGTTGAACACGAAAAAAGAAATCTTTAGCTATATTTTGCTGCTCTCGAAGTTCCCTCTTGGCCTCAGTAAACCTGATAATGCTTTCTGGATTGCTAGATGATTTGCAGCGCCGAAGTCTTCGGACTTTACGAGATAAGTGTAAAAGATCGCGGGTCATCCAGGGAACATCAGTGTTTTCCTTTTTAGTCTTTGTAGGGATAAACTCTGAAATGCATAATTTTACTAGATTTTCAAAAGTGGTAGTTAGTGTATCAATGTCTCCTGAAGCGCTGAGTAGCACAAAGTCATCGTACGCATCCGCCAAAGCGTCTAAAACAGAAAGGTCATCCGCACGTTCAAAGTCAGGAAACGAAGTGAAAACATATCGCGGTTTATTGATTACGCATGCGAGGGAAACGAGAACAGCCTGATGGTCAGACAGGCCATCAATTATTTCATACTCAAAGCCTTTATCCTAAAGGTCGGAGCTTAAAAATACGAGATCGAGAACAGCATTCAAGCTGGTGGCACCATGAACAATTTGAGTTAAGCCGAAAGATACTGTAAAGTCTATAAGTTCCTTGCAAATATTACTTTCGCGACCATCACACTTAAGGGAAGGCCAGTGGATACCTGGGGCGTTAAAATCGCCCATGCAAATGAAGTTCGACGCACTAAAATTGCGCTCGTACATGAAGTTATTAAGAATCTGTAATGTTTCAATACTCGAGGCAGGAGGCCGATAGAAAACGCAAACGACAATTGCACATTTTTCGAGGCAAATCTTGCACCAAACAGACTCGGTGTCGGCTGGGCCTGTAATCACAGCAAATTTTAAGTCCGAACGGATAAGAGCAACACCACCCCCTTTCCCCACGAGTCTATCGGTGCGAACTGCTGTGTACCCTGGGGGAGTGAACTCGAAATCAAGGATACCATCGTGTAGCCACGTTTCAGTAATGCCGATGACGTGAGGCGAATACGCTGAGACAAAGGAGAGAAGGCTAGACAATTTCTTTATTACGCTCCTAGCGTTTAAGTTTAGAAGGACGAAATTTTCATTCCTGCCGGGACGACGTCAACTGGAGACAACAGGCGCTGCTGCCGGGGAAGGTTCACCAGGAGAAAATCGTAGTTCCGAACCGGATGCAGCCGGGAAGGGCATCGCATCGGAATTATTTGGAAAACTAGGTGCTTTGACAAGGGAATTCAGTGTTTCATCCCAGTAGTACCGAGCTTTGTTTATTAGAATGTAATCAAACCTCAAACTAGTAGAACACCCTATATCACGAAAAGGAGCTGCGGCGTCCCACATTTTTTTACGCAGAGCGCGAACTCGCGGAGAGAAATCTTCGTTAATATAAATTTTAGTTCCTTTGGGCTTTGCAACGTTCTTAAATATGGTCATTTTATCCCGATAATCAAGGAGCTTAAGTATAACAAGACGGGAACGATCTAGTTGCTGTCTACCGAGTCTGTGACAACGTTCAATCTGAGGACATTCGATCTGCAGCTTTTCAGTAAAAAACGCCTCAATCTTAGTTGCCAAACAACCACCGTCTTCGAAGGCTTCCTCTTCCAGTCCATAAATTACAATATTGTTGCGCCGTGAACGATTCTCAAGATCATCAATCTTGGAAGCGAGTTCGGCAATGCATGCGTTAGGCGACCCAACAGAAGCAGAATTGGAGTTGGAACCCGTGGAAGCTTTTTCCAAAGCACATACCCGAGACACGAGTGCATCAAATCGGTTGTCGAAACGGAGCTTAATGTCAGCAATATCACTTGCGATTTGCTGCTGAGTAGCCAGCAGTTGTTAAAGCAGAGCAGCGACATCGGGTTTGTCTGATATAGAACAATCAGCTATTCGGGAACGTGCGCCGAGCTCAGGGGTCGAAATAGAATTCCCGAATGAACGAGTAGCGGGACGAGTGCTATGCGGCCGGTTATTAGTTCCAGGTGCAGTTTTGGGGGGGCCGGGATTAGGTTCGACATCACCACACAGTAAAATACTGTTAAAGGAAAACACTGCACCCGAACATGACAAAACAAACACTTGTGGGCAGAGCAGCAGCAATAAAAAACGGTCATCGCTACGGACTACGTACGCGTCAGAAAAGTAACATACCTGCGTCAAAAAAAGGCATCGTTTTAGCATAGTGTCCTCTGTCTGCCACTATGCCCACTGAAGCTGAAGCTGATGGCCGGTTCCTTTATAGCTTCGCTGCGGGACGTCACATGTCTTGCGTTGGCGATGATTGGATGATCGATGACTGCGACGAAGGAGGGCGCGGAGTGGAATCTTCGATAAGGCACACGGGTGGACACGTCGCAACTATCGCGCACGGGGGCGATAGGAAAGTCCAGGGGCGTGCCGCCACCGAAGACCACATGACCCTCCAGGCAGAATGGCACATCAGAAGGCGATGCAGCGCTGAAACCAGGAGCGGCACTTGCACAGAGCGGGGGTCCGATCAGGCTGACAAGGAGCTGCGTCAAAAAAAGGCATCGTTTTAGCATAGTGTCCTCGTTGCTGCCACTATGCCCACTCAATCAGCCGCAGGGGCCCATGGGAGTGTTCTCTCTTAACATTTTACATATTACTCTATGTTGTTGGCTCATCCAAAATGGGTGTCACCAGACCTCGGAAAGATCCCATGGTTCACGAAACTCGTGCGAAACTTGGCCTATCCTGCATAGCACCCTATTCCCTGTTTTAACGACAGTTGCATATCTATATTTTTGTTGGATGAATCCCATCATTCAATCACATTCCTTGTGGCCTACCGACAAGGCTTCCCGTACTTGCTAGCCATGCTGGCTATAATTCAGGCCCTCTATATACATGGCACGGCCCACTGAAGACCTCGCCAAGAAGCGCTAGTAACCACGCCCGTAAGCGTGACATGCACGCGTCTGCACAAGACCGGGTAGACCATCGTGCACCTCAAGGCTACTTGAACAGAACTGCATTCAAAACACCAACGTTCCTCACTAAAGCGGCGCCTGGGGAACGCTGATGAATTGTTTTACTCGTTAGCCGTTTGATTTCACTTTGCTTCACAGAAATTTGTCTAATGGTAATCAGCCCCCTCTGAGCCGCTGTCAAGTCCGTGAAGGGTTTGTGTAGAGAACTGTGGTCAACTGCGACATTGCACTACCAACTACCAGAAATAACAACCAATGTAGTCATCATGCAGGGATGAAGCAATGAGGAACAATGTAGTCATCCTGCAGGTAGTAAAGCTCCCGTCTAGTCTCATGTATGGCACGACAATGGAAGGCCGACTATAGACATTCACTGTATACATTCAGTACCTTCTAGCATAAGCCTCCTAACAATCACAAATCATACCGTAATGAAAACAGTTTCGAAGCGTGTTGCACTAGTCGGTCCAAACATTGATATACACTGTTATTTCAGTGTACAGTTTTGTTAGTACCAGTAAATGCGACAGGTGTTCAAGGTCCGACTTCAGTGAATATTCGCTGCGCTAACACCACTTTAACTTAAGCATGGTTCACACTAGGACTAACTCCTGCGCTGTTATTGCTTCGAAAGAAGCGAACCACCAATGTAGTCACCGATGGAGGGGATATTCTAATGATTAGCGTAACCAGAAAAGGGGTTCCAAACTCCACCACCCAAAGTTTTCAATTTTGTGTGGAAATGTGGAAGGCCAAGCTCGTCCTGGACGACCTGGAAGACCAACAACAACTAGTCACCAGGACCAAGAGGGCAGTTGAACCCCACCTTAGGGTGATGCCGTGCCTCGCTGGGAACACTGTTTCTAAATAAAGTTTTGTTTCTCTTTCTTTTGCGTATGTGCACGTGTCTGCGCATATACAAACACACACACACAAACTTGCACAAAAAGTAATTACCGCGTCCACCCGAACCAAGAGCTGAAAATTTTTGGCTAGCTCTCTGCCTTTAGCGTTCCCTTTTGTGGATCCAGAGAGTAAAATGCCAGGCCTGCACGCCAGGCCTGCACTCGGCAATCATAACGTTGCATAACCTGCAGGAGCCCCCTTCTTTGAGGCAGTTGTGAACTCTCTTAGGGGGCCCACTTCAAGTACTGTTGCGAAATACCCACAACCACACAGTTCAACATATTGCGAATTACCGAAGTATCCACCTTGCGTCTGTCAATACAATAACGCGTCCCATGCTGCACCACTAAGCTACCACGACAGCTGCGTCTGTCAATCGGGTGTGCACCTACGTAGCTGCAGAATTAGCTCATCCTGTACCTGATAAAACAAAATCATAGTGTGGGTGAGTGAGAGTTCCTCAGAAGGTAGAGAGGTCGGCCTGAGCTAGTTAGCTCTTGCCTGCTACTCTACACTGGGCATAAAGCAAGGAGGAAGGAAAGAGGGATAAGGATGACGATGAGGACAAGAAGAGGTGGTGCGTATGTACAGTAGCAACTTAGCATAGTACCCTACTGTCTAGTATCTAGTCCAGTGCTTTTGATAAAGTCCAAAACAGTCTTTGTAGCAGTTTTTGACACTGGTCGTTCATTGCTGACAATAAATGGCTTTCACTCAATGGCGTTTGTCTGGTGCTTGCAACGTTGGCATTAGCATTTTTCTTTGCGCCACGTGTAGTGGACAGTCACAAAATATATGAGCTAAAGTTTCGCGCACTTGGCAGCGCTCACAATTTGGGCTGTCCGCATGGCCGATTAGGTGGGTGTAGTGACGAGTGAATGCGATGACCAGGTGAATCCGGTGCAGTATTTCAACATGTCTTCGGCTGATTTTATCTGGAAGACGAAAAGTCACATCGAGGCCTGTTTACCGCAGACGCTTGTTCCAATGAAAAAAAAACTTTAAATTATGGCGGAGCCTTGTGCAATAGGTGGTATATGATTCAGACTACTCACTTGTTGTGCAGTTCACGTGGTCTGACGCAATATGCGATTCTACATTTTTAGGCAAGCAATGTTTCCAGAGCTCTTTTTCACTTCTAGCACAACACGGCACCTGTAGAGTGCATTTTGTCGAAGTATTTTCAAGCACCGGCGTGGGTCTTTAGAAGGGCACTTCAAAAGAGCAGTGATTGTATGGGTCCTATACCGTCTGACAAGATAATTTTAAATGTGGAGCATGTCTTCGTCGCACGATGTCAGGCGTCATGCGTCGGCTTCCACTGATCATGCTCGCACCTCGAGTATCGGGCCACATGCTTGCATCTCGCGCCAGTTGTTTTCTGCCCCCCCCCCCCCTCTTTCTGGCCTCGCAAGCACGATGCAGGCCAACGCCGACTAAATTTCAAGGCCGAAAGGCTGCCGCAGTGACGTCAGAGGTTGGGGGCGCAGTTGCTCAACTGAGCATGCTCAGTAAGACTTTTTTTCACATCTTTTATTCGGCCCAATCAAGCCGCAGCTGCTGCGAGAGCGGGAGTGTTGGTTCTCCTAAAACGTGAACGAAACACAGGCTTTCCGCCGCGTTCGCGGTGTAACTGGGCCCCCACCCTCTGACGTCACTGTGGCAGCCTTTCGGCATTGAAATTTAGTTGGCGTTGTGCAGCCAGTGCCTGCTAGTAAAAACCGACTGTTCGAGGTACAAAACCGTTCACTGACCACCCAGTATACGTAGGCACTAGACCGCACATCAGCGTTTCACCACTAGTTGAATGCAACGCTTCTCCTTCATTCAATAAATGAGAATAAACACGAAATACCAGTTGGGCATTCCCAAACCATAACCAATTACGTAACATTCATGCGATACCCCCATCTGCGAGACATTTACTTGAGTTCCCTGGTGGGAAGAGGCAGGTGGCATTTTAGGGACGAAGCTTCCTATAGCGGCACCTGTTCGTCCCTCCTAGCCGTTGTAGCGTGTAATAAGTATAACATTTTGACCTCCAAGGTGGTGCCGGTAAGAGATTTCTTCTGTGCGTTGGTGAACAATACAAAATAGTGCTGAGTGTACATGCCAATGGCTGCTAATGGGGAATGAGAGACAGGAGCAATCGGCTTTAAGTTAACGCGCACGCTGCGATTCTCATTAGCAGCCATTGGCATGTACATTCAGCACTATCTGACAAGAAATGGCTGCTACGTTATACTCGCTGGGTGTAACCTCTTTAGTTTTAGAAAGATTCACCGAGCATTAAGCCGCAGTGCCATGAATACAATGAACTAGTATACACCATGAACTCGAGGTGGTTAAAGGTGGGAAGTAGATACGAAGGGCAAGCCGTAAGAAAGTAAAAGCCAAATTCTCCTGTCTCTCATTTTCCATTAGCAGCCATTGGCATGTACATTGAGCCCTATCTGACAGGAAAAGGTTGCTATACGTTATATTAACAGGGCGTAACCTCCTTACTTTTAGAAAGGTTTAGCGAGCGTTGGCCCGCAATGCTATGAATACCGTGAACTAGTATATACCATGAACTCGAGGTGGCTCAAGGTGGGAAGTAGACCCGAAGCGCAAGCCGTAAGAAAGTGTGCGTGTTCACCTCTCGTTTAGTCCTTGGAATGTCCGCTGGATGGCGGTGCTTCTATATGGGGAATACATGATGAAAAGATGCGAGACGGTGGTACTTGGAGTGTTGAATAGATGGATGAACGGACATACAGACAGCTGCATGGACGGACGCATTAACGGACGCAGGGGCGGATGCATGGACGAACACAGGGACGCGTTAGACACAGGGAATGCGTTAGACACAAACAACCTGCAACTAGGCCCTATTAAGCATTGTATAACTTCTATTTCTCCTGCTCTTGCTCACATATTCAATTTAACGCCTTAATCGGGCGTATTCGCACAGGCAGTGAAATACGCCAGAGTTTCGGCAATATTGAAAGCAGGTAGCCCTATTGACCCCAATAACTACCGGCCAATTTCGGTGTTACCTGTGTTTTCTTAGGGGCTAGAAAAAATTATACACTGTCGCATGGTCAATTTCTTCAATAAGTTTGGTATCATAACTAACGCACAACACGGATTTAGGAAACACAGGTCAACGGAAACAGCCCTTCTGTCAACCAAGGAAACGATAATAAGGAACATAGAAAGGAAATCCTATGCGCTGGCGTTATTTATAGATTTTAGTAAGGCATTCGACTGCCTAAGTCATAACATTTTATTAGACAAACTAGAATGCTACGGAGTACGTGGTAGCTGCTTATCACTGTTTAAGTCTTACTTAAGTGACAGATACCAGTGTGTTTACGTGAACGGTCACAGGTCGTCTTGTCTAATAAACAAATTTGGCGTGCCTCAAGGAAGCGTTTTAGGGCCGCTTTTATTTAATATCTACATTAATGACATTGTGAACCTTAATACTAATGCTGAATTTATTATATACGCTGATGACAGCACTGTCATATTGTCTGGGAACGACGTGCGCAACTTGACAACGGATTGCAATGAACTGCTAAGAAAGTTATCTACCTGGTCTCAGCTAAATCAACTTAGTATCAACGCTAAGAAAACTAAGGTAATTATTTTTCGCTCCAAGAACAAATTGCTTTCGTTAAATTGCTATTGCTTTTGAAGGTCAAAAAACCGAAATAGTTGACAGTCACAAAATCCTTGGCGTGCACTTTTCTTCACAACTTACTTGGGACATGCATGTAAATTACCTATGTGAAAAGCTCTCCTCTGTGACAGGTGTCTTATCACGATGTCGTAGTTTGCTACCTACAAAGGCCAAAGTACAGATTTATAATGCTTTATTTCATGCCCACTTAAATTATTGCGCCTTAGTGTGGAGTACAACCACTATAACTAACATACTGATACGCGTATGAAACTGTCGCCCCGACACAGCTGAATTGGCACCCAAATGAAGAAGACGACAACGTGGTTGCAGTGGGTTGGACTCTCGAGCTTCTCCCATTGGCCTGCTTGACTGTGCGCTCTCTAGGCCGTTAGCAAGACTAGCTCTCGGTGAATAAACCTTCCCCGTAACATCTTTTGGTGGAAGGTGCTGTGTCTTCACACAACCCGGCTCTGGAACTCCGCAGTGGACGCCAGCTTTTTCCAGCCGCGATGCCTGTAACTGGCACTCAGGCCTCGCCATCCGCGCCGGCTCCATCACCTGTGATTCCCCCTCCCCATCTTCTCGACCCTGGCACGTTTTCCGGGACGGACAGCATGGACGTCGAAGAATGGCTCGCATTATTCGAGCGCGTCAGCAAGCACTACAGGTGGGACGAAACGCTTATGCTGGCAAATATTCTATTTTACCTACGGGGTACCGCACGCGCCTGGTATGAGACGCATGAAGAAGAATTAACCAGCTGAGACACATGCAAGCAAAAGCTTCGTGATTTGTTCGGTCGGTCAGTTGCTCGTCAGATGGCAGCCAGGCAGGAACTCGTGTCGCGTGTTCAATCATCGACGGAGTCGTACGTCACGTACATCCAAGACGTACTGGCACTGTGCCGGAAGACTGACAAAAACATGTCCGAGGCGGACAAGATCAACAACGTGTTGAAAGGCATTGCTGATGATGCTTTCAACATACTAATGTGCAAGAACTGCACCACTGTCGACTCCATCATATCTGAATGCCGGCGATTTGAGCAAGCTAAAAACAGGCGAATCACCCACCACATCGCGAGACTACCAAACACTGCTGCGACTTCGTCTTGCGAGGATTCTGCAGCGCCCCGTTCACTTGCGCCTCCTGCCAACATCGCAAGGATTGTTCGCCAGGAGCTGGAAGCCATGGCACCCGCTTCCTATCAGCCCCCTGCGCAAGACAACTGGGCAACAGTCTCGCTTATTCAAGCCGTCGTACGTCAGGAGTTTGCTAACCTGGGCGTCCAGGTTCCCCAGCCCGCCAGACTTATGCCGCAGCCCATGAGCACTCCCGTCCACAACGCTGACCACCACTCTGCTCCACTTGTCGCTGCGGCAGCTTCGACTCCTCGGTTTCCACCACGCTACCGAAATCCATCTGAGTGGCGCACGCACGATGATCGACCCATCTGCTTTTCTTGCTCTCGAGTTGGGCACATTTCCCGCCATTGCCGCAACAGGTGGTATTTCCGGCCAAGCTTTCGTAATGTAGATTGCCGTCAGGACCACGGACACTATTCGAAACCCGGTTTTCCGGATGACCATATTTTGGACCCTTCAGCTCGCCGTTAATTTCCACGCTCCGAACCGTCTTACGCTGACGTCGTCGCCCAGAGAAACTGGTCTAGCCGCTCGCCATCACCTCAGGGTCGGCCGTCACGCTCCCCTCAACGCCGCCGCTCTCCGTCACCGGCTTATTCTGCCCATTCCCCGGGAAACTGACGAGTGCAGCTCCTGGAGGTGGCGCTGCGTTGACGACTCGGAACGAAAACCCTCAACCGGCTACAAATTCAAGACGCAATTTACTTCGGGTGTTCGTTGATGGCCACGCCGTTACTGCTCTAATTGACACTGGTGCCCAAGTATCTGTTATGAGTTCCACACTTCGATCTCGCCTGAAAAAGGTTCTCACACCAGCTATGTTCTCTACTGTTTGATTTGCCAACGGAAGTCGAACATCGGTGCTTGGTATGTGCACTGCCCGCGTTACTGTGGCTGGCCACCACACTTCCGTTCTCTTTGCAGTCCTCGATGCTTGCCCACACGACGTCATCCTTGGAATTGACTTCTTAACCGCCCACTCCGCCCTCATCGATTGTTCTACCGGTATCTTACGGCTCAAATTGCCTTTGTGCTCCGATTTCACTCCTCCAAGTCGCACTCGGCTACGATCCGTGGAGTCTCTACGGCTACCGCCCCAGGCTGCTATGTACATTCCTCTGTCGCCCTTCCCGTCCGTTCCTGATGGAGACTATCTGGTAGCTCCCCTCATTGATTTGACCCTTATGCACCACATCGCACTATCACATACTATAGTGGTTGTTGCTAACAACATGGTGCTACTTCCCGTTCTAAACTTCTCTACGTCGACCCAAGTGCTTCCCCAAGGCATCACTTTAGCCGATCTTTCCACCCTTGATGAATGTTCGATTTGTTCTTTTACAACTGACAATAAGACCATGACGAAACCTGTCATCACGTCGCAAAATAAGGCGTTCCTCGACAAAATGATATCCAGCGATCTCTTACCTTCCCAAGTTGCGGCGCTCCAGGGTGTTCTATTTTCTTACCTAGATATCTTTGACGTCGACGACCGTCCCCTGGGCCGCACAAGTGCCGTAACCCACCGCATCGACACCGGCGACGCCAGTCCACTCCACAAGCGCCTTTATCGCGTGTCACATGCTGAGCGCCAAGTAATACAGACGGAGGTCGAGAAAATGCTGAGTAAAGACGTCATTAAGCCTTCATAGAGTCCTTGGGCCTCCCCTGTGGTCTTAGTTAAAAAGAAGGACAACACCTGGCGTTTTTGCGTCGACTATCGCCACCTAAATCGGATCACCAAGAAGGACGTTTATCCTTTACCTCGAATCGATGATGCGCTCGACTGCCTCCACGGCGCCAACTATTTCTCGTCCCTTGACCTTCGATCCGGATACTGGCAAATTTCGGTCGACGACCGCGACCGCGAGAAGACAGCATTCATCACACCCGACGGCCTTTACCAATTCAAGGTCATGCCTTTTGGGTTGTGCAATGCCCCGGCTACTTTTGAACGTATGATGGACTCTCTTCTTCGCGGTTTCAAATGGTCGACCTGCCTCTGCTATCTGGATGATGTAATAGTTTTCTCGCCCTCCTTCGAAAGCCACCTGTCTCGTCTCTCGGCAATTCTTGACGTTTTTCGTTGCGCTGGTCTCCAACTGAATTCGTCGAAATGCTCATTTGGACGTCGGCAGATTAAACTACTCGGCCACCTTGTTGACGCCACTGGTGTTCAACCCGACCCTGACAACGTCCGTGCAGTCCGAGAATTCCCGGTTCCGCGTTCCACACAAGAAGTTCGCAGTTTTATTGGGCTCTGCTCATACTTCCGCCGCTTTGTCTTCAATTTCGCGGATATTGCTAGGCCCCTCACGGATCTCCTCAAAAAGAATGTGGCCTTTTCTTGGGGAAGGGACCAAGAACATTCCTTCGCGTCGCTAATTACCGCCCTCACATGACCACCTGTGTTGGCTCATTTTTATCTAGCGGCTCGAACAGAGCTTCGCACCGATGCAAGCGGCCATGGCATTGGTGCTATACTCGCTCAGATACAGAATGGCACCAACCGTGTGATAGCCTACGCTAGCCGCCTTTTGTCGCAAGCGGAACAAAATTATTCCATTACTGAGCGGGAATGCTTAGCCCTCGTTTGGGCTATTGCGAAATTCCGTCCGTACTTATACGGACGTCCGTTCACAGTCATCACAGACCATCATGCGCTTTGCTGCCTGTCGACGCTTAAGGACCCTACAGGAAGACTCGGCCAATGGGCACTTCGATTACAGGAGTACACGTTCTCGGTTGTTTACAAATCTGGAAAGCTGCACAGCGATGCTGACTGCTTATCCCGGCACCCTGTTGATCCACCTAGTTCCACTGATTTGGAATCCGATGCCTGCGTTTTAGCCATCACTGACTTTCTGAACGTGGCTGACGAACAGCGCCGAGATCCATCGCTACTCACCATCATTGACCGCCTTCAATCGCGTTATGCTGACCCATCTCTTAGCAGATACCTGCTTCAAGACAACGTTTTGTACCGCCGCAACTTACACCCCGACGGCGCGGAACTTTTACTCGTCGTACCGCATCACCTGCGAAAGGATGTTCTGCGACAATTCCACGACGCTCCGACTTCTGGACATCTAGGAGTCTCCAGAACTTACGACCGCATTCGACGACGAGTATTCTGGAAGGGTCTGTACCGCTCTGTTCGCCGTTACGTCACATCTTGTGACCTCTGCCAGCGCCGAAAGAAGCCTACGACTCCCCCTGCCGGTCTTCAACCTATTGAAGTTCCAGCCGAGCCATTTTATCGAATGGGGTTGGACTTGCTAGGCCCCTTTCCTACTTCTACAACTGGAAATAAATGGATTGCAGTGGCCACAGACTATGCCACTCGGTATGCAATCACTCGAGCGCTACCAACCAGCTGCGCAACCGACGTTGCCGACTTCCTGCTGCACGACATTATTCTTCAGCATGGCGCTCCGACTCACCTGCTCACAGACCGTGGTCGCTACTTTCTATCTCGTGTGGTTGATGATCTACTCCGATCTTGTGCTACCCGTCACAACTTCACCACATCTTACCACCCTCCGACTAACGGCCTTACGGAGCGACTAAACCGCACATTGACGGACATGCTTTCCATGTACGTATCTACCGACCACACTGATTGGGACATAGCTCTTCCGTTCGTAACCTTCGCCTAAACTCGTCGCGTCATGAAACAGCGGGCTACTCCCCTTTTTATCTACTCTTCGGACGTCATCCCTTACTGCCCTTGGACACACTGCTTTCATCAGACCACCCATCCTCCACCTCGTACGCTCAGGATGCAATCACCCGTGCCCTCACGGCACGTGCGGTAGCGCGTGCTCGGTTATCGTCGTCGCAGACAGCACAGAGGTCTCTTTATGACCGTCGACATAGAGATGCCGTTTTTTCTGCGGGTTCTCTTGTTCTCCTGTGGCTACCATCTCGACGTGTTGGCCTCTGCGAGAAACTACTATCGAGATACGCTGGGCCCTACTGAGTCATTCGTCAGGTCACACCTGTGACCTACGAGATTGCCGCTACCACAAACTCATCAGCTGCTGCACCCAGAACGGAAGTAGTCCACGTTTCTCGTCTCAAGCCCTACAACGCCGACTCGCTCATTTAACAGGCACCGAGACGGTGCCTTACGGGCCGAGGTGATGATACGTGTATGGAACTGTCGCCCCGACACAGCTGAATTGGCACCCAAATGAAGAAGACGACAGCGTGGTTGTAGTGGGTTGGACTCTCGAGATTCTCCCGTTGGCCTGCTTGACTGTGCGCTCTCTAGGCCGTTAGCAAGACCAGCTCTCGGTGAATAAATCTTCCCCGTAACAATACGTAAAATTCTGATGCTACAGAAGAAGATTATTCGCTATATTGACAACATAGACTATTATTCTAGCACCAGAGAAGCGTTTCCTAAGTACAACAATATTAGAATTGACAACCTTTATACTTTTCGTTTATTACATACTGCGTGATATGCTTCTGAATCCCTCAAGAACTATATAAAACAGTTGGCATTGTTAGAACGTCGTAGAATTAATGTGAACACAAGGAACCCTGAGACACGGTCAGTTCCATTTTTCAGGACGCACTACAAACATCAATCGTTGGCATATAACCTACATCTACTTTAAATAAATATAAAGACATTGACACGGTCAGTAAAAAAGACTTCCGCTTATATTTCGTTCACTTGTAATGTCACATACTGTGACATTCTGTGTAATTGAATTGTGCGTAACTTATGTTGTTTCTTTAACACAGTCTTCTGCTTACATGAATTTCTTGCTGTGTTATATGGCCAGTGTTTTTCTTTTATTTTGTCCCGAATAGCTAGTATTGCTACATTGGCACGGTGTTATTATTCCGTGTTATTATTATTTATGTTTATTACTTATGCTATAGCCGTATTTTATTGTATGTATCACTTTTTTATTTATTTTTTCTAGCACTTTTTGTGCACATGTATTTATTTTCACTGTTTCTTCCTGCAATCATCATACTGGAAATCCACGTAAATCGCTGTATATGTACATACGATATGGTATTCTGTTTTACTTATTGGTTTTCTCGTCGCTGCACCGGACTGCTTGCTGTTACTGCCCTGTATAGTCTGGTCGTTGGGTCTCGTCAAGCTACTTATGTAGCTTTTAACCCAACGCAACCGTCCAGTATGTATAAACTGGAAAATAAAATTGAATTGAATTGAACAGACGCACGCACGGATGGGCGAATGGACGCATGGACGGTCACACAGACGGACGCACGGACGGACTGGAGCAAGAACGAATGGATGGACGAATGCTTTGCCCCACTCTCCATCATTCACTCCGTGGATATGGTGCCATTATTTTTAAATGCGAAGCATTTCCTAGCAAAATTCGGTGACTTTGAGAATATCTATCTATCTATCTATCTATCTATCTATCTATCTATCTATCTATCTATCTATCTATCTATCTATCTATCTATCTATCTATCTATCTATCTATCTATCTATCTAGCCGCCTACGACTTTAGCTCTCCTGGCCGTTTCGATAATGATAACCATACCAAACCTGGTATGGCATAACATGGCTGTATAAATAACATATCAGACTATAGTCACAACATGAAAATTATGACATGTATGTCATGTAGATATAATTTACATTTCATAGTCCTGCAGCTCTTCCGGTGGTTTCGTTCCCATGACATGTTGCAAAACTGGTATGGTATGACATGATTGCATGAGGAACACAAGCGACTGACCCTAACATGTAAATAGTGACATGAATGTCACGTAACAACATGACTACATGCTACGTTCATGATGCGCGTGCTCGCTGGCGCTCATTTCGGTGCGTCACGCAGGCGTTGCCACGCCAGGCGTCGGCCTTACCACATACTCGAGGGCCCGCGCCGCGCAGCGTCGCTTTGACGCATGCGTGTTTGAGCGCGTCCGGCGTTCCTCCGTCACAAAATTGGGGAGATGCAGTACTGCCTGGGTAACGCTTCGGCGCGAAATGCAACACGTCACAATTCGCGCCGGTTGCCGTCGGGCCGCGCTGACGGACGCTGATCGCGCTGGTCGCGCCTGGCGTCAGACTACAGTGCCAGCGTTTTGCTTACGCAGCATCGCTGTGCCCAGCGTGCGCGTGCATCAACGCTACATCGGAGTACATTGAGCCCTTCATGTTGCGCTCGATGCCGTTTTGCTAGCTCCACATATACAAAATTTGCTGTTACGTGACGTCAAAGAATGAAGAATTGCATGACTGGCGCAAACATGATAATTGTGACAGGCGTGTCATGTAAAAACATGACAACATACCACGCTCATGGCGTGCTCACGGCCGTTTCGCTAGCTTCACATATACTAAATTTGGTATTACTTGACGTGATTAGACGACGAAGATAAATGACACATGCAAACATGATAATCATGACACGTAAGTGATGTGCGGCATCACTTACCTCCACTTCGTAACATTGTGCGGATTTTTAAGTGACATGCCAACCTTCCTCATTCGTGCTTCTCATATCATCGATTCCCACTGTACGTGGGAACTGCAAATTTTTGTCTTTTCTTTCTGTACATCACCACTAAAAGCAGCATCACCATCAGAATACGGTGCTATCAGACTACTTTAAAAGGCACAAACAGCGCAAACTAGAGGAAACGAACGAAGAAACACACAGGAAGAAACACACATCTCGGTTACACCATATCAACTTACGCTGCAAAATTTAGTGTTGACGGTATTGTAGAAAGAAAACTATTCTGTATTGTTTTGAATAGGCCACATCTCTCATGTGTGAGTCTTTTCATAGCGGCACTAGTTTGCTTTATTTTACTCTTGCTATATACGTGCACTAATATGGTATCTGACTACGCGCATAATATTGTTCCATGTTTTTCAGTTATACGCGTCTGCGCCCGGATCATCATGGCCACATTGGCTGGTAAGCAAATTCTTACTTTTTTCTGTTCATTTCTTTCTGTTTGTTTATGTTTATTTCTACTTTTTTCTGTCGTTCTTTTCTTTCCATCAATCCTCGTTTCGGTTTTACATTGTCTTCATATACTAGGCTATACAAGGCTGTGATGTCATGGTCTACCTGGATAGCTGAGTGGATAGCTAAGCACGCCTTCCAATCAAGGGTACACGGGTTCAATCCAGCCGCGTCTACATATTTTTTTTCGCAATGACTTTTGGGGCGAAGCTCCTTAAAGCGGCACCCGTTCGACCCTCGTAGTAGTGCGTAACATGTCTTACGCTTTTACCTGCAAGGTGGTGCTTGTGAGAGATTTCTCTTGTGCGTTGTTGAACACTAAAAAACTCGCAGCGTGCGTGTTAACTAAAAGCAGAAATCTCCTGTCTCTCATTCCCAAATAGTAGCCATTGGCATGTAAAGTGAGCACTACCTGACAAGAAAGGGTTGCTACGTTATGTTCGCTGGGCAAAACCTCCTTAATTTTAGAAAGGTTTAGCGAGCGTTGGGCCGCAGAGGCATGAATACCGTGAACTAGTATATACCATGAACTCGATGTGGTGAAAGGTGGGAAGTAGACACGAAGTGCAAGCGGTAAGAAAGTGTGCATGGGCCACCTCTCGTTTAGTGCTTGGAATGTCCGCTGGATGGCGGTGCTTCTAAATGCGGAATATATGGTGAAAAGATGCGAGATGGTGGTACCTCGAGATGGTGGTACCTGGACTAGATGGATGAATGGACACACAGACAAATGCATGGACGGACGCACGGATGCCTGCACGGACGAATGAACGCATGGACGGACGCAGGGATGGATGCATGGACAAACCAGGGATGGGCGCACGGATGGACGTGTGGACGCACGAACAGACGCACGCACGGACGGGTGGATGGACTCAAGGACGGTGACACAGACAGACGCATGAATGGACGGAAGCAAGAACGAATGGATGGACGGATGCTTCGCCCCACTCTTCATCATTCACCCCTTGGATATGCTGCCGTTGTTTAGATGTGAAGTATCTCTTGCGTCAGCGGTGTTCACGTCGGCATCCGCACTGACTCTACGCATGCGCTAGCTTAATTCCTCTCCGACGTTCCCTCTCTTCTCTAGGCATTTGTTCTATCGTATCGGGTAGCAATTGTTCTATCGTACCGGGTAGCATTTGTTCTAACGCCCTGCGTGTCTGTGTATGTCCTTTGGCCATTTTCATTCATACTGGATGAGTGCTCGGCTATTTGGCGAAGCGTGATTTAATATTACACGGCGCATGAAACAAGGTCAAACAAAGAGACACGGAGAACGCTGTCAGCATTACGTGTGTCCCTGCTTTGTTCTTCCACATTCGTTGCATTGTAAAAAACTGGCAGCATATGCACGGAGTGAATGATGGAGAGTGGGGCGAAGCATTCGTCCGTCCAATCGTTCTTGCTTCCGTCCGTCCGTGCGTCCGTCTGTGTGACCATCCATGCGTCCATTCGCCCGACCGTGCATGCGTCTGTTCGTGCATCGGCACGTCCATCTGTGCGTCCGTCCCTGCGTTCGTCCATGCATCCGCTCCTGCGATCGTCCATGCGTCCATTCGTCCATGAAGCCATCCGTGCGTCGGTCCATGCATCTGCCTGTGTGTCCGTTCGTCCACCCATTTAACACTCCAAGTACCACCCTCTCGCGTCTTTTCATCATATATTCCTTATATAGAAGCACTGCCATCCAGCGGACATTCCAAGGACTAAACGAGAGGTGGCACACGCACACTTTCTCACGGCTTGCACTTCGGGTCTACTTCCCACCTTTTACCACTTCGAGTTCATGATATATACTAGTTCACTGTATTCATGGCAATGTGGCCCAATGCTCCCTAAACCTTTCTAAAACCAAGGAGGTTACGCCCAGCGAGTATAACGTAGCAACCGTTTCTTGTCAGATAGTGCTCAATGTACATGCCAATGGCTGCTAAGGGGGAATGAGAGACGGGAGAATTCTGCTTTTAGTTAACGCGCACGCTGCGAATTTTTTATTGTTTAACAACGCACAGAAGAAATCTTTCACCGGTACCACCACGGAGGTCAAAATGTAAGACTGGTTACACACTACTACTACGACTACAAGGAACGAATGGCGCCGCTATAAGGAGCTTCACACCTAAAATGAAACTTCTGCACAAGATTTATTTGGTAGAGGAAGATTTGTTCCTAGTTTTTAGAGATTAAATGAGAGTGCCCTCGAACGGGTGCCGCTATAAGGAGCTTCGCCCCTAAAATGAAACTTCTGCACATGCTTTATTTGGTAGAGGAAGATTTCTTACTAGTTTTTAGAGATTAAAACCAGCTCGGCAGTTGTCCTTCAAAACTAGTGGCACGTACCCACTGTGGTTGTGGGTGGGGCCCACATGACGGCTTTTTGCTCTCCCATAGTAGAGTACCAGGTACTCTATATCGTTAGTAACTTTTTCCAAACACACAAATGAGGGTGCCCTCACGGGGATTCTCGCGTTCACAAATGGTGTGTTCCAATACTTACTGTAGACGGCTAAATAACAGATAAATGGACGGCGGCCATCTTAAGTCCCATTCCAATTCTCACGTACCCGGCAAAATAGACAGCTTCGAGAAAACCGCATCGTAGACAAATATGATGCAGGCTACTTTGCTGTCTAAACAAGATGGCGGCTCAGCGAATCGCCCAGATAGATCGGATCTCACCGAAATTGTCGACTGCACACAAGCACACGCTTCCCTAGAGGCTCAATGTGAGTAACGTTTATCTGTTTTTGATTTCAACACGAAATAAGCCAGAAATTACAACTGTTACGTTTGTTTATTTTAGCTCTTTCTTTTGGACGCGAGGTGGCGCATTATCGCGTGAAAGCCGTTTCTCGCATCATCGCGAGAAAGGCTTTGAGGTGGTGGAGAGAGAGAGAGAGATAAAGATGCAAGAAAAGGCAGGGAGGTTAACCAGACGCACGTCCGGTTTGCTACCCTGCACTGGGGAAGGAATAAAGGGAAGAAAAGAGGTTGCAGAGAGATGAGAAGGTACACACAATCACGAGCACACTCGGGGAGCACACACAGTCTACAGGTGGTCGCTCAGGTTTGTTGACTTTAGGTAAATTAGCAGTGCTTTAGTTGCTTTCTGCGCAACTGAGGCAGATGCCCAAGGTCCTAGTATCTTCTGCACACAAAATGGTCCGGGGTCAAGTTGATTCAAAACCGTCCGGAGCTGGCATCGCTGCGTGTCGTAGCAAGCGCAGCTGCACAGGACGTGTTCGATGGTCTCTTCAGCTCCGCAGTAGTCGCATGTAGGAGTGTCTGCCATACCAATGCGAAAGGAGTACACCTTTGTAAATGCAACACCCAACCAAAGGCGGCCTAACAGTGTCGCATCGGAGCGGGAAAGTTGTGATGGTAGCTTTATCTTGAGCGAAGGATCCAGTTCATAAAATTGACACCTTTGGAAGCTGTAGACGACCAAAACGTGCGTGTGAGATCTCGAGCCAGCAGGTAAAGTTGTCTTGCTGCATCATTCCTTGATAGAGGAATCGGGACTACACGGGTTCCTTCATGGGCTGAGCGGGCTGCATCATCGGCTAATTGATTTGATTGATTGATATGTGGGGTTTAACGTCCCAAAACCACTATATGATTATGAGAGACGCCGTAGTGGAGGGCTCCGGAAATTTAGACCACCTGGGGTTCTTTAACGTGCACCCAAATCTGAGCACACGGGCCTTCAACATTTTCGCCTCCATCGGAAATGCAGCCGCCGCAGCCGGGATGCTAATTGATTTCCGGTAATACCGATATGTCCAGGCAGCCATTGATATATAATATCATGCCCTCGTGCTAGAGCTTCATGATGGCAATGTCTTATTTCTTGTACCAATTGGTCATGACTCCTCCTACGCTTGGCAGTCTGCAAACTCTGAAGCGCTGCCTTCGAATCACAGAATATGACCCATTTTCCTGGACGTTCTTGAACGAGATATTGTAAAGCAGCCCTTATAGCAGCAAGCTCTGATGCCGTAGATGTAGTCATATGCGACAACTTAAACTTGTCATTGCTGCAGCCGGAATTACAGCGGCACCTGATGAGCTGCTGGACGAGACGGACCCATCAGTGTATATCTGCGTTCGGTTTAAGTACAACTCATGTAATATATGCAGTGTTGCTTGCTTCAATGCTACTCTGGAGTGATTGCTTTTCTTTTTGATTCCCGGAATTTCTAGACGTACTTCCGGCTGGTCGAGGCACCACAAAGGACATGCCATTCTCGCAACTGGCGTATATCCTGATGGAATGCTGTTTAGGTGCTTGGCTATGACGTCTGAAAACGTAGCACGTGGTCTTCTGGAGGGTAGAAGGGCCAAGTGGTGGTCGCGGACACGGCTAGCATGTCGAATGTGCGCTCTGAGGCAATCCACAACTCTATATGTCCTGACCGGATGGTCTTTGGCAAGCATGATTGTGGCATAAGTAGAAGCGCATCGGGGCAGTCCTAGGCAGATACGCAGTGCCTGACCCTGCAAACTCTCCAATTAATGAGTATTGGATTTGCAAGTGTTAGTCAGTAGCGGCAAGCTGTAGCGCAATAGACCCAGAAATAGGGCCCTGTACAGCTGTAGCATGGAGGCCACAGAAGTTCCCCATGCTTTCCCGCACATGAACTTCATTATATGCACAATAGATAGCAGTCTCTTCTTCAAGTACGCACAATGTGGGCTCCACGAAAGACTTAATTCTGTCGATTATTATGCCCAGGAAACGAGTCGTTCGTGCATATTTGACACTCTGTTCATTGATGTAAACAGGGTATGGCGTCATTGGTTTGCGTGTAAACGCCATCAACGCGCACTTCACAGTATATATAGTTAGGCCTTGTTTCTGAAGGTAGGCTGTTGTGAGGGCTGCTGCCCGCTGTATTCGTGCACGCACCTGAGGGCGAGTAACTGCAGCACTCCAGAGGCAAATATCATTGGCGTATATGGATAGGCACACCGACTTTGGCAGAACCTTCACCAGACCAATGAGGGCAACATTGAACAATGTGGGGCTTAAAACACCTCCCTGAGGTACTCCGCAGTAGGTGTAATGTTCAGCAGTTGTACCCTCATATGTTTGCATAAAGAAACACCTGCCAGTTATATAATCTTTTATCCAATGAAACATTTGTCCACCAATGCCCATTGCTGCGAGAGAAGTGAGGATGGCATCGTGAGCTACATCATCATATGCACCCTTCACGTCAAGAAAGAGTGCCACTGATATGCGCTTGCGACTTTTTTCTTGTTGAACAAATGTCGATAAGTCAAGCACACAGTCGATGGAGGAGCGGCCCTGACGAAAGCCTGCCATGCAAGAAGGGTATTCGGTGTATCGTTCCAAGTACCACTCGAGACGTAATAGAACCATTCTTTCCATCACTTTTCCGAGGCAGCTTACGAGGGATAGGGCGATACGCTGTCAAGTCCAATGGTGATTTTCCCGATTTCAAAAGTGGTAATAATCGACTTATTTTCCATTCTCGGGGAACACTGCCGCTGAGCCAGAAGTTGTTGAAGCATGTTAAAAGTTATTTTATGGCTTTTTGTCCAAGGTGTCCCAACGCACTATAAGTATTACCATCAGGACCTGGCGATGACATGCGCTTAGAAGCGACTAAAGCACCTTCCAGTTCTTCCATGGTGAATGGAATGTCCATTTCTGGTAATCGCGTCTCAGGAACGATCACGGCGTCGATGCTCTCGTTCATAATATTCCCGGCAACTCTCGCACAAAACTCTTCAGCCACCTCGAGCTCTGTTTTTCCATGATGGAGTGCCAAAGCTTTAAAAGGGTGCCGTAGTTGCGGAGAGAAGCGAAGATCACGAACTGCTCTCCAGATATATGACAGTGGTTTATGAGGGTCTAGAGATTCGCAGAATGCTTTCCAGCGTTCGCTCTCCAGCTTGTAAATGCCTCGTTGAATCTTTTTCAGGAGCCGCCTTGCTTCCCTCAGATCGTAAATTGATCTTGTGCGTCTGTATCGTCGTTCAGCACGCCTTCGTATAGCTCGTAATTTTTCCAGTTCGATGTCAAACTGTTATTTTAGACAAAAATGGTAATTTACATTTGGACGCTTGCATAGCTTCCGCTATGGTATTTTCCAGGCTGCAGGCGAGGCCTTCTTGGCAAGCGTCCTCAACACGTGATGTAAACATCGACCAGTCAGTGCCAATTACCACACCGGAAGAGAAATTTTTTATGATACCATCGATCGTCACGTGGGTGGGTATGTGATCACTCCCATGAGTCTCAATATCGCAAAACCATTTAACTTTGTGAGAGAAGCACCGTGACACCAATGTCAGGTCAAGGCAACTGCCATACGTGAGACCCCACAGATACGTGGGGGTACCATCGTTCATAATGGAAAGGTCGTAATCGGAAGCGAATGTGACAATGTTCCGGCCCCTGGCATTCATCCTAGTGCTCCCCCGAAATATGTGATGGGCGTTGAAGTCACAGGTGATCCAAGGCCCATCGGTCCTCATTAGGATGTCTTTTAATCTGTCGCAGTCAAATCGCGATGACGGAGATATATATCCACCAATAAGCGTGAACGAAACTGCATTCTTCTTTACATGAAGACACACGTACTGATTGTCGTCATTTGAACTTATTGGGTGTGAAAGATAAGTCAAGTCTGTGCGAACGTAAACGATTACTTTGCTTCGTTCTTCGCAAGCGGCTGAACAAAAAGCTTCATAACCGGACAATCATAAGGCGTTGATACGTTTGGTTCACATATGACAAGTATAGGGAATTGATTAGCCCGGACAAATTGGCGAAAGTCCGAGATACGTGACTTCATGCCTCTGGCATTCCACTGAAAAATCGACGCACATTTAACTTCAGTGCGGAAGATGAGATTTTGTTGAGCCATTGTGCTTATACGAAGTTAGCAAGAACTAGATTCAGTGCATCCAGTATTTGCAGTGCACTCTTAGCAGACGGAGATCTCCTTCAAAATGGTAATTTCCTTCTCAATCCGCGGGCAGTCCTTCGATGCGGCTTCATGGGATCTATTGCAATTAGAGCATTTCTTGACAGTTGGGACGCACTTATCCGCTTCATGGGGCTCGGCGCAGCGGTGGCATACCACCGAATTCTCACAGACGCTGCTCACATGTCCAAGTTTCATGCATTTACGGCACTGGAGAGGCTTTTGAATGAAAGGCCGCACAGCATGTCTGAAGTACCCCACCTTCACATGAGAGGGGAGTGATGTGCTCTTAAACGCAATCTTCACACAGTGAGACTTGCCTAGCCGGGTGACATCAACAATTGGAGTATTAGTTGTTGACTTGACAAGAAATTGTAAGTCATTATTAGAAATAGCCACATTTATGTCGTAGATCACGCCGGTTACTACATCACATCCCAAGAGAACATGAGAGCGCACCTGGTTGCCGTCCAAGTCAGTTACACTGCGCAGAACGCCCAACGCACTTGCGTTGGAGGTGGTGGAAATAAACAGAGAGGTGCATAGGCTGGGTGGTTTTCAACCAGACAGAATTCACTTCGATGGGCGGATAGATCATGAGGTGGGTTGGCGACTTGCAGGACGCGCAGTAGCTTTTTTGGGGGGCAAGTGGGCCCTTCGTGGTGCAGGATAGCTAGTAACGAGGAAAACAACCAGGGAGACTCTTTGACAGGTGGGTGGACAGATACGATTCCAAAGTGGCGCCAGTATCTAAGATAGGTAGAGTCCGGGGCAGAAATAGACGTAGCCACGAGCGCCGAGCCAATTCAGGCATAGGGTATATTAACATGCAGGGTGATAGGAACAGGCTGATGTGGGAAGAGATAGAAGAACAGCTAAGAGAGGAGATGCCGATGGTATACGGATTTGTAGAAACACATCTCAGGGACATGGAACGACCTCCTATCAATGCAGACTACGCCTGGGAATATTGTAATAGAACAGAAGGCAGCAGAAATGGGGGTGGTGATGGGGCATTGATTCATAAAAGTACAGACTGGCAAAGGGTCTAGAAGGAGTGCAAGGAACATTTATGGCGGAAAGGGAAGGTGGCAGGGCAAATGACACTCCTTGGTTTCGTTTACTTGTGGACGGGAGCAAAGGCCAGAGAGGAAAACCAGGCAATGGTAGAGTGTATATCAAATGACATTCAGAAGTTAGGAGGAGAGTGCGAGATAATAATACTAGGAGATGTGAAAGCGCGCATAGAAGATATAGATGGGTATACCGAACCGACAGGCAAAATAACCATGAATATGTGTGAAAGGCTTGATTTGATCATTTGCATCAGTACTGAGAAGTGTGAAGGGCAAATAACATGGGAGGTAGGAAGGCGGCAGTCGATGATAGATTACGCACTGATGTCACATAGGATGTATGATAAACTCAGGGGAATGCACATAGATGAAGGTGGCTCCAGAAGTCTGGGTTGTGATCACAAACCTATTAAGCTAAGTTTTGGGAGAGCAGTGAAAGTCGGAAGGAGACAAGATGAGCAACTACAGAAAAATTTTTATTCAGCAAGGCATATTGAAATAGCCACTAAACAAATTGAGAAAGTAATCACTGAGGTTAATAATAAAACAGTGTGGACATACACGAATCTAACTAGACTGTTTGAGCTAGAGATTGCTAAGGCATGGGACTAGACACCCCGGAAAAGAAGACACTAACCCAAAAGTTGGTGGGATGAGGAAGTTAAGAGGGCCATAGCGAAACGTCAGGAAGCCTCTAGGGAACACAGATATGCTAAGAAGCGGGGTGAACCGACAGATGATGTTGAAAGAAAATGGGAAATCTTTCTAAGCTGTAGAAGGGATGCATCCCTTCTGATCAATGAAAAGATTAGAAGAAAAGGAGCCCAGTGGCTGGCAGAAGTACATAAAAATATAGAAAGGCAGCTGCGAAATTTTGGAACCATTTAAACTCCCTAAGAACTGAGACGAGCCTAGAGCAGAGATTTATAACTACAGCTCAAGGTGCTACGCTAGAAGGGGACGAAGCTATTGAATATATAAGAACAAGGGTGACAGAAAAATTTCAACAAAGAAGTGCTTTATCCGCCACAATAGACAAGGATGAATCAAGTGGCGCAATGGCTCCATTTTCACAACGAGAGTGGGAAAGGGCTGAGAAAAGGGTTCTTAGTAAGTACATCAACAGGCCCAGATGGCATTCCAATTATGCTGATAAAGACATTAGGTCTGAAGTCTAAGCAGGCTTTGAGAGAGGTAGTGAACAAAATAATAATCGATAGAGAAGTTCCCGATGGATAGAAACTTAGAAGGATGAGCGTGATCTATAAAGGAAAGGGGGACAAAGCTGACATAAACAACTACCGTCCTATAACAGTGACATCAGTGGTCTACAAGCTGGCAATGCAGATTATAAAGGAAAGACGGCAGGCATAGATAGAGGATGAGGGGGTGCTGGGGGAACTGCAGAAGGGGTTTCGGAAACACAGGAAGTTGGAAGACAATCTGTTATCACTGACGCTGTGCATCGAAATAGCAAAAAAGAAACACAGGCCTTGTGGCTAGCATTTTTGGATATCAAGGGAGCGTACGATAGCGTAGTTCAAGAGGAATTGTGGGGAAGTTTGGACACACTAGGCGTGGAAGATGTAGTCCCTAATCTTTCAAAGGATCTCTTTACGGTGCGATGGATGCCTTTATTTACAGGAGATGATCAATGCGAGAGTCCAGGGATCTGGCCGATCACCGCTCGTGCCAACCTCGTTTTCCTCTTCTTCCACGCGCATCCTCAGTATCGTAGCAATTCCCCCTTTGCAGACGATGCCCACCGGGTGAGTTAGGCTTCGTTGCAATGATGATAGCGTTTTAGACGGGCAACATGAACGACGTTGGTCTTGCTTGAGCGGCGGCCAGTTGACAACAGCTGAGATATCACGTCGTGACATCGCTGAGAAGTTCCAAGACAACAAACGGACCGGTGTAGTTGGCCAGAAACTTTTGGCAGAGGCCGCGCTTGCGAAGTGGCGTCCAAAGCCACACCAAATCCCCTTTCTCAAACCACACGTGCCGGTGACTTCTGCCGTAACAGTTCTTGGAGCGTTTCTGTGAGACGAAAGTTAGAAGACAGGCGATGCGCCGGGCCTCTTCTGCGCGGCAAATGGTTTCGGCGAGAGTAGGTTGATGAGTCTCGGAAAAAGGAAGGATAGTGTCAAGAGCTGTGCGGGGTTGGCGTGCGTAGAGCAGATAAAATGGACTGTATCTCGTTGTTTCGTGCTGTGCAGTGTTGTAGGCGAAAGTTATAAATGGCAAAATCGCGTCCCATGTTTTGTGTCCAGAATCAACATACATGGAAATCATGTTGACGAGAGTCCTATTTGTTCGTTCCGTCAAACCATTAGCCTGCGGGTGATACGGGGTAGTGTGACGAAAATGGCACGAAGCAAGACGAAGGAGGTCTTCAACTACATCGGCAACAAATTGCCGCCCGCGATCACTGATGATGACACGGGGAGATCCATGGCGTAATATAACGTGTGACAGCATGAACTGTGAAACTTGAGTGGCCGTTGCCGCAGGAATCGCCGCAGTTTCGGCGTAACGTGTGAGGTGGTCAACGCCCACAATAATCCATCGGTTGCCGTTCGTTGATCGCGGAAAAGGGCCGAGCAGGTCGACATCCACGACGTCAAATGGTGAACTCGGGGGTGCTATGGGATGAGGTAGTCCGGCTGGCGGAGTTGTAGGACGCTTGTGGCATTGACATTGCTCACAGCTCGCAACGTATGCAGTCACACTTTTACACAACTTCGGCCAGAAGAAGCGTTCTTGCGTGCAATAAAATGTCCTAGAAAAACCCATATGGCCAGATGTTGGGTCGTCGTGATTGCTCGAAGTACGTGTTGTCGAATACTTGTAGGCACAACTAGAAGTAGGTGAGGGCCTACGCCGGAATAATTCTTTTTGTAAAGAACGCCATCCTTTAAGACGAAACCACGCTGACCGTTCATTCCGGAAATAAAAAAAGAAGCGAGACGGTTGTCATTGCGTTGCTCTGCTCGAAAAGTTGTTAGGTCAGGGAACGGAGTATCCACTACAGTCAAATATTCATCAAAGTTGTCAGCGTCACACTCGGTTGTCGGAAGGGGAAGTCGTGAAAGGCAATCGGCATCGGCATGACGACGACCGCTCTTGTAGCAGACTTCAAAGTCGTGTTCTTGCAATCGTAACGCCCAACGAGCAAGATGACCAGATGGGTCCCGTAGTCCAGTGAGCCAACATAAAGAATGGTGGTCCGTGACAATCGAGAATCGGCGTCCATAGATATAAGGGCGAAACTTGTGCACGGCGAATATGACCGCGAGACATTCCTGCTCTGTGACAGTATAGTTTCGCTCCGGTTTACTTAAACAGCGACTGGCATAGGCAACGACGTGTTCAGCAGCTCCATGGCGTTGGGCCAAGACGGCGCCATAACCTACACCACTGGCGTCGGTATGAACTTCTGTGGCAGCAGATGGGTCATAGTGGCGAAGTACGGGCCCTGACGTAAGAGCAAACTTGAGTTGCGAAAAAGACGACTCGCATTCCGCTGACCACCGAAAAGGTGCGTTCTTGTTCAGTAGGGACGTCAAAGGGTAAGCGAGGTCGGCGAACCTGGGCATGAAGCGACGGAAGTACGAGCACAGGCCCAAAAAGCTTCGCAACTCTCGTACCGACTGAGGTTGTTTGAAGCTGCTGACTGCTGCGACTTTCTGGGGGTCGGGTCGAACGCCATGCTTGTCCACCAGGTGACCAAGAACGAGAGTCTCACGGCTGCCAAATTCACACTTCTTAGAGTTCAGGGTGAGCTTAGCTCTCTCAAGGCAGGTGAGAACAATGTCTAACGATGGTTGTGCTCATCGAATGTACGGTCAAAAATTATAATGTCATTCAGGTAGCAAAGACGAACTTCCCACTTTAGTCCACGTAATATAGAGTCCATGAAGCGCTCAAACGTGGCTGGAGCGTTGCATAGGCCAAACGGCATTACATTGAATTCAAATAGACCATCTGGGGTTATGAAGGCCGTTTTATCTTTGTCATTCGAGTGCATGGGGATTTGCCAATAACCAGATCTCAAATCCACGGAGGAGAAGTACGATGCCGATTGTAAACAATCGATGACATCATCAATCCTGGGAAGCGGGTAGACATCCTTTTTAGTAACAGAGTTGAGCCGTCTGTAATCCACGCAGAATCGCCATGTACCATCATTCTTTCGGACAAGAATCACAGGGGCAGCCCAAGGACTACACGACTCTTGGATGACCCTTTTCTTTAACATCTCTTCTACCTGTTGAGTAATGACCTTGCGCTCCGCAGATGAGACACGGTATGGTTTCTGCCGGATAGGGTGAGCGGATCCTGTGTCAATCCCATGGCGAGTACGCCACTCGGGTACACTTATTTGCTCTTCTTTCTGCGCAAAGTCAAATATAGTAGCGTGCTTCGCAAGGACTTCGACCAAAGCTTGACGTTTTTCTGATGATAGCGACTTGTTTACCCTACTCAGAAAGTTGGCTTCTGTATGGTACGTTGCACGAATCGGATCTACTCTCTCGTCACTTAAAGATGCAATAAAACTAGTCGCGTTTTTTCGAAGCGGGCGAGTCGCATTCCGCAGGGTAGCATAACAGGTTCATTTGAATAGTTCGACACCCATAAGGCCGATCGCCTATCACTGATCGACAGAACACAATGTGGAATGAGCACATATTTCTTGGCGCAACTGAGAGGAATGGGCTCCACAAGAACATCAAACTTTCCGGCGTCCGAGGCAGAGGCGTCAACGCGTACGGTCTTCATCGAGTTGGGCGGCAAGACAACATCCTCAATGACGGTGATAGATCCTTGACAGCACCTAGGATCGTCAGTAAATGCCGATAGCATAATCTCGCCAGCACCGCAATCTACAGAAGCCCCGCACTCGCGTAGAAAATCGATGCCCAAGATGATGTCATGAGTGGAGCTGGTCAGGACGGCGAATTCAGCCTCGAAGACCTTGTCACCCAAAGTGACACTAACAACACACACACCGATCGGCCACAATGTCTCCCCGCTCACTGCACGAAATGATGCACAGCTGTCCCAGCGAAACATCACTTTATGTCCTAGGCGCAATTTGAAGTTAAGACTCATCACAGAAACAGCTGCTCCAGTATCTATCAAAGTCATCGTAGGAAGTCCATGAATAAGCACGGGGACCCTATTTTGCGTCATAAAAACGGGTGGAGGCAGAGGCGGATGTAGTGACAAATGTTCGGCGACCTCACCTCCATTGGCCGCACCACCTAGTTTCCCGGAGGCGGAGAGGTGACGCGTCGACCAGGAGATGGGGAACGGAACCGGCGTGTTGTAGGGGGTGTCAAGCTTCGCACGGAGGAAGGCGAGTCGTTGCGTAAATTCCGGTGGAAATTGCGTCCTACATGTGTATCAGTGTGGGTCGTTTGCTGGAAGCCGTCCCTAACGTACGCGTGCCGCATTGAACGCATACCACCACGCCAGCGGTTTTGTCGAGAAGAAGCTGATGGTCCCTCGTAGTAGCGTTGCTGGGGGCGACGCCTTTGACCACAGAATCGAGCCACATGTCCACGGAAACCGCAGTTATAGCAAACAGGGGCCTCACGCACGTCGCCAAACCTTCCACGAGGCGCCATGTGCCCATGATAGTCCCACGAAGACACCATTGTAGGTGGTTGGCGGGAGGCGTTCTGGAAACCACGGCGATGATGTAAGTTGTCGGTTGGGGGCTCTGGTGCTCTTGATTGGGGCACATCATATAGCGTGGCGTCAACGGCAGCACACATTGCGTCGTATGGCGGGGAGGTGTTGATAGCAGGTGCTCTCGGTGGGTTGACAGCATCACGTCGTCCAAGTTCTTCGCGTACGATTTGCCTGATCATTGAGGCAAGATCACAAGGGGATGTTGGAGGGACGTCGACACTTGCAACGGTGGTGACGTTGGCAAGTCTACCAAATTTGGGAGTGATGCGCCTAGCCTTCAGTGTCTCAAACGTACCGGCAGTGTTGTATTACGTCCACTACAGATGCGAAGGTGTCCTTGCCGATGAGAAAATTGTAGACATCCTCAGCAACCCCTTTCAGAAGATGCCCTACCTTGTCATCTTCTTTCATGCGTGGGTCTACAGACTTGCAAAATTTCAGAATCTCTTCAATGTACGTTGTGCATGTTTCACCGGGGACTTGAGCACGCTGCATCAAAGTTTGCTCAGCGCGCTTCTTCTTCATCAATGGGTCCCCGAAGCAGCTCGCTATTTCTTTCTCAAACGCTTCCCAGGTCGTTATTGTTTCTTCGTGGTTTTCAAACCACACCAATGCCGTCCCTTGAAGAAACAATCCGAGGTTGGACAACCGGGAGGCCGCATCCCAACAGTTGTATTTACTCACACGGTTGAAGTGTTTCAGCCATTCGTCGACGTCTTCTCCGACCCTCCCTGAGAAGCTTCGCGGTACCATGTGTCGGGGCCACGCAGCGCCAGACTAAGAGTGCATGGTGTCGCCGTCAGCAATCGGATCCATAGAGAGCGGTGGTAGACCAGCCAGTCGGCGGCTTCGGCGTAGTTCTTGAGGTAGCGCTTCCGTGATCGTTGGCCTTGGATCGCTCCGCTGTACCCCGCACCTCCACCAATCTTGTTACGGTGCGATGGATGCCTTTATTTACAGAAGATGATCAATGCGAGAGTCCAGGGATCTGGCTGATCACCGCTCGTGCCAACCTCGTTCTCCTCTTCTTCCACGCGCATCCTCAGTATCGTAGCAATATCTATAAAGGTAACAAGGTAAGTATAAAGTAGAAAAAACAGGTATTGAAGCCTGCAGAGGTAAAACGGGGGCTTAGGCAGGGGTGTCCCCTGTCACCCTTATTATTCATGATGTACCTACGAGGATTAGCGGCCAAATTAAAGGGAAGTGCGCTGGCCTTCAACCTCTCTTTCATGAAACAAGGAAAACTCATTGAACAGGCACTACCAGCATTGATGTACGCAGATGATATAGTGCTATTGGCCGACAACAAGGAAGATTTGCAGAGATTGGTAGACATCTGCGGTAATGAGGGAGATAGGTTAGATTTCAGATTCAGCAAAGAAAAATCAGCAGTCATGATTTTTGATGACAATGAAGGTAGTGAGCTTAGAATACAGGAGGTCACGCTAGAGATAACAGATAAATACAAATATCTGGGCGTATGGATAAGCAATGGGGCCGAGTACCTAAGGGAACACGAAACATACGTGACGACTAAAGGTAACAGGAATGCAGCGGTAATGAAAAACAGGGCACTGTGGAATTACAATAGGTATGATGTTGTGAGAGGAATATGGAAAGCGGTCATGGTTCCTGGTCTGACGTTCGGCAACGCGGTCTTGTGCATTAGATCAGAAGTTCAAGCAAGATTAGAAATTAAGCAACGTAGAATAGGTAGGCTTGCCTTGGGAGCTCACGGGAATACACCAAATCAGTGAGTACAAGGTGATATGGGATGGACATCATTTGAGGGCAGGGAAGCTAGCAGCAAGATAAAATTTGAGAAGCGATTGAGAGAAATGGGGGAGGAGCGTTGGTCTAGGAACGTATTCAGCTACTTGTACAGGAAAAATGTCGATACAAAATGAAGGAAGCGAACCAGAAAATGGACTGGTAAATACTTTGAAAACGGCAGGGGGTCAAACCAAAAAGAATAATCGGTTAAGAAGAAGGTGAAGGAAGCTGAGACCGATATGTGGAGAATTGGCATGAATAAGAAGTCCGCAGTAGAGATCTATTGAACTTTCAAGCAGGAAATTGCCAGGAAAGGATCTATGATAATACTCGGGGTTGTTCTCTACTGTTTGAGGCCAGGACAGGAGTATTGCAAACCAAGACATATCGGTCCAAATACGAAGGGGTAGACGCGGTATGCAGTGCGTGTGGAGAGGAAGAAGAAACTGCCGAACACTTGATAATGTTCTGTAAAGGGCTTCACTCTATAGTTCAGGATGATGGCGCAGAGTTTTTCAAAGCACTGGGGTTTAGGGACAGTGAGGGCAAAATAAACTTTAAGCGGGTAGAATTAACTAGAAGGAGGTTATCTGATTGGTGGCTAAAGTCGAGGCACGAGTGAAAATAAATCCTTCACTGCAAAGTACGAATCTTCAACCTCACTATTTAAAGGGGAAAAATATAAATCTAGTTTCTGGTTCAATAAGTATTACGGCTCGGTGGCGCTAGCCACCGCCCGATCAAAAGGGTACAGCCATATCAATCCATCCATACATCCAGCCGTATAAATGTGTCCCATTTCTGGGACAGCTTGGGCTCGATGCTGTCTTCTAAGCAGTCTTCGTAAACTGCTTACGTGCTGTCTAAGAATTGGAACATAGCCGAAGTCCTAACAAGGTGGTGGGCCTTCGTTTACTATTCGTGTGATTACGGGCTTATCGACGAATAAGTTAAAGAGATTCATTTCGTTCGCACATCCGTAAGCCAAAGCCAAAATAAAATAGCCTCGCTTGTATGTGTTCATTGCCTAATTTTCTGAATCTCTTGCGAACAAATTTCTTTCTGCTAAATCACCAGTCCTCTCATATTTGTGATGGTGTAGCAAGCGCGAGTGATGTTGCACAGTGCTAAAACTCCCGGTAACGAAAACTGCCGATAGAGAGTAGTGATTTAGAGGGAAGAACATAGCTCAACTTACACAGTACGAAGAACTTCGGTTTTGTCTGATTTTGTTTTACTGAAATATGAAATTTGAGAGCTTGGTGTCATTAAGGCGGCATCGGCTACTTCTTCTCACTTAACAGAGAAAATGTCTCGTAAGAAAAAGAACAAGGGCACTAAGGCAAGAGACAATGCGCTGATTTCGCTTGTTCTTTTTTTTTGTTCCTACCATAAGCTTCCGTGTATCCAGGGGCGTCCTGAACTACTGGAGAGACACAAGCTGTCCAACTAAAAATGTGTGCGTTTATGAAGACACATGAGGCGAAGCTGTCGTTCTTATATTCAACAGTTTTGGGGGTTCTCTCAGGATTTTAGTTTCTTGGTGGTATAAGCCACATGTGTGGAGTAATAGGCATACCGTGATTGTGGATGTTAAGAGTTTATGACTCAAATCTAAAAATCATTTGAAGAAAGGGGGAATCAGGAACATATTTATCGAAACTAACACAGATTTTTTCGTCTTCATACAGCGTTGCAAGCTGAATGCAGCGCTCCAACGGTTACAGTCTCATCTTCAGGTAAGACAAGTTTCAATAAAAGGCAGCGCAAAAAAGTGTCTGCAGCCTGTTATGTTGTGCCTTTGATTGTTATGGTTTAATTGTGTGTCACTAAATCGCTAAAAACTTTTAGGGTGAAGTGAAAAGGCAGGAACGTAATTTTTAGCGAGTGATATGTAGTACTATACGTTAAAATGCTATTTTTATTGTCGTTTTCAAATATGGGTATTATTTTTTGAGTAATATATATTATCTCTTCCTTACCAGCCCCCCAAAAAGAATTATAAATAGAGCACTAACACACTCACATCTTTGTTTACTTTGTGATTTATTTTAGCTTTCTCATGCAGCCGCATCCACTTTTACTCCATCTTAGAGGTATAAGTAGGACGCGAAATTATATTGTATAGGTTTTGCTGGCTCACTATTTGGAGCGTAAGGATATACTACAGAAGACAAGGCAATAGAAAAAAATAGCTCCATTAGAGGCCTCTGAAATGATGGGATGTTGCCGCAACTCAGACAAATTACCGTGTCTCTCTGACATCCCGCCTCTTTTTCTTCCAGATACATCGTACAGAAATGGCATCCTACAGAAATATTTCAGGGGACTTGTACCACCTGGCATGTTTTTCGATTTGCCAGGCCACTATTTCGCCGTTCGTAATCCATTTGACGTCAATGGCACACAGTACAGATTCAACCTGACCAATGGCAAACTTCGTGTCAACACCCCCAACTTGACAACGTTTGATGGAAAAGCTTGCAAAGTCCTGTTTTCTCCTACAAGAGCAGTACACTGTATATTTTCAATTGATGGCTCTACGGCAAATTACAGCGTTGCCCTATACTACGGACGACCTATTAATCAGACGTTTCAAGTGCTGCTTACTGCCGAAGCGTACACGTATGAAAATTCTGGATGGAATAACCCTATCGATATATATGTTCACCTGAAGCCCAAACATATTTCAGGTAAACCCTCTATGATTGAGCCAATATTCTTACTGTAATGCGTGCAGATGACGTCAGCGTTCATAAGCAAGCCAATAGAGAAACACACTTACGTAAAGAACGGACACTCCCCTAGGAGCCCTGCATCCAAGCTACTTCGATGTTTTCACTACTACAAATGACTGGTCAGACCCAATAATGTCTTCATAAATAAAAGAGCACAAGTTTTTCTTTTTGAAGCTCGTACTCTCATGCTCCGAAAGCGGGTGTCTTTGCCGCTAAGCTACACACTCATGCCTCCTCTAAGTGAATACATGTACAGTGCATCTAAACTACATAAATTTGCAAAAATTGTGCAAAAAATGCAGAAAGAGAACACTTGTCAGGCTTTACAAATTTTTGTGGCAAAACATTAAACGTACCCCGAGGGGCACCATGTAAAACAGATGTGGAAAATTGCACAGATCAGTAAAACTTATTTTTTGCAGAAATTCGATGCCAATCTTAGGTTTTCAATGTCCTTCCAAGGTGGCTATTACATGCCTTGAAAAAGGAGTAGAAGCGAGCATGCGTACGCCATCTAGCGGTTGGTCAGACCTTTTATAGCTGAGCCGCAAAAAAAGGCTTGAGTGGCCACTCTTGATGTCGTATCTTTCTTTATGAGCAAGCGTGCTAATTAAGTACCTCACATAGTTGTTTTTTGGTTTCTTATTTGTCATCCAAGCGTTTGTGACTCACGAAATTTGATGCCGGCGCCATACGGTGCACACCTCGTGCAGCCGGCGTACACAAAAACGTCCACTGAAGTAGCGCTGGTTCCATGTGCATCTGCATGGGAATGCTCAGTATTCTACTACTGAGCTATGTCAGTATTTGGAACTCGTTTGTAAACTAGCCTTAGGCAGGCCTGACGTCGGGAAAGGAATCGCGGTAATATGAGTATAAACGCGTTTAGACCATCAAAGGAACAACTAGTCGTCACACAATGTGTATTCTAACGAGTTGGTCATGCAATGCATTCGAATGAAATAAATTTATTTGGGGGTTGTCCAATGCTCCAACCCGTTAGAAAACTTGTTCTTGATCAGCTACAAACTTGTCGTGTCTTGTCGCCTAGAACATCCTGGCTCATAACCACAAAGGGGATTGGCCACACTGTACCTTCAAGAGAGAGAGAGGAAACTTTATTAGAACTTGGCCGGCAGCTTGGTCTTGGTGGCCTCAGATGGCGGCGCTGAGTCCCTGAACTCGGGCGGCATCTTCGGCCTGCCGGACAGCCCAGAGCTGGTCGTTGAGCTCCGAGCTTCTGAGCGCCGCCTCCCAGCGGCGGCGTCGCCGACGGAGAAGGTCCCCCGCGGCTCCCGCAGACGGGACGGCGGCGGGAACGAGTGAGCTCGAGGCTTCCTGTTGCCTGGCATTGGCAGCCGCCATAGGCGCATCGCGAACGGCGGCCGTTTCTCGACCATTGTTACCGGCGCATTCCCAGAGTATGTGGCGCAGCGTTGCTCTGCGCCCGCATGCTTTACATAGATCGGTAATGTGTAAGTGCGGGTAGCAGTGGCGTAAGACGACCGGGCTGGGGTAAGAGTGGGTTTGTAGTAAGCGATAGCTTACGGCATCGTGTCTGTTTAATTTGTCATGCGGTGGCGGGAACTTTCGCCTTTCCAGTCTGTAGTGTTGCGTAATATCTCGGAACGTGATGAGACGATCACCCCACGACCATTGTGGTCTGTGATGTCGCTGCGTGTCTGTCGAAGTGTCTCGATCCGGCAGATCAGAAGCCCCGTTCTCGGGAGCGGAGGCGGCGGCCACGGAATGTGCCGCGGCTCGGCTAGTGAGACCTCGAGCCGCGGCGTGGGCCGCCTCGTTGCCCGGAAGCGGGACATCGGTGTGTGCCGGGGTCCAAAGGAGGAAGACTGTTAAATTTTGTTGTGCCGATCGCGACGCTGAGTCACCATCACCGCACATCTTAAGGATGCGGGCCGCTTCCCGCGAGACGCGGCCGCGCGCGAAGCCGCGGATTGCTGCCTGCGAGTCGCTGATTACGATCGTAGCGTTCGGCACCGTGGCGATTGCTAGGGCTATCGCGGCTTCTTCGGCCGCCTCCGTATGTCCCGTGGTCACCGTGGCGCTCGCGAGGCATTTGCCCGCACGGTCAACGACCGCAGCGGCGTGTGCGTGTCTCCCGTCCCCATATCTCGCGGCATCTACGTACACAACTTCGTCGCTAGTGCCATACTTCTTTTGAAGGTCACTAGCTCGCTGGTTACGGCACCCGACGTGATGCGTCGGGTGCATATTCTTAGGAAGCGGCGGAACAATTAGGCGGTCGCGAACCGAGGCAGGAACATCCGCTTTTTCTCCCTGCTGAGTGTGGTACCGGATGCCAAGTGACTCGAGGATGTGTCGACCCGTCTTAGACCCCGACAAGCGTTCGTTTTGCGAAACGACATGGGCCTCAATTAACTCGTCGAGTGAGTTGTGCAGTCCAAGTTCTAGTAACTTTTCAGTGCTCGCATTCAGTGGAACTCCAATTGCTCTCTTGAAAGCCTTTCGTATTATACATTCGATCTTGTTTTTTTCTGAGCCTAGCAGTTTGAGGTAGGGGGCAACGTATGTTATACGGCTTATTGCGTACGCCTGCACTAGACGGATTGCGCAGTGTTCGCGCATACCAGTACGTCTGTTCGTGATACGACGTAGGAGTCGGATCGTGTCGTCTACCGAACGACGTAGTCATCGCACCGTCTCACCATTATGGCCGTTTGCCTGCAGGTGTAACCCCAGAATTCTAATTTTGTCTACGTGTGGAATGGGAGTGCCATCTGCCAATAGAACGCTTATTTTGTAGCACTCCCTTTCCTCGTCGCGCGGGGTTTTGCGACCTCTACTTGTAGGTTTGTAGATTAGAAGTTCCGACTTGGTTGCCGAGCATTCGAGGCCCGTTCCTCGCAAGTACTCCTGAACTTCGTCTACACCTGCCTGGAGCGTACGCTCGACGTGACCATCACAACCTCCGCCGGGAACCCAGAGGGTGATGTCATCCGCGTAGATACTGTGATACAATCCTTGTATGCCTAATAATTTCTCGGGTAGCCCCAATAGAACTAAATTAAAGAGTAATGGCAAAATTACGGAGCCTTGTGGCGTGCCCCTCGAGCCCATCTCAAATTCTTGCAGTTCCACATCTCCAACGACGACGCGTACGCGTCTGCCGGCAAGGAAGTCACGTATGTAATTATATGTTTTTTGTCCTAGTCCTAATGTTTGAACTCTGTTTAAAATTGCTTCGTGTTTAACGCTGTCGAAGGCCTTTTTTATATCTAGGCCAAGGATCGCCTTGGTTGAGCTGGTAATGTCATCAACAATGTGGTGCTTCAGCTGAAGCAACGCGTCTTGTGCGGAGAGATTGCGGCGGAATCCTAGCATGGTGTGCGGAAATACATCGCGGACTTCGAGAAAGTCAGTCACGCGTTTGAGGACTGCGTGCTCCAGAACTTTTCCTACACAAGACGTGAGCGAAATTGGCCTTAGATTATCAAGCGCAACCTGCTTGCCCGGTTTAGGAATCATGATAACTCGAGCTCTTTTCCACGCTTCAGGAAGGGAACCGCGTTGCCAGCACTCGTTGATATAAGTCACAAATCGGGAGATTGACTGGTCATCTAAGTTGCGGAGAGCCTTGTTCGAAACCCGGTCCAGGCCGGGCGCCGATCGGGTGTTTAGTTCAAAAAGGACTGCCCGTATTTCCGCTTCGCTAAATTCGGCGTCTAGTTGCTCATTAGCAACGCCGTCATAATCTGGGTGTTGGACGCTCTCTGCCGACTTAAAGTAACGGTCACGTATTGCACCGAGCAGGTCATCGCCTTTATGATCGTTCACAAGTCTCCGAGTTTTATGGCCTTGAGCGGCACGAGTATCTTCCGGATCCAATAGGTGCCGGAAAAGGCGCCAAGCACTCGCCCCGCGCATCTGTCGCTCGAGGCCGTTGCACAGGTCTTCCCATTGTGACCTACAGACTTGGAACGCATGTTCCTCAATTTCTCTGTCTAACCGTGCTATGCGTTTCCTCAACGCCCGGTTATGTCTTTGGCGTTTCCACCTCTTGAGTAGGGCTTGCTTTGCTTCCCACATGTGTAGGAGCCTGCTGTCGATTACTTCGAGCTTCGCTTCGGGCGGGATGTGGCACGTTACCGCGTCTACGTCCCGATTGAGCGTCGCGGTCCACTCGTCTATATCCGTGATCGGCTCGTCGCCTCGCCCGCCTTCTGCTCGCTTTTTGCGGAACGCGTCCCACTGCACTAATTTGAGTTTACGGCCTGTGCTTTCAGAGTATGTTCTACGAACGCTCGGGCCCGTGTCTACCGTAATCTCTATCAGAGAGTGGTCACTCCCTAAGTCCTCCTGCGTGTTTTGCCAAGACGCCGCGGTGACTGTACCTTCAATGAAAATTTTTAGTACAACGCTTGCTAAAAAAGGAGAGAAATTAGATAAGAGTAATAATACTGTTCCTTCAAGTAAGGGGGAAAATGTAGAAGAATTTGATAAACCAGAATATATAAAACCAATTGGCAAAAACAAAGAAAGAGAAAGAAAAATTCGCTATATCTGGCAGTACCACTAGCAACGTATCCTTCAGGTTGCCTGAATTCACCTCATAACTGCGGCGCATACCCAATTCAGGCATAATTCTTCATCGTCGTCAGCCATTATATAAAAAATGCACAAAATTTCTAACAAGTGTGTATTGGATACAACGCTTCTACAAAAAATGTGAATGTTAGCAACTGTGCGCACCTGGAATATACGCAGCAATAGCTTCCAACTACCTAAAAGAGGTACGCCACAGAGTTCGGTCATGTCACCGCTACTGTTCAACGTGGCCTTGATTAATCTGCATAAGGTTCTCGATAAAATACTAAATGTACGGCACGCAATCTACGCTGACGACATCACGCTCTGGATCAAGTCTTCGAGCATCGGCAGACAAGAGAGCTGCTAAAAAGATGCCGTAAACACCATCGAAAGGTATCTCCGACCCTGCGGCCTCAGCTGTGCCCCCGAAAAGTCTGAGCACCTTGTACTCAAAGAAAAAACGAGAGGCAGGCCTCCCATATACGAAGAGCCCGACCCTTGCGTCACTCTCAACGGGTGAATCATTCGGAAAGTTGATACGCCACGTGTGCTCGGACTTCACATACACAAAGATGTATCGAGAGCGGCCACTATACCAAGACTCCAGAGAACTCCCTCGCAGTTCACGCACCTCATCAAGAGGATCGCGAACCAATGCAATGGGCTTAAATAACAAAAAAACCCTACGAATAATGCAAGCTCTGCTCACCAGCCGCATCACGCATGACACGCCATATCTCTGTTTAAAAATGGCGGAAATAGAAAAACCTAATGTTATGATAAGAAAGGCAACCAAAACCGCTATGGAATTACCACCCATGGCTTCTACTTCACAACCTCTTAAGATGGGTGTCCACAACACGTGGCAAGAGCTTGCGGAGTCTCACAAGAACAGCCAGCTGGTATGACTCAAGCTCACACCCACTGGGAGGTCAGTACTCTGGTATCTCAACTACAGTGAGTCATACATTGCGGATGCAAACCGGTAAATGCATATCCTGGTGGACGTTCGAGAGTCCCTGTCCATCGCGCCTATCCCACGCAACATGCACGCCACATTCTACAAAAGTAGATGAAAGGTTAGAGCAGAAGCTTTTCAACGAAAGTTCTGGCAAGACCCAAACGCCCGCGATACCGACGCGGCAGAGAACCCCCGTAGAAACGCGTATGCTATCAGCGTCATCAACTGTCAAGGCCGAGAGTTAGCGTCGGCCACAGTAGAGGCACGCAACTCAGACGCAGTGGAAGAAGCGGCAATCGCTCTCGCCACCACCACATGTAAAGACGCCGCCGTGATTTTCACTGACTCGCAAGCCGTTTGCCGGAATTATGCGAAGGGCCGCGTCTCAGCCGACGACGCAATTAACATCCTGCAGCGGCGAAGCTCTCCACTTCCATATGCCTGCGTAATCTGGGTTCCTGAACACAAAGGTCTAGAGAGAAACAAAGCGGCTCACGCCGCTGCCCGCGAGCATGTCAGCCTGGCTGCCCTGGGATCAAAGGATACCAAATCCGTGGCTGCAGAGATGGAGGTAGTAAAAAACATTACTCGTCGCTACTTCAACGCTACAAACTGGAGCGACGGGTGAACCCTCCACCCCATCCAAGACAAACAAAAGAAGAGAGCGCGATTTTCAGACGCCTACAAAGCAATACTTACATACATGGCATAATAATGCGCCGCCTCTACCCAACAACACATGCCTACATGTGCCCGCTCTGCAGCGTACCAGACACCCTGGCACACTTGCTCCTAGAATGCCAGTGCCATGCTAACCACGCCTTGCAAATGGAACGGGCCCAAGCCCCAAGAATAAACGACGACCACCTAATGGAAACGTGGGAGGCCAAGCTCGTCCTCGAGGACCTGGAAGAGCGGCGACAACTCGTCGCCAGAGCCAATCGGGCAGTCAAAGCCAGAGGGTTCCTAAACTAGGGAACCCTCCCACGTTAGCGTGGCACCAGGCCTCGCTCGGAACTGTTTTCTAAATAAACGTTTATTTCTCTCTCTCTTAGCATAGTGAATGCCGGCTTACTATACAAGAATAACTTATTTATGGCGTATTGGGTACCCAGCAGTGTGCTTGTCCCAGTTACCAAAAGAGTGTTTAGAAAAGGCTCTGAAAGGCCGTGGGCGTTCGTATAGCTTTCGTTGTGACTGTGCTGCGCGTTTAACGCTTGCCTGGTGTTTTCTTTTTGTTTGATTTTTGCGTGAGCCTGCACAAACACCTCGTGGTTGTTCCTAGGCTCGTTGAATGATTGATCGATTGATTGATTGATTTTTCTGGGTTCTAGGTGTAAGGATCATGATGAAGGGCTCCATAAATTCAGCCACCTGGTGTTTTCGAAGTTGCGTTGACGTCCCACAGTACGTGGGCCTCATGCATTTTATCTTGATCGGAATGCGACCACCGCCAGTGGCATTGAAACCGCGAAATTCGCGTCAGCACCGACAAGTTGCGAACTATAAAGAAAACCTATGTTTATGCCATGCAAAAAGAAAAAAAACGGCAGATCCCACGTACTGTGGGAATCGTTGATATGCGAAGAACGAATGAGATGAGTTGATAGTCCCTTTAAAATCAGCACAACGTTGCGTGGTGGAGGTAAATGATGCCGTACATGTCTTTCGTATCATGATTATTATGTTAGGATGTGTCGTTTACCTCCGTCATCTATTCACATCACGTGATACCAAATTTGGTATATTTGAAGCTAGTGAAACGGCCACGAGCACACTATGAGCGTGGTATGTTGTCATTTTCTTAAATGACACGCTTGTCAGTATCGTCATGTTTGCACCAGTCATTTATTTCGGCATCCATTGACGTCACGTAACACCTAATTTGGTATATATGGAGCTAGCAAAACAGCCTAGAGCACATCAGGAAGGGCCCAACATACTCCAATGTAGCGTTGGCGCGCGCGCACGCTGGTGACAGCGACGCTACGTTAGCAAAGCGCTGGCACTCTATAGTCTGACGCCAGGCACGACCAGCGTCCGTCGGCGCGGCCGGAAGGCAACCAGCGCGAAATGCGACATGCTGCATTTTGCGCTACGCAGGTCGCGGGTTCAAATCTCGGCTGTGGCGGCTGCATTTCCGATGGAGGCGGAAATGTCGTAGGCCCGTGTGCTCAGATTTGGGTGCACGTTAAAGAACCCCAGGTGGTCGAAATTTCCGGAGCCCTCCACTACGGCGTCTCTCATAATCATATGGTGGTTTTGGGACGTTAAACCCTACAAATCAATCAATCAATGCATTTTGCGCTAATGCGTTACCCAAACAACACTGCGTCTCCCTCTTTTCGTGAAGAAGGGACGTAGGACGCGCTGAAACGCGCATGCGTCAAAGCAACGCAGCGCGGCGCGCGCCTGCGAGTAAATGGGCGTGGCAACGCCAGCGTGACGCGAAGAAATGAACGCCGGCGAGCACGCACACCGCGTCACGTCGAAATGTATTAGCGCCTTGACTGTGGCATGTAGTCATGTTCTCACATGACACGCATCTCATGATTATCATGCTTGCACCAGTCACATGTCTTCGTCATCTTTTGGCGTCACGTATTACCAAATTTGGCATATGTGAAGCTTACGAAACGGCCGTGAGCACATCATCAGTGTGGCGAGTAGTCACGTTGCTACATGACACGCATCTCATGATTATTATGTTTGCACCAGTCACATACCTTCGTCATCTATTCACGTGCTGTAATACCAAATTTGGTATATGTGACGCTAGCGAAATGGCCGTGAGTGCATCATGAGCGTGGCATGTAGTCATGTTGTTACATGACACGCATGTCATAGGTTTCATGTTATGGCATGTCGCTTGTGTTCACCATGCAATCATGCCATACCATACAAATTTTGCAACATGCCGTGTGAACGAAACCACCGCAAGTTGCAGGGCCATGAAATATAAATCATGGCATTCATTAATTGATTTGTGGGGTTTAACGTCCCAAAACCACTATTTGATTATGAGAGACGCCGTAGTGAAGGGCTCCGGAAATTTTGACCGCCTGGGGTGCTTTAGCGTGCACCCAAATCTGAGTACACGGGCCTACAACATTTCCGCCTCCATCGGAAATGCAGCCGCCACAGCCAGGACTTGATCCCACGATCTGCGGGTCAGCAGCCGAGTACCTCAGCCACTAGACCACCTTGGCGGGGCAAGTCATGGCATTCATGACATGTCATGATTTTCATGTTATGACTTGTCAAATATTGCCGCGAACCCTGCATTGGGTTTGTTTATTTGTGTTTTGTTTTTTCGGCCTGGCTGCACCGGCCTGTGCTATCGCCGTTTTCACAGTGTTTCGAACAAACGCTACCACAGCGTTTCTAACAAACGCTATCACGGCGTTCTTGATACAATTCGACTATTCGAGAAACCCTCGCGCCGAGCGACATAAATTCCCGCACAGCCGATGCCGCGTCATTCGATCGCCGACGCTCACTAGCGTGCCCGTCGTTTTGCTGGCTGCTGCTTCGCCGCCTGTGTATTTTTTCAGTTGTTAGGGGAGCACAGGTTCGCTCCAATAAACTTGTTTTCCTCAAAGACAACTGCGTCGTCCTTTGCTGCGTGACATCTGGTGGAGGTGCGGGGTACATGAACACTAAGCCATTGCCAAGCCGACAAGCACGCCCAACTCGTGTCAGCCGCCGACAGCAAGGCCTTCAGCCAGAGTTTGGACCGCTCCCGGATAAAAAAAGGAAAGAAGACGTAAAAACCACGATGATCAACGCAGGCACCATGACCAGCGCTACCAACCCTCCCGTCGTTCTGCAACAACCTCGTGAGCCCCCATCATTCCGAGGATCTCCTGGTGAAGACCCGGAAGAGTGGCTGGAGAAGCTGGAGCGCATCCGCATCTTTAACAGGTGGGATGACGAAGAAACTTTTCGTCATGTCTTCTTCTATTTGGAGGATGCAGCTCGAACGTGGTTTGAGAACCATGAAGGCTCCCTAACCGACTGGACTGTCTTTAAGAGCGAATTCCTCAAAACATTCGCTACGGTTGTGCGGAAAGTACGAGCCGCCCTTTTGTTGGAGACGCGACTGCACCACCCTAACGAAGGTGTTGTACTGTTCGCTGAGGAGATGAAGATGCTGTTCCGGAGAGCTGACCCCGAAATGGCAGAAGAGAAGAAGGTGCGCTTTCTGATGCGGGGAGTTAAACAAGAGCTCTTCGCTGGACTCATCCGCAACCCCCCTAAGACCGTCGCTGAGTTCGTCACCGAGGCTTCGATGATCGAGAGGACCTTGGATATGCGTTCGCGGCAATACGATAGACCACTCAACACCCTTTCGGTGAACCAGGTAAACGCCCCTGGATTGGCGACGGAAGACTTGCGGGAGACCATCCGCGCCGTCGTTCGCGAGGAACTGAGGAAATTGTTCCCAGCAACGCCGCAGCCCCAAGTCGCCTCCCTCACTGACGTCGTCCGCGAGGAGGTTCAGCAAGCACTGGGGAATTCCACGCCGTCGGAAACATCTTGCGAACCACAAGCGATGACCTACTCCGCTGCTGCTCGTCGACCCCGACCCGTCCCAACCCGTTATCAAGAGGCCCCGCCGTACCGCCGCCCAATGTCGCCCGCCCGACCCCCTGTAACCCGAAACCAGGCGCCCAGGAAGACCGAGGTGTGGCGAACGCCAGATAATCGTCCGCTGTGCTACCACTGCGGAGAGGCCGACCACGTCTACCGCCGCTGCCCGTACAAGAGGCTGGGTTTGCGTGGGTTCTCCGTCGACGCACCCCGCCCGCGAGCCGGCCAGCGCCCATTTGAGATCGAGGAATACCTGTCGAACACCAGCCGTGGACCATCCCGTTTCAACCGTTCGCCGTCGCCCTACCCGTACCAATCCCCCAACCGTCGCAGCCATGCTGACTTCGCCCGTGGAAGGTCCCCCAGCCCACGAGGGAGAAACTAAAAGCAGCAACTTCTGGAGGTGAAGTTGCACAACGGCGAGAAAATTAAAACCCTCCACTGACGCAAGACCGTGACTCACGACATGCCCTCATCCCGACGACACGACGACACCCTGACGAGACCCCCGAAAACGACGACAGCTACGCTGCGCGACGCGTACCCCAAATGACGAAGCCTGCCGCTGAGAAGACGACGATGACGACGCATAGTGCCCGACCATCAACACGTGCAAGCCGCGATACGACGCGCCGACGCACCCGAAATTCGAGGAAAGCGGCATCCGACGTCCAGTTGTCCATCGACGGCCTTGACGTAGTCGCCCTCATCGACACGGGAGCCGACTACTCGGTCATGAGCGGGTCATTCGCGTCCAAGCTAAAGAAAGTTACGACCAGATGGGACGGTCCGCACATACGCACAGCAGGAGGCCACCTCGTGACCCCAAGTGGAATGTGCACATCGCGCGTCACCATAGACGGCACTACGTACACTTCGGAGTTCGTCATTTTGCCTAACTGCTCCCGCGACGTAATTCTCGGAATGGACTTTTTGACGGACAATGGCGCAATAATTGATCTGCAGACCAGGTCGATAACGTTTTCTTCCGATCACTCCACGACGCCGCAGCCGAACCTCGGACACCGTGCTGCTGTAGGAATCGCCGACGATCACGTCACCCTGCCACCCCGCGCAAGCTTGATGATCGCCGTCTATTGTGAAGGTGCTGCTCCTGACGTCGACGCTATCGTTGAGACTGACCAAAGGTTGCTTTTAGACCGCGGTGTGTCTGTCGCAAGAGGCATTGCGCGGTTTAAGCAACGCAGATCCCACGTTTTGGTCACCAATTTCACCGAGGAGTACCAGCATCTAAACAAGGGCGCTGCAATTGCGTTCCTCGAAGAAACGCAAGAAGCGAGTCAAGTGATCGCGGTTGCCACCTTTGAACGCGCACGCGCAGATGCTTCCAGGCTGCCACATCCTTTCGACGTCAACCCGGCTCTGTCGCAAGAAAATCGGGACAGATTACTGGAGTTGCTCCGTCGCTACAGCGAGTGTTTTTCCTCGAACTCGAAGTTACGTCAGACACCTTTGGCGAAGCACCGGATAATAACCGAAGATGGAGCCCGACCTACCAGACAGTCACCATACCGCGTTTCTTCACACGAGCGCGAAGCCATCCGGACTCAAGTTGATGACATGCTCAGCGACGACATAATACAGCCATCAAAAAGTCCGTGGGCTGCGCCGTTTGTACTCGTGAAGAAAAAAGATGGCACTTTAAGATTCTGCGTTGACTACCGGAGACTAAACAAAATCACCAATAAGGACGTGTACCCCCTGCCACGAATCGACGACGCCCTCGACCACCTCTGCCGCGCCAAGTACTTCTCATCCATGGATCTGAAGACCGGCTACTGGCAAATTGAAGTGGACGAGAGAGACTGAGAGAAGACTGCATTTATAACCCCGGACGGTCTATACGAGTTCAAGGTGATGCCGTTTGGGCTGTGCACGGCGCCCGCACCGTTTCAGAGAGTCATGGACACTGTGCTAGCAGGCCTGAAGTGGCACACTTGCCTCGTATACCTCGACGACGTTGTCGTATTCGCCCGGACTTTCGACGAACACCTCACAAGGTTGGAATCTGTACTCGAGGCCATTCGTACGTCGGGGTTAACGCTGAAGCCTGAGAAGTGCCGTTTCGCGTACGAGGAACTCAAGTTCTTGGGTCACGTCGTGAACGCCGCGGGAGTCCTACCTGACCCGGCAAAAACATCAGCCATTGCGAACTTCCCAAGGCCGAAAGATAAGAAGGGTGTGCGAAGATTTCTCGGACTGTGTGCATACTACCGGCGCTTTGTCGCAAACTTCGCACGCATTGCAGAGCCACTCACGCACCTGACGAAAGAAAGCACCCCTTTCAGCTGGGAAAACGACCAAGAAAAGACATTCTGCGAGCTGCAACAACGCCTGCAAAACCCGCCCGTGCTCGCTCATTTCGACGAAAACGCCGAAACGGAAATGCACACGGACGCCAGTGATATCGGTTTGGGTGCCGTCCTCGTCCAAAAGCAAAGCGGTTACGAAAAGGTAATCGCCTATGCAAGCCGTGGTCTGTCGAAGGAGGAGAGAAACTACTCTGCCTCCGAGAAAGAGTGCCTGGCTATCATATGGGCCATTTCGAAATTTCGCCCATACGTCTATGGTAGACCGTTTAAGGTTGTGACAGACCATAATGCGCTGTGTTGGCTTGCCAATTTGAAGGACCCCTCTGGCCGTCTTGGGCGGTGGAGCTTGCGCCTGCAAGAGTTTGACGTTACAATATTCTACAAATCCGGCAGGAAACACTCCGACGCTGACTGCCTGTCCCGCGCCCTCGTCGACCCACCACCACAGGACTCCGATGAAGACAGCGCGTTCTTCGGAGTCGTGACAGAGAGCGACCTAGCCGCCCAGCAGTGTGCCGACCCTGACCTCCGCGCCATGATCGACTACTTCGAAGGACGCAACGTCGCCGTGCCTAGGACGTTCAAGCGCAACTTACCAGCATTCAGCCTCAAAAACTCCATCCTAGTGAAGAAGAACTTCAACCCCGGAACGAGAACGAATTATCTACTTGTCGTCCCCGCAGACCTTCGTGACGAAATTTTGGAAGCGTGCCACGACGACCCGTCTTCCGGACATCTCGGAACAGCTCGCACGATTACAAAAATCAAGGCGAAATACTTCTGGCCTCGCCTTACATCCGATGTCACCCACTACGTCCGGAGCTGCCGTGACTGCCAGCGACGAAAAACACCACCGGCGAGACCAGCCGGACTTCTGCAGCCAATCGCCGTCCCAACGAGGCCCTTCCAACAGATCGGAATGGACCTTCTGGGCCCGTTCCCTACATCCCGATCCGCGAACAAATAGATTGTCGTAGCGACAGACTACATGACGCGCTACGCAGAGACCACCGCTCTTCCTAGGGGAACTGCACAAGAAGTTGCAAAGTTCTTTATTAACCAAATTGTGCTGCGACATGGAGCCCCTGAGGTCCTAATCACGGACCGCGGAACGACCTTCACTGCGGAGCTCATGCAAGGAATCTTACGCTACAACACAGATCACCGAAGAACGACGGCATACCACCCCCAAACGAATGGACTAACGGAACGGCTCAATAAGACAATCGCGGATATGCTGTCTATGTACGTCGACGTTGAACATAAGACGTGGGACGAAGTCCTCCCGTACGTCATGTTTGCGTACAACACGGCTATTCAAGAAACCACGCAGATGACACCGTTCGAGCTCGTCTACGGAAGACGGCCGACTACGATGCTCGACGCCATGCTTCCGCACGTAGAAGATGACGACCTCAACGCCGACGTCCAAGGATACCTCCAACGTGCGGAGAAGGCCCGCCAGCTCGCTCGAGCTCGTATAACGGACCAGCAACTGGTGGATGCCGGACGCTACAATCTCCGACGCCGATACGCCGAGTACCACCCTGGAGATCGTGTGTGAGTTTGGACTCCCATTCGACGACGTGGACTCAGTGAGAAACTTCTACGACGCTATTTCGGACCCTACCAGATTCTACGACGTGTTGGCGAACTAACGTACGAAGTGATCCCCGATGGGGACTCCCGTACATCACGACGACGCACGTGGCCCGAAGTCGTCCATGTGGTTCGCTTAAAACCTTTCTACGGACGATGACGAACTTTTAATTTGTGTGGACTGTCCCTTATGTTAGCATCGGGTCGATGCACTCTTAGAGGGGGGGAGGGGGGTAATGCCGCGAACCCTGCATTGGGTTTGTTTATTTGTGTTTTGTTTTTTCGGCCTGGCTGCACCGGCCTGTGCTATCGCCGTTTTCACAGCGTTTCGAACAAACGCTACCACAGCGTTTCTAACAAACGCTATCACGGCGTTCTTGATACAATTCGACTATTCCAGAAACCCTCGCGCCGAGCGACATAAATTCCCGCACAGCCGATGCCGCGTCATTCGATAGCCGACGCTCACTAGCGTGCCCGTCGTTTTGCTGGCCGCTGCTTCGCCGCCTGTGTATTTTTTCAGTTGTTAGGGGAGCACAGGTTCGCTTCAATAAACTTGTTTTCCTCAAAGACAACTGCGTCGTCCTTTGCTGCGTGACAATATGTTCTTAATACAGTCATGTTATGCATATCAAGTTTGGCATCGATGCCATTATCGAAACGGCCAGGAGCGTTAACAGTCGTAGATAGATAGATAGATAGATAGATAGATAGATAGATTGATAGATAGATAGATAGATAGATTGATAGATAGATAGATAGATAGATAGATAGATAGATAGATAGATAGATAGATAGATAGATAGATAGATAGATAGATAGATATATAGATAGATAGATAGATAGATAGATAGATAGATAGATAGATAGATAGATAGATAGATAGATAGATAGATAGATAGATAGATAGATAGATAGATAGATAGATAGATAGATAGATAGATAGATAGATAGATACGCTCAGAGTCACCGAAGTTCGATAAGAAATGCTTCGCATTTGAAAGAAACATGGATGATCCTTCTGTTCAGGAAACGGTTACTCATGAAAGTCCAACGTGCCTTCACAGAGGCAGTTTAGCGCTTACTTTACGTTGTTTTGCCACAAAGCTCATAGAATAAATACTATAACAACAAAGTGTAATGTTGTTACACTTTGCGAAGAACAGCAAGCAGCTCGAAATTCCACGAAGAGCCGCTAGCAGCAAGCACGAACTGAGGATAGACAGGACGAGCGCGCACTAACAGCTGTCACAGCTCGGCACGTAAATTACGGGGCTCAAACAGAAAGGACGCGTCGATCGAGCACCAAGCATCCCATTCAGTCACGAATCATGCTTCACTGCACAGAAACGCCTCGAATTCGCAGGATTATACTCCAAGAACGCAAATGACTGAATTCATTGTTTTCTGTGCGAGTTTCAGCAATGAAGTAATGATTGTGTAACTAATTATCTAAATAGTCGGTTACAAGCCAGCTTCACTATTGCATTAAAAATCAAATGTTAGGCCCGAAATATATGCACAGTTTGTTTCTAAATGCGAACCATTTCCTCGCGAACTTCGGTGACTTTGAGCTTTTCTATCTATCTATCTATCTATCTATCTATCTATCTATCTATCTATCTATCTATCTATCTATCTAGCCGCCTAAGACTTTTAGCCCTCCTGGCCGTTTCGATATTGATATCGATACCAATTTAGGTATGGCATGACATTACTGTATGAAGAAGATATTTGACTAGTCATAAGATGAAAATCATGACACATATGTCATGAATGTCATGCTTTACATTTTATGAACCTGCAGCTCTTGCGGTGGTATCGTTCACATGACATTTTGCAAAACTGGTATTGTATGACATGGCTGCATAGCGAACATCAATGACAGACTAGAACGCGAAAATCTTAACATACATGTCATGATTTTCATGGTATATGACTACACGCTACGCTCATGGTACACTCGCAGTCGTTTCGCTAGCTTCACGTATACCAAACTTGGTGTAACGTGACGTCTAAGGATGACGACGTTGTATGACTCGTGCAAACATGATAATAATGAGATGGATGTCATGCAAGAACGTGACTACATTCCAAGCTTATGATGCGCTTACGGTCATTTCGCTAGCTTCACAGACACCAGTACGGTGTCACATGACGTCTATTGATGAAGAAGGTATACGACTGATGCAAAGATGATTTTCATGACATCAGTGTCGTATCAAAAAATGACAACATACCATGCTCATGAAGCGCTCGCAGACCTTTCGCTAGCTTCACCAAATGGGGTATTACGTGACGTGATTGGACGACGTAGGTGAATGACACTGTCAAACATGATGCTCATGACACGCGTGTCACGTAAAACATGACTATATGCTACGCTTATAGTGTGCTCGCGGCCACTCCGCTATCTCCATATTTACCTAATTTGCTATCAGCTTACGGGAATTGATGATGAAGGTAAATGACACTTCCAAACAAAGTAATCATATGTGTATCATGGAAAAAAATTACATATGCTAAGCTCATGGCGCGCTGGCAACCGTTCTTCTGGCTCCACTTATCACGTCACGTGATACCTAATTTGGTATCACGTAACGTGAATAGACAGCGAAGGTAAATGACACATGGAAACAGGATAATTATAACATGGAAGTCATGCACGGCATAATTTACGTCCGCCTGGTAATGTTCTGCTGATTTCAAAGTGACATATCCACCTTGCTCATTCGTGATTCAAATATCATCGATTCACATAGTATCTGAGTTCTGCTATTTTTTGTTGTATTTGTTTCAAGAGGGAAAGAAGTACTTTTCACGTTGGTTATGAACCGGGCACGTAGAATGATCATCGAACATGGTTGTGTCTCCAGCAAAGTGATGCCCTGCAGCAATATGCAGCTAAATGAAATTAAATGACTGCTAGTTGTTGACCGAGGAAGCATGCAAGAATGTGCACACCGAGTTTCATGCCATTTCAAGAAACATGCCGCATTCGACCTGCCTTCAAAGTTCGCGTCCTCAATTGTGGACATGGTGGTTGAGAAGGATATGCACGATGCGAGCACAACGAACCGTTAGAATTCTTACTTCTACATGTGTGAGCAGCACGCTCCTTTGGAAACGCGGCCGCGGTGTCGATCGAAGTGACTTTCGTGTTCTCTCTTACCACTGTGACGTCAAAGCAAACTTAGTGCGGAAGTAGAAGGGGTACAGAGCGACCCTTGTGACTACGCTCTGTGAATGCAAGCGCCCATCGCGACGCACGGGGAATCTTTAGAGCACGCCCAGAGCACGTGCCCAAGGTGCCAACTCATTCCTGATGACGAAAGTGCACTGAAGTTGTGGAGCTCTGAGGACTGCCACCGGTATATGGTGTATAGACGTTTTCACGAGCTGGTTTGAGATCCGCCATATTAGGCTGTTAACCTTTGTATTTTCGCCATGCCGCGGTGGTCTAGTGGCTAAAGTACTCGGCTGCGGACCCGCAGTTCACGGGATCAAATCCTGGCTGTGGCGGCTGCATTTTTGATGGAGGCGAAAATGCTGTAGGCCCGTGTGCTGGGATTTGGACGCACGGTAAAGAACTCCAAGTGGTCGAAATTTCCAGAGCCCTCCACTATGGCGTCTCTCACAATCATATGGGGGTTTTGGGACGTTAAACCCCACATATAAAATCAATCAAATCAGCCTATATATGTTGTATCATTAACAACTAAACGAACAGTGTTACAGTAGTCTACGCGAATGGAAACAGTCTGATATGTGCATACGATGTTTTATGACTTTATAATTTCACGTCACGATATATAAAAAACAAGAGAACATCGACTAAACAGCCTAAGATGGCAGCACCCAGATGTCTTGCAGAAAAAAGTCTATATAAATAGCTTCCCGTCAGAGAACTGGACGACGTATACGCTCTTTGGCTTCATGGCTTCAGGCTGCGAAATGAAAGGACATATGCTCGATGTGCACCAATAAACATGTTTCGACTTTTTATCTATCAGTATATATATACAACGTCGTGTCCGTTGCAAAAATACGTCAGTAGAGCCATGGTGGACCGCGAAATAAATCACTTTGATGTTAACGAAAGTCTTATATGATATTTATCGTTTCTTATCGCTGAAATTGTTGTGACAGCTCATCGATACATCGTTTGTTCTTCCGTGCACGACGAAAAAAAGCGCACGCACAAGCGAAAACACAACACTGACTGATGTAGGCACAGCGGTTTCGGCTTCCGCTCGAAACTAAACGCCCGACGAGAGCAGTGCCACATTTCCGTTACATATAGCCCGGTGAAATCGGCCTGTATGCCTTCTAGGCAATTTTTCAGGTGAATGAAATTGGTGTGCTCAGCTTAAACTTCATAAAGAAAGGCATAACGTGCTTCTACTCCTGATTCTTCATTTATCTTTCAAGTTTTCGAGGTCTATATTGCCCTGCGTATATCATTATTCTTCTTCATTATCTTTAACACTTAGCGAAATATTTCATTCAATATTATGCTTCTGCTCAAACTGACTGCTAAATTATTGTCATTTGCTTTTTTTTTCTTACAGGGAAAACATACCTCGCAGCGACCAGCGTATTCGCTACAGAATTTGTAGTGCAAGTAACCGTACATCCCGAGTTCCATAATTTTTCAGTGTTTCAGGGCAACAGCACAATAATCACCAATGTCTATGGCAAGTTTTGGGACTATATGTACAGAAAGGGCAGGCCAGACATGCGAAATGTTGCGAAAGACTCGTACTATAAACAAATCGCCGAGAACGCAAAACTCACACCGATAGATGAATCTTTGTTCTGGAAATTGTGAGAATGAACCTGGGAACTGGAAGAAAATAATTCTGTGGCAACCGCTTTATCTAATGAACGAATATTCAACAAAATAAATATTTTATGAATACGTAATGGAAGTTCATGAAACTGCGCAAATTGACGTCATTTTACTCACACTGCCTCGCCATTAAACCTGAGGAAGCTTAGGTGCCGTGATGCAGACTCGTAGCCAGGAGGTAGAAAGTGAATAACCCCTCCCCCCCCCAACCATTTAAACATCGAAAATTGAATGGAGGACAGTATTTCATCAATGAGACTAATTAAAACGAGTGCTTTTCAAGACCTCCACCAGGGCCCCATCCCCTCCCCCTCTCCCCACCGAACAAAAATTCCTGGTTGAACGATGTAGCATAAATTTTGTCCTTTTCTTTTTGTGGCGCTTATGCTTTTATAGGCGAAAAATGAGGAGGACACAACTTCAGTAATGTAGATCCTGCATACGATCACTCACGGTCACCATACGTAGAGCGAGTGAACCTCGTTTCGACCATACGCTTTAGGTACAAAGATGCATAGCTATTCGCTTTGGGAGAAGCGGTCAATTGCCCAACGACTAGGTTGTAAAACGCTGCCTGCTTGTCTTAAAGCTTTAAGTCAAATTATTCATCATCATCCTCAACGGCAGCAGCCTCATCATGAACAAAACGTCCAGCTACGTTGGTGCGTCTTGGGTACTTCGCTACTTCGTAAAATAAGGATTGATCGAGCTGTGGGCACATTTCCTCTGCATGCACTTGCAGTGCACGCCAGATGTTTACAATGGCAATGCATCAGTCACATAGACGTTCGGTCTCTAACATTATGGCTTTGGTGTCCTCCGAAAACCAAAGTATTGATTGCGAATGAGTAAACGATGTGAGCCCAGCCTGATAGCGATTTGGCATTCCAGTCTTAAAGGCCAGGGTTAAGTGCCATAAAGTTTTTTTTTACTAAAACTGTGCACATATATTCGCACATGTGCTGTAAATTCATTTACGTTTAATTTCCGACCAGGAAAATTCATTTTTCAATGAAGTGGCATTTGTTAAACTTCAGAGTAAAACTAAGATCACATCTAGCAAAACCTCAAAACTAACTAGCGCCATCATGAAAGTGGCCATTGATTGGCTTGCAATACAGTGGTTTTGATAACGATTGCTGCGTGTTCACTTCGGCATGATCTTTAAAATGCTGTACTTCCAATGACCGGCTATGCGTTCTAACGCCTTGCCCACGGTGGCTCCGAAATCATCATTCGTAATTCTATAGTTGCCCCAATCAATCAAAACAAGAGGCATCACACCCATAAAAGACTGATAGGCCTGCGCGGAACGTGCAGCACAATCACAGTGAAAGCTGCAACAGCTGCCTTTAAGAGCCTTTCCCTAGTTTAGAAGACTAGGGAAAGCGAAGTGCTGCTGAAGCATGTCAGGATAAAGACAGGGATGTGCGAACTGCGCGGGACAGGAAAAGTTGACTGAGGTTCCGAATTAGGAAGAAGCAAAGGTGTCCTTGCAATGAACAAAGACATTATTTTCTCTCTTTAGCCTGTGTTTATAGGGCAAAAGTTTGTCCCATTCTAACAGTTGCATTAAAGTCGATTTATCCAACTATGCGTCACAAATCTGGTGTAACAGCCGGGGTATATCCCTAGCTCTTCTGAAGAAAAGGAACACGGAACGAAAATGAATCAAATCGACCGATCTGACCTCTCTTCACCAGCAGAGCCGCTGCCACCTACGCGGTAAGAACCCGGAATTCTCCTTTTTGGATTGTGCAAGAACAGCAGCAGCTCCCAGCGGAGAGGCTACCGAGATAACTTCCCAGGTCACGCCAACTCAAATTCTAGTGAATCGGTCGATGACGCCTGAACCTTTTCATGGTGGCGCATGCAAAGACTCAGAGGACTGGCTCTAACAATTTTAATACGTCACGATGGTCAATGGCTGGGATGCTGGCTGATTGATTGATTGATTCATTATTTTTTTCATTGTTTGATATGTGGCTGTATTGTCCGCAAACCACCATATGATTACGAGAGACGCCTTTGTGGAAGGCTCCCGAAATTTCGACCACCTGGGGTTCTTCAACATGCACCAAAATCACGCACGCACCAAAAACATGCACCTACAGCATTTTTACTTCCATCGTAAATGCAGTCACTGCAGCCGGGATTCGATCTCGCGACGTGCAGGTTAGCAGCCGAGCACCATAGTCACTAGACCACCACAGGCGGGGCATGCCTTTGATGCTGCTGGCAAGCTACGACGTGTTTACTTTGTGTTGGAGGACTCCGGATCCACGTGGCTTGAAAACCACGACGCTTCCATCTCTTCCTGAGATGACTTTCGTGGGGAGCTACTTGCCACCTACCCGAGTACGGATTGCAAAGAGAGAGCCGAGACTGCTTTCAAAGCACTAAAGCAGTGGAACAAAGAAAATGTGTGCTCATGTATGTAAAGGACGTGACCCTTCTCTTCCGCCGAGCAGATTCTAACATGCGTGAGGACAAAAAGCCTCGCTATCTAATGTGAGGCGTGACACGGGAACTTTTTGCAGGTTTGGTTCGGAGTCCTCCACCCACTGTCAGAGAGTTTCGTTCTGAGGCGACGATAATCAAGAGTAAGGGCGCTTCAATTACGAGTGAGGATGTACTACCAGATCTAGGCATGACCTCTGTAGACGCAGCGCCAACAGTGTTCGAAAATGGCATGTAGTATTTACGTGAACTTTTCATATCTGTGGTTCGAGAAGAGCGCTAGAGTCAGTGACTCCATCGTATAAAGCGTCATCTGCGTCGTCACTGGCTGACGTCGTACGTGAGGAAGTCAGGTTTGTGGATCGGGATCCCCAGCTGAATCGGGAACGTCAGCATTATGCCAAGGCAGAAAAATACCTCTCTGCTTCTTCCGTGGAGAGGCTGGCCACCTATATCAAATGTGCCAGTACTGCTAGGAAAGACTTCATAGCTTCGCAGCGAATGCACCGCAGCCTATAAAAACGGGCAGTGTCCTTTAGAAATTGAACAATACCTGTCGACTCGTTCGGGCCCACATGATTTTCAGCAACAGCAGCCTCGCTCGACCTCATCGTTGAAACACCGGTCACCGAGCCACCATCGAGCATCAGTCTCTCTCACTCCAAAAAATCGTGGACAAAGCCCATGTCGGAAAAACTAGAGCCAACAACCCCTGGAGAAAAGGCCGCTGCCGACGGTGAAACAGAACCTCCATCGCTTACTCCGCGCGATGACGACGAGTTAATAAGCAGATACAATAGCCATGTCGTTGCTTCCTACTTGCGTGTATTTGCAAATAGCTTTGAAGTGGACGCAGTAGTTGATACAGGTATGGATCACTCAGTAATCAGTGGCGGGCTTGCCAGAACATAGAACAAAGTACTGACTCTTGGAGATAGACCGCAAGTTCGTACCACAAGGGGACATCTCGTACACCCTATTGGAGTGTATACGGCAATAATCGAGATTAGACGTTTAACATGAAGGGTTAGCGATACAATTTAGCAATACCTGTCGACTAACACAGACAATGCGCATGACTCGCACTTTGTGTTAGTCTAGTCTTTTCGTCCTGAACTTCGCAGCGCAGACTTTACATACAGTATGTTCCAACTAGCCCCCCCACATGCTTCACATTCGTCACCAGTGTCATTGTGCTGCCGGAATGCGCAAGAGACATAAGTATTGGTATGAACTTCGTAAGAGCTAATGGTGCTGCAAATACTTGCCGGAATCATGCGCCTCATTCCAGACGTGGATTGTGCGCTAACGTCTAATAACTTCGAACTACGACTGTTACCGAGTTAGAATAGACAAATAGAAAACCTGGTAAGAGAAGTCACCACATGTTTTTCAACGTTATCTAATGTCTGACGAACACCCATTACCAAGCATCACATCATTGTCGACGAATCAGTCAGACCCATTTGCCAGCACCCTAATACCCTCGTTACACAGGCAGCCTAAACCACCACTGCGCTAACCGCGGTTCACTGATGTTACACGGCACACGAAACCACGGCTATGCCGCTAACCTTGGTTTTAGAAAACCGAGCTCTGCGACCTCGGTTAGGCAGTTAACCGAGAAAATCGCGGTGCTCACCACCGATGACTGCATGCCCGCAAGCGCACGTGAGAAATGGACAAGCTGGACGGCAAGAACCACGCGTGAAGCCTGATAAAGATGGGGGAAAATCATTTGAGTGATATGCGGAGCACATCACGCAATGCAAAGGTGTGCATACGTGACAATTACAGCCGACTAGAACGCTGTAATTCTGCTTGACACGTAGCCATTCACGCCAAAGCAAGTCCGGAAGAAGATAGACAATCTGAAAGAGAAGTACCGGTAAGTACACGAATATACTAGGGGGCACATACGAAAACTTTGCCTGGTTGCTGCTGCATGTATTCGGAGCATATATACGCTAGGAAGGGGCTGTGTTGATTGTTCTACACCGAGTGGGGTTAGCCACCTTGAACGAGGATGCTTTCGCACTGTGCAACATTGGCGAGCCGTGGTTGGCGCTAAGCTCGGTTTGACGCGGTGAATCGTGGTTGGTCGTAACCGCGCTTGCCTTGCCTGTGTAACATGGGTATTACAGGGTGTCACTGAAGCAAAACGAAGTTATCGGAGATCAGATCAGAGGAAATGCTCTACGATGATCTATTTAAGCCATCGGTGAGCCCGTGGCCCTCACCGGTAATACTCATAAAAAGAAAGTCCAGTCCTTAGGATTCAGTGTAGACTACCAAAGGCTAAACTTCCTCACTAAGTGAGATGCTTATGCTCTTTCAAGAATTGACGAGATTCTCGGTAGACTATACGAGATGCGAAGTTCTTTTATTCCCTAGACTTAAAAAGTGGGTACTGGCCGATAGAATAGGACGAATGAAATTGTGAGGAAACTGCCTTTGTGACACTGGGCGGGCTAAACGAATATAAGGTACTTAAATTAGGCCTTCGTTTCACTCCCGCAACATTTCAGCTGATGACGGACAGTGTGTGTTCTGGATAGAAGTGACAGTCTTGTCTCGCTTATCTTGGCGATGTTGTGGTTTTTCCGGCTACCTTCGAGCATCATGTAGAGCGACTACGATGTGTGCTGGAAGCTGTTAATTTGGTAAACTTCTTGATAAAAACTCAGAAATGCCACTTCGGCATTAAGAGGCTTCTTTTTTTATTTTTGTCCATGTTGTCAGTACTGACGGCCATCGTCCGGATCCTGAGAGAACCGCGGCATTACAACAATTTCTGAAACCAATGGACAAACATGCTGTTATAGGCGGTTCCTGGGACTTTGCACTTATTACCGGTGCTTTGTCAAAAATTTGACACAATGGGGCTGACAAAGGAAGGTGCACCTTTAAGTTGGCTGAAACCATCAGCGACTATTATTCACTGTGCTGGCTAGCAAATCTCAAAGAGCCATCACGACGTCTTGCGAAATGAAGCCTATGACGGCAGGAATATGACTTAACAGTCATCTGTAGGTCTGGTTCCAAGTATAGTGGTGCTGGCTGTTTGTCACGTGCACCAGTTGGCTCTACGGAAGCTGCTTCTACGGAAAGCTAACTGGACGTTTTTTTTTGGCAGCTGTGACTACATCACATATGGCGCGGCAGCAGAAATCTTATCCTGAGTTAGCGTCGCTGATCGAGTACTTAGAGGGACAACCCGTTCACTTTTCTTGTGTTTTTACCGAAGCCTGTCAACATTCATCCTCCGAAATGACGTCTTATGCAAAAGAAATCTTGAACACCCCACAGAGAAATTCGTTCCCACAGTGCTACGACCGCAAGATCTTGGGAGCATGCCATGATGACCCATTAGCAAGACATTTGAAAGTGGTCGGAATGTTAGCACGTATTCGCATGAAATACTACTAGCCAAATTTGCTGAACATTGTGCAGCACTACGTAAGACCTTGCCGGGATCACAGAGGCGCGAGACACCACCAGTGAAACCAGCGGGCCTTTCCCAACCCATAGAGCCTCCAGATGCCCCTTTCGCGCAAGTGGCGATGGACCTAATTGGCCTATTTCCCACACCGTTTTCAGGGGAGCGTTGAATCATCGTTGCAACGGAGTATTTACCTCAATATGTGGAGTCAGCATCACTTGTAAGAGGAACTGCTGTGGAAGTAGCCGAACTTTTTCTGACCAACAGTGTACTGCGGCATAGAGCTCCTACAGTTCTAGTTGCAGATCGAGAAACAGCGTTTACAGCTGAAATGACAAAATTTATTGTGAGATTCACGCACACCCGTCATTGGGCACTATGCAGGATCGGCCTAGTTTCACGAAACCCGGGATATTCTAGAGCTTTGGCGACACCTCCTTACAAAAAGCCTACAGAACGAAAAAGTCAAATTCACCCCTGAGACCGATGAGTTCCATTGGTTACGATGAAACCAGTCATTGCGTCAATGATGGTTGACTAATGTGGGCACTGTTTGAAAACCAGACTCTCTTCTTCCATTTGTTGGTCGTTCCACAGAGTGCATTAGTGCACGCATGTAATTAAAGTGTCAGAACCTTTTCGTGATGATAATTTTTAGAGGTATTGGGTGCTTAAATTTATTTTCAAGCATTTTGTGCCTGCAGTAGTTCTGTTGCAGAATAATCAACACGCAGACCTCCGAGGTCAGTACCGGCCAAGCGTCTTACAACATCGCAACCGCAGCTCAATCCGAAGCCACGTGTTGGTCTGTACATTCTAGCGAGGCCATGTGTCAGCCTGTACATTCCCGAACCCACGTGTCAGCCTGTACATTCCCGAGGCCACGTGTCAGCCTGTACATTCACGCGTGCTGCTCAGCAGGTGCGCATTGTATTTGTTGTCATCACCCGCTAGCACCCGAGCACGTGCAGCCGGCTAATTAGCTATTTGGATGAATGGTATACTTCGGTAGTTAGGTCAGGTCATGCTATGACCAAGCTAATGAAGCCAAGTCACGGTAAGGCAGAGGTAAGTATGGCACATCTTAAGAAGACCATGCTCATGAAGCTATGTAAAGCTAGGGCCGGTCTAAGCAAAGCATGGAAGTTGATTAGATAACTAAACTATGTTAATTAACGCGACGTTAATCATGAGCCCGCTAAGACATGCTAATTAGCCGTTAGTAATATTATGACAAATATTTTCTGCTAATTATGATTCCGCTTAATAGCTTCATACTAATCATAACCTTGCTAATTGCGCCTGAGAATTTTGCCTTTTATTTCAAGACATCAATGAAAACAAGTCAGCTGAGTGTAATGGTCATTAAGCCTCAGTCAATTAGTTCAATCCAACTTAAGACAGAGCTGATGCGGACTGTGCATACGACAAACTTGAAGCTGCAAGAAGCTAGGTTATCACAAGCTCTTCCATGACTCGAGCCTTGCACAGGTAGTGTAAGCTCACCAAATTATTTTATATGTAATGAAGCTGCCGTTTCACGTTCGCCGCATCAAACGCTTGACACTCACACCGGCACTATCACAGTCCCGAGTTGAACTTGGGCTTTCTCAGAATCAATGATTTCGTAACCGAGTTCCCGCGAATGAATGAATGAAACCATGTTTATTCCACTTTGTTCGCGCCGAAGGCGCTGCGGTGGACCGCCGAAGGCGCTGCGGTGGACGCGTCAATCAGTTTGATTTACAGACGCCCGCGGCGAAGATCGGGTATACGGCCAGCACGTTTGCTCTTGCCGTGGAGCAGTACTCACGCTAGCGGCACCATTTATCCATCAGTTTTATTGCACAGACTATGCCCCCACGCACGCAGAAGTGAAAGTGGTATCGGTACGCGGCCACAGTGTTTCTAATTAAATTTCACCGCGCTCACGACATTGCCCATCACAGCCGCATTGCCGCCATGATGCGAGCGCTCCTGGTGACCACCTGTCTAAATATTTATCTGCATTATCTGATAGGAGTGAAACGAGCAGCACGAGAGTGCTGCGTATGCACCCTTGCAGCCTTCCAGTTCCAGAGTGGAAATTTCCTTGCTGCAGGTGGAACGAAAGAACCTGTTCGAAAGATCCTGCCCTCGAACATGCCTATCGTAGGCGCTTGTTCAGTTTACAAAAAGATTGTGCGACAATCGCGCTGACGTCACTGCACTGTTAAAATGTTGCCTGAGTGGCGACGGTGACGTGTTCACACACGGTGTTTCTTTGATAACTACCGCAAATGTACCACATGCGTTTCCAACGCCACGGGCGTTCTTGTAGCCATTTATATCGATGCTGCTATCAAGTCCTCCCCACTGTCTTCATACCATGGTCACCGCCATGCGAACTCGGAACAAACTCGTGTGCCCGAGAAGCGTGCGCCATCCTGCATAGCAACTCTAGTAAGACCACGGCGTATCATTCCCAAGCGGATGGGCTGGAAGAGCGACCTAATAGAACGTTAACTGACATGTATATGTACGTCGACATGGAGCATCGAATTTGGGACAGAATATTACCCTATGCGACGTTCGCATATGATACCGCTGTGCAAAAGACGACACGAATGACGTCTTTTCAGCTTGTTTTCGGCTAAACTGTTACCCCTGAATGTGATGCTACCTGTCAATGACAACTGTGATCGCGGCCATAACAGTAGCGACTTCATGCAAAGAGCTGAAGAAGCACGGCAGATAGCGTGACAGCTCCTTAAGCAGCAACGCAATTATGATGCCGATTGGTATACCTTGTGACGCAGAGACGTCAACTACGCTCCTGGAGACAACGCATTAGTATGCAAAAGCGTACGTGTACGTGGGCTCTCCGACAAGCTACGACATTTTTTTTTTGGCCCGTACAAGGTGTTTTGCCAAATTGGTCCTTTCAAATATGAAGCGGTCCCAGAAGAGTAAGTGACATAATTGAGACGGCTGCGTCACACAGAAACAGTGCACGTCATTTCAATGAAGCCATGCCACAAAAGAGAATTATGAGCACTCAAGCAACACCATTGGATGTTGGCAGCTTCTACTGGTAATTGCCATAAATACCAGCCTGGAATCAAAGCAAGTATGCATAGGGACGATGCACTCTCACAACTTCTGAAGATACACTTAAATAAGGCAATTTTTTCTCGAACAACCAAACGTGGAGCGTTCACGTCGTCGTCGATAGATTGTCACTTCCAGAAACTTACGACTTCTCACGTACCAAAGGGCGAAATGTTATACCTTTACGTATAGCGCGAGACATCATGCCACGTAAATACTCTGTGGTACATTTTCCTGATGGTATCGTTAGAGCGCGCGCGAGTAAGAATTTTTCGATTGAATTGAGAGCTTTCTGTATTCGCGCTCTTGGAAGACGCCAGTTGCAACCACTGCGTCATATGCAAATATGCCCTCTGCGTATAGTAATATTTCAACCGATGCATAGATGCACTTCTCTAATGCAATGACAGAGATGATGAATATAGTTGGACTTGGAACACCATCCCGCGGAACATTTTGATGAACTGTGTAGAGCTATATCACCTTCTTTTGTAGACATTTACACTGACCTGTCGGTGAGGTAGTGTGAGATGCAAGAGTACATCAACCTCTAGCTCCATAAGACAATAGGGCATGTAGTATAGGCACACAAGACATGTTATCGTACCTTTTCGAGTAATACGCTGACATTGATGTTGCCGACTGCTTCATTGAGTTTTACGCAGTTAATAAGATCATTACCATTACCGATGCTGCTGTGGCCATTTATAAGCCTGAAAACTCTGTATAGTGTGCATTCATGTTCAAAAGAAACCACTCCAGTCGTATCAATACCATCGTATTCATAAGTTTCAGTATGCAGATCAAAACAACAATGGCATGATACGAGTTAAATTTTGTTCGTTATTTGCCAGGCTTCGAAATACGAATAAATCAAGGTCGTTAAGCTTCAAGACACCCACTCTCCCATATGGCGTTCAATATGGCAAGTAGACGCATCTTCACTTTGTCGCCTAACAGGGTTTCCTCGGCGGAGCCAACAAGTTAAGGTTTATTATCATACACCTTGTTCCCCACTGCTAAAGCACCAAGCAGTTTGACGGTCGGAAAAGGTTCATTCACCTCAGTGGTCCTTGGCGGCGTTGAAACCTGTCGTTCAGCTCGGGGTAAAGTTGCTGGTGCCGCTACTGCAGTGATCTTAGAGAAGGAATCCCCGGTTATGTCCAACTCACTGCTGTTATGGGACAAAGCAACTGAGCTTAAGGAACGCATTTGGGTCGGCATAGTTTCAGACTACAGACAATACCCCATATTTCTGACGACGGCTATCTCGGGTCAAGTTTGGAACAAAACACCCGTTATCGCCTGCTAACTTGTTCAGCTGACGTTGAATTTGCTTTTGTACTTGCCTGACTTTTCTAATATCTTCTGCAGACTAGCAGACAACGTCCTACGAGTACGTCTTTCGCATTGGCGACGAATTACTCGTAGCCCCTCATACTCCACGTCGACCATTTAATGATTTCGAGATGGCTATAGATGTTTAATGCTGCTTTGTTTTGCTTGATTAAGCACAGCCACAAATTCATCATACATCATTTGAGATGAGCCTGAGTCTTCGAATGAAGCTTTATACACCTTCCAGTTAGTGCAGCGAGCCACCCTTCGCTGTGTTGTGCGCGTAGGACAGCCTCATGCGACATAAGTGGGCACATGGTCACTACCTTGACTTCTGATGCCTGCAAATCAGGTCGCCCTAGACATGAGGCGCGTGAAGATAATAGTGACATCAAGGTCGCTGCATTGGTCCTTTTTGAAGAAGGTTCATTGCCCATGACTTAAAATTACCAGGTAGTTTCGGTACGTGATGCCAAAGGCATCTACAATAGAGTGAAGCTCTTCTGTCACCCCGGGTCAGGTGATGCGCACTGGAGTCTCTGGTTAGTGCGTGAGGTGCAGGTGTTTCATCTATAATGTTCTGAAGCATGTCCATATCAAATGTAGCCCGAGGTGGTATGTATGGCGTGATCAACGTAAAGAACAAAGTGTCCATCTTCACTGTCACAGCCGCATATTTACTTGATTCATCGCCTCATATATCATGAGCGTTCAAAGTTACTCATTGCGTACAGCTAAGAGAACTCCTTTGACATATGTTTCTGTCAATTGAACCCTGACGGCGTATCCCGAAAACAGAATGCTGGTACACACTAGGGATTCTGGGATGGCCATCACCAGACGGCAGTGCTTATATACAAACGATCTGAAGTCGGAGAGACAACACAGTGGAGACTGCAATACTCCATTGAAATATGATTGAATTTTGCTGAATACAATCTACCAACAATCTTACATGCGACATGCTCCTACATCCTTCTGATTCAATTCAATTTCATTCTTTACTTTAAACAAATCATTTCTCTCTCAAAAGTAAAGGAGCTGTCACAAAAAGCTACTATGGTGAATAGCGTGAACAGGTGCCTTACTACCCAGAATCGCTTCAGTGAACAATGCACTGAAGAGTATATAAATGAGAATGCCACAACATCACTCAAGATGTTTCAAGTTTTATGAACACAGAGTTGTTTGCACACCTTAATTTATAGCAAGCAGTAGCAGTGTGATAGAACAAATTTCCCTGTAATAAATAACACAACAATGTTTATATGTGGAAGTGTATGAAATAGAGTATTAGTTTATGTTGGACCCATCTTCACTCCATCAAAATCAAACTTTTAAACACCATATTTCTCTCAACAGATGACGGCTTCTCGCCGTACGTCCTTCTCTAGAATTGTATATTGGGGTAGTCTTTAAAATAAGCAAAGTGCTACAGGTACACCAACACCTTCACCATATAGGCCGAGAAAAGTGAATCACAATTGATAACTTAATTTTTCCTGTGGCTCCAGGAAATCTAAAGTTAGCGAACGAAATGCAACACAAAAAATGCAGAAAAAATAAATCAGGCGAGGAGCGTGTTTGCAGGTTTGCTGGCTCGTTTATGAAGTTCAACGTCGTAGTAGAGGCCTTCAATTTATGTGGACAATCTGGGGACCTGCCCCCTGCACTAACATTTTAGAGTACACTGGCCTAAAGCATTTCGCCTCCACAAAAATGTGAATTCTGCAGCCGCGATCAAAGCAGTTTATGCCATCCGCCAAGCAGGGCTACCATAGGAGCTGGTGGTAGTTAGCATCAGTGTTGAAGTTATAATGAAACGAAAAATGAATGTAAAAGTCGAAAAATATGAAGAAGAAAAATACCAAGGAGATGAGCGCTTCGAGCAAGTGGGAGGATTTAAGTCCGAAAAATTTTGAACAAGTGCAAGATGATCCTCTATGTTAATTGATATAACACAAAGTGTGGTCTGAAGCTTCATCGCCTACAAAGCCATATCCCGAAATAATTACGTACCAATCTTAAAGGTTACAAAAGAAACGCAGTGTTTGCGATCTTACCTTTCGGGAAAGACCCATGGTGATGCCCATGACACGGCTCTCCGTTAACGAAGTACGTATCCGAAATACCTTCTTCTTAGTTTCCTACATCAATAGTGCTTCACAAAACCAAGGGGATTATAGCAAAATTACGGCACCTCTTTGGGGGCTATGATTTTACCTGGGGCAGCTGCCACATATCGACTCTCAAAAAAGCATGTCGCGATGACTCAATATGGCACCCGAGTTCAAGGCGTTCTGAACGGAGGGCTCCTCAACTGATCCCTCTGCTGGACACAAACGCACGCAGGTGACTGGTCAATCACCTATTCTTTCAGTTTTAATGCAATCATTGACGTTAATGTAGTATCTTCGAAGGTTTATCTTTAAAATAATATCGCTTGCCACAAAGTGCTACAACCTGCATCATCACTGTCCCGAACTTTGCATTACTATAGATGCGCACTCATCACTGTCAGTGGCAAGCTATGCTGCCCTTGCGAATGCCACATTTGATCGCCTCAACAAACAATATTTTCGCAAACAAATGAAGGGTGAAGGGTAGTCACTGAACTTAATTACTGGCTGAGGAGTATGCTACGACTTTTATCAATATTCTAATTGATTTACCGTGTCCTGTTGATTTACCTGTGGGAAGCATCGTAGTCTGGTCACAAAAAGTGATGTAAATGTCACAGTTTTTCAGGATCTTATTTAATAATTCTACAGCGGAGCATAAGCACCAACGCGTACGCGTTTTCGGAAGATGGCTAAAAGCCCCGCATGCTGTTTGCGCGAGAACATGTGCCGCCTTTGCCTACCTTGCCGTACGGCCCTTTTCCGCGACGAGCTTTTTGCGACATCGCTGGTTGAATAAACTTCATCACACGTTGAAGGAGATACTTGTAGAGGGTTGTATTTGCGTGTTTTTTTTTGTGAAAAAGGTGAATTCTATAAACTAAAGCTCAGCTATTTTTCGCTGCAGCGTAAAAAAACGCATCACTTACTTTGACATGTAATACGTTTGTAGTCCTCTTCATGGAGGACTACAAACCTTATTGTAACGATTGTAACGTGGACTCAAACGGGATGCTTTGAATTAGGAATGAGTCAAATCTGGCCTCAGTATAAATAAAAATAAATTGAATTCATTAAAAAAGCGCTGCGTCCCCAATAGACGCTCATACAGTTAGCATGGCTGCATCCAAACTGTTTAATTTGTGATCTAACTGCCTTTTTATGGGGCTTTAGCTTCACTATTATTTCTTGTTGTTGTTTTTCTTCACGCTTAGTGAGCGCTTAGTAAAGGTCGTGTAATTGTGGGGCAAAACTTGAATGACAAAAGTAGCACACTGATTCTTTCACTCCACTATCTGCGTTATTGTTTCCTTTACAGTTTTACGTTTGTTGCGTCCCGCTGCCAGTGACGTCTTCGAGGCGAGCGCGATGTCGCCGCCACTCAGTTCCGCGAACGCAGCGACTGTTGAGGCTGACCATTGTGTCGCGGGACGGTGCGATGGCGCCACGGCTGGGCCCTGCGGAATGCGGCGGCGGTTTCGGGGAACGAAAGATTCGTCGCTGCTTCTTGGAGGGATGGGTCCACCCGGAACAACTGAGCATAGAGCTGAGGGGAAGTCGGGTTCCGGGTGGACGATTCACCCCCTTGATCCCCCCCTCTTACTGCGGGCCGCCCCTGCCTTTCGTGAAGTGGACTGATGGACCGAGATAGAGGGAGAGGGGCGGCAACGAGAGGGATAAAAAGGACGGAGGAGACGGCGGGCGCGGGAGGGGGAACAACGATGACCAGTTAACTTTTCTTTGAATGCAAATAAATCCTTTTTTTCAAGTTTCCTAAATGGACGTCCTGCTTTCATGACCTGCCTGATCTTGGTCATCCCACCCAATCTACCCCAACGACGCTACAAACTGGATGGCAGCGGTGGAATCAAGAAAAGGCATGCAGAAAACTGCGGACGGAAGATCGACTTCTGTGGATCCGGGATCAGCAGAACGAGACCTCGTGGCTCCGGGAGGCACAACCGTCGCAGTAACGGCATGAAGTTTTGGACGACTCCAGGAAACTAAGGACGAGCAGCAGAAGGCAGACCAGACGATCTGGGATCGGCGGTCCTGTGAACGTGGCTCTGGGAGACACGTCCTTCGCCAGCTCGAGGTTGGAAGTAGCTGCGGACGGAAGATCGACTTCTGCGGATCCGGGATCGGCAGAGCGAGACTTCGTGGCTCCGGGAGGCACAACCGTCGCAGTAACGACTACCGGAAACTAAGGACGAGCAGCAGAAGGCAGACCCGACGATCTGGGATCGGCGGACCTGGGAACGTGGCTCCGGGAGACACGGCCTTCGGCAGCTCGAGGTTAGGTGAGTGCTTGAGCGATCACGTTTTGCCGGACGATAAGAACAGGGTTCTATCGGGCAATTGGCTCTGAAGGGCCGCCACAAGTGTGCGGTGAATATTGCAGAAGTATTGGTTGGCTCTTGTGAAGATATGGATATCGGAGTGTTAAAGAAAGAAGAGCTGTTGCTGTTAGCAGTAGAGCTCAGCTTGGATATCAATAGCAGGTTAAGGAAGCCCGAAATTCGCAGGGCGATAATCGAAGGGGGTTTCGAGGAGGACGAGCTCAGCGAGGCCTGGGAAAAGATATGTGAGGAGAAGAAACAAAGGGAGGAAGAAAAGAGGGAAAGAGCGGAAGAGAAGGAAAGGCAGGAAAGGAGAGAACAAAGACAGGCCGAAATTGAGCTCGAGAGAATAAAGCTAGAGCAGGCGAGATTAGCACGCAGTGCAGATGCGGCGCCGCCGCATACTGAGAACCTGAAGATGACGAGTTTGCTTCAGCCGTACAAAACAGGCGCGGACATTGGTCTCTACCTGATTAATTTTGAACGGATCTGTGAGAAACATTCATTTCACCAGGACACCTGGCCAGAGCGGTTGCTTGCGTTGTTACCGGGTGAGGCCTCGCAGGTCGTGGCCAGACTGAGCGCAGCCGAGGCAGGCGTATACAGTTCAGTGAAGTCGACATTACTCGCAAAATACAGGCTCTCCACAGAGGAATTTCGGAGGAGATTTAGACGGGAAAGAAAGAAGCCTGGTGAAAGCTTTGTTGAGTTTGCGTGTAGCCTGAGTGATAATTTTTCAGAGTGGGTGAAAGGAGCAGGTGCGGATAACTTAAGTAAACTGAGGGATCTAATTTGTTTGGAGCAGTTTTATGACACCCTGCCGGATAACGTGCGCCTGTGGGTCAAGGATAGGCAGGAAGGTGTGTCTGTTAGGAGTGCAGCACAGCTTGCCGACGAGTACGTGGCCAGTCGAGGCTTCAGGACCCCGATCAACAGCGCACATCACTATCAAAGGCCTGCACCACGGCCCCAAGCTTACACTCGAGGACCGCAAAGCGCAACAAAAGAGCGAGAGGAAACTAATCAAAATTCGGCGCGTGCTGAAGGCAAGCTGAAAGAGCCGGAAAAGAACAGAAAGGAGGTCAGAAATCATTTAGAAGAGTTAGAGTCGCGAGCTAAGGCGCTATGTTTCAAGTGCAACGAAACAGGTCACTTTGCCCGAAACTGCTCAAAAGGTAGGCCAGTGTTTGCTTGCGTAAGCGATCACCCGAGTAACCTAGATCTTTTGAAACCTTACACGACAGATTTAATGGTTAATGACAAAAGGTGTAGGGTACTCAGAGACTCCGCGGCCACTATGGACGTAGTCCATCCGAACTACGTAAAAAGTGAAGACTACTTATCCGAATGCGCGTGGATAAGACAGGCCGTCAGCGAAGATTCAGTGTGTTTACCTATGGCAAAGGTACACATTCGGGGTCCTTTTGGAGCGATCGAGACAGTAGCAGCAGTCTCCCGTGGGCTACCAGAGGGCTACCCGTACCTTTTCTCGAACAGCTCGGAGTCACTACTCAACGACAGGGGGTGCACTTTTGCTGATGCCCAGGTCATGGCTTTGACGAGATCGAAAGCACGCGTATTGGCTCAGCAGCTGCGTTACGGGGAAGGGGAAGGTGCCAAAGCGAAAGAGTTAACAACTGAATCCGAAGAAGTTAAGCCCGACGAGGCACTTATCCCTATTCCTCCGACCGAAAATCCGGAAAATGGTCAGATTAAGAAGCCGATAATTGAGAAAAGAAAGAAACCTTCGAAAGGAAAAGATCATAGTTTGCAGGGGTCCGTGTTGGCCCCAATCTCGCACAGCTACGAGCGCATGCTAGGGGTTGACAGGGAAGCGTTACGGCTGTCTCAGAAAACTGACCCTAGTATAGCGGTTATGAACAACGGAAACAGTGAAGGTGTTTCGTCAAGAAACATCTCTTTCGAAGTGAGGAACGGTATCCTATATCGTAAATACCGAGATAGGCGAGGGCAGTGCTACGATCAATTGGTGGTGCCATCACCATACCGCAAGGACCTACTCAGTCTTTGTCACGATCACTCATGGGCAGGACACCTGGGCATAAATAAAACCAAGAAAAGATTGCTACAGGAATTTTATTGGCCGGGGTGTTTCAGGGAAGTGCAGAATTTCGTGAAGACTTGTGACGCTTGCCAGAGAGCCGGTAGGTCTAACGACAAATGGAAGGCCCCGATGGTAAAAGTGCCCATTATTTCTGAGCCCTTCCGCAGAGTTGTTGTAGATTTGGTGGGGCCGTTGCCGAAAACAAGTGCGGGGAACAGATACATTCTCACACTATTGTGTCCTGCAACGAAGTTCCCCGAGGCGGTGCCCTTACAGGAGGCAACTTCGGTCGAGGTAGTCGATGCGTTGCTTTCTATATTTTCGCGCCTCGGTTTCCCTGCCGAAATGCAATCGGATCAGGGAACCGTTTTCACGAGTGCTCTCACGACCATGTTTCTCGAGAAATGTGGCGTTAAAATTTTGCATAGCTCGGTTTACCACCCACAAAGCAACAGTGTGGAGAGATGGCATGCTACCCTAAAAAAAGTATTGAGAGCTGTTTGCCATGAAAGGAAGTGTGATTGGGATGGTTGTTTACCGGGCACGCTATTTGCGTTGCGCACAGTGCCACACGAGGGAACCGGGTTCGCACCGGCAGAGCTGGTGTATGGCCGGAATCTTCGAGGTCCGCTGAGGCTAGTCCGCGAACTGTGGGAGGATGATCGGGGGCCTAAATGTGTGATCGAGTATGTGTTGAACCTAATGCAAAGGTTACATAAGTGTCGTGAGATCGTGAAGGGCAACCTAGAGGCGAGGCGAGACGCTTCAAAGCGCTACTATGATAGAAATGCCAGGACGCGATCATTCAACCCGGGCGACAAAGTGATGATATTGAGGCCTAATCGCCAGAATAAACTGGAAGTCCACTGGGATGGACCTGCCGAGGTTATCAGTCGCCTTTCGGAAGTAAACTACACCGTGAGATTACCTGGAAGAAAACGCGAGGACAGGGTCTACCACGTAAACCTAATGAAGCCATTTTTAGAGCGAGCAGCAATTGTTAGCATCGCCATGAATGTTTCAGAAGAGGTTTCTCTAGAGGTACCTTGTTTTCCTGGGAACACGGGCCCTAGTGTAGAAGAGATAATCGCGTGTGCAGTTAACAAAGACGAGTTGGGTACAGCTAAAGTCGAGGATCTGAAGAGCCTTATTCTGGAATATCTGGAATGTTTTGGGGAAAGGCTCGGAAGGACTCATTTGGTACAACATGATATCGAGCTGACTACAGAGGTCCCTTTTAGCTCGAAGGCGTACCGCGTGTCTCCGCGACAGCTGGACTTAATGAAGGCGGAAGTTAAAAGGATGCTTCGCCTTGGCGTGATCAAAGAAGCATATAGTGACTATTGCTCCCCTTTGATGTTGGTCGAGGTGCCGGGGAAAGAACCACGGCCATGCGTCGATTATCGCAGGTTGAATGCGATCACAAAAGACCAGGTGTACCCGTTGCCTAACATAGAGGAAAGGGTGGAGCTGGTAAGCCGGGCTACCTTCATTTCAACCCTAGATTTAGTGAGAGGATATTGGCAGGTGCCCTTAACTGAACGAGCAAGTCGGTATGCAGCATTTGTAACACCCTTTGGCGTTTATCAGCCCGTCACCATGGCCTTTGGTTTGAAAAACGCACCCTTCTGTTTTTCAAGGTTAATGGATCGGGTGCTAGAAGGACTAGAAGAATTTGCGGTGCCATATCTAGACGACGTGGCCGTATTTTCTAATGATTGGGAGTCTCATTTGCAGCACACACGAACGGTGCTTGAAAGAATCAAAGGGGCGGGCCTGACTATTAAAGCCGAGAAGTGTCAGTTCGGCCAAGCCCGTGTCACGTATTTGGGACACGACATAGGGCAGGGAAAACGGGAACCAATGAAAGCCAAAGTAGCTGCGATAGTCAACTTCCCAAGACCCGTAAACAAAAGGGAGGTGCGAACATTTCTAGGAATGACAGGCTATTACCAGCACTACATTCCAAATTATTCGGAGCTCGCCAGCACGCTAACCGACAGCCTGCGAAAACCTGAACCGGAAGTGGTAACTTGGAGCACCGAGAGGGAGGAGGCCTTCCAAAACTTGAAGAAAGCTTTGTCTTCTCGGCCCGTGCTTGTCGCGCCAGACTTTAGCCGAGAATTCATTCTCCAATGCGACGCCAGCAACCGAGGTCTAGGTGTCGTCTTGGCCCAACTTAACGAGGGAGGTGAAGAGCATCCGGTGCTCTATCTCAGTCGGAAGCTGACTCCCCGAGAAGAGGCTTTCAGTGCCTCGGAGAAAGAATGTTTGTCCATTGTGTGGGCCATTCAAAAACTAGGATGCTATATTCAAGGCACAAAATTCACGGTCGAGACTGACCACTGCCCGCTTTCATGGCTGAAGCAAATGTCCAATAAAAACGGGAGGCTGTTGAGATGGAGCCTCATACTACAGGAGTATAACTTCGAGGTCAAATATAGAAAGGGGAACCAGAATAAGAACGCCGATGGACTGAGCCGTGGATTTTAGAGTCGAACACTGATTTTCTTGTTGCTGTTTCTTTTTTTACTGATGTGTTTCTATCGCGGCTGAGGTCACGGCATTTAGATTTTTTTCCAAGGGCTGACCACCACAAAAAAAAAAAAAGAAAGAAAGAGAGGGCAATCATGGGGTAAAATTATGGCAGTCTTGGCGTCCGGTGGGCGTGTCGCTCGGGCACGCCGACCAGAGTGTGTGTGCTTGTGTTGTGTATCCCTGGAACAGGGTTATTGGTGATGCGAGTGCTGAGGCCCAGAGAGGCCGAGTGTTTGCACATGTCGTCTCGACGCTTCAGGTGACCCGACAGTTGGCCACCCTCGAGTCGAGTCTTTCGGCGGCGGAGGAGTCTGTTGCGTCCCGCTGCCAGTGACGTCTTCGAGGCGAGCGCGATGTCGCCGCCACTCAGTTCCGCGAACGCAGCGACTGTTGAGGCTGACCATTGTGTCGCGGGACGGTGCGATGGCGCCACGGCTGGGCCCTGCGGAATGCGGCGGCGGTTTCGGGGAACGAAAGATTCGTCGCTGCTTCTTGGAGGGATGGGTCCACCCGGAACAACTGAGCATAGAGCTGAGGGGAAGTCGGGTTCCGGGTGGACGATTCACCCCCTTGATCCCCCCCTCTTACTGCGGGCCGCCCCTGCCTTTCGTGAAGTGGACTGATGGACCGAGATAGAGGGAGAGGGGCGGCAACGAGAGGGATAAAAAGGACGGAGGAGACGGCGGGCGCGGGAGGGGGAACAACGATGACCAGTTAACTTTTCTTTGAATGCAAATAAATCCTTTTTTTCAAGTTTCCTAAATGGACGTCCTGCTTTCATGACCTGCCTGATCTTGGTCATCCCACCCAATCTACCCCGACGACGCTACACGTTATAGTATCACATCCTTCTTTCGTTCCAATGCCTTTTCAAATGCAAGATTACAGGACTGAAATTATCCGGCACCAATCTGTTTGGTCACAATCTGTTCTTTGAAAAAAAAGATGGGATCCTAGACATCGGGACAAAAACTAGCGAAGCAGCACCTACGAAGAAGAAGAAAACTCGGGAGCTTCAGCAGTTGATAATGACATGCCAGTAACAAGAAAAAAACTGCCAACAGTCCAGGCCAGTGGGCTTATTGTCAGCAAGGACTACTCGCTTGTCAAGGCCGTCGCTGTGCAATAAAGGAGAGAACCGATGAGAGAAGAAGAAAACTTTAATTTTGACGCAAAATAATGCTATATCGTTCATATGCTGTCACTCTCTACTACTTTCGAATGGGCAATTCAAGCACAAATAAAATCTTTTATTCTGTAAGATCCCAATCTGAATTTCATTCCTTAATGGCAAAGACAGTTTTTTATCAATCAACGGAACTTCAATTTCAATAAAACAATAATGAAAATACGCAAAGTTTTTGGGGAAGGGAGGAAGGGACTGATAAAACTAGGTGGCTAGTGGTTTGCTGAAATATATAGAACATTATGTAGACTTAGTAGACTTTAGCCGCGATATGTGTTTGTAGCATTTCGGTGACAGAAGCACGCTGACACAAACTTCCTAGAGCAGTCCCGACCATGTTTTTGTGGCCAAACAGTTGCGTTTTTTTCTCAATTTTGCTTTAACAAGGCTAGGCTCATTAAAAATAAGCATCTCCTACAATTCAGTGGGCAAAGTCAGGTACTAAAGTCCATAATGTATACGTGGAATTCGCCGATTAGTATAAAGGATGAACGGATGGATGCCCGGATCGTTTGACGGACATACGGAAGCATGTTTGAACGGACGAACGGCGCATGTTGTCCTGTAATTGTGCTTTCATATACTTCATTGATGTTCACATATTCACTTTTTACGCGGATGTTCTCGTTGTTTGTTTCGCATAGCTTCAGTTTCGGTTTCGGTTTTAAGAAGCGTGACCAATGCCGAAGACAACAAGACTCAGCTCTAAGGAGCGTCACTCGTAAAGTACCAAACCAAATGCGTGTTTTATGATCGACCTTGCTTTTCTGTACAGTAACAAGTGCCCCATAACACAATAGCGAACACCTGTAATATATGTCTGTTTATCACTTACGTCGAAACAGTGCATTTCTGGGGTTTTGTATACTTTTGGTGGCGGCCATCACGTGACCTGTTTTTCCAGGTTCTCCAAAATTGAGGTGTTTGGTCTCTTTTGGGGGTTCAATAAAATAGATGAAACCAGCGGTCAATCAGAAGCGCAATCCAACTGTGTTCCGCGCTTGCTTAAACAGAGTTCTTTAGAGTTACTCCTCTGCAAGAGCAACGTGCGAACAAGGCAATGTCATGGGTACAGTAATGGGACTGACAATGGCTTTGGCAAGTGCGTAACACCAACCAAAATCACTTCATCTGGTCTGGCACCGTAAATGTGGTTCTGCAGATAGGCTTAGCCAACGAACGTGGCTGATTGTGCAGCTGGTGTCGTCGTCGAGGTAGACACAGCGGTTTCCTTGTTGATAGAGATTATCGCAGCCTGGGCTTTATTGCCCCATTCACCTACGCCGCATGACCTCTATATCGTACACTAAGCGCTTTCACTGGCTATCCACATTCACAGAGCGGAACCACACGATATTAAGGGCGAAGATTCTTAGGGTAGAGCCATGTCCGCTGTTGTCCCTCGATGAAGATGACGCTGATGACGATGAAGAACAAGCGGATTCCCGACCACACAGCAAACATTCTCTTTCTGTCATCACAGCACAACACACGCAAAGTACCCACTTTATGTTAGCCATCACGATGGCGATGAAGCCTTCACTTTACCACTATGCCATTCATTGTCCTGCTTTGATAAGGGAGGACCCGCTACACATCTGTAAGGCAGTATGTGTACTTTGTGCTGTGGCTGCTGTCGATGAAGAATAGGCGCGTTCCAGATGCAGAATACATCGATATAGCAATGCAAGACTATGACACAACATACAAGAACTATTCCTTCCTACTGGCTGGTAATCTTAATGTAGACATCAAGAACGACGATTGACTTGGGCAGCATATGACATCAGGATATGTCTGAGGTGCATTTTAAACAACTATACTCAACCAAAAACCATCAAGAGAAACTTGTATACACCTCGTGTTTGCCAATTTCAAATTACAAACCATCCGAGAACCTTTGGCTTTTCATTTTAGTGATCATAAAGCAGTCTCAATGAAAGGTGAATGGGCATGCGTGAAGCTTATGCTCATTTAAGAAACCAATCCAAGTTGGGATTGTATTGGGGTGCGTATGTCCTATGTCGACTGTGACAGGTCGCACTGGACCCCTGCAAGTCATATGTGTTAGTGAAGGAGTATCGCCGCACCACGGGCATGCTTGAAGCTTATGCAGATTTAGGAATGTTTTAGTCTGGAGGCGGCGCCAATCCAAGGCTTGATGTCTATTGAGGTCCTTCTGAGGAGGTGCCCTCACGTGGCGATCTAATCTTTGTTTGTCTAATGTCATCTTCGGCTGAGATGCACTGGCACTGTACCGGTGAATGGGAAGTTACGTCCAGACACCGTCCGAGTTTGACGATTCGCTATGGGCCACACGAACGTTTGAACTACAAGGCTCGCATGCATGACCACAGCGCCATCTGCGAGAGAGGTCATTGAGCATAAGACAATTTCCAGCGTCCTGTTTGTACTGGGAATAAAAGAGCAAGTGACGAAAAACCATAAAGTAAAAGACACTTGCGGGACGCTACGCGTCCAGTACGTGCAAAGATCTGTTCTACATATGGTTGTGCTGCATCAGTTCTGTACCACTTTAACTAGAGGTATGTAATTTTCGCATTGATTTCAGTGTCCAGTGAAATCCTGGCATCAAAGTAGCCTTGCGCGAGTACGATTGGATTTTGTAAGCTCACGCACGTTTTTTCCGTTCCGTGTGGTCGGGTTCTTCGGCAGCGCCAGCTGTAAATTACGCCTGAAATGATGTAGTCTTCCCACGCCGTCTGCCAGCGCACGCTAGCTAATGGGATTGCACCACGCTCCACCGTCGACATTCGCGGTGTCGTGGTGGAGCGCACTCTTGCCGTCGCCGGCCCAGGCGAACATGTGGCACCACATGCGCGGTGCCCAGACGAACGTATGGCACGGCACGAGTGCCCGAAAAACGCCACCAATGCCGCCAGTCGAAGATGCTATAAGATGCCACACCGTGTAGCACTTTAGGGACATAGCCTGTTTTATGTGTCATTTTCCGTTGCCACTAGCGTAACGCAGGCAGACAAAACCATTTATATTGCTAGGAAAAAGAGAGCAAAAGCATGCAAAAATGAGAGAATTAAGGAAAAGAAAAATAGGAAACGAAGTAGAAATAAATAAAAATAGAGAAAAAGAAAGAGAGAGAGAGAAGAAAAAACTGGCAACGACAAAACGAAAGAAATAGGTTTTATCTTTTTTTCCCTCCCCTGAGAGAAAACAAAAAAGTGCTGACCCCTTGGGTAGGAGTTCAAGCAGGAAGCACAGGGGGACACCTTATCGACCCGGCAGGAAAATGAACTTCTGGAGTCAGAATACGCGGCTTCACCTTCGTGGTCAGTTTCATCGTCCTGAAGCAGTGTTCAAGAGATGTATTTATTGGAATGAACTTTTTGCAAGCCAACGGCGCAGTGATACTTGCAGGAAACGTGCATTTCGTTTTAGACGAAACACGCCATAGCGAAGTTTGAGAGTGAAGAACGATTCAATGCGTTCCAGATTGTAGGTGACGATGTAACAATACCTCCCAGATCCATCATCGTTGTCACCATAAAAAGCAGTGTATTCAGCGACTGTGAAATAATGGCAGAAAGCAACACTGGGCTATTACTTGTGAAAAGAACCTGTGCAAAAACAGGTATTGTACGACTGCGTGATGGGTGTGCGAATGTCTGACAAATTTCTGGCATAAGGTGCAACATTTTGCGAACAAAAAAAACTGCTGCTGGTCACCTGCACGACTACGTCCCAATTACGGATTTGTATTCTTTTGAGGCTGCACCACAACACTCTGACAGCATAGATTCTTAACTTGCATCTATTTACATCGAAGCAGCTTTATCGTCGAACCAGAAAAATAAAACCGAGAGCCTTACACGAGAGCACCCTTCGTGTTTTTCAACGTCATCGAAAGTTCATAGACCGGAAACAGAAAACCAAGAGCATTATGCGGGAGTGCGCCTTGTGTTTTTCAATGTCTTCGAAAGTAAGAATAACATCCATAGCCAAACACCGCATCATAATTGATGAATTTCTAAGGCCCGTGTTCACAAACCGACCTCGGCCTTACCTCACGTTTTCTTCAACTTCCTGTATTTTCTACATGCGTTATAAAGGCCTTAGACCTATTTGCCTGCACCCGTACCGAGTGTCACCAAAAGATAAAAAAGCCGTGAGAGGCCAAGTTGGAAAATGCTTAGAGACGACGTAATTCAACCATCAGCCAGCCCATGGGCTTCACCTGCAGTGCTGATAAACAAAAAGGACCACACTTGGCGCTTCTGCGTTGACTACCGGAAATCGAACATCGTCACAAAGCGCCATGTCTAGGCACTTCGAAGAAGCGATGATGCCCTTGACAGACTACGAGAAGCGAAATTCTTTTCCTCTCTGGACCTCAATAGCGGATACTGGCCGATAGAGGTTGACGAACGAGATCGCGAGAAAACTGTTTTCGTCACCCCAGATGGGTTAAAAGAGTTCCGCCACCGCACTTCAGCGGATGATGGACACTGTGCTGTCCGGGCTGATATATCACTCCTGTCTTTCTTGTTTATCTCGGTGACGTCGTGATCTTTTCGGCCACCCTCGATCAGCATGTGGAATGACTATGGACTGAACTCGAAGCTACTAGTTAGGCAGGGCTGACGATAAAACCCCAAACGTGTCATTTTGGTTTTCATAAACTGCTTTTCCTCGGCCATGTGTTTAGCTCTAAAGGCATTCGACCTGACCTAGAAAACACAGCAGCTGTGGAAAAGTTTCCCAGACTGACCAATAAAAAAATTCACAACATATCCACGGAATGTATGATAATGAGTGGGGCGAAGCATCCGTCAGTCCGTCTGCGCTTCGGTGCGTCCGTTTGTTCTTGCTTCCGTCGGTCCTTCCGTCAGTTCGTGCATCCATCTGTGCGTCCGTCTCTATGTGCGTCCATCCATCCTTTCGTCTATGTGTCCATTCATGCATACATTCCTGCTTTCGTCATGCGTCCGTACATCCATCCGTCAATCCATGCGTCCATTCATGCGTCCGTATACCCGTCCATCCATCCGTCCGTCCACTCGTCCGTCCATCCGTGTGTCTGCTTGTCTTTCGGTCCAGTCGGGCATCTGTTCGTCAGTCCATCCAGCGAACAGTGCACGTACCGCCATATCGCTACTTTTCATGACATATTCATCATGTAAAAGTGCCGCCATCTAGCGGACATTATAGGAACTATACGAGAAGTGGCTACCTACTACTATTACTACTACTACTACTACTACTACTACTACTAGATACATCGCGAAAGCTAGACCGACGGCTTCCGGACCATCGCCTCGAAAAAAAAGGCTGTCCGGCTCTGCACTTTTTTGATGCTTGGAACCAGTAGTGCGGTGCCACATTTTTTAAATGAATTCTTCTTTATCAATTCGGAATGATTTCCAAGGGCACGCCAATGACACTGACATTCATACATTTATTCCACGCCAACAGAGACTAAGCACGCTACCCGCTGCGCCATGGCTGCATTCTCTGGGTGTTTTACAAACACGCCTAATATACCTACCATTGTCCTTTCACAGTGCTCTTCATAAATTCAAGTAATCTATCATGACCATGTCCCCACGATTAGTTCTTCCAAACATTGTTTCTACGCTCCCGTTCCATTCGGCGCGTTTCTGATAGAAATGCAAATTTGTTGATTGCTTAAAAGTAGCTGTGACATCAACTTAAGGGAGGTCACGTTTTCTCGCGTCAAAGCGTATTTATCCATCCCCTGGAAATCATTTGGTAGTATTATTGCAACAGAGTGGCAAAATGAATACTTAACGTTGATTATTATATGTTACCGTATTGATCCCAAATTAAGACGGGTGCGAAAACCACAAATGGATGGATGGATGAATGGATGTTTCCGGCTGTGCCCTTTATAGTGGGCGGTGGCTCACGCCACGTAGCTATAAAGATAAGTACTATTACTAGGTGTTTAGGGATTGCATTTCACTCGCGCCTTGATTCTAGCCACCAATCACTTAGCCTCCTGCTGGTTTTTGCACCCGTTTAAAGTCTATTTGCCTTCACGGTCTCTAAACCCTATCGCTTCGAAAAATCTCACACCATTATCTTCGACCACAAGGTGGTACCCTTTACATAACATGGAGAATGTTCAGCCGTTTCCTCCTTCTCTCCACAAGCGCTACATACTGTGCCTTCGTATTTGGCTCGGTTTGTCTTAGTCCACAATACTCCAGTTCTGGCCTCGAACAGCAGCGAACTGTCCCTAGAATTATCACAGATCTTTTCTTTGCAAGTTCCTGCTTGAAAGTTTGATAGGCCTCCACTGATAATTTCAATTTTCCGCATGTCCTTCTCCGTTTCCATTCCCTTCTTTTTAACCAATGTTTCCTTATGGCTTGGTATTTTACTGTTGTCCAAATACTTGCTTGAGAATTTTCGAGTTCGCTTCCTCCATTTAGTGTCAACATTCTTCATGTACAAGTAGCTGAAAACTTTCCTTGCCCTACGCTCCTCTCTTATTTTTCTCAATCGCTCCTCAAATTCTTTCTTGCTGCTAGCTTTCCTGCACTCAAACGACATCCATCCCATGTCACCCTGTACCCCCTGACTATGGGTATTCTGGGTATTTCAGTGTGCTCCCAAAGCAAGTCTACCTATACTACGTTGTTTAAATTCCCATCTTTCTTCAACCTGTGATTTCATGCACAAGACCACATTGCTGAACGTCACACTCGAGACCATCACACCTTTTCAAATTACTCTCACAAAATCATACCTATTGTAGTTCCATAGTGCCCTATTTTTCATTACAGCTGCATTCCTCTTATCCTATAGCCATTACTTATCTGTCTTCCCTCTTACGTAAAGCTTGGTAATTTTGGTCACCAGATTCGCCCATTTATTCCGAAGGCTATGCAGTGTTTCAAGCGCCGGAAGATTGGCCACGTAAAGGGCGTTTGCGGAAATTCCGCAGTGTGCCCTCAATGCGCTGAACACCACTCAAAAGACAACTGTAGTGCAACTACGTTGAAATGCCTCAACCGCCACGGTGCTCACAGTGCTTCCTCCAAGCACTGTCCTCAGATTAAGAAGACTTCTAATCTAAAATGAAAGGTGCGTGGCAACTCGACCCACAGAGCAGCTGCGCAAAACTTCAGGTGAAGGCGCCGTCATTGTCGAAGGTACTCACGAAGGACCGTGCCAAATCTAACGAGAATGTCAGAAACTCAAGAGAAATCGAGAGGCACGGCTCCTAGCACGGCAAACATCTGCACCGAAAAAGAAAAAAAAAACTGGGAGATCTATCTCTCCAAAGGAATGTCCCCCCCCCCCCCTTCAGCCTACACGATCTGTTGAGCCTCAAAAGAAGCCGCTACATGACCTGTTCAGCCTCAACAGTAGCCGCCTCAAGAACAAGCACAAGATGCTGCAACGGTTTGAAGGCCAGATCATAGCGTGATGGTGATGCTACAATCATTAGTGGACACCATTCGAGTGTTGTTAAGCAACATGAATACACCGTCAGCCAAAAGTGCCCTTCAAGTACTGGACGCGCAGAGTCCACTGCTAGCAGTCCTAGAGTAGACAATGGCTAAACCACCACTGGCTTTCAGGGATGAGGTTCGTAAAGCAGCAATATTGCAGTGAAATGCAATGGAACTATGAGCCACATTGCTGATTTTTGTCGATTTTCGTACGTCAATATGCTTCCCGGAATCGTCCTCTATGAGTCGAAATTATCGTGTGCAATAAGACTCTAGGGAAACGAACGTTTTATGTCATCTACTGTTACTGAAAGCAGCAAGTTTCTGGTGTTCATTCGCCGAAACGTCACTTACATCCTTCAACCTGTACCACCTCATGACGGAAATCAATACGTATGCTTAAGAGTGAACAAGAGGAAGCTCAACATCACTGTGGTTGGTGCATACCTATCACCATCAAGTCGGTTCAATCAAAAAAGACTACGAGACATAGCGTCAACGCCCCACCCGTGTGTTATCATTGAGGATTTTAACGCTCATCACACTTTATGGGGAAGTGAGAAGGCCAACGATAAGGGCAGAAACTTGGTGTTTTTGCCTCCGACAACGAACTTTGGTTACTGAACGGTGGCAGTCCTACATTTTTTCGTGGCTCCACATACAGCAGCTGTCTCAATTTGGCTTTTGTTTCACGAGGTCTAGGAAAGCATACTGAATGCTTTACGGATATTGAAACGCGTGGAAGTGATTACATTCCAACATACGTAAATATCAGAGGATTATCGCCTCCTAAAGTTCGCGACGCGGTTAAAAAAGTGGACTGGAAAAAATTGCAGTCTCGTAGGGAAGACCAATGCCAAGAACACATATGCGATTTACAAGAGGGCATCAAGAGCACTGAACAAAGGACTGTGCGTACGACCCCATTTTTTGTAAAAGTCATGGACATTGACATTGAGCTGGAGTGACTTCGAGTTTTACGACGACGAGCTAAAAAAAGGTACCGGCGCACGATGGACATAGAAGATTTACGGAATGCTAGACGTATACAGAAGAAGATGCAACATCGGTTGGACAAGCTAGAATTGTAACGCTGGATTACTTTCTGTGAGTCACTCGACCCTAGTAAGCCTTTATCGCAGTTATGGAGGACGGTAGAAAGTTTATGGTGATCCCCCATTCAGAGGTCACTATTCAAGGCACTAGCCCTTTACAGAAATCGACCAGATGTTCACGTTGCTGAAGAGTTCTGCGCCGGATTATCAGGGCAAACTACATTACTTATCAGCTCACAACTTTCGAGCAGTTGTCCGCCAACTCGTGATTTCTGTATAGACCTCCCTTTCACCATTCAGGGGCTTAAGACAGCACTCGCTTCGTGAAACGTACCTCCGCACCAGTACCTGACGGAATCTGGCAGCGGTGACAGCATCGACTGCACATCCGCTAAATGGTTCCTGCTTCATATTACGGATCTACGGACGACCAGGGTACGAAAACCGCATCAGGATCGCTGCGTGAACTGGTCCACAATAAAGGTGACGAGCTACAAGAGCAGGATCACTGCGCAAGTCTGATCACTCTTGCTCAGGCGTCGCTGGAATCGGCACCTCGTGACCAACGAAGCAGCCTATAACGACAGCAATGCTCCCAAGACACGACAATAGGCAGCGGTGACAGCATCAACTGCACATCCGCTAAACGGTTCCTGCTTCATAATACAGGTTGGCCTACTATTCCTTTACGCTCATAATCTTAGACGTTTTCGCTGTCACTGCTGCCACAGTGTACCATAGTGTGTTCTGTAGCACATGCTCATTTCTGTTGTAAATTTTTCCAAGTGTGTCTAGATAACCACTGAAATGGCTTCAGGCAAACCTGAAGTTCTGTTGGATATTTCTAAAGCCATGGCTGAAAAGGCACCAGCTAGCATTGAAGCGATATCAAAGGTACTTATCGAGATGACCTCTAAATATGGTGAAGATATCAATGAACTGAAAACAGAGATGAACAAAACAGATGCGACGAATAATTAAGTGAAAGCTGAGCTCACTTCGATCAGGCAATCTGTCGGGTTCATGAACGAAAGCTTTGAAGAATACCGAACTGAAATGAAGGGCCTTCGACTTAAGCTCGCTGAAGTAAAAAACCAGAGCCTTGAATGCAAGAAAGAGAATCTAAGACTAAACAAAGAGCTGCAGAAAACAAAAAATCAGCTTATTGAACTGAATCAGTACAGTAGGCGTAACAACCTCGAATTAAGAGGTATACCTAAGACCGAAAATGAGGATGTCCTAAAAACAGTTGAAAAAGTCGCATCTTGCTTGTGCGTCAAAGTTTCTGACGGTGACATTGACGTCGCTCACCGCGTCCCGTCAAGGACAATACGCCCCAATTGTTGTAGTGAAGTTCACATCCAGATCAGTTCGGGACAAAAAACTGAAGGAAGCTAAAAAAAAAACGACTCAACACTGTCATGCTAGGTTTCCGGAATAGTGACCCACTCTACATAAATGAACACTTGTGCACTGAAAGAAAAATTCTCCTTGGAAAAGCAATCCAACAGAAGCGGGAAAAAGGATTGAAATTTGCATGGGTCTCTGACGGAAAAATACTTCTACGAAAATCTGAGAATTCGAGAGTAGTGCATCTAACAGGCGAAGAAGATTTATCGCTAATAGTATGAGTATTTTTCCCGTAACCTATACCACATTCCTTCATAATGGCTCATAGAATAAAGAGGTTGATATTCACTGTACAGCAAAGATTACAACAGTTTTTCGTTGCAACATTCAGAGTATTATTAAAAACGGGGGTTTGCTTTCTGCATTCCTGTCGCAGCATGAGCATTCGTTCAATGTCATTGCAACAACTGAGTCGTGGTTGCGAAAAGATGAAACGTTCTGTTTTCCAGGTTACAGAACAGAATAAAATGCGCGGATTTCACGTTCACGTGGGGGAGGCGTTGCTTTGTTCGTTAAAGATAACATAGCCTATCGCACAATTGAAACGACCACATATAGTTGCAATGACATTCAATCCCTTTTTATTCGCCTTGAGTATGATGTCATTATTGGTGTAATTTATCGCCCTCCGAGCAGTAGTATCACAGGCTTTCTTGATAAATTGGAAGCAATTTTCTGCGTTTTGTCAGGGCACCAAAATACAACAGTGATTATAGTAGGTGACATGAACATAAACACATACAACGTGACAGACAGTGATTATGGCTATTTGTTGCAGTCTTACAACTACCATAACTTAATTACGACACCAACGCGTATAACTGAGGTATCAACGTCTTTAATCGACCTCGCGCTAACAAATCTGGACACGGGGCTCACCGAAGGAGTTTACTTAGAGCCAATATCTCATCACCTACCTATATTTGCAGTTTTAGTTTCCCATACGGGCACCAGCACAACAAAAAGTAACATCGTAACCAAAATAGATTACAAGATATTACGCCGAGAAATTCATGGCATTAAATACAACAAAATACAAAATGAGGACATAGACATCGAAACTGATAGCCTAATCAAATACCTACAAAACGCCATAGAAAGGAGTAATCACAAAGTAAATAAATGCCGCCATTAAAAATCTATGTGCCCTTGGATGACTGAAAAGATAGTTCAAACACTCAAAGCCTTAAAATACTGGCACGACAAATGGCGCCATAACAAAGGCAATCCCTACTACTTACAGCTTTTTAAAGCTCAGCGGAATAAGTCTGTCGCTATGATTCGATCGCGCAAAAGGCAGTATTGTACTCAACTGATTAGACAGACCACTGGCAACACGAAAAAACTGTGGGAAATTATAAACGAAATTATAGGTAAACAATGTAAGCAAACGGTGCTACCCGAAACCATTGATGAAGACGTTGTAGAAAATTTCAACGCATATTTCGCAGGTATTTGTCCATCCCTTCCCAAAAAATTTAATGACTCAGACAACATTTCTATATCGCAGAGCCCTCTGCCCAACAACTTCGTTATGTATAACAATGAGCCTGAAGACTTGATATCAGCAATTAATAGAATGTCTACCTCTATAGTTTCCTGACTATACGGCATTCCTATTCGTATGATCAAAGAAAATATGGATGTATTGGGAGCAGTATTATGCCACTTATTCAATCACTCCATCAGCTGCTACAGATATCCATCTCAGCTGAAGATTGCTAAGGTTGTCCCTATCTACAAAGACGGAGACTGCAATGACCCTTCTAATTACAGGCCAATATCCTTGCTCAGTACCGTTAATATTATATTTGAAAAAATTATGATCATCCGGTTCCACAAATTCATTCAAAAATATCAGGTTATGTGCCCACAGCAACATGATTTCCGCCCAAATCACTCTACTTCATCAGCAGTTTTAACGCTAACTGAAAAAAATTAATGTATCTTTGCAAAGTAATAAACTTGTGTGTGTCATGTTTTTGGACCTGAAAAAAACCTTCGATACGGTTGATCACAACATACTTTTACATAAGCTGAAGCATTATGGCTATCGCGGTAGCCCATTAGATCTTCTGGCTAGCTACCTTCATGAGCGAGTGCAGGAAGCTAGAATGAACGATATTACGTCATTACGAAAGTATATGCGCATTGAAGTCCCACAACGATCCGTCCTAGGGCAACTTTTATTGTCATTATATATTAATGACCTCCCACAAATTTTAGACACTAGTGAAGTTGTTATGTACGCCGATGACACTTGTATTGTTATAACAGCGGACAACACTCAAGATCTGCAAACTAAAGCAAACAAAGAGTAAATAAAGCAAGTGAATGGTTCGTGAAGAACAAACTTACTATAAACGTCAAAAAAACTAAATATGTAGTGTTTCGATCACGCAACAATATCATGCCTCCTATATCACTAGATTCGCGAATAAACAAATTTCAACTTGACGAAGCCAGCTCATTTAAATATCTTGGCGTGATATTTGATAAAAATCTGCACTGGCAAGAACAAATAGACGCAGTTTGTACAAAGCTCTCCTCGGGATGCTACGCACTTTCACAAGCACGTCATCATCTTGTACCAATAATCTGCGTACTTTATATTTTTCACTCATTCACAGCCACATCTCATACTGCAATGAATCATGGGGTACGACATATAAAGCGTTTCTTGAACCTGTTCGCAAACTTCAAACACGAGCCCCGAGAATAATCACCCAATCTTTCTACAATGAGCGGAGTATGCCTTTGTTTATGAAAATGAATATTTTGCCTTATGATAAGGTACACGAATGAAAAATTGCCACGTGTGTTTTCAATGTTGTCAAAAACAACCTGCCTTTCCATGTTTCTTTATTTTGCACATCCTCTCGTGTAACCAGAAATCAAATATATGGAAATTTCGATCTTCCTCCAACAAAGAACACTTACGGACAACGTTTGCTGCAGTGTTCAGGGCCAAATGTTTGGAATAAACTACCAGCAGAAATAAAGCAATCGAATAATTTTTCATCAGTTCTCAAGAAATACTTACTTACACAGAACAATTTTTATCAATGAAAACAATTATGATGTCATTTGTGTGTGTGTGTGTGAGTGTGTGTATGTATGTATGCATGTGTGTCTGCCAGAAACTTGTGAAATTGTTTAAAAATACAATTGTCACCCAATTATTGGGTTTTTGGTTTCGGTATTAGCCATGCGTATTTTAACCCTCATAAAAATGCAGCAATCTGCTTTGTTTACTTGTATTTTCGTAAGTTAGAACTGTTAAAAACAATCATGCATTTTCCGACACGTTCGCTCTCCCTTTGTTTCACTCGTGCAAATTAAGGATGCACGATAACTATCTCTATGCGTGTGATATAACTTTTTTGTACATGGAACCCGTAGCTATTTATTTTTTTGGACCCACAACTAGCCTTCGGCTATGGGTCTAACCAGTCGTGATGTTTTTGTATGTTTCACAGTTTGCAAATAAAGAATTAAATTGAATTGAATCTCCTACAGAGCCCTGTGTCATCTGGGTGAGCGCACGAAAATAGCTCTGCTTCCACTATATAATGATTGTTGGCTAGAGGGCACTGTCCTCTTAAGTTGGAAAACTAGTCGTCGAGTATCACTGCTAAAACCTGGCAAGTCATTATTAAATCTTTCCTCTTATCGCCGGATTGTATTGGCTAGTTGCATGGGTAAAGCCATGGAGAGAATGATCCTCCGCCACCTGGAGTGGTACTTAAAGTATCATGAGATATACCCAAATGTCATGGCTGGCTTTCGACGTGGTCAATCATCGATCGATAGCGTCGTGGACCTAATCACGTACGTTGAACATGAGAAAGGCCATAAGCGTCTTAGCACCTTCCTGTTCCTTGACGTCAAGGTAGCCTATCATAACGTCACTCATGAAACCGTCCTTGCCAGACGAGAAAAGATTGGAGAGGATGGCCGAAAGTTTAGGTGGATAAGCAGCCATTTCCAAATACGATCCTTTTTTGTGAGAACGGAGTCCGGGAACACCTCTGCACATTTGAGTTGTCGTGGTGTCCCTCAGCGTGGTGTACTGAGCCCCGTGCTGTTTAATGTAACACTGATCGCTCTCCATACGCAGCTACAAAATAATATTTATATATCGGCATACGCAGATGACACATGTATTTGGACATCTGCGGTAACTCCCCTGCAGTTACGAGCTAGAATCCAGAGAGCTGCTACTGCAACTGCTTTGCACCTCCGCAATCGAGGCCTGGAAACTTTTCCCGGAAAGTGCGCTCTTATGACATGTACGCGCAAACCCATGACGAATTACACAATGTGAAATAATCGTCAAAATACACCATATTATCAATCTCGCTAATTCCTAGGTGTCATTATCGACAAAGACATATCATGGAGCTTTCATGTGTCGTATTTGATACAGCGATTGATGGGCATATGCCATTTTATCGAGTTTCTCGCTGAAAAATCTTGTGGAATGCAGCCCAATGCTATGTTACGACTGTACATGGTGCTTTTCCTTTGTTTTCTCTAATACAGTCTGCCCGCATTATCAAACACCAGCAAAGCAGGTCTATGCATGATACAAAGCATTCAGGCACAGGCACTTCGAATCTGTCTAGGTCTGTCTCAGGGAGCGTCAACAGTGGCGACTAAATCTTTAGCCAAAGACCAGCTCCTGCAGACCCATATTGAAATTGATGCTTTGAGAACACACACAAGGCATGTGACCCAGACTCCCAGTCACCACCTAGCCTCTCTACCAGCAGACAGGCCTTATACTTCCTTTTTTGCGAACAGTAACTGCACATGGTGACTCTCTACCAACTGGTTTTGCGCCCGCGGCCAGACCTTCAGTTTTTTCATGATGCCTCAAACAGCCAGTCATCAACCTGACAATACCAAGGATCCAGAAAAAAACGAGATTTGTGAATACCAGCACTCAGACAACTTGCCTCACTTCTTCTGTACAAAAAGTACCACGACTGCACCCACGTCTACACCAACGGCTCCGTCCTGCCAAAGAGCTGAATAGCGGCGGTAGTTTTTCTAACACAAGCCACATCAATCTAGTTCAGGAGAGCTCATGCAACTACATCAACAGCAGGAGAGCTTGCAGCGATGCGTTTCATTAACGACCAAAGCACGCAATGGTGGACGATCTTCTGTGACTACAAGACGGCACTGCAGTCCCTTCTGTCAAATCTACGCCAAGGTCCTCACGAGAAGTTGGTATTTGAGACAGCAGAAATGCTACAACATGTAACAGAGAAAGGGCCTCATGCTATAACTCAGTGGTTGCAAAGCTACTGTGGAATTGTTTGTAATGAACGGGCTGATCAAGCTGCCCATTCAGCCCATACAGAAGACAACGATCCGTCAATACCTCTCCTTAGGACGGACGCTGCTAGGAGGCTCCGCATGCTTGCTCACCAACGCTCCATGTCACATTAGCATGAGCCTCTTTTTACGCTTGCAGAATTACGATCCCCTGATCCTACGTTAAGCTTCCAGCTTCCAACAAAACTTCGATGAGGTGACGCTACTGCTCAGTGCCGACTATGGTTGGGAGTCGCATTTACCCATGCGTACACGTTTCGCTTAGGGATGGCCGACACCGCCGCCTGTGCACACTGCTGGCACAAAGAGACAATCCGACATGGCCTGTGTGACTGCCCGGAATATAACCCAGAAAGACAATCCCTTTTTCTTACGCTTAACAATATAAATGACCAGCCGCTGTCAGAAGAACGTGTACTGCGCCATCGTCACTATTCATCGTCACAGAAGGCCGTGGAAGCCCTACTGGTCTTCTTGCGAACTACTGGCCTGTCGGAACTCCTCTGAATAGACTGATTTTGTGTGTGCTTGTGTGCCCACGTTTTTCTCTTATTTATTTTTTAACTACCTCTCTCTTTATTTCAACCCCCTATTCCCCAACCCCAGTTTAGGGTAGCATATCGGATACTAGCATCTGGTTAACCTACCTGCCTTCCTTTTTTCTCGTTTCTCATCCTAATTTTTTGTGATTCGTTATTTTGTACGCCCAAATATTTATATTTGTCCACCATTTCTAGCGTGACTTCCTGTATCTTATGCTCACTGCATTTTGTATCATTAAAACTCACGATTGCAGAAATTTCTCTGCTGAACTGCAAATTTACCCATTCTCCCTTTTTACCACAGACGTCTATCAATCCCTGCAGATGTTTGTTGGTTACAATACAATATCTTCTGCATACATCAATGCAGGTAATGATTGCTAAATGCGTTGCCCCGCCGTGGTGGTCTAGTGAATAAGGTACTCAGCTGCTGACCCGCACGTCGCGGGTTCAAATACCGGGTGCGGCGGCTACATTTTCGATGAAGGCGGAAATGTTATAGTCCCGTGTGCTCAGATTTGGGTGCACGTTAAAGAACCCCAGGTGGTCGGAATCTGCGGAGCCCTCCACTACGATTAAGGGTTAAGGATGTTGTAGGTAGTCGGCGGATCTAGCCTTGCAAAATTTGCAGGCAATTGCCCCACCCGGTTTCCTCTTTGATAATTGTAGCTAAAGTCCTTTGTTTGGTTTCAACTAATCACGAGCGGGCTTTTAAATTAAAAATCATGCATAGCGCGACGTAAGCCTGCATAAGACGGCAGCCTTTGTGCTATTTCGCGTGCAGTATTGTGCCGGTACTCTATCTCGCTTAACTATACCCCAAACATAATTGTCACTTATCAACAGTCTCATGCGAGGTCTGTAGCAATCAAAAATTTCAAGAGAAGTCGCAATACCTGTTTCTTGAAAATCAAGGAACCATGCGGAAACACAATATCAGTCACGCTGCCACTTGGCAAGCCTAACTATAGCAGTTCCTCAAATAAACCTTGTCGTTCCTTCTTAAGCGCACGACATTTAAGCAAATAGTTTTCTATATTACTGTTTTCCTTGCACTTCGGGCACAAGAGCGTCGTAGAGAGTCTGATCTTGTGAAGCCATGCTTGTGTACGCGCTGATCCCGTTCGAATGCGATGAATCAAGCAGGCCTCTTCCCTTGATAGTCCTTGTGTCACACATGGCTGGTGAGGGGTCAGCCATAACGAGTGAAAATGCTTATTGACAGCTTCTCGTAAGATACGCTGATTGTGTTTGGGAGCCTTCTTGGTTGGTTTAAGCTCTAGAACACACCGGGCAAGTCTGTCAGCCGTCTCATTACCCGCTATACCCACATGTTATAGAATCCATTGAAACCTAATGTTTATACCAATGCCATGCAGGTCTTTAAGGATTTGCAGTAATCTTTGAGTGCATTGATCTAAAAGTAATTCATGATTTAGCCACTGCAAAGCAGGCTTACTGTCGAAAACAGCACAACTTGTTGCTGCATACAAAACTTCAGTTTTTTCAGGGCTGCCTGAATTGCCACGCTTTCACATACTGTCGATGAAACAAGGCACTCGAGTCATGCTCACAAACGCTGCAGCGCTTGCTCCGTGCACTATGTCGACTGGTCCACCGGTGAGAACTTTCAAATGATCAGCGCACTTTTGTTCAATATACTCATGTACCAAAGAACGTACTTCTGCTGTGGGTGTGGAACGCTTGCTGTGCATCCGTGGAATCGTCACCTGACAGTCGAGGTCCTCATGTGACCATGGTGGGTCTTGTCGAAGTTGTCTTTGTTTGGGGAAATCGGTGGTAAGATGGCGAAGGGTGTTAAGGGCCACGAAAGCTCGCGATTCCGTGCGTCGGTCGCCGAAGGCGACTGAGTAGAGCTCGTCCTGGGCTCGATTCGCCAAGTCGGCAACGCTGTGTCAGCAGTCGTTGAGAGGCGAGAAGACGTAACGGTGGAAGACGAGCTTCATGAAGCACCTTTATACTCGCTGCAAACTTTGGCACTACCAAAGCAACTCTGAGGCCTTTACGATGAAGTTTTTTCAGCCGTTCGTACTGTGACTCACTCGGAGAGATTAGAGGCAATTCGAAAAGCACACGAATGACAAATACTGCCTCATGTAACTTTATCATTGATGATGCGTGACTCCCCCAGCTTGTTCCTGCCATTTTTCGTGGAATATTTGCACGAGGTGTCAGCGCTGACATTGTGTTGTCCACTGCTCGTCGCCAATTCATCCTGCTGTCTAGTGTGACTCCAAGAAATCTCATTGTACTTAACTTGCTTTTGATGCTTTTTTTGCTGGTTGATGCATCTGGAAGTAATAAATTCATCCTTGATTTTCGTCTTCGCATACCTTGAAATAGCATGAATTTAGACTTTTCAGTTGATATTGTTAGTCCAATAGATTCAAGATATGTTTGTGCGGATTGTAAAACTTGTCGGCCAATCATTTCCAAGAGCTTATGCTCATATCCAGACAGCCAGATGCATATGGCGTCGCCATAAATTGATATTTGTACTGTCTTGTTCACAGTCTTGAGAGCATTAGGTAAACCAGCCATGGCCACATTGAACAACATTGGAGACAGGACACTGCCCTGTGGCACTCCTGTGGTAATTTTTCTTGAGCTACTGGGCACTGTTCCTAACTTCACCTGCATCGAGCGATCACTAAAAAACGCCTAAGCAAAGCGTTAAAAGTGCCCCGCTATTCTCATAGATGCAAGGCCGCAAATTATTGCACCTTGGAACACGTCGTCGTATTGTCACGGGGTCGTGACGTGGTCGAAGACAGGAGACTTCGTGTTGGGATTTAACTGTTTATTTGGGCGAACCTGTGCCCGGTAAACAGAAAGTCCACTCAGACTGATAGCGGCGAACGGAGCGTCGGCCTTCGATCAACAACTGACAAGCGGCGAAGCGCGTCGGCATTTATACTCTTGCCGTCGAAAGTTCTAGCGTTATCGCTGGCGGTGGCGTAGGTTCCAGAACAATCTGTACCGTTCGCAAAGTGGGCGTGATCTTATCGAAATGATCTACTACAGTCCGGAACCTTCTCGAAAACTGCAGGCGCAGTTTGCGCTGAGAATCGTGTGGTGTTTTGGGACGATAATGAAAATTTGGGAAATGGAACGTGGCATTGCCCCCCTCTGAAAAAAAGGCATCGTCCCGATGCTTTAACTGAAGACGAAGGTACAATAATAATGCAAGAAAGTACAATGAATAAATTACGATGAAACAATAATACAAAAAACACTGTTTCAGTTTGTTAACGCGCATGAAACGGCTTGAGGCGCGCGACATGCACGACTTGAGGTCGCGATCGGCGTCGTTGAGAGTTCGTGATGCCGTCGGGGACAACCTCGTAATCAAGTGGGCCGAGACGTCGAACCACCCTGTACGGTCCGAAGTAGCGTCGCAGAAGCTTTTCACTTAGTCCACGTCGGCGTATCGGCGTCCACACCCAAACACGTTCACCGGGCTGGTATTCCACGAAGCGTCGTCGAAGGTTGTAACGGTGGCTGTCTGTCGTCTGTTGATTCTTGATACGGAGACGCGCAAGTTGTCGGGCTTCTTCGGCACGTTGAAGGTACTTGCTCACATCGAGGCTTTCTTCGTCGGTGACGTTGGGTAACATGGCATCGAGCGTCGTTGCCGGGCTCCTTCCGTAGACCAATTTGTATGGAGATACCTAAGTCGTCTCCTGCACCGCCGTGTTGTATGCGAAGGTCACATACGGAAGAATGGCGTCCCACGTCTTGTGTTCGACATCGACGTACATTGACAGCATGTCGGCGATCGTCTTGTTAAGCCGCTCGGTGAGGCCGTTGGTCTGTGGGTGGTACGCTGTCGTCCGGCGGTGGTTTGTTTGGCTGTATGCCAAGATCGCTTGAGTTAAGTCAGCAGTGAATGCCGTTCCTCTGTCGGTGATAAGGACCTCCGGGGCGCCGTGACGTAGGACGATATTTTCGACGAAGAACTTAGCTACCTCGGATGCACTGCCTTTTGGCAGGGCTTTTGTCTCGGCATAGCGGGTGAGGTAGTCGGTAGCTACCACGATCCACTTGTTTCCGAAAGCCGACGTCGGGAACGGCCCTAGTAGGTCCATACCAATCTGCTGGAAAGGTCGGCAAGGTGGATCAATTGGCTGCAGAAGTCCCGCTGGCCTTGTCGGCGGTGTCTTGCGTCGCTGACAGTCCCGGCATGTCCTCACATAACGAGTGACGTCGGTGGTAAGACGTGGCCAGTAGTACCTTTCTTGTATCCTCGCAAGCGTGCGAGAAACACCGAGGTGCCCTGCCGTCAGATCGTCGTGCAGGGCCTCCAGGAGTTCTGGTCGCAGAGCTGAAGGCACCACAAGGAGGTACTTGGCTCGAAGTGGTGAAAAATTTTTTTTTGTAGAAGACCGTTTCGTAGGAAGAACGACGCAAGTGTGCGCTTGAATACCTTCGGGAATTCGGCGGTCCTGCCTTCGAGGTATTCTATTAGGGCCTTAAGTTCCGGATCGGCCCGCTGTCGTTCAGCAAAGTCGTCTGTAGTTATCGTTCCCAAGAAGTAGTCGTCATCCGGGTCGTCTGGTAGCGGTTGGTCGACAGGCGGACGAGAGAGACAGTCGGCGTCGGAGTGTTTTTTGCCGGACTTGTAAATGACAGTAATGTCATATTCTTGAAGTCTCAGGCTCCATCGTGCGAGGCGACCTGAAGGGTCCTTCAAGGTGGCTAGCCAACACAAGGCGTGGTGGTCGCTCACAACTTTGAAGGGCCTGCAGTAGAGGTAGGGGCGAAATTTCGACGTAGCCCAGATGATGGCGAGGCACTCCTTTTCTGTTGTGGAATAATTTGCTTCTGCTTTGGATAGCGATCGGCTGGCGTAACTAATAACCCTTTCAAGTCCGTCAGCCCTCTGCACAAGAATGGCGCCAAGACCTACGCTGCTTGCGTCAGTATGTATTTCTGTCTCGGCGAATTCGTTGAAATGGGCAAGTAACGGAGGCGTCTGGAGGCGATGTTTAAGCTCCTGGAAAGCGTGTTCCTGTGGCGTTTCCCACATGAATTCCACGTCGGCCTTGGTAAGGTTAGTGAGAGGATCGGCGATGCGGGCGAAGTTTTTCACGAACCGCCTATAATAGGCGCACAGGCCCAGAAATCGGCGCACGGCCTTCTTGTCAGTGGGTGGCGGGAAGTCGGCGATGGCGGCTGTTTTCCGTGGATCGGGACGAACTCCAGACTTGCTGATAACGTGCCCCAGAAACAAGAGCTCCTCATACGCAAATCTGCCCTTTTATGGCTTCAGTGTGAGTCCGGACGTCTTGATGGCTTGAAGTACAGCTTCAAGGCGCCGAAGATGCTCGTCGAATTTCGAGGAAAACACGACGACGTCGTTTAAGTACACAAGGCAAGTCTGCCACTTGAATCCTGTCAGTACTGTATCCATAACGTGTTGAAAAGTTGCAGGCGCTGAGCAAAGGCCGAAGGGCATCACCTTAAACTCAAAGAGGCCGTCCGGTGTTATAAACGCCGTTTTCTCTCGGTCTCTTTCGTCGACTTCGATTTGCCAATAGCCAGTCTTCAGGTCCATTGACGAAAAGTACTTGGCGTTATGGAGCCGATCAAGTGCGTCGTCTATTCGTGGGAGAGGATACACGTCCTTTCTTGTGATTTTGTTCAGGCGGCGATAATCGACGCAGAAACGTAGGGTCCCATCCTTTTTCTTCACTAACACCACGGGGGATGCCCATGGGCTCTTGGACGGCTGGATAATGTTATCCCGCAGCATTTCATCAACTTGTCTCTTCATGGCCTCACGTTCTCGCGTCGAAACCCTGTACGGACTCTGACGGAGTGGTCTGGCATTTTCTTCGGTTATGATGCGATGTTTCGTGATTGGGGTCTGCCGAATTTTTGATGACGACGAAAAGCAATCTTCGTATTGCAGGTGCAGGGCCTTGAGCTGTTCTTGCTTATCGTTCGGAAGTGTGGGATTGACGTCGAAAGCTATGGGAGGGGCTTGGTTCCTCTGAGCAGGTTCCGCAGAGTCGGCGAGGGCGAAAGCACTGGTGGCTTCGACAATTTCTTCGATGTATGCGACCGTTGTTCTTTTGTTCACATGTTTGTACTCATTGCTGAAATTCGTGAGCATAACCGTTGCTTTGCCTCCCCCCAGCTCTGCAATTCCTCTTGCGACGCAAATATTTCGGGTGACCAACAGATGCTGACTGCCTTCAACGACGCCTTCCAAGTCAGGTGATTTAGGAGCGCCGACTGAAATAATGACGCTTGAGCGAGGCGGAATGGTGACTTGTTCTTCCAGCACATTCAAGGCATGGTGTCCTGACGGCGTGCGCGGCGGTAGTTCTTCTTCTGTGGATAACGTTATCGACCTTGTTTTTAGGTTGATGACAGCACCATGGAGGCATAAGAAGTCCATGCCAAGGATGACATCTCTCGAGCAACGCTGTAGGACTACGAAGTCTGTAGGATAAATACGGCCGTTAATGGTGACTCTCGCTGTGCACATTCCTGCAGGCGTTACGAGATGACCTCCGGCTGTGCGGATTTCAGGGCCTTTCCAAGCTGTCCTAACTTTCTTTAACTTCGCGGCGAACGACCCACTGATGACAGAATAGTCGGCTCCAGTATCGACGAGAGCAGTCACACTGTGGCCGTCGATAAGAACGTCGAGGTCGCTAGTTCGCCGTCTCGCATTACAGTTAGGGCGTGGCGTCGGGTCACGGCTGCGTCGGCTTGTTCCGCTGCTTCCATGTTGCGTAGTCAGGCCACCTTCGGTAAGTGAGCTTTCACCGTCAGGGCTTTGCCTCGTTGGCGTTGTGTTCGGAAAGCTCCGTCGCGGCGTCGTCGTCGTCGGAGGATCTTCGGTAGTTCGTCGCACAGCAACCGCACCTCCACCGGTTGCTGCCCTTAGTTTCCCGGATACGGGCTAGGAGACCGGCCCCGCGCTGGGCCAGAGTACTGTGGGTGGTGCGGTGACGTGCGGCGGCTGGGCGACGGCGAACGCGAAGGGCTTCGTGGTGTCCACCGAGTTCCTGTCAGGTAGTCGGCGATGTCACGTGGTCGTTCTCCTGGCTGTGGGCGCGGTGCATTGACGGCGAAGCCACGCAGTCCCATCTGTCGGTACTGGCAATGGCGGTATGTGTGTCCGGCCTCGCCGCAGTGGTAGCAGAGCGGGCGATGGTCAGGGGTGCGCCAGACGTCAGTCTTCCTCGGTGCACTGCACTGGGCCGCTGGCGAACGGTATGACGTCGGTGGGGGTGGTGGCGGCGGTGGCGTCTGTCGACGGAAGTGCGATGGGGCGGCGTTTCGGCGTGGACGGGGAGGAGCGTTGTGGCGCAGTGCAGCGGCGTAGCTCATAGCTTCCGGCTCGGGCAGCGGTGCGTGGGGAATTTGAAGTGATTGCCGAACTTCTCGCACAATGTCGGCAATTTAATCTACTTGAGACTGCGCCGAAGGCAACAGCTTGCGCAGCTCTTCCCGTACGATCGCTCGGATCGTTTCACGCAGGTCTCCGGAGTTACTGGCTTGAGCAGCAGCGCAGTCTGCAGTCAGGCGACGATTATACTGTCTGGTGCGCATGTCCAGGGTCTTTTCGATAGTGGTCGCTTCGGCTACAAATTCTTGGACGGTTTTCGGTGGGTTTCTAATCAGCCCCGCGAAGAGCTCCTGTTTGACCACTCGCATGAGAAAACGAACTTTTTTCTCCTCAGGCATGTCTGGGTCAGCGTGACGGAATAGTCGGGTCATTTCTTCTGTGAAAATGGCGACATTTCCATTTGGTAGCTGAACCCGGGTCTCTAATAAAGCAGCGGCCCTCTCTTTTCGAGCGACGCTCGCGAACGTTTGCAGGAATGCGCCACAGAAAACATCCCACATTCGGAGCGTGGACTCCCGATTTTTGAGCCAGGTCCTTGCGGTGTCTTCCAAATAGAAGAACACACGACGCAGCTTTTCGTCATGGTCCCAGTGGTTGAGGGCGGCCACACGGTCGTATGTTTCTAGCCAGCTCTCCGGGTCCTCGAACGATGACCCATGGAAAATTGGTGGTTCCCTGGGTTGATGCATGACCATCGTGGGCTGGGACGCTGCGGTTGTCATTGTCGCTGCAGTCGCGGTCATGGCCTTGGTCTTCCGCGCCTTGTCGTGTAGAAGCCCGTACTCCGGTGGTAGCCCTTGCTGTCGGCGGCTTGTTCGCTGCTCCTGGTTGGCGTCGGTGTCTTCTCCGCGACGTGGGCTGGGTTCACGGCTTGACGGGGGCGTCCGGTACATGAACGAAGCAGCACCTCCACCAGATGTCACGGGGTCGTGACGTGGCCGAAGGCAGGAGACTTCGTGTTGGGATTGAACTGTTTATTTGGGCGAACCTGTGCCCGGTAAACAGAAAGTCCAATTACAGCAGCAATCTCGCACAGATAGCAGTCTCGGACTGATACAAAGAGAAGTTTATTAACTTCAAACTCAAAAAAAACTCTTTACATCATTTATGCATACAGTGCTCGTTTAGACACCCCTCTTGTGCACTATGGGGCATACAAACTGCTTTATCCATAGAGGAAATTAGCGGCACATACACAGATCTATATATATATATATATATATACATACATACTCACATATATATATATATATATATATATATATACACATATATATAAATATATATATATATATACAGACACACACATATACATACATATACATGTACACATACATACATACAAGTTTGTGCTAAACTACGCATACATTCGTAAAAAAACCACAAATATATATTTACAATCACATATACATATATTTACAACAGATCGTGAACATGGGTAGGCATATTTACAATACTTCGACTGGCGCTATACATACACTTGTAACACAATGTTTTGGGGAGAAGGGGTTAGTAGGGGATTAAGGGGGTACGGAGTTTCGCACCTCTGACGAAAAAAAACTTTGTGTGCCAGCGGCGAAGGAACTGGTCCTCCCCGCCAGCTTCCAGTTGCTTGGCCAAGTACTGCACTATTTTCTGCCTGATCATGGCTAGTGCTGGGTAGGCCGCTCTCACTGGGGTGTTCTTTACCTCAGCAAGGCACCGGCGTTTCCAAATCACAAAGAGTGTGATGGAAATCACCAGCCTTGCGAAGCAGCCCCTATTCCTTTCGAGGGCCGGGGAAGGGCGGATGCTGAAGCACCTCGCAACCAGGCGCCATACCGACTTGGCCGCCCCGCATTCTGACAACGCGTGGGAGATCGTTTCCTCAGCGCGGCAATTAGGACACTGGCTATTCGGCGTGATGCCGAAACGGTGCAGGCGATGTCTCGTGGGCAAAACTTGCCACTTGCGCTTCCACTCGAAGTCATGTACTTCGCGCGGTCGGTACTTATTGATTTTTTGTTTGCACAGTCCTAGGCTTTTGATGTGCTCCTTTTCTTCTTCGGACAACTGGTTTTCTGTTATCGCTTCGACAATTCGGGCGGGTGGGTCCTTGTCAATGTCGCAGTTCGGGGCTTCTTTTTCTATGATCTTTGTCGTAGTTGCCGCCATCCTGTAAAAGTGTGAGGGCGCTTCCGCACGCGGGCCAGTGTGTTTGTGGTTTTCCAGATAGTGCGTGATGGTGCTTGTCCAGTAGTTGATTAGATTCTTCCCAACGTAACTGGCTGCGTAATAAAGCATGCGGGTAATCTTGAGGGCCAGTATCTGGTCATTTGTACGTGTGGGAGACCGAGGCCACCTTTGTCCTCGGGTAGTTGAAGGAGGTGTCGCTTGACTGGTGCTGGTTTCCCTTCCCATAGCGAATCGGTGATCACGGCGTTCAGTTGGCTCGCGGTTTTCCTAGGGATTACCGCTACCCTACTGGCGTAGAACGCAAACGCGCAAACGGTGGTCCTTGCTGCCAGCGCTTTTTCACGTAACGTAAGGTTTAGGGGGCGAATGCGGGCAGCTGCCTGCTTTGCCCTCTCGAGGGCTCTCTGCCACGTGGCTGGTGCCACCCCTTCACTGGAGAAGTAGATTCCCAGTACTTTAACGATGGACACCACTTCGATGTTTCCTAGGGCTTCTCTAGGGAAAGTTCCAAATAGCATCGCCTTGCTCTTGTCCGCATTTATCGCCGCTCCGGATGCCTGCGCGTATCTTGTGAACGTCGCACTGAAGGCTTGGAGGCTGCTTTCATCCCGAACAAACAGGGAAATGTCGTCCGCGTATGCCAGCACTTTCACCTGCTCCTGGCCCGTCAGTGGGAAGCCCCGAATACCTTCATGCGCAATAACACTTGTGATCAGCGGCTCGCACGACATGACAAAAAAGGTCGGGCCCAATGGGCATCCTTGCCTTATGCCTCTGCTATACTTGAATGCCGGCGTTGCGACTCCGTTTATCAGAACGGTGCAGGTTAGGTCCTCGTACAAAGTTTTTGCCAGTTTTATAAAACTTGCCGGTAAGCCAAACTCCTGCATCACGTCGAAGAGGTAATGGTGTCGTACCCTGTCGAAAGCTTTAGCTTGGTCTAGGGAAATGAAAACACCATTGAAACCTCTTGTCGTCGCGTATTCGAAAGAGTCACGAATCACTGTGAGGTTCGCAAAAAGCGACCTTCCTGGAATCGCGCACGTTTGGTACGGGCTAATGATGTCCGGTAACAGGAGCTTGAGTCTGTTGCTCAGTATAGTGGCTACCAGCTTGTAATCGGTGTTCAAAAGCGTGATTGGACGCCACGCCGTGGGCTCGTTTGGTTGTGCACCCTCTTTGTGTAGTAGGACAATTTTACCCACTCCGAAGGAGTCGGGTTTCTTAAAGGACCTGAAGATCGCATTTACCATCGCGAGCAAGGGTTCTTCGAGAACTTCGAGAAAAGTCACATAGAAGGCTGCTGTCAGGCCATCAGCGCCTGGGGCAGAATTGGGGGGTCATGCTTCTTATGGCTTCGCGAAGCTCTGCAGGGGAGACTTCAGCGCTAAGGGTTGCTGGCTCCTCCTCCTCCTTAATTCACTGCAGATGTTTGCAAAGTTCTTTGACATGGTCGGGTCCCTGATTGGTGTCTATTGGTTCGGTGTCTTGGAACTGTATGCTGAAGTACTCTCTGAAGATGTTCTCAATTTCTGCTGGGTCGTCGGTTACAGAACCGTCTAAGCGCTTTGCCTCTGTAATTCGCAAACAGCCATTTCCGCGTACTTCCCTCACATCAACTCCGGTCGCCGTGCCCAACAGTCCATGCTCACTTTTAGGTCGCCTCATGGTATCTCTGAGGAGTTGATTGTATTGCTCCTCGAGCGAGGTCAGGTACTCTGTTGTACATGAGGTCAACGTGTCGGCTGCCTTGATGATCTGCATTCGGCGAAGAAGTTCTTTCATCTTTTGTGTACGACGTCTTTTTCTGGCTTTGCCTTCTTTTTAACAGGGCCTTCCATTCTTCCTTAAGTTTATCCCACAGAGGGGGGTAATATTTCCGGCATTTTCTACTGATACGCTGATGGCAGCTTTCAAGTTTTCTACGCAAGTCTCATCTCTCAGCAGCTCAGCGTCTATTCTCCAGCTATTGTTATCAGAGTGCGGGCCGGGGGATCCCTTTACCATCGTGACAAGCGGGGCATGATCCGTCTTCTCTTTCAGGTTGGCCGGGAGCGCGAGTACTTCGCATCCTTCAACCAAAGGGAGGAGGAGGTCCGGAAAGTACATCCGGTCTATTCTACTTCCTGCTGATCTAGAGGTACGGGTTGCTACGAAGCGGTCTTTATAGAGGTGTACTCATATGTCCGAAAGGTTTAGGTGCCGAAGGGTTTTCACCAACTCTTTTGCATTGTAGGTTGATCTTCCTTGGCTTGGTCCCCTCACGTCCCGGTTAGAATCTACCACGCAATTAAAATCACCGACTAGTACGTGGGGAATGGGCTCTAGGAGGAGTTCGTGCATCTCTTGAAAGAACTTATTCGTATGTTTTCTTGTCACGGGGGCATAGACGTTCACAATGCGATCTTTTTGCCTTCGTTGAAAATGTCAATCATTATGTACCGACCATTCGCCCCGAAAATACAATAGGATTTTGATCGAAATCTGCCTGATACAAATATTACTCCGACCCCGCATGCTCTCGTGGTCGCCAGAGAGAAAAAGGTGTCGGTCTGATGATCTCGGCGGAAAGTAACCACATCCAGCGGAGTTCGGAAATTTGCCTCTTGAATAAAGAGGAGGTCTATGTTCTGGTTCCTAGCGAAACCAAGGATGGCTGCTTGTTTCGCCCTATCTTTAAACCCTCGGATATTCCACGTAGCCAATTGCAAAAAGGCCATCAAAAACCTTAAAAAGAAGAAAACAAAACGCGGGAAGTATCGAGGCTGGCAAGCAGCGTGGCCGTCATCCGCCGATTGGGCACGATGCCAAGCGCTGGAGGGGAGCAGGAAAGAGGGGTGAGCGAATGCACCGAGCAAGATAACCGACAGCCGCGTGCCGACAGGAAGGGGCGAGGAGGGCGCTGCACAAGAAGGAGAAGGGAAGGCAAGTGGGACATAGTGCGGCCAGAGCGAACGAGAGGAAGGGAAAAGGGCCGTGAAGCCGACAGGGCAGGCGCGCCGGTTCAGTGACTTGCGTCTCGGGGCTTGGGGGGTGGTTCCCCTTTGCCTACACCGTCTTTCTCGAGCTTCTGAGCCTTCGCGTGTGGTGGAGCGTCGCTATCACTGCTTTGGCCTGCTGGCCCGGGTCTACGCTGCCGGGCCTCCTTGCTGGCTGCCCTCTCACCCAGATACCGCTTATCGTCATCAGGGCGTATTCGTGAGCGCGAGCGAGCTCTCTGCTCTAGCCCAGTGGCCATCTGTCCAGTTTTCGCGTCCGATTTCCGGCTTGGGCGTGCCGAATGGGAGGCGGGGGAGGAAGTCGGTGCAGCATGGTCGCATTCGCTGTCGCCGGGTAGAAAGTAATACCCTTTACTTTTTATGGGGGCGTCGTCGCCGGCTGGGTCTTGGGTGTCGGCCTCCAAGGCCGGGCTGGTCACTGGGGCCCGGACGTTGATGGGTGTGTTTGATAAAGCAAGGAGGGCTTCTCCCTGCTCGTTGGACTCGGGGGTTGCTTCAGCCGCGGTCAGCGAATTCCCGCAGTCATCCCGGCTCGCCGAGGGTGGAGGCGGCTTAGGGGGGGACGATTGCGCCGAACCCGTCTCGATATCGCTAGACTCTGTTTCAGTCGACCTGGTGGTAGTCTCGTCAAAACTCCCGGGCCTCTCCCCCTCACTGGCGGACGGATCGCCCATGCCACTGCCTGAAGTCAGATCGGAGTCTAAGTCGCGGTCCCCGGAAGGGGATCCCCTCTCGGTTGTGCGGGATGCAGACCTGGACGTAAGGACCTGCATACGCGGCGAGTTAGTTGCTCGGGCAGAGGCGGGGCCGCTTGACTGAGAGTGCGACGAAGCGGATTCAGATAGCGAGGAGAAGCCGCGGGCGGCCGAAGCGTATGAGCGCTTACGAAAGCACTCGCGTGTTCCGTGGTGACCCCCGCAACGTTTACAGTCTGCCGAGCAGCCCTCAGTATCGTGGCCGAAGGTGCCGGACCGCTTACAGTACGCCGTGGTGCACGCAGTCGCCATATGCCTGACTTCACCACAACGCGCGCACACCCGGCGCATGCCTCTGTATTCGCACATGACTTTGTGCCCCGAAATAGTGATGAAGTTGGGGACTGGGCGGCACATCTCAATTTTAACCACACGTACCCCGTTTAACTTGGTCTGGCGAGTGGCTAGGGTGGCGAAGAAAATGCCCTTCACTTTACCAAACTGGACTAAAGCGTTGCTAAGGGCCTCGTCTGATAGAAAAGTGGGGTAACGGTAAACGTTCACATATGTAACCGGCGGCCCGACTGCCTCTACTGGCACCCTCGCCCCATTCACTTCAAATCCTTCCGCCACCATTAGCCCCGTCGCCTGGCCATCATTGCGGGTGCATACAAGAAATTTTGCGCCCCCCATATGTTGCAGTACTAATACGCTGTCGTCACCAGCTGTCTCTTCAATTGCGTCAATTAACTCATCGACTGAGATATCGCCCTCGGGCGCGGAAAACATGAAACAATTCTCCCTCACCGGGAGTTCAAATGGCGTGGCCATTCTGGTGGGTAGACCCCGAGAGCCGCCAGTTGGGCGTGGCTCGTGGGTGATTTGTAACGTGCAGTCGAGCTGCACTCTGGTAGGAAGCGGCTCAGCCGAGGCGACTGCCGCGCAGGTCTTGGTGGTACCAGGTGGACCGCAGGGGGGCTCCGGGATGGCGGGCGTGAACCGGGGACCTTGCACCTCCTCCTGGCATGGGGTAGGCGGGCTCCAGGCAGCAAGGCCCGAGACCCAGGGGCGGCGGTCGCGCGTACAAGACGCCGGTGCCACGTAGACTTCTTTTGCCGACTTGAAACCCTGGGGTCGACGCCCGCGTGACGTGACCCCGGGTCTCGCTTGAGGACTCGAGAAGAGACAGCTAGACCGGCGAACGCAGCGTCGGCCTTCGATCAACAACTGACAAGCGGTGAAGCGCGTCGGCATTTATACCCTTTGCCGTCGAATGTTCTAGCGTTATCGCTGGCGGTGGCGTAGGTTCCAGAACAATCTGTACCGTTCGCACAGTGGGCGTGATCTTATCGAAATGATCTACTACAGTCCGGAACCTTCTCGAAAACTGCAGGCGCAGTTTGCGCTGAGAATCATGTGGTGTTTTGGGACGATAATGAAAATTTGGGAAATGGAACGTGGCAGGATGCTTTTGAAACGTCCAGGAATATTGCCAGAGTTTAAAAGCCGTATGCTCTTTGGTGTTCTATGTGACTCACCAAGTCGAAAATGTTGTCCTGTCTACTCAACCGTTGCCGAAACCCAGTCATACATGCTTGAAAGGCCTTGTGATTTTCCATCCACCATGTTAGGCTAACGCAGGCCAGCTTCTCCATCAGCTTCGCTACGCACGAAGTTAGTGATGCTGGTCTGTATGATACCAGTTCTGTTCTGTCTTTACCTTGCTTTAGCACTGGCACGATCCAGGTCATTTTCCAGGTTTGGGGAATGTTTCTTGACTCCCAAACATAGTTGAAATGCATCAGAAGCCTGCTATTCACTTCTGAAGGCAGATTTGAGATCATTTGGTTTGTAATTTTGTCAAGTCCAAGAGCACAGCGTCCACGGAGACAACTTATGGCTGACGTAAGTTCCCGCAGCGTGAAAGGTGCGTCGATGCAAGATGAAGAATGAGGTGGAAGTTGGTAAGGTGGTTCACTTTCTCTTCATATTAAATACGCGTCAGCAAACTTTTCGGCTAGAGACAGCATTGATGTATCCTTGAATAACGCGAGGGCAATAAACGGTCTCAAAGGCTCGGGCGTGCTTCCGACCCTATATACTACTCGCCACATCCTTGGCAGTGAAGTCAATACACTTAAACTCTCACAAAACGTTGCCCATTGTTTCCTCCGAAGTTTGTTGCTGTATCGCCATATTGCAGCATTAAGTCTGTTGAACTGAGCTTTTCTAGCAGGTTCACCGCCTCTTCGCATAAGCCTTTTCTCTGCCCTTCTTCGGGCCGCAATCACTGTACGGAGCTTTAAGTCCGGGGCTCGAAAATGTGCAGGTAGCTTAAGCATAGTGGTTGCAGCCACTTTGCTCGCCAGCATATCCTGAAACATATCCCGTGATCGGTGATCCAGATGCGGTCGGTAGCGGTCCTAATCAGTTACTTTATAGGATTTAGCTACCGTCAATTCGTAGCCAGCAACATTGATCAATATCTCGGCTGCTGACCCGCAGGTCGCGGGATCGAATCCCGGCTGCGGCGGCTGCAGTTCCGATGGAGGCGGATATGTTGTAGGCCCATGTGCTCAGATTTGGGTGCACGTTAAAGAACCCCAGGTGGTCCAAATTTCCGGAGCCCTCCACTACGGCATCTCTCACATTCATATGCTGGTTTTGGGACGTTAAACCCCACATATCATCAACATTGATCAATATAGGGAAATGACCGCTGCCCATTCTGTCCGGAGCTGTGCAACACGTGAGTTGAACGTCACTTGAATGTAACGTCAAGTCGATAATACTTGTACAAGCGGGGGGCCTAAAGAATGTTACATTGCCATCATTCGCAATGCACAAGTCTAGCTTATCAATTGCCTTCCCCAGACAACGTCCACGTGCATCCGAACTCTTGTCCCCCCATGACGTGTTATGCGCATTCAAATCACTACAAATTATGCGCGTAGCTAGGCAACGATGACACAGGTCTTCCAAAAACTTTTCAATGGGAATTTTCTTGTGAGAAGACGCATACACCAATGCAGTGCTGTCTTTTCGGTTTCTTATCTGTGCTCTGATGGCACAAACTTATATAACACCTGTGCACAAGTCCACCACATTGACTGCTACGTGTGGTATCTCTCTTCGTATATACACAGCGGGGCTTCCATTTGGGAAAGTCGTTATGGTGGGGTTCTTGTGAGTGACGTATCCAGTGATTGATCTTTGTCTCGGTAATCCAGCCTTCGACAGAGCCAAGGTCAGAATTTGATGTTCTCTCAAAGACAGGTGTAGTTCATTCATGCGAGAAACACTACGGGCACAGTTTTACTGCATTATGAAAGGCACTTTTCGGATATTTAACGTGCACTGGGGCTTGGCCTTCGGCATCCTACTGCTGGTTGTGCCCGAAACAACGAAGTAGCACTCATTCTAGAGCCAGCACGGCCAGCAGCATGGTCTCCGCAGTACCTGATGGCATTGTCGCTAGGTTAGAACATAGAGCAGCAAACAGAACACGAATAATCTCCGCAGTGTCGTGGATATTTTCCTGAGGTTCCTTTGTCTTCTGCTCACATTCTTGTATCAATATTTTGGCATAGGTAGCTTGAGTAGAAATGTTCTGAATAGACTTAGTTGGCATGGCTCCTTGTTTTGCTTGACTCACATTGCTTGGTGTTTTCAGAAAGCATTCTTCTGATTGCACCTCACGTAGATTTTTTTGGACTTGACGATATTTGTTCTTTCACCAATGAAGGAAAATCCTCAGGTGATTGAGTAACTGACTAGGCAGTAGTAGTTGGTTTAGTCAATGTAGGCCCCGTAAGAAAGGCTTTTTGTCTATGCAGCGCAGTCACTCGGAATGGGCACCCAGTATAACTGGCGGGATGGTCACTATTGCAGTTTGCGCATTTATAGTCAGCCTTGCAAGTTGTGAAGTCATGCGGACCTCTACAGCGCTTGCATCGCAGCTCTCCTTTGCAGAATTTCGCAACGAGACCAAAACGTTGGCATTTATAGCACCTTGGTGGTGGCTCCGTGTATTTAGAGGTTTCATGTCGAGTGAAGCCAAGGTTAATAGTCTGAAGTCACTCGTTGTTTGGAGTAAACGCAAGTACCACCGCGTCCGTGGGTCTAGCTATCCACTCATTCGTAGAAAAAACTTCTCTTCTAACAGTGCTCCTGACATGAATCGCGCCTTGGGGTTTCGTCTATCCGAGAAGATCCACCTCTGTGTACCACTTCGGAACACGTTTGATCAAGCAGGTGTTTCGCAGGTAGGCATTAGGAATACGAGCACTAACTTCTACACCACACAGCTTGCCAAACCCGAAAAGCGCGTTTACTTGATCTTCAGTGACCACGTCAAGCAGTAGCGAACCTTGAGCAGTGAATTAACTCCGAACTGGCTCAGCGTAAAAGACTGATGTCACCGCAGAATGCAAAGCAATAGGGTTCACCTGTGTTAAGTCTTTTTAGCTCTCTACAGGTGATATAATCACCAGAATACCCACAGTCCTGCATTTGCGGTGGCTTACCATCTTGAAGTTGTCGTCCTCCATGTCAGATCAATCGTCTACCTTCTCGTCAAGTCCCACTATTGTGTGTGCGTCGTCATCGGTTGTAGGTTCATTGGTGTCGCCACAGTTACGTTCGCCCGCTCGTTGGTCTTGGCGTTTCGATGGCAAGCGGAAAGGATCAGGCGTCTGTCCTGGTCGCTTGCATGGCTGGGCCATGGCCGAAGTCCCGGAATCGAACCCTTCTTCTGGTCGCGTCTTCTCAAAATGGGCCCGGTAAGGGCAAAATCTTCTTGATGCCGCAGACGTCTTCGCGAGAACGACGGAAAATAAACAAAACAGGGAAAAATGGAAGATCGGGTGTAGGGTTAGCTGCCCTCCAACATCGTCGTCAACTTCGTCTGCTACGGCGTCTCTCATAATCATATGGTGGTTTTGGGACGTTCAACCCCACATTTCAAAATCATCATTGTTCAATGCGTTTTCCTTGGTTTACATAAAACAGGCTGAGGCCGAGTATACTCCCTTCTAATTTGGCTTCTAGTTTCTGTAGATACAGCATTAATAACAAAAGTGACAAGGAACATCCCTGTCTAAGCCCGCATTGTATTTCTATAGGTTCAGATACCTGTTGTTTCTGTATAATAACTACCTTGATACTTTCATAGATATCCTTTAGAAGAATAGTTATTTGATCTCCCACATCTAGTGTGCCTAGTATATCCCACAAGTCATCTACAATCACACTATCGTAAGCTCGCTTGATATCCAAAATGCCAGCCACAGGGGCCTCAGTTCTTTTTCCGCTATTTCAGTGCACTACATCAATGAAAACAGATTCTCCTCCAACCTCCTTCATTTACGGAACCCATTTAGTAGTTCTTCCAGCACCCCCCTCGTTCCCCACCCATGTCTGTTGTCTTTCCTTTATTATTTGCATCACCAGCTTGTAAACTACTGATGTCACTGTTGTAGGGCGGTAGTTATTTATATCGTCTTTGTCTCCTTTCGTTTATAAATCATGCACATCCTGCTTAGTTTCCACCTATTGGGGGTTTCACCATTCATTATTGATTTGCTCGCTGCCTCTCTTAATGTTTGTTCAGAGTTTGATCCTAGTTTTTTCATAGTCTTAATTGGTATGCTGTCAAGACCTGTTGATGTGCTGTTAGGAACCCTTTTCTCTGCCCTTTCCCACTTTCGTTGTCCCAGTGGAGCCAATGCGCTAATTGGTTGATTCTCATCTGGTGCGGTGCATGTAGTGAGTTCTTGGTGCTTAAATTTTTCTGTCATCATTGTTTTTATATATTCCATTGCCTCATCTCCTTCTAGTCTGATCCCTTGAATTGTAGTTATAAATCTTTGTTCTTTGCTTGTCTTATTACTCAGAAAATTAAGATTGTTCAAAAAGTTTGCAGCTGCCTTTCTATTATTTTTATTTACTTCCGCATCCAAGCGGTCACCTACCAAGGTCCGCGCTCACCATCTGATCACGTGGTCACACGAAATGGTGACGTGAGTTTTATTTGACGATTCGTCTGCTCGGCGCCCACGTGATGCGTGTCATCGCCAACCCCACGCTCGTCGCCGCCGTGATCAGCGACTACAAGCGATGATGAAAACGCTGAGGAATACGAAATCCCGGCGAACTAGGGGTGGCGCATCATTTTCGGTTTAATTCTCTTTTGGACAGTGATTCTGTAATAGATGACGAACCGAGCACTGACAAGGTGCTGGAAGCATAGGCTCGTAAGACATTGAACGCTGCCTTCATATAACTTGTTCGCCATGACCGCTGCTTCGAATAATCACATTCGCACTCATGCCTCCACGGCGAATCACCCGAAGCGACACAACGAAAACGCAGGATTCGCACGAACCCACTGTGTGAACCAAGCAAAACAAAGTTATTGAAGCCTCGCCTAGGCAGTCAGGCGTCGTTGCCATACGCACCACGTGCAGACACCACGATCATAACACTAAAATTGTCGACATCATCACTGCTCGCTCATCGTTACTGAGTGCCTGAGGCCTGACCTAGCAGCTTGCTGAATACACCGAAAAACTATCGATATCTTATGGCCCGGAATGCGCCGATGATCATTGGATGTCCTTTGCAATCGAAATAAAATAACTTCTACCTAATGGAGGCGAATAATACTTCGCTTAATAAACTCATGCATACCAAGCAGTCGAATAAACGCCGCATCTGGGGTTAGAAATTTGGTGCGACTACTCAGTTAACGCAACGCCATGTGGCAACATTATCTTTCTTGTTGGACTCGCTCATAGCATTCATTCATGCCAAAAAACTTGGACCATCTCCCTGAAGGGAACCCTGATGGGATGCGAAGCAGCAGCGTTGTACACGGATGGAGTCACGCGTTGAACGACGCTAAGGCGGGTGCGGTGGTGAGAGCTGGAAGATTCGTTCAAAGCGATGGCTGGTGTAAGTCATCTCGTTTCCTAAAAGTGGACACAGGCGCTGAACTGGAATTGGATTGCGTTTCGCCTTTACTACCATGGCCTTGTGATTGGTTAAGTGCACGGTGAGAGGTTCCTGCAGACATTCGACGTCAAAGTTGGCAAAGACCAGACCGATGCACGTTCCCCTTATCGTGGTGGGTAGTTTCCGTTCCGACAACACGGACTTAAGCCAGTGCACCTCACGCATGTAATCGACGAGCCATTCTCCTCCTCCTCGCTGACGTCAGCTTTCAAGTGTCCCGCGACTTTAAAGGCTCATTCACACCTATGGCGGCGCGGAAAAGCGTCCAAGGGGGCTTTTCAAAGCAGCAAGGCGGCGTGTTCCTGTACCTGTCCAGACCACACGCCTCCTTCGGCTGGCTGCAAGACAGAAAAGGCGGGGATCTCGTTCTTCTGCACATATGTTGCTGTGGTCGTGCTTCTCCCAAAGACACACCTCCGTGCATGCTCGGCGTGGTGTTCTGATTGGCTGCGGCAAAGCAGGGAGCTTCGGTGGGCGAAACAAAAAGTGGTTGGTGAGCGATCCGCCTTGCCGCAACATTTTCTTCCCGCTTTCGCTGCCTAGAGAGGAGATTTTCCGCACTTTACGCGTTGCCGCCTCGCCGCTTTGGCTGCCCCTCCTTGAGTGTGAATGAGCCTTAACACTGGTCTACAAGCCAGCCACAGCACAAGTGCGAGCAATAGAAGCTTGCAATCCCTATCTCCTAAATTGCACCAGCTGAATACATATTTGGTGCTACCTCACTCTCATGGTTTAAAACACAAATTTAGTCATGCGTGAGTTGGCCGTTCACGGAAACTATCTCTCTCATCGTCCTTGACATCTTCACTGTTGGAAAAAAACATACATCGACAGCAGCTGCTAAATGTAATGAAGCCGCACAAACGCCGAAACCACCGCATTCTGAAGCGCGCGTCTAGGATTGCCAACCAATCATCGAAACAAATTTTGTTAGGGGTCATGGTAACTATAGATATGTTTACTATGATTGATATTTGGTGAATGCGATTCTATTCTACAATTAAGTGGCACCCGCACCACGGAGATTGCTGCTGAAGCGTTAAAATTTTGAACCCACTACTCCTTCGCGCGCCATCTAAGCGGCCTGGCGCGGCCACTCGATGCCAACGTGCTCAAGAACACTCTTTGGACGCCTTCACTCTTGGCCTCGAACCGATCGAAAGCAGCGAAACTCTCTGGAAACTGGCTTGTTTCACCACCCAAGCTGCCAGAAAGCCACGCCACCTGGCTGGTGCGCGAAAGTTGATCAGAGACCAATTTTTCCACCACGTGAAAGCAGATCTGGTGTCCGCTTCACGGCTTTGGCTGCTCCATATATCAAACCAAGTGATCTCTTCAGGTGGCCACAGGTTCAACATGGCGGAAAAGGCGTTGGTAGTGGCTCGCATTGGCTCAAATTGCGAACTACCCGTGCACCATGATAAAGCTTAACGGCCTCAATGAGTACGTGCTCATTGAGAGCCTGGTTTGAATTGCGGTCACCCAGAACTCTGGAATTAGATGGTGCGGAAGCAGTGAGTCGGCATGCCCCAACATGTCTCGCTTTTCTGTAGAGCTGATTTAATCCGCTGCGACCACGGCCGATTTGTTCTCTCGTGTCATTTCTGCTGGCGTATCTCCCGAAACAACGCTTGAAAAGGTGCGAGCTGTTTCTTTTTAGTACTTTGTGTGAATAACTAGACTTCGGTATGAACTTCACTTCTCAAAAAAGAGGCAAAGTCAAACTGGTCAAACTTGTCAAAAAAACGATGGCAGCAGAGGCGGGATGGAACCGAACAAATGTGAACAGCTTTGGCGCACGCGGTCTTGGCTTTCTGGCTGCTCTGGCGTTTTTGTTTTCACTTCTCAAGAAAAATTCGCTTCACTTCTCAAGTGTAGTCGTATGAAATTGCGAAACATATTTATTTATTTTTGCTTGTTGATTGTGGTTTACTATTCAAGTTATCGATTGTTGTAAGCTTTATCGTTAATATTGTTTTTATTGATGTCCCCACTCCTGCTTGGGCCTGAGTAAGGCCTGCAGTATTTGTAAATAAATAAATAAATAAAGTCTCAACGTGCCCTAAGACGCGCGTCAACACGCTTCACCGCAATAAGGCAGTGTCTCCTCCAGACAGCGCTGAACCTGTTCCTTCAGCCGGTTGGGAAATATGTACGTACAGCGCGAGGATAGCGATGCCACCGACGTGTACGGCAACGCACACGGAGCAGAAGCACATTCGAGAGGTTCCGGATCGTTCTTCCAGGTCATCTTCGAATCGAGCGGTGGAGCTTGTGGTTGGGTGCGTCGGCGGAGGACGCGCGGAATTTTCGAGACGTTGCCGACGACGGCGATGTCGAGGATTCGCTGGCGTTGGCCTTCCGCTGTCATCGCCTCCACTCGGCTTCCTTGGCTCGCGTCTCGTCGGTGTTACCCGCACGTGGTCCCCATTCCCGAACGTGATCGGCTTGCTTAACTCGCACTTCGTCGGTGTCATTGATCTTCCACTGCCAACGCTTGAGTTCGGTTTCCCTGGCTCGCGCCTCGCCGGTAATTGCAGGTGCGACGCCGCCATTTGCGAACGTGATCGGCTCTAGTAACCTTGCAACACTGGTGAAGGCCGTGTTAGGCCAAACCGCTTTGGCGCCTGTTTCGGCGGGCGAAGGAACTTCGCTTTCCGGCGTCCTCTCTACCGCAGATAAACGAGCCAAAAGAGTGTTGACTCTATATGCACTATAACGTTGCGAGCGATGGAGAGAGTAAAACTAGAGTGAGGTGACTCGTGGCAATTTAACCGTAGACGATAGAGAAATGAACGGCACCGCGCGCATAAAGGGAAGGTGTAACCTACGTGGCCCCACTCCAACACCTGCGGCGAGGAAAGGGCGTTGGCACAGAGACCCATATATATATATATATATATATATATATATATATATATATATATATATATATGCTGTATCAGTGCAGAAAGAGAGAGGTGAGGGCTACAGGCCAATCATTTACAAAGTGCGCAGTTAAATTTGATAAGGAAATGCAAAAAATCGCGCTATTTTCATGGAGTCAATGATGATTAGTGGGACGAAGCGCCCATCAGCCCGTCCATACTTCCGTTCGTCCGTTTGTTCTTGCTTCCGTCCGTCTGTGCAACCATCCGTGCGTTCATCCATGCACCCATCCACCTGTCCATGCGTCCGTCTGTGAGTTCATCCATCCAACTTTCTATCTGTCTGTTCGTGCGTCCATCCGTCCGCACGTCCGCGCGTCTATCCATCCATCAGTCCTTCTGTTCGTCCATCTAGTGAACACTCTATGTACTGCCATCTCCCATCTTGCATCAGCTGTGGCACATATCCGCTCTAGAGCGGGTATGTACCACCGGTGGCTACGTACTACTACATACATACAAGTGATGGACAGACCCTCGCCATAATGAGCTTCGCCCCTAACAAAACCATAAAAGTTAGCATCTTCACGGATCCACGCGTTGTCTTACAGGTCATAAGTGGGTACTTCGCGATTTTGCATAAGAAAGAATTAAGTTATAGTGGCCGTTGTGTGCTTGTGGCTATTTTAAACGCTTGATATGCACCCAATTCGGGTGGGGCATGAAATTTATGTAGGACGAGCGTTTTTGAGGGGTCATGACATGAGTATCGTTTCATATATTTCATGTAGGTCATATTACACATGACATAGATTCGATCACTATAGTCAGTGACAAAGTAAGAATAAAAAAATCACAGCATATCCATGAGGTGAATGAGGAGGAGTCGGTGGAAGCGGATGGACGGAAAGGCGAACGGACGGACGGACAGACAGACGGGTGGATGCATGGATGGACTGACGGCTGTTTCGCCCTACTCATCATCCAATTGACTCCATCAATATGCTGCACCGTTTTTATTGGCATGCAATGCAATGCAACTAGCTGCTATGACGACTACGATAACACGGGACATATGACCCATGGCGTAAGGAGCTTCGCCCCTGAAATAAAGTAAACCACTCTCCATTTTTATTATGCGCTTCGAACTGCGGCTGCTCTTTACTGTGACGTAACAGCCACGATGAACCAATGACAAATTCAGCATGGCACCGTTCGCGACGAGAGGCGATGTGCCACTGTACCGAGACCGGCAGGCGTCGACTCCATTTTCCTGTGGTATTTTCATCGCCAAGAAGAAGCTATTAGGGGCGAAGCTCCTTATGCCGTGGGTCGTGAGTCCACGATAGATGTAGAAGTAGTAGTCGTCGTTGTCATAGTAGTTGTAGGTAGGCGCCTCTCGTTTACTCCTTGGAATGTCCGCTGGATGGCGGTACTTCTACATGAAACATATCTGATGAAAAGATGCGCGATGGCGTTACTTGGAGCGTTCACTAGATGAACGGACGGACGCATGGATGGACAGAAAGACAAGCAGACAGACGAACGGTTGGACGGAAGGACGGATGGACAGATGAACGCATGGACGTACGCATGCATGGAGGCACGGATGGACAGACGGATGCGCGGATGACTTACGAACGTATGGACGGACAGATGGACGGATGGACGCACGCATGTATGGACGGACGGCTGGTCACATATGGCGTATTCGGTTGGCCGCACTAGTCCTCTGGCTCAGAGTCACCAGATGCCGAGGCAGCTCGCAATCGGAGCGCGAAAGGTAGCGTACCAACCAAATACATAGGTGGTCTTAGAGTGCTCAGAGCAACGTACATGTAGCGCCACCTTGCAGCCAACGCGGGAAGCGGCCGCGTAATCATTGCTGCACCACGTCAACAAATAGTGCCGATCGGTTCAGTAGATATCTCTGACATGTCTGGCCTTTGTTATATTTTTCTCTCTCTCTCTCTGGCATTTCTGGATGTAGCGAAAACCTCCTGAGCACAGCGCAAAAACTGGGGTGATTCCACGAGAGAGAGACACGGGTCCAAAAATTGATATTTTAGATTTCATTGAGTATTTTATATTTCGTGCACCTCTCACCAGGTGGCCCGAAAGTCAACTTCGTTTTATGATTAATGGCATATCTTACGAGAAAAAAATATCAAACTTCACCAACACGGAGGCACCAATTTCGTCACCTGTCATTTTCGAAAATTTCAGATGCTATAAAAAGACACACATTTTTGTTTCAAGAAAGATATTTTTACCTGAAATTTATGTCTAATGAAGAATGAATTCATACAGTTTCAACTTTGTAAACTTTAAGAAAGTAGCTTTTAAAAGTGTCTAATTTAGCGACAGTTTTAAATAAGTTACGTATTCCCCATTTTTTTTCTACAAAAGTAATGCGAGCAGCGTTTTCCAACTTGACACATTTTAAGAATATAGTGTGTTTATTAGGTACATAAATTATTGCTGCCGTAGGCCGAATGTAAATTTTTATATATTCCCTCAAATTTCCCATATTGGCAAAAGTGTACTCCACTGAAATTTGAATATTAAAAAAAACCAACTTCGATTTTTCTTAAAATCTCGTAAATAAACAACCGAAAGCCATCATACAGTAATATAGAAAAACATGTTGCATTATTTTGTTTTCAGCGACAATATTCGTGGTACAAATCGGAGCTTTTCGAGAATGCGCTGATAAGTTGAGAAATCTAGAAATCGGAACGGAAAAGCGGCAATAAGCTCCAAACGCGAGTAAACGTGACCGCATTTGGTGAAGAAAAGCTGTTTTAGCAGATAGGAGTAACTATTTTGAACACGATATTCTACAGTATCTGAATTCACTCTTATACGTAGAGCACTGAGACTTCTAATATGTGGTGCCTCTCTATTACTGACACACAGATGGAGCTGCTGTGACGGCCATGTGTTTGCAACACGTCGGGTAAGAGAATTGAATGTTGAATGAGTTCATAAACCATTCATAACAAATTTTTATCATTTGGGGCACGAAGACTACTGCATTAGACTGAACAACACGCTTTAGGGCGAGTTGTCATCCGTCGTCTCCTCTACTGATTAATTGCTGTGCGCCGCATCTCAGAGGCAATGCTTTAGATCATATGGTTCAAAGTAGGGACAAAGATTACGCCTCCCGTAATTTTATCGACAAAAACATAGTGCAATTCATTTTAACGTACTATATTTCGGTTTTGCATTCGCACTGCGGATAATTGCGCATGCTGTTTTACGTCTGCTATCATTAAAGGTGAGACACATAGGAACAGACGACACATAGATCACTTTCGTGCTGCTGGTTTCACGCATAGTTGCATTGCCAGTATTTTGAGCCTCAAGGAGCGTGGCGATGGCTGACCACTTCAGCCGGGATAAAGTTTTTTGTTCAGATTACCTCATGTTGCATAAAAAGAAAATACCTTATCAAAGAAACTTCCGCAAGGTCGAAGACATCGGCCTGTTTGCCCTCCAGAAGCTTTTGCTGAAAGCTGCCCGCCATGCACATAATAACGACCACGTCTGCCAGAACTGCTTCAGACGCCTCAGAGATATGCTGTCTTCGTCTAATGGCTTCTCAGCTGAAACAGCTGATGAGTTTTTGCCGGAAGAAGAAAAAGGCAGAAGTCAAGAGCGGTGCGTAAACACGCCTGAAGCATTCTCACATATGCGACTGGAGAAGCTGCATGCGCAAAATAGCAAAGTTCATGCAGGGCCAAGACAACTTAGCAGCAATTCTACAGTAACCGTGAAATGCCACCGTAACATGTGTAACCGCCACCTTCAACCATCAGATCTAAAATGCAGTGTGTGTGCCCAGTGGTTCAAGAACTTCAAGCAAGCCTATGAAGCGTGTTTTTCGTATCAAGAGCGCATGCGTTTGTTGACACTGTTGCCGTGCGATATAGAGCGCCGAAAACTCCAAGCGCTTATACCAAACTTGTCAGCTTACATAATATACAGATCCCGACGCCGGTGCGCAAAACACGGGATATGATTAGCACCAAATGCGGTAAAAAGGACACGGCTGAAACCAATGGACGTCCAGGCAGCTATGGCTTACAACTCCAAAGATGAGTATAGCTGCTCTCAACAAAAAAGATGTAGTATCTGTTATCATTGACGGAAAAAAGGAGCTTGTATCGAAAAGGTTTATGACCCTTTCGGTGCGAGAGGCTTACCGTCTCTTCAGAGAAGCTAATCCGAACACGTCTATTGGGCTCTCAAAGTTTTATTCACTGAGGCCGAAGTGGGTTCTTCTTGCGCCACATCAAAAAGTGTGCTTTTGTATATGCTGTGCTAATGCCATGGAGTGTGTTTCTGCCCTACAAGACGTCACCGATGGTGCCTACACGGCGGACTTCTTGAAATAACTATGTCTTTGCAGCTCCCCTACAAGTGATTGTTTTTTAGGCCATTGTGACTATTGTGCTAAGGAGGACGCTCTGACAGCCACATGTTTAGGAATCCCTGAAGATATTGAGGTAGCCTATGCAGTATGATAAAATGGCGATCTAGTAAAAAAAAACTGCCCAGGCAAGTGCTTTTCTGCGAGAGCTATGTCTACGGTTCGTGAAGTGAATTACCCATGATTACATAAGATACATTCAAGAATGAGCAATACGCCAGGCGAAAGAGAACCAAGAAAATAAATCTTGCATTTTTCACTTTGATTTCGCCGAAAATTGGACAGCCATTTTACCAAATGAGGTAGAGTCGTATCACTGGCGCAAAATACAGGTGTCTATATTCACGTGTGTCGTCACAAGGAAGCATTCAATTCAAAGTTTTGCCGTCATCAGTGATGACACATACCATAATGCTGCACATGCCTGTTTTGCATATAATCTCCTAAACAACTGCGTTTCTATGAAGACAGATGTTCGAAATAGTAGAAATAAAACTTCAGAGACTTTGCAAATGAGTAGTAAATGTTTTATGCATGCTCTAGGTATTCTGTGTCTGCGTGCGTCTTTGTGTAAATAAAGGAAGAATAAACAAAAATTACCTCAAATATTCCTCACTTTTGGTCCGTCAAATTTTATAGATCGACTACACATTCGATTGCGTAAACTTTTTGGCTTTTTCGCGAAAGACATGGCTCACATTTGCATCTTCAAAGTCTTTCGAACGCAATACATTTCTTAGACAAGCGTCTTTTTCTTTTTACACAAAAGAAGGGATGAAGCTGCTAAGCATTTAAAACTTGCGACGAATGCTTTATGTTTAACGAGTGACGATGGTGGCAATGGATTCGCAGCCTTCCGTAAGCGCACTCGTTCGGGCAAAACAAGTGACGTCACGTGAGAAGTGAGCAATCAGGCAGCGGCAGGCCTGATATTATTCTTCGAGATAGCATTGACTGTGCACCCATATGAGTTATGTCAGTGAGAAAGAGGAGTCATAAAAAAAATCGGCAGATCCCACGAACCTGGGAATCGACGTTATGCAAAGCATGCGGAGGGAAGGTGACGATGTTGTATTTTTTATTGAGTGACACACTATTAAATGACGCTAAATATACGTACAAATGTTGCACGCACATACATATGTTGAAGAGTTGCAGATGCCTATATAACCAGTTGTTTGCACTTGCACACAGATTTCAACTGGAACATGCGTATTAGCCAGACCAGAAGCTGATATGAAGCGCTGATGTTCGCGAGGATGCTGGCCCTGGACACTGCTACATAAATCAACTTCAGCGCATGACAGCTAACCACAACTTACGTTAACCCAACGTGACGGGTGTATCAGAGGAGTACATATATAATGTTTATAAATTTAGTAGGCAGCACTGCCACCACTATTGACGATTCACGAAAGTTAGCGTCTATTTAAAAAGTATTTCAGTGACCCCGCATTGTTCTGTGGGAAAATGCTTCATGTCCACGCAGATTGCTTGGGTTCGATTCCAGCTGGGACACTGACATTTATTCTTTGCATTCATCGGGTCAACGCAACCGATGTCGGGTGTTTCTTAACACTCGCACTTTATAAATACCCATGTGTGTTCTCTTCGCTCCTGGGCAGGTACTAAGTATCAACCACCTGTGGCACATACCAACTTGTGGGTATGTGCCACTGTCTGGCGGGAAGTGTGACAACGTAAGCGACAGGATTGTGACATTATTCATATCTTGACCAGTGCGTCATATTCGTCAAGCCATCTGATGCTTCCATGCTAATTCTTCTTTACACCAAGGTAAGGTGGTGTCCACGAGAACACCCAAACGTAAGCGGCTAGATAGATAGATAGATAGATAGATAGATAGATAGATAGATAGATAGATAGATAGATAGATAGATAGATAGATAGATAGATAGATAGATAGATAGATAGGTAGATAGATAGATAGATAGATAGATAGATAGATAGATAGATAGATAGATAGATAGATAGATAGATAGATAGATAGATAGATAGATAGATAGATAGATAGATAGATAGATAGATAGATAGATAGATAGATAGATAGATAGATAGATAGATAGACGGACGGACGGACGGACGGACGGACGGACAGATACGCTCAAGCTCACCGAAGTTCGCTAAGAAATGTTTCGCATTTAAAAAAAGCAAGCAATAGAATGTGCTAGCATGACAGAGTACGAAAATAAGCAAGCCAGATGGATAGAATATGCAATGTTGTGGACATTAAAAACTGAATTGGTGATCATACGGTGTGATTAACTTGACATGTGTCTATTGGTGCACATGCATCATCTTAACGGAAGAGTTGAAGTGCCCGTTGCGTGAGCGCTTGTCTCACGCTCGATGGACGAACTCCTTGCATGGAAAACCGCGTGTGAGGTTCTTCAAATCGCAAAATGACGCGCGCTATGTAATATCGCGGCTTCGATCATGGTCTATGCAGCAATAACGATCATGTCACGTTCAGTTGCATCGATCATGATTGTTACGGAAGTGATACGACTAAAACAATTATTGAGGTAAAAAAACACAACATAGATTTTTTAAGGCGTCTTATCGTACATAACACTTTCTTATCGGGAATTCTTACTTTGTCTAACGTGTATTTTCATTTTTCATTTCATCTGCATTGCATGCATTTATTATGCAATGTTACCTTGTTTATATTAAATTAGAGTCCCGTGAAAGAAAACATGAAGGATGCATTGCACTCCCCTGCGAAAGCACACTCTGGCACGCAATGCGCTCGCACTCGATGCAGAGCGACGATCCTCTTGCCTGCACAGACACATTTATAGAATGTAGTGGCCCCTGTTGCAGCTAAACTGAGTCCCGCTTCGAAAAAGTTGATTATTTAAGAGCTGACAGGGTTGTGCATTTATCCATACTGCTAAACGCAATGTGTGCTATCCGCGCTTTCTTTTTGATGAAATAAAGCGTCGAATGAAACACTGGTGCTAATTTACCTTCTACACGAAGGTGACGAGAAAAGCATATTCGGTATTTACGGCAGCACAATAATCAAAATTCATAAAGTCTGTCTCATAGCACTTCAATCTTGACCTTGAGGGTTCATCCACTTGTCTGTCCGACCATGCTTCAGTGCGTTCTTCTGTCTGTCCATGCATTCTTCCATCCATTCGTCCGCCCATGTCTCTGTCCATTCATTCATCCGTTCGTACATCCGTCTGTGTGTCCATCCGTCCGTCCGCCAATCTGTCGTCTGTCTGTCGTCTGTTTTGTCATCCATCTCTCTGTCAATGACGCTAGTGCCACCTGCTCAGTGAGTCACAGAACTAGGTGGCTACGAAGCTGCCACGAGAGACATGCATTGACAGACCAGTGGCTTCAGGAGCTTCGTCTTTAAAATGCAGCTATGTAATGTATGGCTAGAAACATTCGACGGGTTTTTGTCTTTCTATCACGGTGACTTATAACATGATGGCATAACATTCCGCAGTGTCTGCATGACGACTGATATTTCTACTCAATCAAATGCCTTCTCGTAAGCATAGCCTTCATAGATTACGAGAAGGCGTTTGATTCAGTAGAAATATCAGCCGTCATGCAGACACTGCGGATTCAGGGCGTCGATGAAGTATCTATAAACATCCCGGAAGAAATCTACAGGGAATCAACTGCTACCATAGTGCTTCATATTGAAAGCAACAGAATACCAATCAAGAAGGGTGTAAGGCAGGGGGACACAATCTCCCCTATGATATTTACCGCGTCCTTACAGGAGGTTTTCAGAAGCCTAGAATGTGAACAGTTAGCGACGAGAGTTGATGGATAGTACTTTAGTAACCTGCGCTTCGCCGATGACCTTGCATTGCTGAGTATCTCAGGGGACGAATTGCAACTCATGATTACGGAGTTAGACAAGGAGAGCATAAAGGTGGGTCTTAAAATGTTTCTGCAGAAAACGAAAGTAATGTACAACAACCTCGGAAAAGAGCAGCGCTTCGAGATAGGTAATAGTGCACTTCAAGTTGTAAAGGACTATGTCTACTTAGGGCAGGTAATAACCGCAGAGCCGAACCACGAGATTGAAGTAACTAGAAGAATAAGAATGGTGTAGAGCACATTCGGCAAGCACTCTCAAATTATGACAAGTAGATTGCCACTATCCCGCAAGAGGAAGGTATATAACAGCTGTATCTTGCCGTTACCTAGCTATGGAGCAGAAACCTGGAGACTTACAAAGAGGGTTCAGCTTAAATTGAAGACGGCGCCACAAGCAATGCAAAGAAAAATGGTTGGTGTAAGCTTAAGAGACAAAAAGAGAGCAGAGTGGATTAGGGAACAAACGGGGGTTAAGGATATCATAGTTGAAATCAAGGAGAGGAAATGGACATGGGCCGGGCATGTAGCACGTAGACAGGATAACCGCTGGTCATTAAGCAAAACTAACTGGCTTCCGAGAGAAGGCATGTGGGTTAGGGGGAGACAGTAGGTTAGGTGGGAAGATGAGATTATGAAGTTTGCGGGTATAAATTGGCAGCAGCAAGCACAGGACCGGGTTAACTGGCGGAGCATGGGAGAGGCCTTTGTCCTGAAGTGGGCGTAGTCAGTCTGATGATGATGATGACTTATAACATAAAACTGTTACGAGTAGTCAAAAACATTTGCATGTCCAATTTGTGACTTTCCTTCTACAGTCCGACTCGATTGTCACTAATACTTCCTGAGAAACTTATACCTGTGGGCATTTAGTATACCAATTCTCTTCATCTGTACATTATCATCATTATCATGTGTTGCTTATGCATCCTCATCGTTGTCACGTAGCATCATCGTCTTGGTTTGTTCATCTCAGCTGTCGGCTGCCGATTCTTCGGGCCTAATAAAGGTCTTCCAAACCAAGAATTCATACGTGGTGGAGGTGCGGGGTAGAGTGGTGGAGAGGATGACGGGGGATCCAACAGAATTAAAATTTTAATGATAAGTTCTTTCGTACATTTCACATGCGCATAAAGAAGAGCTCCAGGAACTGTTAGAATTCTTCACAACAAACAACAAAGAGGTCGATACCACCCCTGATGAGATCATCTTAACCATCTATATTGATGTTGAAAACGCAGAGTGCTGTATATCTTTTTTTTTCAGTTTTGTGTACACCTCTCTGGTTAACATGATTGACACTTTATCCAGGCCTTCTGAGGTGGTGGCGGAACAAATGAGCAAGATCTTGTTTGACGAGCATAAAATTGAGACAATTAGAAAATTTAAAAATGCCTCTGAAGCCACTGCACTGGATGGTTTGTCACCTGCATTGCTTTCTTTTTGCCCGCGTCAAGTACCTGAATAGCTGTGCGTCCTTTTCACTTAGTCTTTAAAAGAGACTTCATTACCCGATGACTGGAGACTTGCTAACGGAGGGCAGCTTCACACCGGTTGACCACAAGGTAGTCTATAGGCCCCATCTCAATGACAAGTGTTGCTTGCATGTAAAAATACCTGAACATGTTCTATTTAGCAATGTTATGACTCATATGAACACCCCTTCTTTGCTATATGCTCAGCAGCATGGCTTTCGTAGTCGTGCTTTTTTCTCTACGACGCAGTGCCTTGAAATTAGACACGCCTTAGTCTTTGCTTTAGACAAGGGTTTTCTTGTGGACTGCTTCTTTCTATACTATCAAAAAAGCTTTTGCTCTTGTACCCCACTCCGTAATATTCGAAAAACTAGAAATGATAAAGAGCACTGACATCAAATTTACTCATGTCAAGACTTTTGTGTCACTTAGTAGCTTTCTACGCCCTAGTAGCGATTGGCGACCTAAAACGCATCTGAGTGACGATTGAATATCTGTAATATTGATTAACATATCCGCTATTGAACGTGGTTCAAAATGGGGCGGAAGCCCACCAAAATGTAGTGCTGCCAGCGGTACCGCACGGCCACGTCGGGGCCACTGCACAGCTGATGCTGCTTCCACAAAAAATAGTGACGTCACGCACACTGACATTTCCTGTTCTAGGAGCGCACGTGCAGTCAATACAGCTGCGTCTCTGATGATATATGGACTAGAGCCCCTCCATGCATTGTCCGCCGGCTAGGTTGAGTAGCGCCAACCCGTTCTCCCCTTCTCGCTTTAGCCCCGGCCTTGAGGAGTGGCAGCTGGTACTACCAGAGAAACCCAACTGGTTCGCCAACACAGCATTTACCCTGTAGCAGCACAGCGCCAAGTGAACCGAGCAAATGCGAATGTTCTTCACAGGCGCCCAGCCTCTCTCTCTCTGTTGATTGACGCGTACAAAGTCAACCCAGTAGCGGCGTTGAGGTTCGTGGCTTGAAAAGGCATGAAACGCCACGCACTTCCCGCTTTTCAGCGCCTCGATGTCCAGGATGGTACTCCGACAGTCTAGCATATATTATCCCTCTGAATGATCGTACTCACGCTATGGAGCACACGTGCCCCGCCGCGGTGGTCTAGTGGCTAAGGTACTCGGCTGCTGACCCGCAGGTCGCGGGTTCATATCCCGGCTGCGGCGGCTGCATTTCCGATGGAGGCGGAAATGTTGTAGGCTCGTGTGCTCAGATTTGGGTGCACGTTAAAGAACCCGAGGTGGTCAAAATTTCCGGAGCCCTCCACAACGGCGTCTCTCATAATCATATAGTGGTTTTGGGACGTTAAACCCCACAAATCAATCAATGGAGCACACGTCAAATCAGCTGATGCAACATGATGAATCGCACCCACGCTTCAGCACAGCAAGGAGAGCCATTAGTGAGAGCATGGCCAAGAGTCAGCACCAAACCCACTCAGATTGTCGTCGTCATTTTTACTAGCGTATCGTCACTCAGGATGGTATTTGTGGAATGTATCACACCGAACAAGTAGCACCAGTGTAGATGTGGCATGGCCACCTATTGTACGTTTTTTCTCCGTTAGCTTTTTACGCTGTTTGACATCGAATTAAAATAACCCCCACCCTACGGATTCCATTCAAATTTGGCCAAGAAGACCTATGCATATCAAGTGATAGAGTGTTGGGCACATCTAGATCTTGAAATTGATGTCAGTGCTTCTTTAAATGTGAATGATACGGTTGTCAACCAGGATAAGCGAGTATCTAAATTTTACAAGGAAAATGTTTTTAATTGTAGTATGACATGCCACGAAGTTGATGTGTTCCTTGGCGTGATACAGGGGTCGGTCCTTGGTCCGCTATTCTTTTTCGTCTCTATACGTAAATGACATTTCATTTGGTATTCCATCTGATATCGAAATATTTGCTGACGACTGTGTTTTGCACTGACTCATGCTTTGCTACCATGATTGCACTACTCTTCAAAACTATAAGGACGGAGTCTCGGAAGGATAATATAAGTGTGGAATATTTAATAACGGAAAAAGTGCATATATGTTTCAATAGAAAAAAAATGCCCCCCATGACTCATATTATTTCATAGATTCCACCAGGCTACTTTCATTTCGCTGACGTAAGAATCTTGGTGTATATTTCACACTAGACTTGTCCTGGAGCCGTGACATCAATTACGTCACAAATTAAGCAAGAAGTTTACTAGGTTTCTTGTGCAGAAAGACAAAAAAGTTATTAGTTGAGACCAAGGACTGAACCTTATATGTCTAATGTGCGATCAATCTTAGATCACACTTGTGTTGTGTAGAATCCGTGGAAGGCATGTCACGCGTTTGATTGAGAAAAAATTCAAACCGGGGTGTTTTGTTTGTCTCCCTTAATTTCGTCAGCAATGCGGGAATTTTTAAAAACTTTTGGTTCAGAACTTTTGCATAAAATTTGGCAGATCCCACGTACAGTGGGAATCGATTATATGCTTCGCACGAATGATAAATGTTGATATGCCACTAAAAACTAGCACAACGTTACGAGGTGGAAGTCATTGATGCATTAAATAACTTCCGTGCTATGATTATCATGTTTGGATGTGTCGTATACCTTTGTCATATATTTACGTCACGTGATATCAAATTTTGTATATCGGGAGCTAGCGAAACAGCCACGATCACGTCTTGAGCGTGGTATGTTGTCATATTCTTACATGACACGCGTGTCAGGATTATCATGTTTGCTCCAGCCATATATTTTGTCATCTATTGACGTCACGTAACACCAAAATTTGGTATATGTGGAGCTTGCAAAACGGCAGCGAGCGCATCATGAAGGGCCCAATATACTCCTCTGTAGCACTGAAGCGTGCACATGCTGGGCACAGCTACGTTACGTAGCATAACGCGAGCACTCTATAGTCTGACGCCAGGGGCGACCTGACGACAACCTGCGCGAAATTCAATGGGCTGCATTTCGCGCCAACGCGTTCCCCACACAAGGCTGCATCTCCCTCTTTTCTTGATGGAGAGATGGTGGGATGCTGGGCGCGTTGAAACGCGCATGCGCAAAGCAACGCAGCGCGGCGCGCGCCGGCGAGTAAATGGCAGGACCGGCGCCTGGCGTGGCAACGCCAGCGTGACGCCACGAAATGAACGCTGACGAGCACGCGCACTGCGTCACGTCGAAATGTATTGGCGCCTTGACTGTGGTATGTAGTCATGTTCTCACATGACGCGCATCTCATGATTATCATGTTTGCACGAGTCACGTACCTTCGTCATCCATTGGCGTCACGTAAAGGGAAATTTGGCATACGTGAAGCTAGCGAAACGGCCGCAAGCGCATCATCAGTGTGGCATTTAGTCATGTTGTCGCATGACAAGCATGTCATTTTTATAATGTTTGGATGTGTGATTTACCTACGTCTCCCGTTCACGTCGCGTAATACTGAGTTTGAAACATGTGAGTGACATGTATCCTGAGCGTGGCATGTAGTCATGTTGTTACATGGCACGCCTATCCTAATTATGACGTTTGCACTAGTCACATACCTTCGTAATTCATTCACGCACTGTAATACCAAATTTGGTATACGTAACACTAGCGAAACGGCCACGAGTGCATCATGAGCACGGCATGTAGTGATGTTGTTACATGACACGCATGTCAATATTTTCATAATAGGGTCTGTGACTTGCTTTTGCCAAGCAACCATGCTATACCATACCAGTCTTACAACATGCCATGTGAGCGAAACCACCACAAGGAATGCAGGACCATGAAATGTGAATCATGACATTCATGACAGACATGTCAAAATTTCAATGTTATTACTTATCAAGTATGTTCGTCGTACAGTCATGTCACGCCATACAAAATTTGGTATTGATGCCATTATCGAAACAGCCAGGAGAGCTAGAAGTCGTAGGCGGCTACATAGTTATATAGATGCGCTCAAAGTCACCGAAGTTCGCTAAGAAGTGCTTCGCATTTAAAATATCTGAAATTGCAATTTTTTCGCAACTTGTTTCGTAATCGAGTACGTCTGGACACACGCCGACACTTCTGCAAACCGGAATACGTGTCACAGCGACTAGATTATGCAATAAAGACAAATAAGACAAAATGCCGGACTAACGCATATTAAAATGTCATTTTTTCAAGGGCAATAAACCAGTGGAAAGGTTGCTTTCTGGGGTAGCAGAAAGAACTACGTATGAGGTGTTTTTGCGTTCACTGCAGGGTGTACAGTAGTTGATGATATGTGGGGTTTGATTTCCCAAAACCACCATACGATTATGAGAGACGCCGTTGTTGAGGGCTCCGAAAATTTGGGCTACCTGGGATTCTGTAACGTGCGCCCAAATCTGAGCACACGGGCCTACAGCATTTTTGCCTCTATTGGAAATGCAGCTACTGCATCCGGGATTCGAACCCACGACCTGCGGGTCAGCAGCCAAGTACCTTAGTCACTAGATCACCGCGGCTGGGCTGGTGTACAGTGGTGTACTCGCAGAGCTTTGTAAGTACGAGAAGGTGTTACCCACCCATTTCAGGCTGTGTACTCCTATGTACCTCTCTACGTAAATGAATAGCAGTGAACAACAACCTACCCCGAAGTTGTTGTTTTTTTAATTTCGCACAAGTGTATGTACATGCAGGCATAGACACACTTACGAACATGTGTAAAGTAGCAAGCCATGCCTCCCACTGTCTGTGTAACATGTTTGCATGGTTAGTAACGTGGGGACTGTCGATGCGTGTGGGCCTTTTGGCGCACTCCAGTGTTATGTGGCTAAGTGTCGGTGTGTCTGAACACCATGGACATGTTTCTTCAAATTTTGTGGGATATATTCTACTTATGGGGTAAAAATTTAGAAAGCTATTGGTCTTTGCGCGTCTTCAATCCCTGTTTGTTCGCTATCCAAGATTTATGCGGAAGGCCATACTCTCTTCGTTGCTCCCTTTGTTGTAGAAGAATGTCGCATGGACTAGAATGAGGTTCAACATCAGTGCCTGCCATCGCTCGGTTGGTGAAGCCGCGAGCTATATGGTCTGCCATGACGTTCTCCTTTAGACCTTGTGAGCAGGAAACCACATTTTTTGACGATCTTCTGTTATAGGCTTGTTTAAAATGTTGTACACTAGTTTAGGTAGCACAACTCGTAGAAACATTCAGCATGTCGCCTGTGAATCTCAGAGCACCACAACTGATTCTCCCCTGCTATCTGCGTTAGATATGGCTATGGCTGTTGCCGCTGCCTCTGCCCCTTGCGTGAAACTTGTTGAAACGCGAGTTGCAGAGTTTCACTCACGGGAAACTCTGCCACTCGCGTGCCTATCGCGTGAAACTAGGAAACAGCAGGAGGGGAGGATGGCTTACAGGACGCTGGATAGGTGACACTGGTCCTCTGCGGGCGGGCATAGAAGCTACTGCAGCATATGTTAAGTGGGGTGGCCACAAGATTTTCCTTGCGGGCAGCTGGCAGCACCTCAGCGACCTCTCCTTGAATGACGTGCTCTTGAGTAAAGAGCACCAGTGAAAGCTGCCTTACAGCTTCTTCACGGACGAAGGCCTTGAATTGTGCTAAAAGCGACGCACGCTCGGGGTCGATAATGAGACACGAGAGTGGCACAGTATTGGAGGGTGGAACTCGCCTTTTCAGAGCTCGCTGCTTGTGCTATTTGGCGTAGCCCTGGCACAAGCTAATGCCGTCAGCGATTGTGGTCGGGTTCTTCCCCAGCAACACCCGAAAAGCATCGTTATCAATCCCTTTTATGATGTAATTTATTTAGTCGGTTTCCGTCATGTCAGCGTGGACGCACCTTGAAAGGATGACAACGTCTTCAATGTATCTGGTGAACGTTTCAACCGTGTTCAATGTGCGCGAAAGCGAACGTTGTTCGGTGCGATTGACGACGGGTCGATCAAATACTGCGGTGATTTCCGTCTCGAAGAGTAACAACGTTCGGACGTCACACTCATGGCTCCTCAACCACAGACTGACCACACCAGCGTTAACATCTCCGCGTCATTGCACTTGTTCAGAGCGCTCACTCGTTCGTAAGTCGACAGCCAGGCTCCGAAGGTCATTGTCGTCGGTTCCGCTGAAGATTGGAGGCTTTCGCAGGAGAACACTTCCAGTTCAGGTAAGGGGCGGCAAAGAAAGCGTGAGCTGGCTTGCGTCCGCTATGGCAGAAGGTAGTATTCGAGAACTGAGTTCCATGGTGGTACAGTAAAATGGTACCCAACACGGTTCCATCAAATACAAAGGTGAATTATTGCCCTGGAGCTGTTGGCTGATTGCGCGCAGTCCTGAACACACTCCGCTAACTCATGCCTCTGCTGCACATACGATGCTGCTGTCTTGTTCTTGTTGACCTTCTTTTTTGGCTCATACCCACTGTGGCAGATTCACCATTTATTTAGTGGTTTTATAAAATCTTATTTCATTTTAGAGTAAATGAGGAGTGCTATCCTTGTCAAATGTTGTGATACCGTGCTTAGATAATTCTGTTGTTACGATGCTTGTCTTCGTATCGGGGTTGAGGGACTAGAGTCCAGCATCACCATTATATTTTTTTTTTCACGAAGAGTTTGTTTTTCTATCCCTTCTTTCATTCTATTTATTTTCTTTCAGTTTCATTCTAGCACACAAAATCCATCTGTTGTTCACACTAGAAACAGTTTGGAAACTTCATTAATGATTGCTGTTGCTCCGCGGTAATAATATGCATTTCGTTATTGAGGATATTAGGAGTTCGCAAAAAGGATGGAAGCGGGGGGGGGGGGGGGGTCATCAACATGATGGGTAATCGGTTGGTTTCCGGACGAGAGCTGAGTGGGAAAGCGCATCAGCATCGGAATGTGTGCGCCCTGAACGATAAATCACGAGTATCAGTGGTTCCTAAACTGACACTGTTCCTAAACTGACACTGCTGTTTTTTTCGTTGATACATCGTTGCAAGGCGAGTTCAGTGCTACCATGGCTGCACTCTTATCCTATAGTAAGACGCTCGTGCTTAAGGCAGACCCCAGTGCTGTTTTACCATGTTAGAGTAAATGTGCCTTTATGTTCCTAAGGAACTTAGAAACACTTTCCACTTCCCCGATAGCGTGGAATGATTAGCCACTTCGAAAATAAGAGGTAACACCAGAACCGAAACTGAACCGAGTGTACTGTGTACTGTCTGTGACCAACGGCTTTGTAAAAACCGGATATCCTGCATAGTGTGTAAGCCGTGCCACCGCAGAATACCAAACCTGCGAAAGCCGGGAAGAGCAGACGCTCAGAATCCTTCCACCGGTAGTTGACAGCGCTGCACTCTGTCTGTGACTGATCGTTCCATGTTCACAAACTGCACGTAGCTAGCGCACAATGACAGTTATGATCACACATGCATTTGGAAGTCTAGGCGCATCGTCGATCCTCTTTCAAGCAGTAAAAATGTTCACATATACTTGCCTGGTTGCGCACAACGCCGATAGACGGCACCACTTGTCCAGGCCATCCAAATTTGTGGATGTGGCAAAGGGATAGAATGTTTACGCCAAGGTGTTCGTTGCAAAACTAACACTTTAATATTTAAGAGTTTTAGTTCAGCGTTCGCAAGACGGTACATCCGCAACGGCAAGCGCACTACGTACGTTACAGCTGAAGCTGCTTCCTACAGTATTAGTTTATTACATTAATATATGTGGTGCCAGTGTATACAGAATTCGTGACAAAAAGTGTTTCAGTGCGTTGAAGTCCGTGCAAGGGCATTGTTTAACAGGCACGATAATATCCGCACTTTCTGTATGGTAAACGTGCAGCGCTGGCTATGACACCCGAACATAGAGACAAAGGGCAGTTATCAGCTGCGAGTGTGTGGTGGCTGTGGTCGTGTGTGGCTTACAATGCAATACCACCTACCACCCATTGTACACCCACACACATGGGAAAACAAATCGCACGCTCCAACAAGTATGCCCCGGGAAAACAGACAAAATCAACAGCAGACAAAGCAGACAAAACAGTAGTAGCCAACTTCCATCACTTCCGTCACCGGGCAAAGCTTGACGTCCCACACACAATGACATCAATATTTCTGGCAGCACCACCGTGGTGGTTTAGTGACTAAGGTACTCGGCTGCTGACCTGCAGGTCGCCGGATCAAATCCCGGCTGCGGCGGCTGCATTTTCGATGGAGGCGGAAATGTTGTAAACCTGTGTGCTCAGATTTGGGTGCACGTTAAAGAACCCCAGGTGGTCAAAATTTCCGGAGCCCTCCACCACGGCGTCTCTCATAATCATATGGTGGTTTGGGGTCGTTAAACACCACATATCAATCAATCAATATTTCTGGCAAGCCAGGTGAGTGTTTCGAGGCACACTACGAAACTAATTTGAAAGGAGTCTTTGAAACTGGAGATTGTTTTTGTCATAAATTGCAAAAAGCTGCAAACAAATGCGCCAGTGCAGTTTTGAGCTCCTTGGTAGGTGAGTGCTTGTCGTATTGCCTGTGGTACATGACGAAAAGGTAGCATATTTTGGAAAATCTACGCAGGCTATTGGTCATTATGTAGGCGAGATGATGGCGTGGTCTTATTTGGTCTAGTATTTGAAGTCCAGGCACGCTACTGATAACCCATGCTAAAACAAAGTGCACTTAATAATGTCAAGATTAGCAGTCTTCATATGATATCTCCAAAAAATCGCATTGAAAAGTGCGCCTTGTTTTTCGCGGTAATCTAGGCTAGTTGGTATGCCGTGACAAGTGTTATAGCGCGAGATCAGAACGGTGAGAAAGCGACAAAAATACCGCTAGTCTTCTTCTTATCATTTTGTCGCCGTTTTGATCTCGTGCTGTAACAATCGTCCTGTTTTTTTTTCGGTTGCGCGGGGGGTGCGGGGAGGGGGGGGATGAGTGGGAATCTTCCACTCCTGCTGAAAGTAGCAGTCAGAAAACATAAGATGACGTGCAGTTGCTACTGCGCGTACATGCACATGCAACACATTTGGATACTTCGAGTAACTTTTTTTTTTGAGACAGGCCTTTGCTTTTGGCCGCTTTACTAGGCCGCTGCAACACCAAGACGCAGTTAACCCTACTTTTGTTGGAACGATTGCGCTTGAAGTTTCTTACACCAATTCGCCCACATAAAGTCTCTCCAACTTTATTTACACAAGCCAAGATGGCTTTAGTTGGGAATACGTTCCCAAATACTGCGTGTTTTTTTTTTTTTGTTTCATGGGAACCCCACAGCTTATGTTTTGCACCACTAGAGAGCAGAACCATGCTACTGCGACTAAGGTCCCTAGATGAAACAAGTTTCCAAGGTAGCGACACCCTCCCTTTTCCTCCTCGCTCATTTGCCTGAAGCGCCCCCTAGAAGGTTTAAAACTTTCATCCAAAAGCGAATGTTTGGGTTCTGTTGCTACGGTGAATAGATGTAAATGAAAGAAAATAGAACGAAATAAGACCTAGAATAAACAGTTACCTTTATGAACATAAACGGCACAACACAAGAGCAAGCGGGATGTGCGTTACTCAACCGGCAACGTTGGGCAGTTCTATATTTTACACCACTAGCCATGGCGTCTCGCGTAGCACATTTTAGTTCCCCGGCCGCGGTATTTCGTACAGTTCTAACTAGTCCACTTTTCCGATTGTGTTTTGTTCGTGCTGTGACACAGTGAACGTGCTTCTTGCTGGATCCTGTAGGTGGCCACAGGGCGTGACGTTGTGACGATTGATTACAACCGGCTTGTGCACACACAAGAAAAAAAACTACGACCAGACTGGTACGAACACTCGTCCAGCAGCACTGCGATGACGTTTTTTATTAAATGTGCCCATTTGGACAATCGTGATGCCAAGTGATTCTGATGCGGTGCTGGGAACTTCCTGAAAAGTGAGAGTTCTACTGGTGAGGTGTCTCGAAGCAGCGCGTTTCGGCTCAAGTGGGAACTGGTCAAGAGTGAAATGTTTCTGAAGGTGCGTTGATTACAACCTACAGCTGCTCTGTATACGTGCATACCCACATGTACTTGTACCAACTGGCATGCACTAGACACGCATTAGACGCGCGCCTGGCGTTTCAATAAAAACCGACAAGTGAACTCGCTTTGCAGATCCGCGTCGACATACGTTGACAAAGTTGCACGAAAGCATTCGCGTGAAATGGTTCATAGTTGCACTTCATGGTGCGCTTCATCTCGGAAAGCACGAGGTAAGTTGAAGAGAGCGAAACCATTTTCTGTTGCTTACGGCAACGCAGCATTGCTGAAAAACGCAGATGTTGCATTGAACGAGCATGGCGAAACAATCTTGGTCGACTTAGCGCACACCGAAACGCTCCTCCTCTTCAGTTTATGTTCTGGCTACGATTTTGTCTTTGGTCACGGCTAGAATCCGGCTGGAGCCATATGCGCATGCGTACTTGTTTTGAACCTTTTGCATAATAATAAATAACACCACCAGCCATTTGCAAGATCACGTGCAAGTAATGCACCAATTACAGGCGCGGATGGCAGAGAAAAAGAGGAGTAATCGAGAGAGTGAGGAGGACGGCTCGAGAACAATGAGTGACGCTACCTTGTTTCATCTAGGGACCTTAACTGCGACAGTACTGCTTCGCAGCTCTTCCGAAATACAATACTCACCAACGTATACTGATGCAAAAATGGTTCCCTTCCTCGATGGCCTAGCACACTCGAGCAGTTTTCCTGTCGTGGCCTCCATTTCTTGCATAACTTCACGTATTCGCGTTTCCGCCAATTGAAAAAAGTCACAGCTTTGCCGCAAATATGAAGCAATGAGCGTGATAGCAACAAATTGGAAGGTCACGCGCAGAATGGCCAGCAGACCGAAACGTGCCCCGCGTTTTTCCCGCACAAAAGACACGCGAAACGTATTTACAGGTACAGATGAACGCGAATAAGCGTCTCAGTTGTTACTTCACTCTGTATGAAAAGCACGCCCTTTTCGCGAACGGAGGCTGTGCAACGATTTCAGTGACCTTTGTGTGCCCGGTAACAACAACAGAATCGTTCCGACGAAACTCAAAGGCTATCCAACACGTACGATTTTCCCCACTGCAAGATAAAGGCACGTGGTCAAGCGTAGACTACCTTATTCTCTACGCGGACCAAAGTACGCGGGAGAGATGAGGGCCACCGCACGCTCACTGCCATCTTGCTGATAATGCTGAAAACATGATAGTTCCCCCCCCTCCCCGAGATGCCCGCCAACAGCGGTAAGTGGTAGATATGAATAGCTTGCCATTTGAACGTTGAAGGAGGTACCTTTCGGTAGCATGTATATGTGCAAAATCTGTAATAAAAATTTTTGGTGGCTCAGTGATTAACCCCTCGCATTCACGACGCGAAAGTCCCACGTGCATATATATATAAATATATATATATATATATATATATATATATATATATATATATATATATATATATATATATATATATATATATATTGCTTTTGTTAAAGACTTTTCTCGTGCCATGGAGGAGAGCGTTTTGGATCATCTTGAGATAGTGTTTAACAATTTTCAAGGTTCGGATGTTGGGAAACTGTGGGTTCAATTTAAACAGATCTGCACTTATTGTCTCGATAATTTTATTCCTAACAAAGCTAAGAAAACAAAAAAGTTGAATCCCTGGATAACGAGAGACGTCTTCCACTTAAAAAGAAAGCTTAAGCGCCTTAAAAAAAAGAAGAGCATCTACAAACGTAGTTGATACTGCTCGAATTGCGCTTAGTGAAACATTGAGACGTTTAAATGGCATTATTTTTATTATATCTTACCAAATTTTCTGAAGGAAACCCCTAAGAAGTTCTGGGATTTCTTAAATAAAAAAAAGTCTGTTAACGAGATTCAAATAGATGGTGTGTTAATTGATGACAAGGATGCCATTGCAGAACATTTCAATAAGTATTTTCACAGTGTTTTTTCCGTTTCTTCAGAAAACGTTATTCTTGACCCTGTATGTTGCTCAGACTACGAAGATATTGTATCGCTACCAAGTATTGTAGCAATGCTACTTAACCTGAAGACAAAAACATCATCTGGTCCTGATGGCCTTCCTAATGCATTCCTTCGTCGATATTCAGAAGCACTCGCCCCGTTCCTCGCATACATTTTCCGTGCATCTTTGTCATCTTCAGATCTACCGATTGACGGGCGAACGGCGCGTGTGGTGCCCGTACACAAGAAAGGAGATATTGCACTGATTACAAACTATCGTCCGATATAGCTCACTTCTTCCTGCTGTAAGATTCTTGAACATATTGTTGCAAATTACATAATTAAATTTTTAACAGACAACAACATTCTTTATTCATCTCAGCATGGATTCAGGAAGAGTTTTTCTACGGTCACACAACTAACCACTGTAATTCACAGTTTTGCAATTGTCTTTGACAAACCTGGTCAAACTGACGTAATTTTTTTGGATTTTCAGAAAGCATTCGACCTTGTTTCACATGAAAAGTTACTTTGCAAACTAAAATACATTGGCCTCCTCTCTTTCAATATAATTGGATTTCCGCCTACTTTAGCAATCGCACCCAATCCGTTTCTATTGATGGTCACCACTCGCGTAGTTTGCCAGTTACTTCGGGGATACCACAAAGTAGTGCACTGGGACCACTCCTGTTTTTGATTTTTATTAATGATATCGTTAATGTTATAACAGAACCAGTTCAAGTTCGCTTATTTGCAGATGACTGCACATTGTATCATGAGGTTGTTTGTCGATAAGATCAGGAACTTTTGAATACTAACCTCCTTAACGTTCATTCATGGTGTAAACAATGGGACATGAAGCTTAACGAAACAAAAACAGCATACATGCATATAACAAAGAAAATACATAAACGACAGTTTCCTTACAGTCTTCCGTCTAATCCCCTAGTTCAGGTAAATGAATACAAATATTTGGGGGTGACCATTACTAACAACCTCAGTTGGAATTCTCATGTCGCTAACATTTGTGCTTCTTTTCGCAAGCTTTGTATTCTGCGACACAAACTTAAACAGGCGCCCCCCGAAACCAAGCTTCATGCATATACATCGCTAATTAGGCCTAAGTTAGAATACGCTTGCACCGTCTGGGATCCTCACACCAACCACAATACTAACGCACTTGAAATGATTCAGCGCAAAGCTGTTAGATTTATTTTTTTCTAAATTCCGTTCCACCGATTCGCCAACAGCGCTCATGCAAACTCATGGAATACAAACATTGAAATACTCAGGCTCAAATTTCTTTTTCTTCTGAAGAATAACAAACTCTCTTTTCATCCTGGGCCATATCTACGGCCATTATCAACCAGACTAACCAGACATCATCATCCTCAATCTTTAACTCCATATCATACAAGAACTAACACCTTCAAATTTTCTTTTTTTCCTCGCACTATTAACGAATGGAACTCATTGCCATTATCATTGATTGATTCAGTTGAGTCAATTGACCTGATCGATTTCTCATAACCTAACATTGAAATTGAAATGTAAGCGTTTATTTTGTTTGTTTTTCTCCTTTTGAAATGCTGTGTTTTTGTTTTGCAATTTACCCCTCCTGCCTGGGCCCATGTGGGCCTGCAGTATGTTGTAAATAAATAAAATAAATAAATAAAATAAATATATATACGGTGCATGACATTGACGTCAACGTCGATCGACGCCGGCGGCAAAATCCAGCCGAGAGTGTCCATATAACTGCTATAGCAAAAAGTAATAAGTGCAGAATAAAAAACCCATGAACCGGTCCAAATGTTTTCGAGCATCGAAAATTTCAGCTAAGCTTCGACATGCCTCCGGCTTGAAACTGCATTGTCGCTTTAGTCACGTTGTTCCACCTTCACCGGCTTTTCTCCAAGAGCGGGTGTCAGGTACGGCTCGCGCACCATTGCTCTGCCTACGAGGTTGGCGCCGGAGAATACGTCCACCTTCGAGTCGGAGGATGGAGGCAATCAGTCGAAAATGCGATCAGTGACGGCTCTCCTGAATGTCACTCCGCTTTCTCCAATTTCGCTGTCATAGTTAACCACTACAGCTACCGCGTGCATTTGTTTAATCAGTTAGCATGAAGGTGAGTCGTCTGAATGGCTGAATGTAGTTGTATGACTAAGCATCAACGTAAATGCGCTCACGTAAAATGGTGCTTTAGCTGTCAAACATGAAGAGACGTTACCTTTGTGCGAGCTGTCTTACATGTGTAATGACCAGTCAATAGCTTTTGTAAGGACAAGTTTCACTTCCGTGTTATACTATTTCTTATGACGAAGAGGCTAACCACGATTTTATGTATGCTGAATATTTGCAGAAACGGGGTGAGGGGGGTGTTTTAGGCTAATCTATTACAAAGTGCTAAGATATATTTGATGAGTAAATAAAAAAATCATGAAAGTGAGCAGCTGCGCAAATGCACGTGTTGTCGCATGGTCCCTTAGAAGGTAAATCACCAATTTTCAAAACGAATGATTATGTCATAGTGGCCTTCGTGTATTCGCGGCTATCATAAAAGCTTGATATGCACCGCACTTGGGCGAGGCGTGAAATGCGTGTACGACGAGTATTATTGATTGGTCATTACTTGAGTATCATGCCATTTTTCTCGTGTACGTCATAACACACATGGCATATATTCGTTCACTATAGTCGGTGAGAAACTAAGAATAAAAATAAAGTACACCATTGACCATTCGTATAACGCGCGTTCAACTGCCGCCACTCTTTGCTTTGACGTGACAGACTCGATGAACTAATTATGAAGTCAGCATGGGGCCGTTCGTCACGAAAGGCGGGGTGCCGCTGCACCGAGGCCGGTACGCGTCTATTCGGTTTTCGCTGTGGTATTTTTGTTGTCATGAAGAAGCTATTTCATCTACTTGCACTCAGCGTCGTCCTCACCGGCCGCTATTCGATGCTGACATCTGGTTTCGCAGCGTTTGAAGACCACCAAAGAGGCAGAGCTTCATCGCGTTCCGCCGTTTCGCCAGAGTGAAGCAGCCCCACGGCGTTTATTATCTGTGTCCGTCGGATGCACCTAGCATATTGCCTGAGGGGGACCAATCTCGAGGATTGTCGTCGGAGTTACTGGTGTGCAGTAAGGTGAAGGTGAAATCAGAATGTGCGCGCCTGTGATTTACCGCCCTCAAAAGCCATGGCGCCAGCGTTGCCACGTGTACGTATGAAGGTGTGTTACTTGGAGGTCACAATATGAAAGTCTTGGTGATCTTGGTGATTGCCAACATGCATTTTAAATCTGGATGGACGTGAACAGCAAGATATGCATGCTCCGCCGCTGTGGTTCTATAGCTATAGGTACTTTGCTGCTGGCCCGCAACTCGCAGAATCGAGTCCCGGCTGCGGCGGCTGCACTTTCAATGGAGGCGAAAATGCTGTTGGCCTGCGTCCTCGAATATTAGTGCACGTTGAAGAACCCCAGGTTGGCGAAATTTCCGGAGCCCTCTACTACGGTGTCTCAAAATCATATAACGGTTTTCGGACGTTAAACCTCACATATCAATCAATCAATGGCATGCATGTCGCGAATTTCTGGGCATGCAAACAAGGCGTCATCGTGACTAGTCACTTACTGGTTGCTTCATTACTTTGTCATATACTAAAATATGCACCAGATGATGAGCATGTAAGGCCAACATGAGTGACAGATGACGTCAACAATGTTGACATCATGCACGTAGGTGGTGCAATAAAGGGAGTAACACAAACGACTCGATGCGAAAATTGTGAAGGCCTCACTGTGGTCGTCGCTCAAGCATGGCTTTAACAGATCGTACATGCACGCGTGACAACAAAGTTTTTCCATAACAAATATTAAAAACGTACTTGATGTATGTCCACAAACATTCGACGTGTTTTCGCCTTTATATCACGGAGTGACTTATGACATACAACAAATGTGACAAATATACAATAATATTCGGCTGTCAAAAATGTTGACGAACCTTCAATCCCACTTGCCTGTCAAAACTGTGACGTGCATTCTACACTACGACTTAGTTATCACTAATACTTGCTTGCTGAAAAATTTATAGTGAATCAGACTACACAGAGAGCAACTCTCCTTTCCCATCTGGATTTGTCTCCCTTTCTTACTAGCAACTTCTGCCATTGATGACGATGCAGGTGCTGGCATTCACAAACAAATTCAAGTTTCACGACCTCTTCAAGTAAAGGAAGGGACTTGGGGCTGTATATGTCTAGCTCTGCTTCAAGAAAGTCCACCTCACAAAAGCCCACAGTGATTACATATGAAAAATTAGGAAGCATTCAGGGGCTTTCCGTCAGTCACGTGCAAAAATTGTTATGGATCACAGGTGCCTCAATACACAGTGAAAATATCCTATGTGTACAATGCTGCAGAGGATAAAAAATGCTTCACTATGTTTTCCTTGTTTGTAGGGGTGTGACCAGCAATATAACTGCGCAGACACGATGACACTTCATCAAATGAGTGAGTCTTTCTGCTTCTACAAACTCAAAGTGACACCTGATTTCTCAATTTTGTGTCGTTCCTCTACCACTGCCAAGAATCCTAATCACCGTTGTCAGGATTTTATATGTGCGCTGAAGTACAGTGGCTGCTGATACACACTTATCCCACTTTTTATGTAGCGTATACCATCTGCAACCAAAAAACCCTACTCTACCGTCATTTCCCTTGTTTAGATCCTGTTTGGATTTGTCATTTGCCTATGTCGTCCGTTCGCGTCGCGTAATGCCGAGTTAGGTACATGTGAAGCTAGCGAAATGGCCGCGAACGCATCATGAGCGTAGCACGTAGTCATGTTGATACACGACACGCATTACATGTTTATCATGTTTGCACCAGTGTCATACCTTCGTCTTTCATTCACGTCCCGTAATACCAAATTTGGCATAAGTGAAGCTAGCGAAATAGCCGCCAGCGCATCATGAGCGAGGCATGTAGCCATGTTGTTACATTACACGAATCTCATGATTATCATGTTTACGCCAGTCACATACCTTCATCATCCACTCACGTACTGTAATACCAAATTTGGTACATGTGACGCTAGCGAAAAGGCCCCGAGCGCATCATGAGCGTGGCATACAGACATGTTGTTACATGACACGCATGTCATGATTTTCATGTCAGGGTCTAACGCTTGTGTTCGCCATGCAATCATGTCATACCATACAAGTTTCGCAACATGCCATGTGAACGAAACCACCGCAAGAGCTGCCGGACCTTGAAATGTAAATTATGACATTCATAACACACATGTCATGATTTTCATGTTATGACTGGTCAATTATGTTCATCATACAGTCATGTTATGCCATTTCAAGTTTGGTATCGCTACCATGATCGAAATGGCCAGGAGAGCTAAAAGTTGCAGGCGGCTAGATAGATAGATAGATAGATAGATAGATAGATAGATAGATAGATAGATAGATAGATAGATAGATAGATAGATAGATAGATAGATAGATAGATAGATAGATAGATAGATAGATAGATAGATAGATAGATAGATATATAGATAGATAGATAGATAGATAGATAGATAGATAGATAGATAGATAGATAGATAGATAGATAGATAGATAGATAGATAGATAGATAGATAGATAGATAGATAGATAGATAGATAGATAGATAGATAGATAGATAGATAGATAGATAGATAGATAGATAGATAGATACGCTGAAAGTGTCCGAATTGTATGTTTTACCAGCAAAAAGCGCCCTTCCCGGCTTATTTCATTTTGTGGATTTTGCCAGGCTGCTTTCAGTTCGTGGACATGAGCATCAAAGTGTTTATTTCACGCCTGACCTGTCGTGAAGCCGTGACATCAATGACGTCACAAATAAATATAGACGTAGATGCTAAGATTCCTGTGCAGAAACCGGAAAAAAGGTTACTTTTTGAGCCTAGGACTCAACTTCACATGTCCAATGTCCCATCTATCTCATATTACGCTTAGGCTGTGTGGAATCCGCGGAAGACAGGTCACGCGTACAATTGAGAAAGAATTTCAAACAGGGCTGTTCGGTTTATCTGCTTTCATGTTATCAGTAATTCAAGATTTTAAAAAAACTCTTGGTTGATGATTCTTACGTAAAAGAAGCAATATCTGAAGTTGCGACTTTTTCACAACTTGTTTCGTTATCTAACATGTCTGGGCACATGCCGACACTTCTGTAAACCGGAATACGTTTTGCAGCAACTAGATACTGCTATTCACATTAAGAAGGTAAAATACCAATCTAATGCATTTAAAATGACGTTTTTCTGAGGGCAGTAAGCCAGTGAAATTGGTTGCTTTCTGAAGTAGCAGAAATTACTATATTTGAAGTATTTTGAAGTTCACTGCAAGGTGCACAGTAGTGTACATAAGTGAACATTTCGTAAGAGAACAGCAGTGAACAACATTTTGACCCAAAGTTTTTTTTATTTCGCTCAGGTACAGCACACGTACAGGCACACGCACAAACATACATACATGAAGTATTTGACCCCCTCCTCCCACCCCCAAAACTTTCTGGCTACGTTACTACGCGTAGAGTTCCTATTTGTGGATCAAGAGGGCGAAACGCTCAGAGCCAGCACATAACAACCTCAACAGTCATAGCATAACCTGGAGAAGCGGCCGTCTTCGAGTCCGATGACACTCACTCAGGGCTTCTACTTAGAGTGCGGTTACGAGGTACGATCTACGCCATAATTCATAATTTCACGAATTAGTAAAGTACACTTTATGCGTCTGTCAGCCAGATGTGCTCTTTTCTAGCTGCTGGATTCGCTGATGTTAGAGCTGATGAAATTTCAACTTAAGGCCAAGCCATGTTGTGGGTGGGATGCTTTTAACTACTCATTCGTTGTGAAGTACATATGACGTGATGCCAAAGCCACTCTCATGCTTTTGCCAGGCAATATATGCATAGTTTTTTCCTCCCGCTGGACATGGCCCCTCTATAGGCCCGTTTTCGAAGCAGTTCTAGATACTCGCATGGCTCTCAAGTAGAACTTTTTATTGCAACAGAAAATACCTATTGTCAATTTTCACTCGAACATTAAGTTTTCACGAATTAGTGAAGTACACTTTATGCGTCTGTCAGCCAGATGTGCTCTTTTCTAGCTGCTGGATTCGCTGATGTTAGAGCTGATGAAATTTCAACTTAAGGCCAAGCCATGTTGTGGGTGGGATGCTTTTAACTACTCATTCGTTGTGAAGTACATATGACGTGATGCCAAAGCCACTCTCATGCTTTTGCCAGGCAATATATGCATAGTTTTTTCCTCCCGCTGGACATGGCCCCTCTATAGGCCCGTTTTCGAAGCAGTTCTAGATACTCGCATGGCTCTCAAGTAGAACTTTTTATTGCAACAGAAAATACCTATTGTCAATTTTCACTCGAACATTAAGTTTTTACTCTCATTCGCTCCAGCAGTGATAGCTGAGAACGTCGACACCAAAATATGCTGCTGTGAGTTCATACAACCGTAGGCTGTAAAATAGTGTGGAAGACCTTGTAGAAAGCTAACTTATCTGTGTTACGCTCAGGAGCTAACATTTTTTTAAAGTGATGAGTCCAATTTCATTGTGACGAAACTCATTTATTTATTTTGGTAATAGCGATTTGCATTAAAACATGGTGCCTATGTTAACAGCCTACAATACCGCTTCTGTCAGTCAGCGAGTCCGTATTGCAGCAACTGTGGCTCCATCGAATATGTGGAATATATATTGTTTTAGTGTAGAGCGTATGCTGAGAAGCGTGTGTTTTATGAACATTACATGCATTCTATAACTGAGAGAACTTTCTCCCTTGACTGTGCATTGGGACGTTTAGCGTGCCCCAATTTACAGAGGCCTGCTATGAAACTTTTGTTTGCGTACCTAGACAGCATCGGTCAGCTAGACAAGCTGTAGCGGTAGCTTGACACCACGAAAAAACTATTAACGCACTTCCTCGTTCAATGGTCAAAGAGGCGGCCTTCTCATTTATTTCTTTTTATTCTATCATATATATATTCATAATCTGTTTTTTTTTCGCTCTCTTCTTATTTGTACTTTCAATCCCCAATCCCCTTCCCCCCACAGAGTAGCAAGTCAGCGAATTTTACATGCTGGTCTTTGCTAATTCTCTGCATTTCAATAAAGAGTTCTCTCTCTCTAGTACATAACTGCACTCCAATTTAACTGCCTGATTTTTTTTCCAGATTTCTGCGTCTACGCCTGGATTCTCATCGTCTCATCAGCTGGTAAGACACAAACAATTAAGGAAGCGTCGCTCTAGCTGTGCTAAGCCTTTTTTTTTCACTTTAATAAATCAACCCTCATTCTTTTTCGCTCTCCCACCTCTATCTTAAAACTCCTCTTACCTTATATATATATATATATATACTTGGACACGTTTAACACTAGAACCTTATCTAGTGAGGCAAGTCTAGCTGTACTGTTGGAGGAGCTAGAGGGCCTTAAATTGGATATAATAGGGCTCAGTGAGGTTAGGAGGACAGATTAGGCCTATAAAGTCCTACAGAATGGGCACGTCCTTTGCTATCGGGGCTTGGCTGACAGAGGACAGCTGGGAGTGGAGTTTCTTATTCACAGAAACATAGCTGGCAACATAGAGGAATACTATAACATTAATGAAAGGGTGGTAGGTATTGTAGTTAAACTGAATAAGAGATACAAGGTCACGGTGGTACAGGCTTACGCACCTACATCCAGCCATGATGACGCTTCAGTTGAAAGCTTCTATGAATACGCGGAATCGGCAATGAGTAAGGTAAAACCACAGTATACTATATTAATGGGAGACTTTATAGCAAAGGTAGGGGAGAAGCAGGCTGGAAACCAGGCAGTGGGAGATTATGGCATCGGTACTAGAAAGACCACAGAAGAGCTAGTAGTAAAATCCACAAAACGCAATAATTTACGGATTTTGAATACCTTCTACCGTAAACGAGGAAACCGTAAGTGGACATGGAGGAGCCCTAATGACGAAAATAAGAACGAAATATACTTTCAAATGAGTGCGAACCCAGGCATCGTGCAGGATGTGCAAGTGCTTGGCAAGGTACGATGCAGTGACCATAGAATGGTATGGTCTCGAATTCGCCTAGACTTGAAGAAGGAACGAGATAAACTGATACGCAAGAAGCCAATGAACGAGCTAGCACTGAGAGGGAAAATAGAGGAATTTAGAGTCTCACTTAAGAACAGGAACTCGGCTCTTACCCAGGAAACCAGCCTTAGCGTTGACGCAATGAATGATATACTGACGAGTATCATTACGGAGCGTGCAGTGGAAGTTGGAGGTACAGTACTTAGAATGGACACTGGCAAGCTGTCCCACGAGACAAAGAAGCTCATTAAAAAGCGCCAAAGCATGAAAGTGTCAAGTACAACAGACAAAATAGAACTGGAAGAGCTTTTGAAGCTGAGTAATAGACGTAAAGTATGCGATGTAAGAAGGTATAACATGGAGAGAATTGAACACGCTGGAAAAAACGGAGGAAGCGTCAAAGCAGTGAAGAGGAAACTTGGGATAGGCAAAAGTCGGATGTATGCACTAAGGGACAAAGAAGCCACAATGACTACCAGTATCGATTGGATAGTTAAAATGGCGGAGCTGTTTTACAGAGACCTGTACAGTAGCCGGCACAATCCCGACCTTAAAACTATAAGAACTACCAGTAACCCAGATGACACCCCATCAGTAATGATAGACGAAGTCAGAAAAGCCTTGGAAAGCATGCAAAGAGGTAAAGCTGCTGCGGAGGACCAGGTAACATCAGATCTGCTGAAAGTTGCAGGACAGATTGTGTTAGAAAAACTAGCCACCCTGTTTACGAGGTGCCTACTGACGAGAAGAGTACCAGACTCTTAAAAGAATGCTGGCATCATCTCATTACATAAGAAAGGAGATGGCAAGAACTTGAAGAATTACAGGCCAATCAGCTTGCTCTGCATAGTATAAAGCTATTCCCAAAGTATTGCTAACAGAATAAAGAAAACACTAGAATTCAATGAACCAAAGGAACAAGCAGGATTTCGAATAGCCTACTCAACAATTGACCACATTCATACTATCAATAAGGTAATAGAGAAATGCTCAGAATATAGCCAACCACTATACATTGTCTTCATAGATTACAAGAAGGCATTTATTCAGTATAAATATCAGCAGTGATGCAGGCACTGTGGAATCAGGGCATCGATGGAGTATATATAAACATCCTGAAACAAATATACAGAGGATCAACTGTTATCATATTGCTTCATAAAGAAATGAACAGAATACTAATCAAGAAGGGTGTGAGGCAGGGGATACAATCTCCCCAATGATATTTACCGCTTGCTTACAGGAGGTTTTCAGAGGCCTAGAATGTTAACAGTTAGGCATACGATTTATTGAAGAGTAACTTAGTAACCTGCGCTTCGCTGATGACATTGCATTGCTGAGTAACTCAGGGGATAAATTGCAACTCATGATTATGGAGTTAGACAAGCACAGCAGAAAGGTGGCTCCAAAAATTAATCTGCAGAAAACAAAAGTATTGTACAACAACCTTGGAAAAGAGCAGCGCTTCGAGATAGGTGATAGTGCACTTCAAGTTGTAAAAGACTATGTCTACTTAGGGCAGGTAATAACTGCGGAGCCGTACCACGAGATTGAAGTAACTAGACGAATAAGAACGGGGTGGAGCACATATGGCAAGCACTCTCAAACTTTGACAGGTATATTGCCACTCTCCCTCAACAGGAAGGTATATAACAGCTGCATCTTGCCAGTATTTAGCTATGGAGCAGAAACCTGGAGACTTACAAAGAGGGTTCAGCTTAAATTGAGGACGACGCAATGAGCAATGGAAAGAAAAATGGTAGGTGTAACCTTAAGAGACAAAAAGAGAGCAGAGTGGATTAAGGAACAAGTGGGGCTTAAGGATATCATAGTAGAAACCAAGAAGAGGAAAGGGACAGTAGCGCGTAGACAGGATAACCACTGGTCATTAAGGGTTACTATATATATATATATATATATATATATATATATATATATATATATATATATATATATATATATATATATATATATATGTAAACGAAGGAAGGCGTGCGCGCCCACGGAGAACGTTGGGATCCTGTCTCGGAGGCGATAAGGTGTAGAACACAAAGGTACGGGTAGATGCACCAGCGTATCGTCTAAGCAAACTGTTAGAAACACTTGCCTTTTCGAGCATTTGCGTTGCACTATCAGCACAGTGTGATAAACGCAACGGTCCTTGAAATTACTGATGTGTGCCTTCTCTAGTATAAAGATACACACAAGACCTATTGATGCGTTGTTTTGGTGCCTCAGATATGTGAAATATTTGCTCTTTAATTGACAATCACACAACTATGAACGCTGAAACTTGAGTAACATTGGTGGGCACTGCAGATGAGGTTGGCCGTTTGGGGTATTGATTGGTGCCGTTTGGAGTATTGTTACTGTGGACAGACAAACAGACAGACAGACAGACAGACAGACAGATCGACCAAAATTTTTGCGTCGAAGTACCCCAAAAAAGACTATTGTCTTTAAAAAAAGTGAATGCCCGCATACTGTGTACCTACTCAACGATATGAACAAAAAAAAAACACTGCACCTGTTGTCACATAGTGTCTATCACTATGAACGTCATGATGCAAGGCGGGCCTTTCTGTGGAGCTTAATTGCGTCAAATAAATAGAAGCAGAGTGGAACGGCTTTCCTTCGCTCTCGGATGGACTTGTCTTGATTGGTGGCTCGTAAGTAATCTCCTCAGAGGCGGCAGCGTGCAGGATGAGTAAAGGACTCTACAGAGCGCCGGCTCGGCACGTACCAGCAACCAATAATATAATCCTTCGGCAGCCAAGACGCCCAGGCCTCAGATCAAGGTATAGACCGAAAGAACAACACAGTACGCGTCTTCTGTAGCATGTAAAAATAAATTCCAAAGATCAAGCAATAAACCTACAATAGCGATACAATGACCGTCAAGGAACAGCAAGCTGGAAGATAGCGACTAAAAGCCGGAATAAGATAAAGATATTTGTTTCACTGTCCACCGCGTCTTCTTTTTGCTTCTTGCGTCATATTTCTTCTGCTCTGTGTGCCAAGTCTGTTTCACTTAATATTTGTATTTCTTCTGGTATTTCTCTGTTCTTTCTTTCTGTCCATCGTAGCATTACGGAGCCTCTGCTATCTTTGACAATGGCTTTGCGTACGGGCACACTTGTTAGACACTTTCAGTCGGGTGTACGTAACGAGCCTACGTACGTGGTACGATACGTTGCGTACGCTGCATGCGAAGCGCTCAACGACACTTTTACTTCACCGAATTGACCGTATACGTTTGGTTCAACTAGACGTATGTTCTTAGAAATAAAAAAAAGCTTTTGGGTGCTCTTTAGCGCCCTCGTGCGGTAGCAGCGCAACATCGTCCTTCAAAGTGAAATATACACGGCTTGGGCCGGCTTTGTTGCTCTCTACGTTCGACGCCGTCACTGTCGTTTTGCTATCTGGTTCCTATATCAAACGAGATGTCGCGAAAACATAACGCCACGTACGCTTCACCTCGTCACGTTTACGCACGCCACATTTTTTTTTTCGGGCGTGCGCACGCATTTTTGAAATCGATACGTTACGTACTGCACACGCGCGGTTCTCTCCCGTGACAGTGCTGCGTACGCGGGCTCGTTACGTACGCCCAACTAAAAATGTCTATTAGTGAGGTGGTTTGATGCCACCGTCACCGCCGTGTGCCGAATTCGACGCATGAGCAGAGCTCATTACGGCGGCCGGTTATGATTCCTTGATTGTTGTGTGGCAGCGATTAAGCTTCTTGCCACCTCACGTGCCAAGTTTTCTATTTCCGCGTTCGCGGCCCGGTGCCTTACGTTTGGATTCGTATATATTCTACTTGCGCTCTGCCTGATCTTCCTTATCTGCTCTCTTTCTCCATAGAAGAGGAGTCCAGAACTAAGAGCATCCATGTAACTTTCTACAGCAAAGCGGCTTTCATTTTCATTAAATACGTGGTCAGACCACGATTGAACACAAAACACCATCAGGAGCTATACTACTTATTCAAGAAACTATACAAAACAAAACATTACGTTTCTGTTTTAGATTCGGGCATGGAATCACCACTTGTCACGAAGGCTGGCCCAACGACCTAAACATGACATCAAAGGAAAAGAAAACGTTTATATGGTATTCTACGCAAAAAAAATCGGTGAATGGTATTCTGGAGGTGCTGCGTTAGAGTGCCTCGAGTATGCAGTGGAGGCGAACGACCGCATTAAGTTCAGTCACAAGTGATATATGAGCGCTATCTGGCCGTTGTGGAAAACGAAGCATGCGGCGTGTGTGCCCGTCTCGGAGGCGATAAGATGTAGAACGCGAGGCGACGAGTAGGTGCCACCACCATGTGGTCATAGCAAATCGTTGGAAACACTTTTTTCCAGCAAGCGTTGCATTGTCAGCGCAACGGGATAAATGCTACGGTCATTAGAATTACTTTTATATGCCTTTTCTAGTAAAAAAGACACACAGACAGAATACTGACGTGTTGTTATGGTGCCTCAGATATGCACACTAATTGCTTTTGAGTTGACAATCGCACAAATACGATTGATTGATTGATATGTGGGGTTTAACGTCCCAAAACCACCATATGATTATGAAAGACGCCGTAGTGGAGGGCTCCGGAAATTTTGGCCACCTGGGGTTCTTTAACGTGCACCCAAATCTGAGCACACGGGCCTACAACATTTCCGCCTCCATCAGAAATGCAGCCGCCGCAGCCGGGATTTGAACCCGCAACCTGCGGGTCAGCAGCCGGGGTTTGAACCCGCGACCTGCGGGTCAGCAGCCGAATACCTTAGCCACTAGACCACCGCGGCGGGGATACGCACAATTATGAACACAGAATATTGAGCAGTGTTGATGTGCGCTTTGGATGATGTCGGCCGTTTAGAATATCGTTTGGTGTTGTTTTGGCTATCTTCAAGGGCGGACAAACAGACAAATCAACATACAGACAGAGTGACAGACAGATTAAAATTTTTGCTTCGAAGGTCCCCAAGAAAGACTATCGTCTTTAAAACAAACCGTACTCTATAACAAGGATGCCACGGCTAAACACACACGATGAACAGCAGACGAAACGGACACAGGAGTGGCACCTAAGTTCCGTCACTTCCGTCGCCTGGAAAAGCGTGACATCACACACACAATCTTGTAAATAAATCTGTCAAGCCAAGTGAGTGCTGAGAGACAATCTATAAAACAGTTTGCGAAAATCTCAAGCCTGTGATTTGACTTAAACTAAGAAAACCAGCAAATAAATGCATCCAATGAATTTATTGAGGTCCATTCATCTCGAAAAGTTGCCGGAGTACGTCTTTGACGATCTACGAATCAGAAAGTTAGCCGCCCATTACGTTGCACTTCTGATTGCTGCTATTTTATAGTTAATTGCAGAAAAAATATTCAAGTGAAATTTATTGAAAGTTAGATTACTCAAATACCTGAACATTTTCCATTTTATCGAAGCAATTCATCATCATCATCACCATCAGCCTGACTACGCCCACTGCAGTACAGTGTACTAGACTGAAGTACAAAGGCCGCTCATGATGCGCTAATCAACGCGGTCTTGTGTTTTCTGCTGCCATGTTATAGCTGCGAACTTTTTAATCACGTCGGCCCACCTGATTTTCGTCTCCCCTTCATGCGTCTGCCTTCTCTGGGAATTTAGTCAGTTACCCTTAATGACCAGCGGTTATCCTGTTTACGTGATATGCGGACAGCTCGTGCCCATTTCTTCTTCTTGATTTGAACCATGATGTCCTTCGCACCGGTTTGTTCCCTTACCGACTCTGCTTTTTCTTCTAACTTAAGGTTACACCCATCATTTTCTTTTCCATCTTTCGCTGCGCCACCCTAAATTTAAGGTGAACACTGTTTGTAAGCCACCAGGTTTCTGCTCCGTAGGTAAGTACCAGCATGATGCAGCTGTTAATACCTTCTTCTTGAGGGTTAGTGGCAGATTGTCATTCATTATTTGAGAATCCTTGCCAAATGTGATCCACCCTATTCTTATTCGTCTAGTTATTTCACTCTTATGGTTCAGCTCCGTGTTCACTATCTGTCCTAAATTGACATATTCATTTACAACTTCCATGGTCTCAGTAGCTTTCGCAAAGGGATATTTTCTTTCGAGACTGTTGCACAATACTTTTGTTTCATGTCCACATTAATTCTCAGACCTACTCTTCTGCTTTCTATGTACAGTTCAGTAGCCATAAGCGGTAAATTTTCTCTTAAGTTTCTCAACAAGGAAATGTCATCATCGAATCGCAGGTTGCTAAGATACTCTCCAATAACTCTTATTCCTTACTCTTCGCAATCTAGGGCCCTGAAAGCCCCCTGTAAACATGCAGTGAATAACATCGGATAGATAGTGTCTCCCTGCCTAACACTCTTATTTATTAGGATTCTGTCACTTTATGAACAACTCTGGTGGCTGTGGATCCACTGATTTCTTTCAGTATGTTTATGTATTGTTCATCTATCCCCTCACTCCATAGTGCCAGCATTACTGCTGATATCTGGACTGAATTAAACTCCTTCTCGCCATCCATGAAAGCTATGTATAGGGGTTGGTTGTACGTCTCCCTTATGGAAACAATTACTGAGGCTTAAGTGATTCAGAAGCAACATAATCTTATATAATAACATGACTCATTGTAAATGGTTTATAAATATGCTCTCTCTCTCTTTCTCTGTATATATATATATATATATATATATATATATATATATATATATATATATATATATATATATATATATATATATATATATATATATATATATATATATATGGGGGGGAAAGAAGTGTATATCGTGTTTTAACACAATATAATAAAATCTAACAGACAGTAATGCCAAGGAAAATATAGTGGACATTATTAAACCGAATTGTAAGGTAAATATGAAGAAGAAAAACTGGGTGAAAAGATAACTTGCCGGGGGTAGGAAGCGTACCTGTGACCTTCGAATAACGCGTTCGATGTTCTACCACTAAGCAACCACGGCGGTTATCCCTCGAGCCACTTTACTGGGTTTATATGTGAATTAAACGTGGAAGTGTCAGTCCGCGTCACCAGGAGTGATGGCGGCGAGGGTGGCACACTATTTTGAGCCTGTTTAGTCTCACGTAGTTTGTGAACTTATTACGAGTAGGCAGCTGACCAATAGTCCCTCGTATACAACCAAAACACACTAAGTCTGCCAGTCCGAGACCCTCGTTAATGAACTTAAGGAAATAAAAGTATACCTAAGGGCTCGTATTTCCGTGTTCTACACAATATTATTGAGATCTAACAGAAAATAATGCCAAGGAAAGTATAGAGGAATATGTTAGACTGAATTATAATGTAAATATAAAAAAACGTGGGTGAAAAGATCACTTGCCGTGGGCAGGATCCTGCCCACGGCAAGTGATCTTTTCTACCACTTTTCTTCATAGTTACATTATATTCGGTCTAATATCTTCCCCTATACTTTCCTTGGCATTATTGTCTGTTAGACCTCAATATATATATATATATATATATATATATATATATATATATATATATATATATATATATATATATATATATATATATATATATATATATGCGTTTCATCCTCATCTGAACAGCAGTCAATCATCATCATATGTTCTGGCTGATAATCATCATTTTCTTTCAACGTGCGCTTCATTTTCGGGCCCGTTGCGCTTGTTCGTTCCCGAGTTCACGGCCAATAAACCTCGTTACAACCAAGTCATCATACGTGGTGGAGGTGTATTGACGATCCCGGTACCTCTCCTTACAACGCCTACTCGCTGGAGCTCCGTTCAGGCCGCCGCTTGAAACCTCAGTCCGCCAACATGTCTCAGAGTGTGTGGGTAGATGCCCTTTCTGCTCCCGTTTCTGCGCCGCAAGCCCCTCCTCTTTACTTCGTAAACCACCAGCGTGACCCTCCGATCTTCGCTGGTCTCCGCGGCGAAGATGTGGAGGACTGGCTGAATAACTACGAGCGAGTAAGCGCAACTAATCACTGGGACGACTCTAACAAGCTCCGCCGAGTATCGCTTTATCTCACGGGCGTTGCCAAGACATGGTTCTTGAACCATGAAATCGACCTCACCGACTGGCCTGCCTTCAAGCAGCAGCTTCGCCAAGTATTCGGCACGCCAGCCGTTCGATCCGCTCTAGCGAGGAGGGCCCTAGATACTCGCCAACAACATCCCGGCGAGTCATACACATCTTACATCGAGGATGTCCTTGCGCTTTGCCGGCGCGTCAATTCTTCGATGTCCGAGTCGGACAAACGGCGCCACATCCTGAAGGGCATCGGAAGCATTGCCTACAATGCCCTTGTTGCCCGGAATCCCTCTACTGTCGCTGACATCATCTCTACGTGTCAGCGTCTCGACGAACTTGATTCTGTTCGCCTTCAGTCGGGCAATAGTGAACACCGTACAGCAGACCGGGACCTGCGTGACATGATACGGGAGATCATACGCAAAGAACTTCAATCAATGGGCATCTCACAACCTTCTCCGTCTGTCAACCAGCTTTCAAGCATGGCCCTGCGTGACATAGTAAGGGAGGAACTAACATAATTCACCGGTCCAGCCTACGTACAGCCACCTCCGTCTAGCCCTCCAACGTACGTGCAAGTTGCGGCCGCGCCTTCTCGCAACGTGAACTCTACTTCGCCGCTGCCATCATTCACGCCGGTTGCTGCTGCACCACTGGTCCTCTTCCGGTCAATGCCACCCGACCCTCCGTCTGTCCACTTGAGTGCGCTATTTCCCGGTGCGCCGAACGCTTTCTACTACCCGTCTTGGCGTCCGTCTCACCCAACATGCTTTTACTGTGGATATCGTGCCATTTATCGCGCTTCTGCCGCAAGCGCCAGCAGGACGAGCGTCGCGGGTACGACATGCGCGAACGGGACTTTTCCAGTGGGGATTCTTAGGCTCGGCGTTATTCAACTGGACAGTAGCAGTCTCCATCTCCGCCCGCGTCGACTGAGACGCGGAACACTTACCGTTCAAGCCGACGCCGATCACCTTCGCCCTTCCGTCGCTCCTCCTCTCCTCTTCGGCCAGCCTCGTTTACGACAGACAACCGGTCGGAAAACTAAATGATGCAGTTTTTGGAGGAGAAACTGCATGTAACAGTAGGACTCATATTCCTCCAGTACGCCCGTTGAACATGGTTTCTGTTACGGTGGAAGGAGTTCTCGTGAACGCTTTGGTGGACACCGATGCTACACTTTCTGTGATTAGGTATGATTTGTGCAAACGCCTGAAAAAAGTAATGACACCTTACAATGGACCAAATCTAGTCGAAGCCCAGGGGAACACTATCCGCCCTTTTGCTTTTTGTACTGCTCGTGTGTTTATTGATGACATTTTGCATTACATCGAGTTCACTGTGCTTACCCGGTGCTCTCACCAGCTAATTCTAGGGTGGGACTTCCTATCTTCTTCTTCAGCCGCTATATGTTGTGGTGAACGGATGCTGCACCTAAATAATACGGACTTCATGTTCGACGAAAGCGTCTACAAGCCACTACGCCTGTTCGCTCGCGAAGATCTCGAACTACCGCCACATCAAGAACGAATTGTGACCCTGACCTCTAAGGACATCAACCACGGTGACGTCTTGGTGTCCCCTTTGTCGACTGGTGTCGCAAAAGGCGTAGCCCTTGCATCAGGTGTCGTACGCTTTCACCATGGCTCCGCGCTCGTCATTGCTACGAATAAAATGCCAGAGAAAGTTCTCCTGCCAGAGGGCACTGCAGTAGCCTGTGTTGTGGATGCTGAGCTTGTCAGTGTCACGTCACTTAAACCTGCCTCTACCAACGACCGTTCTATGAGTAAGCCTGGATCATCCTCTTCCTTCACAGCCCTTATCAGTGATGACTTAACAGCTATGCAGGCGCAGCAATTGCTTGCGTTATTAACGAAACACGCCGATTCTTTCTACATCTGCTCCTCAACGTTGGGCCGAACTACCACTGCAGCGCATCGCATTCAGACGGAAGGAACATCTATTGTACATCGCCGCCCGGTCCGCGTGTCTCTCGCTGAGCGAAAAATCATCGAGAAAAACGTCGCTTACGTGCTCCAACGAGAAATAATTTGTCCATCAACTAGCCCTTGGTCATGCCATGTTGTTTTGGTTCGAAACAAAAGATGGCTCCGTGCGCTTTTGCGTTGATTACCGGGCACTTAACAACATCACACGCAAGGACGTATACCCCATGCCACGCATCGACGACGCCCTTGATTCACTGCAAGGCGCCGAATGCTTTTTAAGCCTCGATTTGCGTTCGGGATATTGGCTAATTCCCATGCACGATGACGACAAAAAAATGCATTTGCAACCCCCGATGGCCTATACGAATTTATTGTGATGCCTTTCGGGCTCTGCAATGCGCCCGCGACGTTTGAACGCATGATCGACACCGTCCTGCGTAGTCTCAAATTGAAGACGTGTCTCTGCTACCTTGATCACATTATCATCTTTTCATCAACGTTTTCTCAGCACCTGAGCCGCTTGGATGACGTCCTAACATGCCTCGCCGGTGCGGGTCTGCAGCTCAACACTAAGAAGTGCCCTTTCGCCCCCAAATCCATCAAGGTTTTCGGTCATGTCGTCAGCAAGGACGGTATTCGCCCTGACCCCGAAAAGATCGCTGCCGTCCTTCTATTTCCACGCCCACAAGACTTAAGGATTTGCAAAGTTTTCTTGGCCTCGCATCCTATTTTCGTCGCTTCATACAAAATTTCGCTTCAATAGCTGCGCCACTTCACAAACTACTTGCTTTTAATGCACCCTTTGTGTGGTCCGAGAAATGTCAGTCGGTGTTTGACCTATTGAAGGAAGCTTTGACGTCAGGGCCTGTACTCTGCCATTCTGATGACACCGCCCCAACACTCCTGCATACCGACACCAGCGGTTGCGGTATAGGTGCTGTTCTCCTCTAGTGCGATAACTCTGGACGGGAAAGGGTCATCGCATATGCTAGCCGAGTGGTTACTTCTACCGAAAAGAACTATACCATCACTGAGCAGGAGTGCCTCGCTGTGGTTTGGTCCATACAAAAGTTCCGTCCTTGTCTATACGGCCGTCAATTCACCATTGTAACGGACCACCACGCCTTATGCTGGCTTTCTACAATGGAGAACTTGTCCGGACGCTTGGGTGGTTGGATTTTACGCCTACAGGAGTATCAGTTTGAGATTATTTGTAAATCGGGCAGAAAACATCAAGGCGCCGACGCTCTTTCTCGTTGCCCACTACCTACGGCTTTGTTCGACCCTCCAGCTGCCACCTCCAACGACACCAGTGCGGACGTGACTCCCACTTCTGTTGCCTTGCTCGCCTCGCTATACCAACCACCAATCGACAATGAACAACCTTTCAGTTCTCGCCAGCAAGCTGACCCGTATTGTCAGCGCATTATTAGACCACCTCTCAGGAGCTACGCGTCCACTCAATGCACGCCTTCGTCGACAACTCGAGCACTTCAAATTTCAGGACGGTGTGCTGTATCGTCACATATATCATCCTGACGGCCAACGCTGCGTACTTGTTCTGCCACGCGCTCTTCAACATCATGTACTTAATGCCTTTCATGACGAGTTGACTGCTGGCCGCCTAGGCTTTCACAAAACCTACGACCGCATTTGAAGCCGCTTTTATTGGCCCGGGATTTCTACCAGCGTAGCAAAGTACGTGGGTTCCTGCTCTCCGTGCCAACTTCTCAAACTTCCGACATCTCCCCCGGCTGGTCAGTTACAGCCAATGACGTGCCCTACAACACCTTTCAAGGTCGTCGGTGTCGATCTTTATGGGCCCCTTCCTGTTACTGGTGCTGGAAATAGATGGATACTCACCGCCGTAGACCTTGCGACACGCTACGCCGAGACAATTTCAGTAGCTACTGGTTCAGCATCAAAAGTTGCTGACTTCGTCCTTCAGGCCATAATACTACGTCATGGTTCCCCTCGTGTACTTCTAAGTGACCGTGGAAAGGTGTTATTATCACAGCTTTTAAATGAAGTTCCTCGCGTTTCTGGTACTACACACAAGACGGCGTCTAGCTACCATCCTCAAACAAATGGTCTGACCGAGAGATTTCATCGAACCCTTGCCGACATGATCGCCGTATACATTCAGCCGGATCACAGAAACTGGGATAAACTTCTACCGTTCCTCACTTTCGCCTACAACACCGCTGTTCAGCGTACAACCGGCTACTTACCGTTTTATCTCGTTTACGGATGTTCACCTACTTTCTTTATCGATGTTTCCTTCTTCACCAGGAATGGCCCTCCATCACCATCTTCTTGCGAAGAATATATTTCTCGCCTTGCCCAGTGCCGCCAGCGCGCTCGTATGAACACGGAAGCTACGCAACAAGCAAGGAAGGCTGTCTACGACACCTCTCATCGTGTGGTATCACTCCGACCAGGTGACGAGGTGCTGCTATTGACACCACTTTGCACATTTGGTCTCTGCGATAAGTTCCAGCCTCGATTCATCGGCCCTTATGTTGTTTTAGAGCAGACTTCACCTGTCAACTATCGTGTGACGCCTCTTGTCGTGCCAACTGACCGCCGTTACCGCAGCAGGGAAATTATACACGTTTCCCGCATGAAGCTTTTCACACGGCGTTCCTCGTCACCTTGACTACCCGCCCGCAGCGGCCAGGTTGGCCGCTTTCACGGGGGGGGGGGGGGGGATCAGTGTAGGCATCTATCACGCGCTTCATTCTCATCTGAACAGCAGTCAATCATCATCATATGTTCTGGCTGACAATCATCATTTTTTTGAACGTGCGCTTCACGGCCAATAAGCCTCGTTACAACTGAGTCGTCATAATATATATAAGTATATATATATATATATATATATATATATATATATATATATATATATATATATATATATATATATATATATATATATATTATATATATTGGCGGATCCCGCGTATAGTGAGAATCGATGATATGCGAAGAACGACTGAGGCAGGCTCATATATCAATTCACAATCAGCATAACTTTACGAGGCGCACGTGTTTTATGCCGTACATGAATTAAATGTCCTGCTTATCATGTTTGGACGTGCCATTTACCTTCGTCATCTATTCAAGTCTTGTGATACGAAATTTGGTATACGTGGAGCTCGCGAAACGGCCGCGAGCGCGCAATGAGCGTAGCATGCAGTCATGTTTCACATCACACGCATGTCATAATTATCATGTTTGGGCGTGTCACTTACCTTCGCCGTTCGTTCGCGCCACGTAATACCAAATTTGGTATATTTAAAGCTAGCGAAAAGGCCCCGAGCACGCTATGAGGGTAGCATGAAGCCATGTTTTGCGTGACATGCATGTCTTGATTATCATGTTTGGACGGGTCATTTACCTTCGTTGTCTATTCTAGCCACGTGATACCAAATTTGGTATATGTCAAGCTAGCGAAATGGCCGCGAATGCATTATCAGCGTGTCATGTAGTGATGTTCTTACAAGACACGCATCTTATGATTATCATGTGTGCACTAGTCATATACCTTCGTCGTCTGTTCACGTCACATAATACCAACTTGGTACATGTAAAGCTAACAAAACGGCAGTGAGCTCATCATGAGCGTGGCATACAGTCATGACTTACTTGACATTCATTTCATGATTTTTGCGTTAGGGTGTGTCACTTATGTTCGCCATGCAGTCATTTCATACCATATCAGTTTTGCAGTATGTCAAGTCAACGAAACCTTCACAAGAGCACCAAGACCATGAAATGTAAATCCTGACATTCATGACTTACATGTCATCTTTATGTTATGACTAACTACTGATACTCGTAAAATAGGTATGTTATGCCGCACCAATTTAGGTAACGACAGCCTAACCAAACGGCCAGGAGAGCTAAATGTCGTAGGCGCATAGATAGATAGATAGATAGATAGATAGATAGATAGATAGATAGATAGATAGATAGATAGATAGATAGATAGATAGATAGATAGATAGATAGATAGATAGATAGATAGATAGATAGATAGATAGATAGATAGATAGATAGATAGATAGATAGATAGATAGATAGATAGATAGATAGATAGATAGATAACGTCATTCTCTTCTCGCCCTGGCTGCCTTCTCGAACAGTGTTCATCTTGTTCACTACAGTTTCTCCCCCCCCCTCCCCGGAAAAGAATCTTTCTGGTGACTTATAGCTACGACACGAGAGATCGGTCGTAATACGGTTTCATGCGGTCTATGCGAGCAGTCTCACGTGTACGACTGCTAATGTTTCACTGCTGATGTCTGTGGGATCACAAAGAAGGGAACGTGATATCTGGTTTGAAGTTTTGTTGTGACATCAGGGCTGGTTAAAAGAATTTAAAGCCAGACAAGGTCATCAGGAATGTAAGGTGGTCGATGGCGATGATTATTCAACGATATCCAGAAGGTGTGAGTGGGAGGAGTTCATAGGGATCAATAACAATGTGGTCAAAGGGCCTGGCATGGCAAGGTAAGGGCTGCAGGGTAGCTGAAGAACGTGGTGTTGTATTCTTCCGGCATTGGCAAACGACACAAGACCAGATGGAGAGGTGAAAAAAGCAATATATTCCACGCTAGTACTAGCGGTGTGACAGGCGAGTGTGAGTTTTTAACCCGCCAGCATGCGCGCACATTGGGTCAGCGTAAAATAACGCGCGTATGTCCGAGCGGAAATGTCTTGGAATAACCAGGAGCCATCAGCGTCTACGAGAAAGAATTTTTTCGGTATAGCATAGCATCCCTCACAACGAAGTGCTGTACTTGACAGCGCACGCCTCTAGGGGTGTCTTGCGAAGGAGGCAGACTCAGAGAGTTCAAAAGTGACGCAATCCGGTGGTCTTTATGTTACTACGGACGCATGTCGCTGACGCGAAATGCAAACATATCGTGGGTTGGTAAAGACGGTCACTCGGGACTATTGTCCTGCCTTGAAGTCCACACCGAACTTCATTGCTTCTACAAATGCAACCAGCATCAAAACCAGAGAGAGAGTCAGGCTGACGCAGTCACTGGCAACTCTTGCGGACGTCTTACGCAACGCGTGGCAAACCCCCTCACCCACGGGCGCAATTCCAGCCGACGACGAGCGGCGGTTTCTGATTGGAGGCTTCGATCTACTGGCTTGTGCAAGGGATCCCAAATTCATATAAATGAACCAAGTGGCGCGAAGGGAACAAAGCGTCCGAACAAATCACGGCTTGTCGCACCTCAGTGCGAGGTCTTTAGGCTGACGGCTGCAGCGCCAAATGTGTAACGCCTCTGTTTATGCTGTACATAAATGTTGCCTTAACTCACCGTCACCTTTTCCGCTCCATCTATCAGCTATGTGGAGATGCCGCTGCGACCTGAGGCACGCGATTTCCAATACTATGTAGAGGGGTTGATCGGGACAGAGCATCGGCGTCGGAATGTCTGCGTCCAGATATGAAGACAACCTAATGCCTTACTCCTGGAGTCGAAGTGCCGAACTATGGAGTCTGCTGGAGTGATCTTTTAACGAAGAAAGCCAGCATGAGGCATGGTGGTTTATATCCACGCTGAATGGGTGCCCGAAAATATAAGACCTAAACTTACCGGTGCCCCGTACAATGGCTAAACACTCTTTTTCTGTAACTTGGTCAGCTTCCGCTTTGGTCAATACACGACTAGCATAAGAGACGACTTACTAATCAGATCCTGGTTTACGCTGGGCGAGCACAGTACCGAGACTGACACCTCCACCATCCTTGTGGATTCATGTCGGGTTAAGCGTATCGAAATGTCGTGGTATTGGAGTTGATGTAAGAAGGCGCCGTAGTGTAGCGAAGGCATTGTCACATGACAGTGACCACCCGGAAATATCGTGGTTGCAGCGAAGAACTTAGTCGATAGCGAAATGATGAAGGCAAACTTTCGAATAGAACGATGAAAATAAGAGCATACGTCGAGAAAGCTACAAAAGTTTTTGAACGTCTTCGGCTTAGAGAACTCGGCCACAGCAAGCAATTTTCTTGGACCTGAAATAATGCCACTCTTTGAGACAACATGGCCCAAAATTAGAAGCTGCCGAGTGCCAAAGCAGTACTTCTTTAAGTTGAGCTGTAGACCGGCAGAACTGAGGCAGTGAGCACTGTTTTGGGGTGCTAAAATGTGTGGAAAAGTTGCTAGAAAATATTATGAAGTCTTGGTTGCGACAGCGTTTACTCGAGAGAATACCCGGCAAAACGAACGGGCAGAGCGTGCATACAGACGAAGACAATGATGATGACTCATAGTGGCAGCGAAGACAAAGAGACAAGCGGATGATGGTGATTATGATCAAGCAGCGATTATGACGATGTAAATAACAAATGCCCCACTAACTCCCCGCACTTCGGGTCAGACATCCTGGCCGCCGTGTGTCAAAGTGAGGAGGAACGTCGCGTGAAAGGTTTCATGCGGTGAACGGGGACAATATCAGTGCGGCGGTAACGGTGGTCTATTGGGGCGACAAGTTCTGTTCTGTTCTGTTTTAACTGTTTTCCTGTGGAGAGGTTGAGGTACCCATTGCCTCGGCTACTCCATATTACAAAGTTCTGCAGCGAAAAATAAAATAATAATACAGAATGGTACCCAAAAATTAACAATACGGAAAAGAAAAAAACATAATAGCACACTGAAACCAGTTCAAATATCATGCCAATACACAGTTTTCTTCGCGCAGTTCACACAGTCATAAACTACTTACACGTACACCTTACTATTCTAATGTCAGTATATACATGACCACATTTTATATAATACCCATCTCTGGCTGTCTGTCATAGGCGCTTGTCCAGTCCTGTCTCCACTAAAAAGTCTGTCAGGAAGGTTATTGCCTTTTCCTGGAGATGCATCTCAGGCCATGGTCCAAGTAGTTTCTTTATTGTGAGGGGCCGTCTGTCCAAACTTGCTAATTTGTTCTTTAATTTTTCTCTTTCATTCGCGTATTTAACGCACTCCAAAAGAATATGGCAAACATTTTTTTCTGCATGACCACAATGGCATTCCGGTGAGTTAAATCCATGTATCTTGTGCAGAAAGGTGTTTGTGTGTGCTACTTCCAATCTAAGTCAGTGGATCAACGTCTCTAGGTGTCATGGGAGGTCTGTCGTTATGGAAACTTTTCTGTGTGGATCAACCTCATAAAGTACCGTTTCCTTTAATTTAGGGCTCTCAAACCACTTCTCCGTCGAACAATGGTTAGCTCCTTGCGATATAAAATGTCGAATATTCGCCCCAGACATGGGGATTGCGCAATCCCGTCCATCCTTCAATGCTTTCTTCGCGAGGCTATCAGCATCTTCATTTCCCTTTAATCCAATGTGGCTGGGTATCCATTGGAATACGATGTTGTGACCCTGCGATGAGGCATATTCCACAGTTTCTGCGATACATTGTGCTATTTCACCATTTTTGTAGGGTGATCTCACATTTCTGATTAGCTGAAGAGCAGGTTTGCTATCAGTGCATATCACCCATTTTCGTGGCTCAGGATTCTCGCAGATAAGCTAAACTGCTTCAAAGATAGCCACCGATTCTGCTGGCATCGATGAATATTTTTGCGTTAATTTGTACATCTTCTTTTTCTGAATTTCGGTTATAAAGACCGCAGGGGCGACAAGTGGTGTCACACGATAATTGACCGGTGAAGTCTGTTTCAAAGCTACGTATGGCCCGCTGAAGCGTGGCGCTGAATTTGTCACGGAGACCAGAAGTGCGTATAAATGTCAAAAGCAGCACCTCGTCGCCAGGTCGGAAAGACACAGCGCGATGGGCTGCACCATAGATGATCTTCCCCTCAGGCTGTTTCACTTCAGTATTGATGCGAGCCTGATGGCGAGACCAGGCCAGGCGAAAAATGTATTTTTCGCTAGAAGGCTGGCATGAATTTAACATGGCTGTTAAAGAAGGATACGTCGAGAAAGGTAGTAGAGGGACGTCCGCACACGAGGTAAAACGGTGAGTAACCAGTTGTTCGCTGAACGGTAGTGTTGTAGGCGAAAGCCAGGAATGGGAGAAGAGTATCCCAGTTTTCATGGTCGGGTTGGACGTAAACGGCTATCATGTCGGCAAGGGTTTCACGAAATTTTTCGGTGAGACCATTTGTCTGAGGGCGGTATCTTGAAGCTTTCTTCTGAGTAGTTCCGGAAGTACTCAGTACTTCGTTTACCATTTGTAACAGGAACACTTTGCCACGATTACTAAGCAGTTCACGAGGAGCCCCAGGGCGCAGGATTAGGGTGCGAAGATTAAAGTCAGCAACTTCCACAGCTGAGCCTGTAATGACAGAGGACGTCTCCGCGTAGTTTGTCAGATGGCCCACGGTGGTCATTATCCATCGTTTGCCAGTAGATGTGACAAACAGAGACCTGTAAAGGTGAACACCTACAACTTCCAATGGCATTGAAGGGCACTGAATTGGTTGTAGAGGTCCAGCAGGTGCAGATGCCGGTAGTTTACGACGCTGGCATCGGGTGCAGGAATCGACGTGCCACGCTACGCTTGAAAAAAGGCCAGGCCAGTAATACCGACATCGAATGCTGTCAAGAGATTTTTTTTAAAAAACAAGATGGCCAGCAGTCAAGTCATCGTAGAAGGCTTCGAGCACCTGAAGTCGAAGAGAGCGTGGTGGCACAGGAACCCAGTGCCGGCCGTCAGGATGGTAAATGTGGCGGTACAAAACCCCATTGTCCAGCCTAAAATGCAAGAGTTGACGACGAAGTCGCACGTTCGGTTGATGAGAAGCTCCCGAAAGATGGTCCATAATGCGTCTGCAGTAAAGATCCGAACACTGGTGGGAGCTAAATGTTGGCTCTTCGTCCGAAAAAAGGTGCCCTATTGAGGTTAGCGTATGAGCTGTGGTAGATGTAGTAGTCGAGCTCTCGCCAATGCTGAAATGGTGAGTAGAAAGCGGGAAACGAGATAAATCGTTGGCGTCTTGATGTTTGCTGTCAGACTTGTAAATTATGTAAAAGGCGTACTCCTGCAAGCGCTGCATGCACAGTCCCAAGCGTCGGGACCAGTTCTTCAGTGCAAAGCCAGCATAAGGCGTGGTAGTCCGTAACGACTGTGAAGCGACGGCCATAGAGATAGGGACAAAAATTTTGCACCGACATAAGAACAGCCAGACACTCTTGTTCAGTTATTGTGTAGTCCTTCTCGGCTGTGGTGAGTACGCGACTGGTTAACAGGTGGAATGCCTTTTGACATTCTTGAGACCACAGAAAGGGGACGTTGGAAGCAAGTAGTTGGTGTGCTGGAGCAGCTATGGAGGCGAAGTTGTGGACAAACCAGCGAAAATAGGAGGCGAGGCCAAGACAACTGCGCAGCTCCTGCGACCTAGCGGAAAGTGAAGGACCGCAGCAATCTCGTCTGGGTCGGGTCGAATTCCCTCTTTGCTAACGACGTGTCCTAAGACCTTTTTAGAATTGCTGGCGAAAGAGCATTTCTGAGTGTTTATTTGAAGACCGGCGCCGGTAAGGCACATGATCCAATCTTCATGATTCAATCGTTCTAGGCGCACAGGAAATGTGGAGAAAAAGATAAGAATGTCGTCCAGGTAGCAATGGGAAGCTTTTTATTTTAGGCCACGTAGCATGGTGCCTATCATGCGCTCAAAAGTCACGGGCGCGTTGCAGAGCCGGAATGGCATCACGTTGAATTCGTGTCACCCAGCGATGGTTGAGAACGCTGATTTCACTTTATCGTCTTCATGCATGGGAATCTACCAGTACCCAGAACGCAAATCTAGGCTTGAAAAAAATTCCGCACCTTGTACAGAATTAAGAGCGTTGTCAATGTGCGGCATGGTGTACATGTTTTTGCGTGTGGTCTTATTGAGAGCCCGGTAGTCCGAACAAAAACGCACGGAGTCATCCTTTTCATGAACCAAAACAATAGGAGACGACCAAGGGCTAGATAATGATAGCATGACTTCCCGTTTAAGCATGTCGGCAACGTTTTCTTCGATAATTTTGCTTTCAGCTAAAGCCACGCGGTAGGGTTGGCGGTGTACGATAGATGTCCTGTTCGAATTCGATGTGCTGTAGTAGTAGTGCAGCCCGGCGTAGACGAGCAAACATTGAAAGTATTTGCGTGTTTCTGTAACAGTATAAGCAGCTGCTGTGTCTGTGAAGTTGTCAAGTAACTGCTGATGGCTGTGGCAAAGGTGGTGGTAAAGACGAAAAAAGAAGCATGCTCACCGAAGGAAGGGTCTTTGTATGCTATGGCCTGAAGGGGCGTGACAAATACAAATTCGCAGTCAGCAACACGGGCCACAGTAGTGCTCTGTGGCAGTAGGATCTTCTCCGGTGTAGAACTTACAGCTTTGGCGAGTGCAGATTGACTGCGAAAACGAATCACACTGGACGGAAGAACTATGTCTTTACGAAAGCGAACTGGTGGTGGGGAGACCAATACATCACCGTTTAGATGTCGTTGGACGTAATGGTGACAATTTGCTCTTGAAGGGGCGACAGTTCAATGTCCTTCGCAGCGACCACACGAAGTGGCTTCTCATTGTCGTCGACAACCATGTAGTCTTTGTCAGTAAGGTGAATGACGCGTTGTCCAAAACAAATAGCCGTGGAAGCAGATGACAGCAAGTCCCACCCTAAAATTTGTTGGTTAGACCAGCGGGATAGGGCAGCAAACTGGACATGATGGCGGATGCCGTCAATGAAAACACGCACAGTACAAAACGCGGAAGGGCGATTGATGCTCCCCTGAGCAGCAACTCACGCTTGACCATCGTAAGGCGTCATCAATGTCTTTAGTTGTTCACACAAATCAGCAAGTATAACAGAAAATATCGCTCTTTTGTCCACCAAAGCATCGACACGCACTCCTTCCACTTCACCCCTTCGCGGTGGTCTAGTGGCGAAGGTACTCGGGTGCTGAACTGCAGGTGGCGGGTTTGCATCCCGGCTGCAGCGGCTGCATTTTCGATGAAGGCGGAAATGTTGTAGGCCATGGGCTCAGATTTGGGTGCAGAACCCCAAGTGGTTGAAATTTCCGGAGCCCTCCACTACGGCGTCTCTCAAAAACATATGGAGGTTTTGGGACGTTAAACCCCACATATCAATCAATAAAAAACGCCTTCCACTTACACCGAAACCATGTTACACGGACCTGATGGAGGAACTTCAGTTCTAAATTTCAATGCAGTTTTTCCTTCAAAAACTGCATCATTTAGTTTTCCGAATGACTATCAGAGGAGAATGAGGCGATACGAAGGGGGAAGAAGAACGGCAGAAAGGCGAAGGTGAGCGGCGTCTCGTGTTCCGGCTGTTCCGCGGTGCATTCGATGCTGGTGGAAATGGAGACTGGTGTGGAGGAGACGAATAAGGCTGACATTGATGGGAGGCCCCCGTGGACCAATCTCGTTCACGCGTCGTAACCCCGACGCTCATCTTGCTGGCTATTTCGGCGAAAACGAGATATGTGGCCGCGATAGACGCAGTAATAGCAAACAGGGCGGGGGGAGCACCAGGGTGGAGAGTAGAAGTTCCGGGCACCTGGAGATAGCCAGGCCATGTGGGCCGAAAAAGGTCAGTTGTCATCGAACCGTCGTTGACCGGTAGAGCGGCAGCAACCGACACGTAGGATGGTTGCGGCAATGCCACGTGTACGTCGCTCGGAGGCAAGGCAGCCACTTGAGCGTAAGTTGATATGGGGCTGTACGAGAGCAGGACCGGTTAGCGAAGTAAGTTCCTTCCTGATGAGGTCACGCAAGGGAATTCCTGAATGCTGCGTCGAACGCGGTGAAGGAGGTGTGAAGCCCACAGACCGCAATTCTTCGCGTATAATGTCCCAGATGAGGTCACGCAGATAGCCATGAGACGAAGAGTGGTAGTCACCAAGGCCCGGCCTGAGATAAAATGAGTCCAGCGCATGAAGGCTCTGGAATATCGCGATGACGTCAGCGACGGTAGCTGGATTTTGCGCAGCTAGAGCATTGAAAGTAACAGGTCAAAGTCCTTTCAAAATGTGGCGTACTTTGTTTCATTTCAGCATGGCTGAACTGACACGCCGGCACAGTGCAACGGAATCCTCAATGTATAAGTGCACAATTCACCGGGGTGTTGTCGGCGAGTGTCGAGGGTCCTCTCTTCGACACTAGGATAGTGGATCGAATAGCCGGTGTCCCAAAAACGTATCGGAGCTGATGTTGGAAGGTCGCCCAGTTGGGTATGTCAATGACGTGGTTGAAATACCATGTCTTCGCGACTCCGGTTTGATAGAAAGGAACGTAACGCAGATTGGCGGCTTCGTCCCACCAATTGGCGACACTTACTCGGTCGTTGTCATCAAGCCAGTCTTCTGCGTCTTGTTCATGAAGAGTATGGGTTCACGTTGTTGTCCGGTTATGAAAACAGGAGGGGCGGCTTGCGGTGGTGCGTGGTTGATGACATCAGCGCTGGCAGGCTCGTTCCGCGACATGCTACCGGACAGTGGGCGCAAGCGGCGGCCTGAACGAAGCTCCAGTGGGTAGAGCGGACTGTGGGAGAACTGAGGACCGAAAATGCACCTCCGCCACATATGAAGTCTTCGTTGCGACAGCGTTTATTTGAGATAAGACCTCGGAAAACTAATTGCCAGAGTCAAGTCAAGTCAAGATCCTTGATGATGTGGCGCATACCCCGCTGGGGGGTTCGCCGGCACACAGACAATGACGATGATGATGACTCACAGTGGCAATGAGGACAAAGAGACAAGTGGATGATGGTAATTATGATCAAGCAGGGATGATAATAATGCAACTAACAAACGCCCAATATATATAATAGTGTCGTCTAACACAAGCACGTCTTCCTTTGAGGCAGTAGAGAATGTTAATCATGCGCTCTAACATGACAGGCGCACCGCATAGCACGAATGCTATGGTGTTAAACTGACATAGCCGAACTGTGGGGACTAAAGCAGTTTTTGAGCGGTCAGCCTGAACTACTGGAACCTGCCAAAAATTAGAGCCAAGTCCTAGCGACAAGAAGAATGCGTCTCCTTGTAAGTCGTCAAGGGCGTCGTCTATGCGAATTAGGGTAGACATCTTCCCGGATGATCTTGTCCAACCGTCGCGTCGTAGTCGACGCAATATCCGGTATAACACCGCGCTTCAGCATGTCGTCAACTTGCACGGCGATAATTCGACGCTCAGACGCCGACACATATATGGACGCTGACGCAAAGCTGCGTGAATACCAGTGTAGATTTGGGAAGTCGCACTTAAATCACAGCCGAAAGTTGGTGTCACTGGTGGTCGAAGCTCGAGGGTGATAATGTCCGCGTACTGCTGAACAGTAAGGTTGTGGTTGATGCCGCGAGAGAGTAAATCCATGAATGACGGCTCAGAAAGTGATATATATATATATATATATATATATATATATATATATATATATATATATTGTAAGAATTCATTGGACTTCATCTTCCTCATCTGTCAATAACCATCATCAGCCTTCGCTTGGGCTCTCTTCATCATCGGCGCCATCTTGCTGTTGCTTGATAAAGCGTCAGCTAAACAGTGGTATTTCAAGTGGTGGAGGCGCTTTCCGATCTCCTCGACCTCCCTCCATCGAAAGTCAGCTCCTGGAGCTCCGTTCGGGACGTCGCTTACGCCAGCAGAGCACCATGGCGCTAGAGCAAGCCCAACCGAATCACCCACCGCACCCCCTTCGTTCCAAAGAACTACGCAGTTTTCTTGGACTCACATCGTACTATAGCCGATTCATTCGCAACATTACCACCATTGCCGCTCCTCTCCACAAGCTTCTTGCTAGTACTGGTTCCTTCACTTGGAATGATCAATGCGAAGCCTCATTTCAAGAGCTCAAGCACGCACTGACATACCCACCGGTACTTTGTTATTTCGATGACAAGGCACCTACGTTATTACACACTTACGCTAGTGGACAAGAAATCGGCGCCGTACACCTCCAGCGCGACCATGCCTTTCGTAAGATTGTTGTCGCGTGTGCAAGCCGCACTTTCACCTCTGCAGAGAAGAGGTGCTCAATAACTGAACAAGAGTGCTTGGCTGTTGTCTGGTCCATCCAAAAATTTTGTCCGTATCTACATGGTCGACATTTTACTGTTGTGAGAGACCACCATGCTCTTTGATGGTTGTCCACAATCAAAAACATGTCGGGGCGATTCGTTCCCTGGACTCTCCGGTTACAATCACATGACTTTGACGTCATCTACAAGACCGGCAGACAACACCAAGATGTCAACGCTTTGGCACGATTCCCTTTGCCGCAATCTTCGGCGCACGTCACATTTCTTTGTCGAATTGGCTATGCCGAGGACGCCTCGTCGGTATCATACATTTCTTTCCTACTTTCATCCACATGCCCGTCAGTACTTACCACTGACCAGCGAGCCGATTCTTCTTGCACTGATCTCATCGGTCGGCTTACCGGTGCTTCATTTTGCCCAAGTGTTATGCTCCGGAAACAACTCCGGCTATTCAACTTGGAGGACAATGTGCTCTATCGATACATTTTTCACCTTGAATGCCATCAATGGGTTCCCGTCGTACCACGCGCACTACGCACTGAAGTTCTGCGCACTTCCCACGACAACCCGACGTCAGGCCACTTGGGTTACTACAAAACCTACGAGTGCATCCGCAGTCGATTCTTCTTGCCAGGCCTTCTGAACAGTAGCTAATTCATCTGGACAGCTAAGTGTATTGCCTTGCGCGCACTTTACCAACACCGCAAGAGGCCCACTACTGCTCCAGTCAGGACCCTGCAACCACTTTTTGCCCAGCAGAGCCATTCTCTGTCATCGTAATTGACCTCTTCGGGCCCCTCCCAACTACATTTGACGGCAAGAGATGGATTGTCACCATGGTTGATAACTTGACCCGGTATGCTGAGACGGCCTCGATCACTTCAGGAACTGCTTCCGAAGTAGCAACTTTTTTCTTGAATGTCATTTACCTACGTCACGAAGCCCCTCGTGTTCTTTTGAGCGACAAGATAAGGCATTTCTTTCAAGCACGCTCAGTGAAGTTCTTCAAGCATCAAAAACAGTTCATAAAACAACATCTAGCTATCACCCTCAAACCAATGGCCTAATGAAAAGATTTCATCGCACTCTGTGCCACATGCTGTTCATGTATATCCCACCGGACCATCGCAACTGGGATGCCGTTCTTCCCTTTGTCACGCATGCATATAATGCATCAGTTCAACGAACAACAGGCTATTCTCCATTTTTCCTAGTATACGGACGCCAACCGACCTCACCACTAGACGTTTCGTTCTTTTTTCGCTCCGTCAACTCTTGACTATTCGTTTGCGACCAGTTTCTGTCCCGTGTTTCTCAATGCCGTCGTCTTGCCTGTGTAAACACAGAAGCTAGCCAAGAAGATCGTAAACATCGTTACAATGCCTGGCGACGATGTACTTCTGTGGACTCCTGCGCGAACGCCTGGCTTATGCGAGAAGCTTGAGTCGCGCTATCTTAGCCTCTACAAAACTGTCAAACAGACCTCACTGGTGAATTACCGTATCACACCTGTTCGTGCCCCCACTGACCTACGCTGCAGCGGGAAAGAGATTGTGCACGTTTCGCGTCTCAATCACTATTGTATGCGTTCCACAGCGTGATTCGCGGCCAGGCTGGCCACTTCCGTCGATGGGGGAAATTAGTGTAAGAATTCATTGGACTTCATCTTCCTCATCTGTCAATACCCATCATCAGCTTTCGCTTGGGCCCTCTTCATTATCGGTGCCATCTAGCTGTTGCTTGAATAAAGCGTTAGCTGAATTGTGAAATTATATATATATATATATATATATATATATATATATATATATATATATATATATATATATATATATATATATATATATATATATATATATATATATATATATATATATATATATATATTAACGAAGAGCGGCGCGGTAGCTGTGGTCCATGGACTGGAAAGCGAGGAAAAAGGGGCAGAATAGAACAGCTTGCCCGATGAACGGGTGTTGTGTCTGTCTCGCTTATTACAGTGGCGCAGCTGTTCAACGAACCTGTGTGCGACGACCTGCGTGAAGCAACCTTCCCACGGAGCGGACGCACTCTCCGGAAGCCCGCAGCTCCTGCTACCGTGGCCATGACATCCGACCTGGCCACCGCGGGTACCGAAGCCAGCGCGCTGCCTGCAGGCGTCCTTACCAAACCACAAGGTGACTCCACAGACTTTGCTTCGCAAACCGCCTCCTTGCCCAGGGACGCCGTACACGCCCCCTTAGACTTCGACTCAGGTACTATCCGTGGAGCAACGTCAGTACCATCACCAGAAGACAGGCGTAATTCCTCGCCTGTAGCCGCCAGCGAACTCTGCATGGTTCTGCAGGTCATGGCTACTTCGAGCCAGCATCTTGCAGACGCCACCGTCACCTTCTCAGCAGCCTGTGCACGCACCACGTTGCCTCCTACATCTATGGCAGAAATTCCTGACTTTAGTGGCGTTGATCAAGACCCAACCGTCTGGCTGGATGAAATCCATTCGTTGGCCCGTCGACATGCATGGACTGACGACGTGACGCTATCGCTAGCCGTAAGCCGACTGCGCGAGTCCGCCAAAGCGTGGCATCAACACGATGGCTGCAAGTACAAATCCTGAAGAGACTAGACTACAGCCTTCGTCACGGCCTTCCCACCACTTCTATCCGCATACGACGACCGTTTCATGCGCATGCGATCACGTCTGCAGGCTCCATCAGAAGACGCCTGTAAATACGTCTACGATAAGCTCACGCTTCTCGACAAATGTGGCATCACATGGATGTCTCCGGCTGCCCGCCAGTATGTCGTTGATAGCTTGGCTGACCCTACCTATGCTGCCATCTTATCTTGCCAGTCACCTGAGGCGTCACCCCAGGTTTTCGCTCAAAAGGCAGCCGAACTTCAGCAAAACTCTCGTCGTTGGCTTAGCTTGAACACATTACTGACTGTCCGTTCGACTTACGCCTCCACACGACACGGATGCTTCAAGTGCGGTCGCATTGGCCACAACGCCAAGGAGTGTCGTCAACCTTTCCAGGCCCGAATCCACTACCAAGCATGTCAAACTCCTCGGATGTCTATTCATATTGAGGGAATAGGTGACCTATCTGCTCTGGTGGATACCGGTGCGGAACGAACGGCGCTACACCGACGTCATGCTCCGGACACTATCCGACCGTGGACGCAACCTGCCCTCGGCGGACTTGGGGGAAGTGCTATGCCAGTCGGAAGGCTCGACGTTTCAGTCCGGACGGCAGCAGGCACTTAAGTTCTTCCAGCCATTTCCGTCTTTGAAGACCTCCCTGCCGACATGATCCTTGGTGCGGACTTCTTGCTATCTGATGACATTGAGCTCACCATACATCGCGGTCACGTCGAGCTCCAGTCTTCGACAGCTGGGACTACCGCCAAAACCCTGCCACCACTGACAGGTGAGCCATCCACTCCGCCTACCTTATCTTCTACATTGGCTCGCCATCAGCCAGTATTCGCTAGCAATACAGCAGAACTGCTAGGCACTAATTTGCTGCTCCATCGCATACCAACGGGAGATCATCCGCCAATATGCGTACCACTGCGACGATACGCTGAACGAGAACGGGCAGTGATCGCAAAACAAGTAGATGAAATGCTTGCCGCAGGCATTATTAGGCCGTCATCGAGTCCATGGGCAGCGCCAGTCGTTCTTGTTCGCAAGAAAAACGGATCACTATGCTTCTGCGTGGACTACAGGCACCTCAATAAGTGTGCAATGCCCGACTCCTACACTTTACCCCGCATTGATGACGCTGTTGATACAGTACGTCACTGCAAGTTCTTTTCGTCGCTTGATTTACGCGCAGGGTACTGGCAGAATAATTTCGCGGAGGAAGATAGATGGAAAATGGCCTTTCGCACATCTTTCGGTTTGTATGAATTCAACCGCATGCCGTTTGAATTAAGAACGGCTCTTAGCACTTTTCAGCGTGCGATGAATTCAGTGCTCGGACCATTGAAAAACCAAGCCTGTGTGGTGTACTTAGACGACATCCTGGTCGTTGGCAAGACCGAGGATGAACACCTTCGCAATTTGAACGAAGTACTACACAGGCTCTATGCAGCAGGGTTTTGTTTGAACAAAGAGAAATGCCAGTTTGGGGTGTCCAAGATTTCGTACTTGCGACGTAATATATCTCCTGTCGGCATTCAGCCACTCCCGGAGCGAATAGTTGCCGTGTCGCAGTATCCCACACCAACCTGCTTGAAGCAGGTTCAGTCATTTCTGGGTATGGCGTCGTATTTGCGAAGGTTTATTCTCCACTTCGCTTCGATCGCAGCTCCCTTGAGCGTTCTTCTTTAAAAAGACGCGTGGTTTAAATGGGACGGCTCACAATAAGATGCTTTTCGAGCTGTAAAACAAAAGCTCACTTATTGCCCCATACTAAGTCACTTCAATGAAGACTAGTCCGCCGAAGTGCACACTGATGCCAGCCAAGTTGGCCTAGGAGCTGTGTTAGTGCAGCGTGATCCAGATGGCGTGGAACACGTGGTCGCTTATGCCAGCCGAAAACTTTCAGACACCGAGCGTCACTATCACTCCAACGAGATTGAATGTCTTGCAGTGGTATGGAGCGTCGATGATAAGTTTCGACATTATCTTTTCGGGCGTAAATTCACTGTTGTGACTGATAATGCTGCTATAGCATGTATGTTCTCCAAGCATCAACTTGAGCACAAATTTGCCCGGTGGATAATCACGCTGCAAGAATACGATTTTGACGTGCACCACCGTGCCGTGGGGCTAAACTACATCGCCGATGCACTCTCACGGAACCCCCTTGACTGCGCGCCACAAACTAGGCTAACGCGCATTTTTTTCGCCCAGACGGATATATACCGAGCCCAACAGGAGGATAAAGATTTGGCATTGATTATTGCATCTTTCACTGACAAGGGAAATCACAGTACTTTTGTGATGCGCAATACCGCATTGTACCGGCGTCATTAGCGAGCGCACCGATCCGAAGAACGTTACCTCCTGGTGATCCCGAAATCCCGCAGGTCAGAAATACTACGAGCCTTTCACGACTCCTCATAAGGCGGACACACCGGCCAACGAGCCACACTCCGGAAACTACAAGAACGTTTTTGGTGGCTGAAGATGCAAAGTAGCGTCCGTTCTTATGTCACCAGTTGCAAAATTTGCCAGCAGTTTAGGCGACTGCCTGGGTGTCAACCTGGATTACTAACACCAATCCAGATGCCCGATACAATTTTCCACACGATTGGCATTGATCACATTGGACCGCTACCCACCACCACTGCGGGAAATCGTTACGTCATTGTAGCAGTAAACTACCTGTCAAAATACGTGGAAGTGGAGGCCGTGCCATCTCTTGTATCCTCTTACCTGATCGACTTCCTCAAGCACCGATTTGAATGGAGACATGGCTTACCAAAAAAGTTAATATCTGATCGGGCTACAACGTTTCGTAGCGGGGAACTGAAAAAGTACCTTTGCACGGCAGGCGTGCAGCACCACTTCGCATCCACGTTTCATCCGCAAGCAAACGGCCTTACTGAGAGAATCAACCAGAGCATCCAGGCACGACTCGCTCCATATACGACGGCAGGGAAAAGAGGAGAGGCCGACTGGGACGTCCACCTTCCGTCAGCCGCTTTTGTGATTAGCACTCTGTGACTCGGATATTCAATTGAAGCTTAGACAAAATGGCACTTCTTTAGTTTAAGTTTTATAATCTTCATTTTGAGGGCATGAAATAGAGCTTGGAGGTTGCTCAGTAAATGTGTCGAAGAAGACTACGATATCATCAAAATAATTAACGACATTCTTTAAGTTATGTTTTCTGATAACTGATTTCACAGCTCTTTCAAACGTAGCAGGAGCATTTCTTAAACCAAAAGGCATAACAAGCCCCTCATAATGGCCATTCGGTGTGACAAAAGCTGTTTTTGGGATGTCCTCTGGGTTCATTTTGACATGCCAGTAGCCTGATGTGATATCCAATTTCGAAAAATATTTTGATTTTCCCAGGCTGTCTGGAACATCGTCTATACGCGGAATAGGTTGGTAGTCAGGCACCGTGACAGTTAAGCTTTCGATAATCAACGTTTAATGGAGTGCGTTGTTCACCTTTATTCTCTGCGAAAATGACGGGAGCCGCGTATGGGCAAAAAGGATGGACGCACTACACCTTGCTTGAGAAGTAAGTCCACTTGCTTCACAACTTCCTCTTAGTGTGCCGGGGAGCATCCATACGGCGGTCTGTGGATAGGGACGTGTTGCTGAGGGCAATGCAGTGTCGGTAATCCGCGATACATCTGAAGTCAATCTGAGACTTTGAGAAAATGTCCTCGTAACTGTGAAGTAACTCTCTCAAAGCAGCTTGTTGCGATGGTGGAAAGTGCGTGGTATAAACGCCTTGGAGTGGGGTTGTATCGGCGCTGAAGACACACTTTTGAGTATGAAAAGAATTCTGCAGAGCTTTGTTGTCTTGAAGCAAAGTCATTGTGTTGAAGACCAGTGACAGGTTGAAAAAGGAGGCGTTGTCAAGGCCTAGGAACAATTCAGTCTTCATGCCTGGTAGAACGTGTGCTGGGACTGCCCACTTTATCGCCCCTATTTCCAACTGTATGTGTGACAAAGTTTTTGTGGTTGAGGTGACTTGTTGGGCACTAATGCATGAATCCTTGAGCAACTGCAGCTTGAGTTTTTTGAACACAACTTCATTGATACAGGTAATAGTCGCTCCTGTATCCAGAATTGCGTTCACCATGTGTCCGTTCACAAGTTCCCCAAACGTATTAATGAGCCTTTGGGCCGCCCTCTTCGTTTCCCTGGTTGTCAGTTAGAGCAGACACCATTTCACGACGAAGGCACTCATTGTGCCAGTGAAACTGATTCGTCAAACCAGCGGATGCACAATGTCGGCACTCACTGTGAGGGGTGCGCATCGATCCTGCAGGGAGCCATGGTCGCGTAGAATGAGGCTCTCGACGCATGAGCTGCCATTTTGACGAGTGTTGGGGAGCATCTCTGTGGACAGAGTCTTCCGCTTGAAGCGCAGCAGCGAGCCACTTGGCCGGGGTGGTGAGCATCAATCCAGCGAGGCGTCTTTCGATCTCTTCAGGTACCCCGTTGGTCAATCCTGATACCATGTCAACGTCTTTTAAGTTTACGAGGCGACCAAGGCGTGTCTTCTCTTCGTAGTAGTGCCTGATGTGCTGTTCTCTTTTGAGCGTGCAGTGTATGAATTGGCGGAAAGGGTCGCTAACAGGTGCAGAAAATGGTGATATCATGCTTGTTTTGATGCCTTCCCACGTATCTTCAGCGTCGAAAATCTCAGTGAGGTACCAGCGGATTGCCTCACTTTCCAGGTACTCGCTGATGCAGTCGATGCTATCTCGTTCGTACCAGCTGACGTTGCTCGCCTTCGTTTCGAAGAGGTGCAACCACTCGTCAACAGGGACGTCGTCTTCAGCTTCGGTGTATTTCGGAAAACTGATCACCTTCGTTGCAGGGCTCATGATGTTGCTGTGGTAAATCCCGTCGACTTACTGTAAAGGATGAGACATGGCGTCAGTCACAACACCAGTTTATTCTGCCTCTTCGTCTTCCTCATCTTTTTTCCCCCATTCACCAATGAAGCGTCATATATATATATATATATTTATGTGCTTTTGTGTGTGTGTGTGTGTGTGTGTGTGTGTGTGTGTGTGTGTGTGTGTGTGTGTGTGTGTGTGTGTGTGTGTGTGTGTGTGTGTGTGTGTGTGTGTGTGTGTGTGTGTGTGTGTGTGTGTGTGTGTGTGTGTGTATCTGGTGCATGTGCGAATATTCCTATATTCGATTACCTTCTCGGATCGAATAGAACATGATAGTAGAAGGGCCGAGTAATTTACAAATAAGCAACAATGAAAAAGCCTCACAGGAACAAATGGCTGAAATAAGGAAGGGCAATGTTTGTTGTTTCAAGTACTCAAATAGACAAATACTATATTATTATTATTATTATTATTATTATTATATTGATACCAATTTAACGATTTGATAAGACTACTTAAACCTGAAGGCCTAATGTTTTGATTCAACGTTGTAATTACCACAATTATACCAACATGCATGCCTCTAAAGGATGTACAATATTATCAATGCATAGATTGATCACGATATGAAGGCTTTTATGCTGAAAACTTTAGTGTCACCGAAGCACCAAAGTAATCAATTAATTGACCTCAAAATGGCATCCATGGTTTAGTCGAGTCATGAATATTCTTTTATACTTATATACCATACAAATAAAATAAACTCTCTAACCACATTTATTCCAACGTCCATAGAGTTAAAGGGGCCCTGCCACACTTTTTGAGCATGGTCAAAAAACACTGCTGATTGGTAGAAGCTCCCGACAACACTGAGCCAAATAATATAGTACAGCAAGTGGCCAGGAATTCACAATAAATTATCGAAGTCAGCTAAAAATACTCTTCTCTTCTCTGACAAATCACGGAATAAACTTAAATATCACTCGCAGAAAGCCTGTTTATCAGCCCTTGGCAGATTTGAACATGGTGCGCTTGGTTGTTACAGAGGTCGTCGTGAGAGGCCGTCACTTCTATTCGCGCGCGCGCGCAATCGCATTGAAAAAAACCCTGTCTTCGAAATAAAAAGAAAAGGTGCTCAAGGTCATGAGGCGCGAGTGACGTTTTTAGTTTGCCCCTCCCATCCCTCCCTACTTAGCTCTCAGCGCCTTCGTCGGAATGAGAGAAGAGAGATTGCGATTGCAGCGTGTAACAAATCTTTGTAACTCCGCCCGTACTGAATGGATTCTTAAACTTTTTGCGGCATTGAAGTTGTTAGGTAATACAATTTTCCAGGGAATTTCATGATTACTCAAAGAATGTTTCAAGTCCCCTTTAGGAATGAAAAGCTATTAACGTAACTGATGTTTCGGGACTGATTCGGTCACTTCTTCAAGGGTGACTGCTTGGCAGGCTACGAAGCTATATCAACTCTTACAGCGAAAGCTCTTATCAGGTCACTTTTCGGGTCACGTGCAGTTGCATGTTGCCCGCCGCCACCACCACCACCGCCACCACTACCACCACCGCCGGTGTCTGTATTACATCGCACTGGAAAAAAACTGGCTTCGCATTTTATTTATTTATTTATTTATTTATTTAATTAGTACCCACAGCGCCCATACAGGCATTATAGTGGGGGGGGGGGGTACAGAAAAGAACATGAAAATTGCAGGTTTACATAAGTTCACATAATTGCATTCACATAAGTAAAAAAGAGAAAAGAAGTAGATTTCCAAAACACAAAAACATACACAGTTGCACCGAGCACAGATGCGTCAGAAAAGTCATATGTATTAGAGAAAAAACCACAAAAAATTGATGAAAATCTCATGATAATTAAAACAAAGTGCAGCATTCGTCTAGCACAAAGGCAAATTAACACCAAAACAAAACAACATAGCTTACAACCAAGATACCGTACAGATCATGGCGACTGCCAGGCGCACACACGTAGTCTACAGGGCTTAGCGGTCCAAAGATTCAATCATTTTTATTGCAGAAAAGAACGCATCCGTTGAAGAAATTTCTACAATTGTGGGAGGAAGTCGATTCCACTGACTGATAGTTCTCGGAAAAAAAGAGTTGCTGAAGGACGATGTATTACATTTATATTTTCTTATCTTGTGTTCATGATCTTTGCGGGCTGAAATGTAGTGAGGCCGGCTTATGTATACGTCACAGGGAATTCGAGTATGAGAATAAAATATGCTGTGCAATAGCTTCAGTCGAAACGATGCCCTTCGGTGCTGCAGAGACTTCCATTTTAACTTCAGCTTAGCTTCCGTCGCACTGAATTGTCTGTCGTACATAGGTGCATTAAACACATATCTCGCCGCCATAGACTGAACTTTTTCTAATCTTTCTTTATTTGATGATGTTGCAGGGTCCCACACACAACATGCGTACTCCAGTACTGATCTCACGTATGTTTTGTATAGTACCTCCCGGGTTTGCTGTGGAAAAGCACGTGTGTTTCTTTTTAAGAATCCTAAGCTCCGACAAGCTTTATTTACAGTGTAATCCACATGCCGATTCCATGATAGAGAGGGGCAAAAGAAAACACCTAGGTATTTGTATTCGCACACCATTTTTACCGGAGAGCTGTTTATTGTGTATTCAAATTCACCTGGGTTTCTTTTTCTGGAAAACCTCATGCATACAGTTTTCTTAAGGTTCAGTTTCATTTCCCATCGCTGGCACCACGCGTATATTGCACATAGGTCGTTTTGGATTACGGAACAGTCAGTTTCAGAGGTAATCTGACGATATAAAATGCAGTCGTCTGCAAATAGCCTAATATGGGATTGTACGTTTTCGTTAATGTCATTTATATATAATAAGAAAAGTAATGGTCCCAGAACTGATCCCTGAGGTACCCCTGATGTAACACTAGTTATTTCAGACTGTTCGCCGTTTACAACTACATATTGTCGCCTCTCATGTAGATATTCAGCAATCCATGCAATAACTTGGTGATTAATATTAAAGCTGGTTAGTTTTTTCAGCAATAAGAAGTGTGATACAGTGTCGAACGCTTTTTGAAAGTCGAGGAAAATACAGTCGACCGAAAATTTGTCGTCCAGTGCTGCTGCTAAAACATGGGTGAACTCTACCAGTTGTGTGACGCATGATAGCCCCTGCCTAAATCCATGCTGGTTAGAGTTGAATAGGGAATTACTATCTATGTGCTTTACAATCGCAGTATATAAAATATGTTCAAGAATTTTACTGCACACAGAAGTGAGTGAGATAGGGCGGTAATTATTCACAGCATTGCGCGGGCCAGATTTATGTATAGGAGCAACAGACGCCATTTTCCAATCAGTTGGGAGAGAACTCTGTTTTAACGATTTTTCAAAAATAACTTTCAAGTACATAGACACTGCATGGGAAGAAGACTTCAACATAAAATTAGGCAAGCAATCAGGACCCACTGCTTTCGCACAATCTAGATCTCTAAGTAGTAATTCAATGCCACGAGCGTCAAGTACTACATCAGGCATGGATGTGGATTCGTGTACCAACAATTTCAAGTCTTTTTGGGGGTCAGTAGCGGCTGAGAACACTGACGTAAAATATAAATTGAACAACTTAGCCTTTTCTGTCGTATCGCTCACGGTAATATCACCGCTGGTCAAAGCGGGAATTGAAATGTTGTCTTTCTTGTTTCGTTTGATATACCTCCAAAGTTCTTTCGGGTTTTGAGTTATTTTACGTTCAATTGTTTTAAAGTAGGCTACTTTCATTTCGACTGTAGCATTATTTACTTCACGCGTTGCCAGCTTCAGTTTGCAAGAGTTCTCTTCCGAGGGATTTCTTTTAAATGAACGGTAAATTCTCTGCCTACGCTTGACCAAAACGTCGAGTTCTCTACAAAACCATGGTTTACTTTTATTACGCCTTCTGGTTAGCACCCATGTCGGAACAAATCGGTTTCTCAGCTCTAGAATCTTGTCTTTAAACAAATTCCACAGCTCTTCTACTGAATAATCATCGGCAAGTGTTTCGAAAACAATGAAATATGCCTCCAATGCAGTGTTGATTCCTTGGACATTAGCCTTCGCGTAATTGTACATGCACCGACTCCTTTCACTGTAAGCACTCGTATGTTTCATATTTATCTCACTTAGCACAACCTCGTGGTCACTTATCCCTGGTAATACTTCAGTGTTTTCTACCATTTCTGGCATATTTGTGAAAAATAGATCAAGGATATGACCTCCTCGAGTTGGTTTCAACACTGTCTGTTTTAAAGACAAGAGGTTCATGAAATCAGCCATTTCAGATTTAAAACTAAGAGAACTTCCAGAAGCTATTGGTTGCTCATTCCAGTCGAGATCAGGCAGGTTAAAATCCCCACCTACAACGACGTAATCAGAGGCGATTTTTGTAGCTGTAGCAGTGAATTCACTAAATTCCTTAGTTGAACCAGTTGGCGGTCGATAAAAAGAGCAGACTGATAGTGATTTGCCATTCGAGAGCTTAAGTTGACACCAAACAGCTTCACTCGTATCGTCTGTAGTGCTTATGCCTATAGACGGAATGCGCTGATCTACCAAGATAAATACACCACCTCCATGATAGTTCCTGTCTTTCCTGTAACAAGTAAAGTTATCTGGAAATACCTCGGTGTTTGCCACGTCTTCATTCAGCCATGATTCAGTGCCGATAACTACACTTGGTTTGGTCATGCGCACTAAGTCATCGAATATGTCAACTTTATTTTTAATGCTCCTACAATTTACTAACAAAAAAGAAAGTGAAGAGCATAAGAACTTAGTCGGTCACTTGCACTGCACAACCCTGCCTGAGGTATCATCGTAAGTGTACCTGATGCCGTCCATGTGAAGGGTATCGTGTTTTAGCTGTACTCGTGCGTCCCCGCTTCTATTTTCTCTAGCAAACTGCCACAAAATTCGCCTTTTCTTTCGCACTGGTTCAGAAAAGTCTTCCGACATACCGATACCTGTATCTTTCAAATTCTTGGCCTTTCCTAAAATCAGGTGCTTTTCTTTCAATGACCCGAACCTTGCGATCACGGGCCGCGTTTTTCCCTCTCGAAATTTCCCGAGCCGATGAGCTTTTTCTATCGTTTCGGGGTTAACTTGTAATTTTGTCGAGCATACTTCTTTCACAAGCGATTCAGATTGTGACCAAGATTCGCGGACACTTGTATCAGGTATGCCGTAGAATACCAAGTTATGCTGTCTACTACGATTTTCAAGATCATCAATCTTATTTTGAAGCAACTGTATCACCCCGTGCTGGGTATTACAGCGCGCAGTACACTCAGTGATAGCGGCTTCTAATTTTGACAGCACTGACATTTTTCCTTCCATTGACGACACTCGTTCACTCAAGTCATTTATAGCAGCCTTATGTTCCGCTTGGTTCGCTTCAATGGTATTAAGCTTTCGAACAATCGCGTTTTGCCCATCCAAAATTTTCTGTAGCGTCGCATCAACGACAGGGCCAGGATTCGTTTCGATATCCCCGCAGAGAATTAATAACAAAAAATAAAAGCAAAAACGACGCAGCAGCAAAATCCGACGCTTTGAGTGGTTTCCAGCATCGGAATGCACACGCACACAGTTATACAACATATGGGGTGGAACCGGCTGGATAACAAGAGCAAATTTTCTACAAAGGGAACATTCACTAACCTGCACAAGAAGCAGAACATGCGTGAACGGCACTGCCATTGCACTGCCGGTTCCACGCCCCAAAGATGCACTGCAGTCGATCGTCTTTTGTAGGGCGGTGATAGCGGTGAACCAAGGTTCGTAGACTGTTGCTGGACACATGTCGGATTCAGCTGCAGTGGGCGTCAACGGTTCCCCATTGAGCGCTTCGCAGATTTTCTCGCTGTTGCCTGTGAATCCTTCGGCGACGTCGACGATAATGCCGTAGTTGACAGCGTGGTCCGTTGAAAGCACCCCGGAACTATATGCAACCTGCACAAGAAGCAGAACATGCGTGAACGGCACTGCCATTGCACTGCCGGTTCCACGCCCCCATTGCATTTTAATCTGTAAATGTCGTCGAAAGACGATAATCTTGTGTGTGAAGATAGTGAACAAAATATTTATTTGACGTACTGCGCAAGAAAATCAGTGAATGGTATTCTGGAGGCGCTGCGTTAGAGTGCCTCGAGCATGCAGTGGAGGCAAACGAGCGCATCAAGGTGTGGAACGCAAGGCCACGGGTAGGTGCCACCACCTACCCGTGTACGGGTAGCGGAGTCTTAGCAAAGCATTGATAACGCTTGCTTTTTCGTGCAAGCGTTGCGTGGTCAGCGCAGCGTGATAAACGCTACGGTACTTAAAATTACTTATGCATGCCTTTTCTAGTAAAAGAAGCACATGCAGAATATATACGTGTTGTTATGGTGCCCCAGACATGCGCAATAATTGTTTTTCAAGTGACAATTGCACAAGTATGAACGCTAAACCTTGAGCAACGTTGGTGGGTGCTGCAGACGGGGTCAGCTGTTTTAAGTACCCAGTGGCGTTTAGAGTGTACAAACAGACAAATGTACAGGCATACAGAGGGACCAAAATTTTTGCGTTGACGACCCCCATAAAAAAACCTTTCACGCGGGCATGACCTACCACTAATGGCACAGTGGGGTTCGAACCAGGGTCTGCTGGACACCAGCCCAGCATTCTACCTTTGATCTACGGCAGTGCTTGTGACTTGTCAAACTTGCTTTAGAAAGGCTTGATGTAGGAAAAGCAATTGCGTTATCACTACTTATAAAGTGTTTTAAAACAGCGAAAGAACAACCAGTCATCGCACAATGTGATTTAGCATAACAAGTGGGCCGTTCAATGCTCTAACCCATTGCGAAAGCTTATTGTTTCCATATTAACTGTGGCGCATACCCACTACAGCCATAAGTCCTTATCGTCGTCAGCCACCGCATGAACAATTGGCACTAAATTCCTTGCAAGTGTTCAGCGGATACTATGCTTCTCAGAAAAATCATGAAAGATAGGATTGCAAATAGTGGCCTACTACCCAAATAAATTTATTATTAATGACCTAATGGGTACCAAGCAAGTGTGCTTGCAGTAGTTACCGAATGAGTGTTTTGAAAAGGCTAGATTTCCGCTAAACGACCCACCACACATCTCCCTCATACAAAACTGACGCCATTCCACAAGTGCAAATCATCAACTATCTAGGAGTGATAAACGACAGCACTCCAGTATGGCGAAACCACATGAAATATATTACAGCAAAGGGTGTTCAGGAAGTTGGCATATTACGGAGCATAAGTAACAGGAGATCAGGAAGGCGGAGTGCGTCGTTATTATCAATATACCGCATGTATGTCAGGCCGGTTCTAGACTTTGGACGTGCCTCATATTCCGGGGCACCGGCCTATAAGCTATGCTTTCTTGTTCTTTTGAAGAAGCAGACACTGGGTATGTGCTTAGGGCTACATTGTACAAACTTATTCAATGACATTCGAATCTCCTTTGAGAAGTAAAGAAACAGTTTTCATTGCGCAACCCATTTTATTTTTTTATTGTCATTGGCCTAGATTTGACACACCTCAAATGAAGTTTGTAAAGTCTCTTCTCGACCCACTGTCCACAAAAAATAGGGAGGTTCTGCCAATTTGGAGCTCGACAAGTTCTCGTCAAGAATTCTATGATGTCAATTTCTCTAATAGTGCGAAACAACTTCCGAGTAATTTGCTAAGACCTACTTTACGGGACTACCTGCTAGGAATGCAAGCCCATGTCATCATTGCAACGGACGCTTCACAGCGAGATGAAAAGAGTGGCATCGGTACATTCTGCCCTGTTCTAGACTGTTTCTTTTCTCTCCGAATTCCAGGTTGCACACCTATATTTATTGCAGAATTTTAGCCGTAGTATTGGCCTTTCGAAAACTGCCAACATCAGTGAATTCCGCCGTAATAATAACAGGCTCCTCATCAGTCTGCAGTGCACTCACGGCGACCGGTGATTCGAAAGCATTAGGTGAACTCAGCTTCTTAGTACCGAATCACTTAACCCAGGTGTGATTAGTATGGTTGCCGGGGCATAGAGGCATAACTCTAAATGAAACAGCTCATGAACTAGTGAAAGTAGCGTTAGACGGACCAGCTATCAATAATACCCCTACCACAGCCTTCATTCGAGATTTCGGAGGCAAATCGTGGTGCGAAAATTTTCTACACCATCTTCAAGAGTTCTCTGAAATTCAACGATTTAATGACACCCTGGAAATCTTCCTCATGTCATGACCGATGCCTGGAAGTTCTATTCACTCGATTACGCTGTCGTGCTCCTCCATTAAATTTCTATTTGTTTAGAGCAGGCCTCCCCACTTTGTTCTTTTTGTAGAGAAGAGAAAACTGTGGAGCACTTTTTGATCTTTTGAAGAAAGTTTTCAACATTAAAGAAGGTAATACTAGAAATACCGTAGCGAATCTTTAGCTTAGCTTTGACAACGTCAAATTTACTATTTCTATGTGCACATACGCTAGGGCACAGCAACGGGAAAGTGTTCGCGGCCGAGCAAGATTTCATTGTACTGCCTGAATGCTTTACTTAATACCCTCATTACCAAAAGGCTCTCAGTTAACCTATGTTGGCTATAAAGAAAAACTTTCTTTGATATCAATTATTTATTGCTCATTCAGAAGGAATTAATTCATCTAAAGTTTTCTTAAGAATAACTTACAAAAATTCCAAATTTCTGTAAATTTTCTTTTTGCCAGTATTTAAACCTATGAATTCCCCTTTTTTTTGTTAAGCTACCCGATTCTTGGCCGATACCCCCGGGGTGGGTGTGAGCCACAAGTTTAGGGTCTGCATCTACATCTCTGAAAGGCCACTCTTCTAGTTTTCACTGTAACTGTGCTGCGCCTACCGCGCAGGCCTGGCGTTTTTTTAGTGTTGCCCACTTGTCCATTGTCCTTCTCGCCGTGTTACTCCCAATATGTGCACAAACGTGCCACGTGAAATAATCATTTTGTATTACAGCCTTCAGCCACAAAAAGTTTACGAGACTTTAGAAGCAGCCCTTTGAAATTTTGCAACATCTGACATATGTGTGGTAGTTTTCGCCGGTTAAAAGCAATCATTTAGGTCTTTTGATAAAGCTTGTGAAAGAGCAAGGAAGCTCGGCCTACGAAGGCAAATTTCACCGCGCGAGAAGCTGAAAAGAAACGGGACACAGAAGAAGAGAGTGCTTTTTTTTACCAAGAGCTCTTTTTTGTCTACACTGTCCCAATATCAGGGGCGAAGCTCCTTAGGGCTTGGGTCGTGCGTACTGTCGCAAGTGTATAAAGCCACCTCTCGTTATGTCTTGAAGCAATTGTTAGAGGGCGGTACTTGCACAAATATTGAATGCATATATGCTGAAAATGCAAGATACTAGATGGAGTTACTTGTAGTATGATACACGCAAAGCGGTGGCGACTCGCGCTCGATGACGGAACGCCGATGTGCGAGCGCGCGAGAAAATAGGAATGCCGTCACAAGAACACGTTAACGATAGCGTGTTCGTCGGCGGCGCCATACGCGAGATGTGTGGTGTAGTAAAATAAAAGCCGTTTGGCGCGCGTGCGCGTTCGTTAAGAAGGTCGGCGAATGTACCAGGTTGCAGAGCAGCCTGTGCGCAAGGCGGCGGCGGCTCGAGCTCGAAGACAGAACCCCGATGTCGAGCGTGCGAGGCAGGAGCGTGCTGCGAAGCGGCGCGGTGGCGCGCACAAGATCCCTACGTACGAGTGCGGGAGGCAGAAGCGGGTGCGGTAGTGGCACGAAGCCACACGAGAAGCTGTACCTGGCTCTCAATCTGCCAATCAAAATGTCAAAAGGTTCATCGACCAGGCCATGCGCATGTACGACAAGTTCAGACCGTTCCTGCTCGTCGGGGACTTCGACGTCGAAGTATCAGACCCGAACAAACATTAGTTGATGCAATGAACGACGAGTAGGTACGGACTCAGGTGCATCTTCTTCGATTAGCCCGGTCGCAAGACGACCGTCAGAGGAACGTGCATCGACGTCGTTTTTGCAAACTTCCACATTCAACCAGCGCGGAAACTGCTTTCGGTGCGATTCATCGACCATAAGGTGGTCTTAATGAAGGCATAAGAAAAGCCGCAAGTAAAAGACGACTTTGTTTAACAAACAATGATAATGATATTGAGTTTAATTATATTTTATTCATTAGTTTCATTTGATGTGTGGAGCGAAATACCTTAAATAGCACGAGCTTCGCCCCACTCTTTATCATTCACTTGCATATGCCGTGACTTTTTGTTACTTTTTCACGCTGTGAAATTCGCAAGCTTGTCTATACTTGTTTTTCAGAAATAAAAGATTCGTTGGTTTTCTATAAAATAGTCGCATCCACATTTTAGGGATACTTTCAAAATGGTTGTCATACTATTCAAAAATTATTTGAACACCATTAGAATAATTAATATTCAAATTCATTTTGCTGTCATCGCTCTTTTATTGGTACTTGATTTGATTCGGAAATTTCCTATTTGCATACCCCTGTATATCTACTGTTCAATATCTCAAGTACATTGCGAACGTAACAGTGACGCAAGCACGGCTTTGTTCGGCTCGTGTTTTCAGTTAGCCTTCTCTTACTCGCCTACACACAACAGCAGTACACCTTATAAGGCTTCGTGAGGTATTGAATTTATATTGCGCAGGCCTTTCTGCCGCTCTCATGTCCCGACATGTCTCCCCTTCTCCGCTGTCTGCCGCGCTGGGTAGCGGAGTGATGTTTAACCCCTCACCCGGTAGCGGATGTTGACTGTGGTGCCGCGCGCGGAGTCTCCCGAGAGGTTTTCGCGCGCTGCGTAGGGAGCGGGCAGATACAATCCAGGACAGCAGACCACAGAACACCTACCAGTCGGAGCAGACGGTGAACCACGCAATCTTTTCCGTCCGTCGACTCCCGTCGCTCGGGGCTCGTCGGACTTCGCTGACGGTGCTTCGCGCCCGAGGCGAACGCTCACCTTTTGTTGCCCCACTGCGTACGCTCGGCGGAAGGTTGGTACGGTGTCCTAGTGCGTGGCCTAGCTACGCCTACCAGTCTCCTTCCGAAGCCAACGCGAGCGCCTTTGCCCTCGCTCGAGCAACCGGACCTTGGTCCCGGTGTCTCCATGGATCACCTTTACCACGGAGACGTGCTCGTGGCACCCTGTGCAGTACTTTTATGCCCGTGGCGAGATAAGCCTGTTTGCTTTCCCACCGCGCCTTTGCAACGGGCTGTACTGCGTTTGGTGTCGCCTCAGACATGAAAGTGTTGCGACTTTGAGCAGAATCGTGTTCTCGCCATGGCGACGGTTAACGCGTGCCCTGCGGCTCGCTAAGACCGGACCCACGCTTGTGGCCGTACTCCTTTGGGATACGTGTGCCTACTGAGCATTTCCCAGAGTAAGCAAGGGTTCATTCAACTGATGGTAGTCATTGATCACTTTTCGAAATGGGTGGAACTTTTCCCACTTCGGAAGGTGACAGCGCGAGTGGTGCTTGAGAAGCTGCAGGAAATGTTTTGCTGGTTCGGCTTCCTGGAAAGGCTCATCACTGACAATGCTTCGTATTTTACCGCCCGGGTGTTTGGTGTCACGTGGCGTTCTCTCGGAATTGATCGCTGCACCACTTCACCCTACCATCCCCAGTCCAATTTGACGGAGCGCGTCAATCGTACGCTCAAACCGATGTTGGCGGCCTTTGCCGAAAGTCAAAGGGACTGGGTAGACCATTTGAGTGAGCTCGCGTTCGCTATTCAATCTTCCAAGGGTCGCTCAACTGGTTTCTCGCCCGCCTACTTAAATTTTGGAAGGGAGTTGGCAAATCCCGTGACCAGCGTCACTCAATGGCAGTTCAAAGACGAGGAGGCGCCGGCAGACTGCTCTGCTTACGCGTCGACACTTCGGGACAGGCTTTGTCGAGATTTCTGCAAAGCAAGGCAAAGTTTGGCGTCGGCTAGGGCTCAGCAGAAAGCCCAATCTGACCCCAAGCATGGCAACCTTGTTTTTGAGGTGGGCTATCTTGTACTGAAGCGTACCCACGCTCTTAGCGATGCCAGCAAGGGGTTCTCAACCTCGCTCGCTCCTAGGTGGCTTGGTCCGTACCGAGTGGAGAAAGCTTGCACTCCACTCGCGTACTCGCTGAAAGATCCCCATGCGAGAAAATTCAGCGGTGCCCATATCGAAGACCTGAAACCCTTTGTCTCATGGTCTGACGAGCTCACGCCAGAGCCCTGCGGCGCTTCGCGCAAGCAACGGGGCACACCCGGAGCGGCGGACCGCATTCGTACCCCGCACCGGTATAATCTGAGGAAGAGGGTCACCTGTGTGATTTCGCGCCAGTCGGCGGACTTCTTCGCAACCGAAGGCCCCCAGTTTACAGTTTGGTCTCTGCAGGCTAGCTTCTTTCAGACCAATTCTCGGAAAGGAGCCGGCCCCGTCAGGTGCTGTATGTGCTTTATTTTTGTTTTCGTTCCTGTCCAGCGTTGATGTTAAGCTTGCCCTTTTTTTTGCATCAAACGTTCTAAGAACGCGTCTCTTCTGCATGAACACGTTCATTTCTTTCTCTTGTTCTTTTTTTTCATTTTTGTTCTCCGCGCCCCTCTCTGAACGATCTCTGCTGGCGAGCGCGATGTGGTGGTGGAGGGGAACCACGTAACGACGAATCAGTGTCAGTGGCATGTGTGCTGGTGCCGTGATTGGGGAAAGGGCGTGATGTGCAGTGACGTAAGTGATTGTGCGCGCGGTGAGTGGAGTTTCATCGCCGACAGATTGGGGGGTTGGTGACCACGGCTGCGAGTCTCCGAGCCAGCAGCGCGGCTTCTTCTCAGTTTTAAATCGACGACGCCGGCCACCAGTGGTACTAAAGTGCTTATTTGGGCCGGTTGGTACATGGTCAACGAAGTGAAAAAACAGCGCGTAACACAGGACACAGGACAGAGAAGCCTCGTCCGTCTCTTCTCTGTCCTGTGTCCTGTGTTACGCGCTGTTTTTTCACTTCGTTGACCACCAGTGGTGTTTTTCCCTTTTTGCCTTCCGTCAGGTCTACCGTTTCAAGGTCGCCTGAAACGGTAGAGTCAAGGTCAAGGTCAAAGTCAAGGTCAAAGTCAAGGTCGCCTGCCCGCCGGTAGGAGGCTAGGACGACAGGGAAGCGGCGGGTGCGCAAATTACCTGAGTCCGCGGCCCCGCCGCCTCCATGCGCGAAGAAGCAACTACGAAGCGAGGCCACTTGGACGTGGCAGGAACGCCAAGAAGTGCCCAAGTGCTTCGTGAACGATACGCCGTGGAAGGCTCAGCGGTGAGTGTGACGTGAAACTGCCCTTGATAAGGTGCCGTTGCCATTTCGCGGCCACACGACCGTGGAGCGCGACGTGCTTGCGCGACGTGCCCGGCTGCCAGACCCACTTGAAGTGCGTGTGTGTTCATTGTGCGGGGTGAACGCATACGCCAAAAGGCATTTTCGGGGAAGCCTCCACGCGGGAAAAGCCCAGGCGGCGCGAGCCTCCGGGTGTAGCAAGACGACGCCGACCTCGTCCGTGCCGCCCATGGCGCTCCCAGATCAAAATCTTGCTGCTTTGTGCCGGAAAAGAATGCGCAAAAACCCGGGCTTCGTGGCCCTCGTTGCCCCAGGGATTCCGTCAGCTGACGCGTCTGCGCCGGATGGTAACGGCAACGGCGATACGAAAACAGACTTCCTAATCTGTTTAGATAAAGACTTTATTTGACTTTGTGTGTGTTTTTGTTTTCCTCGTGTTACCCGTGTTCTTTCATGTGTTCTTGTACTTTCGCTCTTCGTTTTTTCTTTTTTTTTACCATAAAGCACATGTTGTACCTTCAAAGCATTTTCCTTGTAGTTTGTGCTGCAGCAACAGGGTCGGGAGAGGCCACTGTCTTGCTCATTGCAGTGTCATTTTAACTGCATGGGTAATGCCCGGCTGCCTTTTGAAGACCGGTAAAGGGCTAATTTAGGAGAAGGGAATGTGGGAATTGAGGCTAGCCCGCTGCCTTTGCGCGGACTTTGCCGCCTTTTCTGCCATTCTCATGTCCCGACATGTCTCCGCTCCTCCGCTGTCTGCCCCGTTAAGGGAGCGGAGTTACGTTTAACTACCCTCACCCGGTAGCGGATGTTGACTGTGGCGCAACGCGCGGAGTCTCCCGAGAGGTTTTCGCGCGCTGCGTCAGGAGTGGGCAGATACTCTCCGGGACAGCAGATGGTGAGCCACGCAATCTTTTCCGTCCGTCGACTCCCATCGCTCGGGCTCGTTGGGCTTCGCTGACGGCGCCTCGCACCCGAGGAGAACGCTCACCTTTTCTTGCCCCACTGCGTACGCTCGGCCGAAGGGTGGTACGGTGTCCTAGTGCATGGCCTAGCTAAGCCGACCCGTCTCCCTCCGAAGCCAACACGAGTGCCTTTGCCCTCGCTCAAGCAACCAGGCCTTGGTCCCGGTGTCTCCGTGGATCACCTTTACCGCAGAGACGTGCTCGAGGCACCCTGTGCAGTACTTTTATGCCCGTGGCGTGGATAAGCCTGTTTGCTTTCCCATCGCGCCTTTGCAACGGGCTGTACTGCGTTTGGTGTTGCCACAGACAATAAAGTGTTGCGACTTTGAGCAGAATCGTGTTCTCGCCATGTCAACGGTTAACGCGTGCCGTGCGGCTCGCTAAGACCGGACCCACTTTAGTGGCCGTACTCCTTCAGGATACGTGTCACTACAACGTGTTTTGAAGTGTTGACGTCTTACTTTGAGCAACAGAGTATATGCCAAAAGGATAGGTTTTTACGGGTTGAGTGAACTTCAGGATGTGACTGAAACTACAACGTGCAAATTACTGTGTAAGACTTACACCTTGTCTTTCTACTTCCAGATGAGACGTACAGGGATCGAGTTCTACAGCAGTACTTCAAACAACTTGTTCCACCTTTGCTGTACTTCCCCTTACCAAAACATAATTTCAACGTCCGTAATCCTTTCGCATTCAACGGTACCCTGTACAGATTCAACCTAACGGATGGAAAACTGTTTGTTAAAACCCCCAATTCAACAAAATTTGACGGAACGACTTGCAATATCGCGGTTTGGCCTTATAAAAGAGTCATGTGCATATTTCCAATTGATGACTCCTGGGCAAATTACACCGGCAAGTTATCCTACGGGAAGCCGGTTGTTCAGACATTCCAAGTGAACCTTACTGTCGAAGCGTACACCTTGGAAAATTCTGGATGGAATAACCCTGCGGATATATTTGTTTACTTGGAGCCCCGGGAAAATGTAGGTAAACTGCTCTCATTTCACATAAACGCTATTATAATTCTATACCTACGCATATGACATCCATATATACACAAGCGTCCGAATGAAATGTAGAGCTGTTAATTTTTGAAAATGAAGCTTTTTAACTTGTGGTTGATTCTGATGCTAGTGGACTCGATGTTGGCGTTGTTCTGGCTCAAATCTTCAGCGGCCACCAACACGTTGCAGTGAACATACACTATTCTTTATTGAGAGGTAACAAAAATAAATGCTCGACCTGCAACCTATACATATAGCAGGGAAAGCAAATATACGCCAGTCGGACACTCAGTAGAAAATAACTGCTCCATCCCCGAGCTTCAGTACTAAGCAGTCACCATGATCATATTTATTAGTTCACCAACTTCTTAATGTTTTATTCTTTCATCAAAAACAGCGTGAAAACGCAATGTTAAACTACACCACGATGTTACAAGCATGAAAAGTAGGCAAATCTGTGACAACCGGAACAATCGCCCATCCGGCACAAAACCTTCATTCCAGGGTAGGCTGAGCAATTGCAGCACCAAAATTCTCTTTAGTTAACTGACAATGTCAATGGTTTATATCACCCCGACCAACGATGTTTATTTAGGTAGTGTTGCCGTGATACTCTCAAAGCACACAATATCATTATGGCTGCAATATAATGCGAACAGCATTTCAAGATACTGCGTTACCGAAAAAAGTGAGCAACTTTTCTTGGCAATGTAGGGAAGGATAGACAGTCAAAACATGCGTATCAAAGTGCTACTGATTGTAGTTCCAAAACTGCACCCACATGTAATGCGTGAGGTCTAAAAAATATACTTCTATTTCTGCTTGTACCTCTTCGAGATACAACACAGCGCATACCAGTGGAATACTTGTAATTATTTCACCTTTTTTTTCTTCTGTTCGTGTCATTTTGCGTTTTTGCTATTTTTTTTTATTTTCAAGACTTTTCCCAATACGTCGAGCACGAAGCGGCATCTGTGTCGAAATGCAGCGTTGATTGCGCGCAGACATCACTTTCCACAGTGGTACGAAATGCGCGCAGAACCTGATTACATCGCGTTGGAGTCAGTATACTCACAGATTCAGACGCCACATTAAAATTTAAAGAAAAACGACTTGTGCCTGCCTCTGCCCGAGAGAACCACTCAGGTCGTGATTATTGTGGTCACTAAAAGTGATATTCGATCGTATTTATGCATTCTAGTCCAAATTGCGCTGATATGACCTGAACTGAAAGGAGACGAATTGATGTTATAGCCATAAATTGCCCTGCTTCACTCCATGGGAACTGACAAGTGCAGAAGCTCCGCCCACACAGTTTTCCCTTAACTACCAAGAAAAGTTGCCAAAGTATATATATATATATATATATATATATATATATATATATATATATATATATATATATATATATATATATATATATATATATATATATATATATATATATATATATTGAAACGCGCTAGCGAAGATTCGACGAAGAGAAGGAAGAGACTCGACTGGCTCGCGAGCGACGCTGTGGATCCTTCGCTGAGCTACACCTCCGCGTTACCCATCTTGTAAATAAACGCGTTCCATCGTCACAATTGTGGTGGAAGGTGCTGGGTAAGCTAGCTACTACCAAGTGATACCGGAGAGGCACCGTCCCCTAACGACGGAACCGCTACACGAGCTTCGCCGCAGCCGTCGACTAGCGGGCTTGGCACCATTACCTCAACAAATGAGCTCGGACGGAGACAACCGGCAACCAGCCGCAAAGACGTCGCCCTACCACTACAGGGAGCCGCGAACCTTCACAGGGAAACCCGGCGATGACGTGGACGAATGGCTAAGCCACTATCAGCGGGTGAGCCGTTCGAACGGTTGGAATGCGGCTAGCCAGCTGTCTCACGTGGGGCTCTTCCTCGATTTCACGGCGCTGGTATGGTTTGAGAACCATGAAGACACATTGACAACCTGGGACCAGTTTGTGAAGGAAATTAAGAAATGCTTTGGAGACCCAGCAACAAAGAAGAAACGTGCCGAGCAGACGTTGTCGCAGAGGGCTCAAGTCACCGGTGAGACATGCAGAACCTACATTGAAGAGATTCTGAAGTTGTGCAAGTCGGTGGATGCCCACATGACGGAAGAAGACAAAGTGGGCCATATACTCAAGGGCATCGCCGATGACGTATACCACTTCCTCATTGGCAAGGAGAGCCTAGAATGCGTGGCCGACGTGATTAACCACTGCCGAACCTTCGAGGCTCTTAACACTCGTCGCATCACATCGAATTTCGGACATCTGGCCAACGTCACGACTGTTGCCACCGTCGATGTCTGCCATAATCCTCTACCTGCCGACCTTTCCTCCACCATTCGTCAGATTGTACGGGAGGAACGGCGTCGCCATGTCTCTGTTCCCATGCAAGCTGGAGACCCGCAGTGTGATACATTATCCCCAAGCATCAATGCTGCGAGTTTCGACGAGCGCAGTTACTCCACCCGCAGTCCACGGCAGAGGGCTCCGCCACCACAGGCTACTTACGTCGAGTCGTCTTATGCGCCCCGCAGCAGTTATAGCTACGACAGCCAACCGCCTCCGTTTGTGTCCGAGTGGCAACAGTTCCCTGAGCATCCTCTCCACACGGCAGCCTTCAATGTGCCTCGGGAACGCCCCGTGCGCTACCAGTGCGGCGTTCGCGGACATATCGCCCGGTTTTGCTCATCGCGACGTCGCCCACGCACGACGTTTTCTGACCGACCAGCGATGCTTGCACGGCGAAGCCAACAACCCGATTACGCCTACTGGCCTTCGGATTCAACCGCCCAAAAGCACGGGCACCGGCCGAACATCCGCAGTGACTTGCCTGCCTCTGTGAGGAGCTTGACGCCACCTACTACGCGCCAGCGACGGCCCCATCTCCCCGTCCCCGGCCGCGGCTTTCCTCTCCGCCACCGGGAAACTAGCCGGCGCGGCCGATGGAGGCGAGGTCGCTGGACGTACCGCGTTGCACACAAGTATGCCTCCATTAGTTCACATGCTTCACAACAAGGTTCATGTATTCATTGACGATTTTCCCACGATGGCTCTAATAGACACCGGTGCAACAGTTTCTGTATTGAGTTTAGTTTTCAAGAAGAGACTTGGCCGCAAGGTTATGTTTTATTGGGATAAATCTTCTACTTTTCGAGCAGTCAGCGGCACGGCTTTGTGTCCAGTAAGTGTGTGCACTGTGTCCGTTCGTGTTGCTGGTAAAGCGTTCAAGGCAGAATTCGCAGTGCTCGCTCATTCCACGCATGACGTTATCCTTGGAATTGACTTCTTGCAAGAGTGCCGTGCAACTGTCGACTGCGGGGCAGGCGAGGTTCTGTTGTCCGCCCTCGCCCAGCAGCCTCAGCGTAGCGGAGACGACAACCTCGTTGTAGTTAAAGACACTATTCTACCGGCATGGTCTACTGCCAGCGTGCCCGTTGCTGCTTCGAATGCCGACTCGAGTTTCAATTCTCCTGATATTGTGATTGAGCCGTTGCCTTTGCCTTGCATGAAGAATAACATCTTTCTGCCGCGCTGCGTTGTGTCTCTCACCGAGGGAAAAACTAAATTATGCGTAGTTAACTGCTCATCCGAGTCTGTTGTACAACCAGAGGGAATGCGCCTTGCCATGTTTGAAAGGCAGTGCAGTATCTGCATAGGAGCTCTCAGCAATGCGGCAAATTCGCACTATGCTGATGTATCCGGCACGGAATACGAATTTTATAAGATGGTTAACAAGTCTATTCCCTCGCATAAGCGCAAAGTGTTGGTTACACTGCTGGCCAGGCACGCTAAAGTATTTGATTTTGCACGGAAGTCGCATAGACCTCAGACGCCCAGCACACGCACTCGTCACAAGATCGACACCGGATCTGCGCACCCCCTCAGACAGAAACCTTATCGAGTTTCCGCGCCAGAGCGCAAGGTAATTTCAGAGCAAGTCAGCGAGATGCTAACCTATGGCGTAATTCAAGAATCGTCAAGTCCCTGGGCCGCGCCTGTTATCTTGGTCAAGAAAAAAAGTGGGTCCTGGAGGTTCTGCGTTGACTACCGACGTCTCAACTCAATAACTAAGAAGGACGTGTACCCGCTTCCTCGCATCGATGATGTCATCGACTGCCAGCATTCAGCGTCCTATTTTTCATCGGTGGACTTGTGATCCGGGTATTGGCAGATCCCCATGGATCCGGCTGACAAAGAAAAGACGGCCTTTGTTACACCCGACGGTCTGTTTGAGTTTAATGTTATGCCATTCAGCTTGTGTAATGCCCCCGCCACATTTGAAAGATATATGGACACCGTTTTACGGGGCCTCAAATGGGAAATTTTCCTGTGTTACCTGGACGATGTGGTAATTTTTGGCCGAACATTTGAAGAACATAATCATCGCCTTGACCTCGTTCTAACCTGTCTCGAGGAAGCTGCGCTTACACTGAACTAAAAAAAATGTCGCTTTGGAGAACGTGAAACCTTGGTTCTGGGACACCTGGTGAATAAAAATGGCGTGAGACCGGACCCGCAGAACATTGCCGCTGTCAGCAACTTCAAGCAGCCGCAGTCCCCCAGGGAGTTGCATAGCCTCCTGGGCCTGTCTTCTTACTTTCGTCGATTTGTTCCGAATTTCAATGATAAAGCACAACCACTGACTGACTTGCTGCAAAAGGATGTCCCTTTCCACTGGACACCGGATTGTGAAGCAGCCTTTAAGCAGCTTCGGTTCATACTGACTTCAGGACCGGTACTACGCCATTTCGATCCTTCTGCTGAAACGGAAATTCACACAGATTCCAGTGGAATCGGCCTTGGTGCACTGCTCGTTCAGCGTCATGACAATGCTGAACACGTGGTCGCCTACGCGAGTCGTTCGTTGAGCAAGGCAGAACGAAATTACACAGTCACAGAACAGGAGTGCCTCGCATTCGTTTTCGCCGTGCACAAGTTTCGCCCATACATCTACGGCCGTCGCTTCTCGGTAATCACCGACCATCATTCTCTATGCTGGTTGGTAGGCCTCTGAGACCCATCTGGACGACGGGCGCGATGGGCTTTGCGCTTACAGGAGTTCGACTTCACAGTACGCTACAAGAGCGGTAACCGGCACGCAGACGCCGACTGCCTATCGCGCCTTCCTCTACCGACGACGGAGTGCGACGCTGACAATTTCGACCAGTATATCGGCGCTATTGCCTCTGAGTTCCCTGATCTTGCGACTTTCCGGACAGCCCCACAAGAGGACCGCTCCTTAGATTCTCTGTTCGCCTCCGCAAATGAACACGCAAACCCAAGCTCTTTCGTGGTTCATGAGGGCGTCCTTTACAAGAAGAATTATTCCGGACAAGGCACCCGTCTGCTTCTCGTTGTTCCACGCACTTTACGGGCTCACGTCTTTCGGTCCTTACACGACGACGCAACCTGCGGTCACATGGGCTTCGCCAGAACGCTTCAACGAATCCAGCAAAGGTTCTATTGGCCCAAGATGCGACACGACACGAAAAAATACTGAAACGCGCTGCTGGATACGTTGCTGGATGCGTTCAATACGTTGCTGGATGCGAACAATGCCAACGACAAAAACGTCCCACGGCTACGCCACCAGGACTTCTCCATCCTGTTCCACCTCCCAACTCTCCCTTCGAGACTGTTGGTGTCGATCTGCTCGGTCCATTTCCCCGATCGAGCAGTAACAATCGATGGGTCGTCGTCTGTGTTGACCACCTAACGCGCTACGCAGAAACTGCTGCAATACCTGCTGCAACGGCCATGCACGTGTCGCAGTTTATGCTTCGCTGTATAATTCTCCGCCATGGTCCTCCACGCGTTGTCATTAGCGACCACGGACGTCAGTTCGTTGCCGACGTCGTTGAAGAGATCCTGCGTCTGTCTGCCTGCCATTTCCGCCATGCCACACCATATCACCCGCAGACCAATGGTCTCGTAGAGCGCACGAACTGGACTCTCACGAACATGCTGTCTATTTATGTCGATTCTAAGCACAAAAACTGGGACGAAGTGCTACCTTACATCACGTACGCGTACAATACCGCGAAGAACGAGACTACAGGTTACTCTCCATTTTACCTGCTGTACGCTCGCTCCCCACGATTTTCTCTCGACACTATACTACCTTTTACACTAGACGTGGAAACCTCGACAGCCGAGACGCTCTGCCGCGCAGAAGAAGCCCGTCGCATCGCACGCCTCCGAACCTTGGCATCCCAGCAGCGTTCTAAGAAACGTTACGACGCCTGCCATCACTCCGTATCCTATAGTAAGGGCGATCTTGTGTGGTTATGGACACCAGTCCGCAAACGTGGTTTGTGCCAGAAGTTCTTGGCCCACTATTCCGGTCCATTCGTCATTCTTGACCGCCTCAGCGACGTCACGTACGTAATCTCGAGCGTCACAAGCAATGGTCGCCGCTCTAGCAAAACACAACTGACACACGTTCCGCGCCTTAAACCGTGCCACCATCAACCATCTGAGTGACTCGCCCAGAGGGCATCGTCTGCGAACCGGGAAGTGAAACGCGCTAGCGAAGATTCGACGAAGAGGAGGAAGAGAATCGACTGGCTCGCGAGCGGCGCTGTGGATTCTTCGCTGAGCTACACCTCCACGTTACCTATCTTGTAAATAAACGCGTTCCATCGTCACAATATATATATATATATATATATATATATATATATATATATATATATATATATATATATATATATATATATATATATTAAAGGTAAATAGCCGACCGACCCATTAACGAGAAACCTTTCCTTTACACACACCGCCCGCCGCCCGCCGAACGACCAATTACGGGGAAACCCCTTTCTTTAGGCACGCTGTCCCGGACCCTCCCGGCACCGCGGCGACAATCTTGGGTGGCCCGACACACGCCAAGAACTGAACAGCACGTGATATGCACCGTAGGTGGATGTAGACGGACAGTTGGCTTCGTTCTCAGTGTTGACAGTGGTTCTTCCTCTTTTTTACTTTCTTTCTTTTCTTTCTTTTTTCGTCTTTTTCTCCTTTTTTTCCTTCTTCCAGTTCCCTCTCACTCTCGCAAACGTCTTTCAAGGCGAGAGGGACGCGGCAGCAAGGAAGTTTGGAAACTCATGTTAGTATAACTCACCCCCTGATGAAGGGAGGTCCCCTCCCGAAACTGTTGGGAAATAAATATATTTATCCTTGTTGACAACGCTCCCGTTGTGCCATATCCCATACCTATATATATATATATATATATATATATATATATATATATATATATATATATATATATATATATATATATATATATATATATATATTTATATATATGGCTCATTTTTCGTGTTTTTGACACACAAAAAAACGAGATCTAAGAGAAAATATTGCAAGGAATGTATAGGAAGTTATGAAAACCAATGTAATGCAAATAAGAAGAAAGAAAACTGGGTGAAAAAATACCTTGCCGTGAGCAAAAATCGAACCTACAAACCCCGAATAACGCGTTCGATGCTCTGCCACTGAGCTATCACGGCGGCTATCCCCCGAGCCACTTTATTGGGTTTCTATGTGAATTTAAACGTGGCAGTGTCAGTCAGCGCCACCTGTAGCCATGGCGACGAGTGTGGCACAGTCTATATGAGCCTGTTTGGCGTCACGTAGCACGTGAACCTATTACGAGCTGGCAGCTAACCTCGCCCTTCATATACAACCTTACGGCACCAAGTCAGCCAGTACGAGATCCTCGTTAACGAAGGTCGGTACGAGACCCTCGTTAACGGAAAGAAGTGTATACCTAAGGGCTCAGTTTTCCGTATTTTGACGCAATAATAATGAGATCTGGCAGACAATAATGCTAAGAAAGGTATAGAGGAAATTATGAGACGGAATTGCTGCCAGCAATAGCTGCCAGCTCGTAATAAGTTCACGTGCTACGTGACACCAAGCAGGCTCAGAAAGGTTGTGCCACAATCGTCACCATGGCTACAAGTGGCGCTGACTGACACTCCCACCTTTAAATTCACATATAAACCCAATATAGTGGCTGGGGGGATAACCGCCGTGATAGCTCAGTGGTAGAGCATCGAACGCGTTATTCGGAGGTCGTCGGTTTGATTCCTGCTCACGGCAAGTTATCTTTTCACCCATATGTTTATCTTCACATTTACACTACCATCGGGTCTAATAACTTCCTCTTTACATTTTTTGGCATTATTGTGTGTTAAATTTAATTTACATTGTGTCAAATATATATATATATATATATATATATATATATATATATATATATATATATATATATATATATATATATATATATATATATTGGTGCTAGTAGAAGCACGCCCACTAAGTCGAAGTCTCCTTTGTGACAGTTCACGCTCGTCGGGTTTTAAGTTCTTTTCGTGCGTCCTTCTGTGCGTTTGAACAGCGCGCTGAAAATGCTGCGCTGTGACAGTTCTTTTGCCATCGCCCTCCGTGTTTTTTTCCTGCGGTTTTTTGTGCTTTAAAAGCACTTAGAAGTTTTCTAGCTGCTTGCTGAATTCTTCCTATGACATTCCAGTTTTATTCTACCTCCTTCTGTCACGAATTACGATGCGCGGGCAGAAACGCGTCAAAATTCGCCTTGCGTAATTCATAGGCACTCAGTATTCTATTACAAAAAAGAAAGTGAAAAAAAAACGTTGTTCTGTGAGCTCAGCTTCTGTTCTCGCGTAAAAAAAATCTGCTATTAGGCCCGAAATGCATGCACACTTTGTTTTTTTTTTGTTTCCATCAAAAGAAAAAAAACTGTTCACGTAAGTCTTGGAATGTGTCATGTCGAAAAATCGTTGAACATGGTAGTGCTTCCAACAAAGGAATCTTCTGCAGTAATACGCAGCACACAATGAATTTAAATAATCACCAGCTGTCCACTCAGGAGGCCAGCAGGAATGTGCACACAAAGTTTGAAGCCATTTGATGGAACACGCGGCGGTGTGGGACCTGTCATTCAAATTGGCGTCTCCATTGGTACACACCGTGACTGAAATTGGTATTATATATTCATTGCTTTGCCCTCTAAGGGAAGCTCTGACTTTTTCGAAGTATACTTGCACTGTGCACACCATCATCTCCATTACATATTTAGAACACTGAATGATTATTACATTTTGTTTATTATTATGCTGCCACTCTAGCCCGTTGTTGAATTAATGCCGCTTTCGTATTTCTTGCAGGAAACACGCCTCAAAGCAACCCACGTGCGCATTACGGATTTTATAGTGAATGTAAAGGTGCAGCCCCCTTTCGAGACATTCTGGGTGTTTTGCGACAACCAAACGATCATTCAGAAAGTTTGGGCTGACTTTTCAGACTATGCGTACAGAAAGGGCAGGCCAGACATTCAAAACGTAGCAGTGGCCTCGTTCAAAAGACAACTGGCCGAGAACGCACGAAATGCGTCGCCGATAAATGCATCATTGTTTTGGTATTAGTGAGGAAAAACGTGCACGCCGAAAAAATGAATAAATCGTTAAAGTGCCACTGAGTTCAAAGCATGCACAGAAAGAAAAGCTAATAAAAGTCGGGAAGTTACGTCTTTTTTTTACTTGTAGTGTGTCCTATGGACCTTTACAGAAACTGGCGTGCGCCACCTATGCTGGCTGCAAAGCATCATGGGAAGCCGGAGCGCCGGTGGAGGGTCGTCTGCTCGCGGAAGCGTTGACTCACCTCGTTTCCCGCAGCGCGCGGGCGTACGAACGCCTCCTTGCGGGAATATCGCACGTGATAACCCTGCTTCGATCTGCACTCATAGAAGACGCACAACTCAGAGCAACACAAAGTCAGCAAACTTATTAGAGACCCGGGAAAATGCTAGCGTACCCGCGAAAGAGCCCTTTGAATCGGAAACATAAGTCGGCTTCCGCAGCGGGCCCGTTCGCTTCATTCGTCATATTTCCATGTAGTGGAAGCTTTTCTCTCTTGTTCTGTTTTCAGCATGACCATAAAGCTTTGCTATTAGTACTTTATGTTAAGCACAATCACTTGTGATATGCTTCCGCGTTATACGCGGTGCAAGACCGTGGCACTTCACGCATGAAAATCAATGTCGAAATCCGACCCCTATAAATGGGTTCGAGCCCCCCTATGGTGGTGGATTAAAATTCCAATTGCATGTTTCAAAAGTTGTGCCTGAGAAACTTTGCACTTAGGACTACGAGAGTATAGTAAAAACCAGCTACCAACACGCCTATAGAGCGGACATCCTATGAGTACTGCTGTGGGCGGAGATTACAAAGTTACAGCGCAGTGTCGCACTTCATAACACGAAAATATTCTGCAGATTTTACTTCAAAGTATTTTTTGTGAAACAGGGTAAGACATGCTGTCTCTACTCGTTCCTGTTAAGAACTTGAAAATTTACGACCTGACTGGGCAAATGGTAACAATGGGAAGACATATATAACAGAATTGGCGTAAGTGTGCGCAATTTACACAATATTCTGTCTTACTGCTTGAGCTCCCGTGATCCCTTGTTGCATTACAGTTTATGATTATGCTAATTTAGTAAATTGTCGTTTCGACGCAGCTGGCTCACAAAGCCTGCAAAAAACATACAGCTGCTCCTTTCACCTTTGCCAAAACAGTCATGAACAGAGCATCTGAAAAACTTGCCTCAGGCGTATTAGGAAGCAGAAATCCCGCTAAATAGAGCATTTTCATGTTGGTAATTAGCGCACAGTGCCTTGGCACAGTATGTTGAAGCCAGAAAACGTTGATAAGTAATGCTGTTTAAGGCTGCTAGTGGTGAGACTGTGGCTTTGGGTCACTGGTGGAAGCCTCATTCATTGTAGGAAATGTATGGAATATCGCAGCAACGCTTACATCAGTTGGCAACGTTACCTGGCTGCGAGTGTCACTTTTTGCATAGAGTTTCTTAATATGCACTAGAGGAAACTCTGGCGCTAGTGTCTACGGGAGCTGCAACGCAAGGCGCTTCAGCAAGCATAGGAATGATGAGTAGTAGATGCATTTGTCTAATCTTCGTACTTCTGGCCTGCTTCTGGCTTCGTTTGTGTTCGTGTGGCTTGGAGCTGTTTTCTCATGAAACAAAAAAATCAGCAAGTGTTCAGTGGTTGTGCTTTTTTAAAGCTTACCTTTTCCCAACAGGTCCCGAAGTTCAAAAGGTTTCGTTCTTTTCTTTAAAACAAAACCGTAACCAGCAATAAACGAAGCCGCAAGTACGATTCGCCGCCCGCAAGTACGAAGACTAGGCAATTGTGTGTACTACCCATCATTCCCATGGTCACAGAACGATCGCAGCGCCAGAGTGCCCTCTGGTTATATTAAGGAAACTCTGTGACTTTTTGTATCCGTAATAATTGAAACTACAACTAGCACTTCTTGCCTTCACACAAAGACCCCCCCCCCCCCCAAAAAAAAAAACGAGATGTGCGAAGCCACATTAGGTGAGGCCTCTAGTTTATGGTGAATAACAGTCAGATATAATCGAAGATAACTGAGCAGTAAACAGCAAAATAAACAGCAAGTAAGACTGCAATTAAAAACTTGCAGTGTTTTTATATTGATTTACCCTAGACGACTTGAAGGCAAAAGCGGTCTTTTTTTTTATTCAGTCAATTTATTGGTTTTTCTCCTGCCCATCCGAAGGTTTTCTGCACCTAAAGTGGCTTTGCAATGGTTTTATGAGCGGAGGCATTCCAAACATTTCAAACACGGTCAGTGCAAAGCGACGATGTCGTGTGATGATGTGATTATTAGATCATCATGATGACTTTACGCATTATGTGTAAGGTCCAGAACGTTACAGAATGTGTAAGGTGTGACCATACACATTCTGTGATCCGGGTTGTCACAATGGCGTCCTATGGTGACGCGGTGACGCGATAATTTTCGCGTCACTCTTGTTGACGCCACCACCACGGGATGTCATAGCCACCGACGGAAATTTTTTTGTTTTTAGGCGAGAACTGTAGGTGCCTCATCAAACGTTAAACTTGACACTTTTGGGTCTCGTGTCGACGACGTCAAGTGATCCAAAAAACCATCAAGTGGTGACGACAACATATATGGCGTCAGACACCACCAAAAATTATGACATGATTAAAACGCCATGTGACTTCACGTGATCACGTCATAGCATGATATCCGAGATTGTTAAATGTGGTCTGATCATGGAGGCGATGCGAAACCTCATTACGTGTTGCAATTTTTCGAAGGGTGGTGTGGATGGTGGTGGGCGTGGGCCTCGGCAGGGGGTGCACAAGGGGCACATACCCTACTCAAGGCATGCCAGCACTTACCCATGCCCAAGCTACAGTGCTCTCCCCCAGGCGCGATGCAAGACGGGTTCGCATTCATGGTATCAACCTGCTGGCACTCATGAACTGACGGGGTAGACTCTGCACATCGGCTGACAATAAAAACGAGATGGTGTTCCCCTTCGTGTCCTCTTAAGTGAATGCACAAGAGCCCCTGTGATTCCTTAATGAGGCATCTAACGTGGTCGCCTGTATAACTTCGCGTATTACGTGTTATGCTTCGCTGGTAAAACCCCAGCTCCGTAACTACAGTGAATGAGAACTGAAATATCTTAAATAAAGTCAAATTTCGCTTCAGCATCACAAAAAATGTAAGCATATCCAAGGGGTGAATGATAGAGAGTGGGCCGAAGCATCCGTCCGTCCATTCATTCTTGCTTTCGTCCGTCCATGCGTCTGTCTGTGTGACCATCCGTGCGTCCATCCGCCCGTCCGTGCATGCGTCTGTTCGTGCGTTCGCGCGTCCATCCGTGCGTCCGTCCTTGCGTTTGTCCAAGCATCCGAACCTGCGTCCGTCCATGCGCCCATCCGTCCGTGCAGCCATCCGTGCGTCCGTCTATGCAATCTCGCTGTGTGTCCGTTCGTCCATCTAGTCAACACTCCAAGTACAACCATCTCGCATTTTTTCATCATATATTCCGCATATAGAAGCACCGCCGTCCAGCGGACATTCCAAGGACTAAAGGAGAGGTAGCACATGCGCATTTTCTTACGGCTTGCGCTTCGGGTCTACTTCCCACCTTTAACCACCTCGAGTTCATGGTATATACTAGTTCACTGTATTCATGGCACTGCGGCCCAACACTCGCTAAACCTTTCTAAAAACAAGGAGGTTACGCCCAGCGAGTAAACGTAGCAACCTTTTCTTATCAGATAGTGCTCAATGTACATGCCAATGGCTGCTAATGGGGAATGAGAAACAGGAGAATTCGGTCTTTAGTTACGAATTCTCCTGTCTCTCATTTTAGTTAAAGTTTTAGTTATGCTGTGATTTTTTTCATTGTTCAACAACGCACAGGAAAAATCTCCCACCGGCACCATTTTGCAGGTCAAAGCGTAAGACGTGTTACGTACTACAACGAGGGACGAACGGGTGTCGCTTTAAGCAGCTTCGCCCCTAAAATTCAAGTCCTGAAGTAGCACTCAGCAACGAAACGAAACTTCTGATGTGATTTGCGTCTTATGACACCCACTAACAGAGCAGGTTTGTTCTTTTCTTCTTCTTCGGCAGGGTCTGTCATAATTCTGGATACTTGTAGAGAGCACTGCAACCTAGTTGACAAGCATGAAAGTCGGAGCACTCAGAAGTAGCCGTTTTTTCACGAAAGCAGCACCTTACGCCAGCCAAAACCACTCACGGCACGCGATGAAAGCAGATGAAAGCGGGAAAGCATTGTCTGCTCTGCCCGTCCGGTGCTCCGCTTTCCCAGAATGTTCCAGCCCTCATCCACCAGGGGAAGGTGCAGCGCTGCGATTTCTGGAAAGGTTCATTGATCATCGTAGGACTCAAGTTTTTGAATAGCTTAATTTAGAGACGATGACATTTGTGGGAATACCTCAACGCAAGTACTTTGGTCTGTCGGTTGACTTGTGTCTTCTGGAACAGCTAAAATCCAACCACATCGGCAGCGCCCCCTAGTAATCATCTGGTTTCCGCGTTCATGCTTCTGCGTGTTGTGCGTATCTGAGGCAAAATCTCAACATGTCAATATTTCTGGCGTGTTTCATTATACTATAAAATACATAAATAAGTAATTTTAAGGAATGTACCATTGATTACGCTCCACTGACAATGCAATGCTATGCAAGAAAAGGCGCATGTTTCCTGCACTATGCTAAGACAATAAGGTAACGGCACCTACCCATCACCCTGCTTTCTACAAATTGTGGCCTCCGAGGTTGCGCCCAGACGCCGTGCACTCATCATAACTGAAGTCATCCTTACGTTTTCCAAGAGCACTGCCAGATGACGCTTATCTCTCACGCAGCGCCCCCATAATTCGATTCACCAGTTTTTCTACGCAAAATATGAAATAAAAGGTTTTTTCACTCCTTCCACCCGCAATACTATTGTCTTTTGGCGACATTTGCAGTGATACATGCAGATACGGGGCCACTTTTTAATTGGTTGTTCTTCTATTCTTGGTGAATGGGGTAATACATTTCCAGCATCACACCTATTTTTCGAACCTTACGCACCACAATATGTATCATTTTGGCCCTCTTATTTACGTAAAAATCGTTTGCACAATTACTTTTTTTAGGAAATAGGTAACCAGATTGGCATCCTTGATTATAAACCTGTATGAATTGCTGAGCACAATGGGTTGCGAATCCTGCTCTATATAATACGGCAGTACAGGTCGCCAGCATTAGGCATAATACTGCTGCCGCAACACAATTTGTTTGTTAAGTTATACCCAACTTGTACACTAAATATGCTCTGAATTAAATTTGCATGACATTCTTTGTATTGTTCACTACGTACAAAAAAGCGGTGCGGATCTTTAGTATGTGCAGAAAGTTTCCTAAAAATCTTAAAAGTAAAGTAACCAAAAAGCATGCTCCAACTTTCTGAACTTTCCAATAATCTTCTGGATCTCAGATCTCTCATATTACGAAGCTGCTTTGTTTCAATTCATATCACATAGAAGGCCGCGGCCACACAAGGTGTTGATTTTCGCGAGCAGATGGCGTCACTATTAACTGTTTCGCACTTTAACCCGCATATGCGTATCGCGCTGTGAGAGTGTTCGGCCAAATTCGCTTAGAACAAGTCTTGTTTTTTATTTTTCTGTGAAAGCTGTTATGAGATCAAAACTCGGGTCATGCGTGGCGCCGGAGTTGTCCACCGTCACCGCCGGTGTCCGCAACCACTATCGTGAAATAAGAAAAAAAAATGGGAGATACCATGTACAGTGGGAATCGGTGATATCCGAAGCGCGACTGAGGAAGCTTGTTGTGCCACTTGAAATACAACGTTACGGGGCGGAGGTAAATTATGCCGTACATAACTTCTATGTCATGATTATCATATTTGGACGTGTCATTTACTTTCGTCCTCAATTTCCGTCACCTGATACCAAATTTGGTATATGTAGAACTAGTGAGACGGCTGCGAGCACGCTGTGAGCGCTGCATGTAGTCATGCTTTACATGACATGCATATTATGATTATCATGTTTGGACGGGTCATTTAACCTCGTTGTCTATTCAAATCACGCGATACCACATATGGTATATGCGGAGCTAGCGAAACAGCCGCAAGCCATCATGAGTGTGGTATGTCGTCATGTTCTTACATTGCACGCGCGCCATGATTATCATGTTTTCTCCAGTCAAAGAAAACCCCATGCAGGTGACCCCCCTTGCAATTAGTATTTAAATTATATATCGGAATGACTTGAAAGCTAAGTGTGACGCATTGAATATTTTTAAAGCCTGCTTTCGTTTTAGCGTATACGGCTGTTCAACACCCCTCAGCTGTTTGAGATTACAGAAATTGCAACTGCTGCTTGACCGGTTTCAGTGCAGAGCAAGGTAATTACGTGATTTCAGAACCCATGCTTTCTTTACAATTTGATTCAAGCCATGATTTTAATTTTTATATCAGTTCATACAACGATCATTTAAAAAAATAGCCGCGACGGCCAGATGACTGTCCACCCTTTTGATTTTTCTGTGTTTACGCCCCTGAATAATTTTCATAATTTCTCCGATGTTCCCGTTGTAGGGCGCTTTACGTAAAGTTTACTTAAATATCTCTTGAATTAAACAGCATATCAGACGGCGCTCGCAGGTTGGAGTTTTTGTGCACCTGCACATCTTCTAGGAATATCGATACACTACGAGAACTTTAAAAGCTAATATATATGTGCGCTCAGTGCTCGGCATTGTTAGAAATACAAAGGTGTACATAGCGACGATGACACATGGCTGAACGGCGATACAGTCAAACAGGTCTAATTTGCTAGAAAAAAATGCAGCTAAAATACTTGCTAGGGCGAGTTCGTACGATGTAGTTAACATAAAAACAGCGCAAGAAGACAGAAGACAGGTCTTTTTCCGCTCTTTTTATGTGATGTACGTTGTACTTACTTGCTCCAGCAAGCACTTTAGCTATTTTTTTCTAGTACATTAAGCCCTTTTAAGTGTTTCACCCTTCCGGCTTGTGTCGTTGTTGGTATGTAACAGACGCGTCCAATGTTAAAGAAAACACTCGGGTGCGCGGCATGTTTAGATTTTGCTATTTTATGGAAGCAAAGCAGCTTAGACATGCATAAGACTACTGGTGGTTGGATGTTCTGACTTCTTTTGATAGATTGTGATAAGCAGGCTGATTGTTTTCATCACCACTTACTGTTAGAGGGCCAGCAATATTTGAGTGATCCTTTTAACCGTAGGTGGTATACATCTTTGCCAGAGCCGCTATCAAAGTTCTTCTTTCACTGGTCTTTTGTCTTTTGTAGCTGGGCTCCACTGGCTGAGGTTGAGCAGTTCCGCGGGGATTACGGTAAGCATTGCTGCGCATGTACGAGGAGTCGTGAATACGAGTGCATCGCCAGTCTGCGCATTCCATAGAAGTGGCGTCATAGCCGTGGTAGACGCATTCTGTTCATAACCCGTGACTCGTGCATGCGCATTGAGCCACGCTGCTCTCTTCTCTTTTGATCGCGTCTACCGTGGTGCTACAGACATATAATTTAGAAGAGCGCTTGTTTAAAAGAGCGCTTCTTTAGAAGAACATTTAGAAGAACGCTTGTTTATGCACTCTGTATTTTTCAGTGAAACTATTGGTTTTTCGAGGTGCCTCGCCTCCTAATCTTGCAGTGATGGCCACAGAGCGTGCCAGAGGCCCACCTGGTCAGAGGTCCTCACACCCATCAACCACAAGGAAGTGAGCTGACTCCCCCAGTGACACTGAAGACACTGATTTGTATTCTATGTCGGAAGACGACACTTCCAATGACAGCTGTATGCCTGTCGGGGGTAAGAGGGCAAAGAGAAGGACTGCGAATACATCAGCATCAGCTCCTGCAAGTACAGCGACCGTACAGTCAAGGCCTGCACGCTGGCCGCACGTCATCATATTCATTCCGGAAGAGCCTTCAAGCAACCTACGACTTCTGAACAGGCAAGCCCTTTCCATTGCTCTGGAATGTGCGGTGCCAGATAAAATTAAGTACGTAAGAGTAAACACAAGGAAAAATATTGCCACCATAGACGGGCACGATGTGAGTGCTCTAGGACAGCTGCAGCAAATGACTGATCTAGGCGGCATTAAAATGCGCTCTTTTATCCCGATAGATGATAAATCAATTGCCGGTGTAATTTATCACATCTAAATGTTGACTTGCCTACCCTCCTCAAGCCTGCAAACGAGGCAACTGTCATTACGCAAGTGCGACGCCTTGGAAATACGAGCTGCGTGAAAAGTGTTTTTCAAGGGAGATTTCATACCATCCCACGTTAAAGTTTGACATTTCCGACATCCGGTTCGACCATTCATTCAAAATCCACTTCAATGTCATCAGTGCTTCAGGCTAGGACACGTCCAGGGCGTATGCTACAACTCACGATTGTATCCCCGTTGCGCTGAACCTCATGCCGAAGACGCCTGTCAGGCGACTTCTCTGAAGTGTGCCCACTGCAGCGGTCCCCACGATGCCTCGTCGAAAGACTGTCCTTGAATCCAAAAGGAGCGCGCGGTACTCAAACAAATGGCCCAAGAGAACTTGACACACAGGGAGGCAGCCGAAGTAGTCTGCCATTGGCGTCGACGTCGGCATCATCGAAAGCCTTCAAAGAGGGTACATTTCCGAAATGCTAGTTTCTGTTCTTTAGCGGTTCCACCCAGTAGCGCCGCAAAAGCACCCAGCACTTCTACGAAAGAAGCGGAGAAGCCTGCTTCTCTGGAGGCTCCCGACCCGCTCTTCTGCCAAGGAACCTCATCAGGTTGCGATGACGCCAGAGCCGTCTCCAGCCATGGAATATTTGCCTTAAACAGATCGTCAAGTGATCTCCGGGCTGCGTTCCCTCATAGAAGTCATCTGAGCTATATTAGTTGACATGAAGACAGAATCTGCTCGAAGCGCACTTAGATAATTGGACGCCATAAGCCCAGCGCTTTAATCTCTCAACTAGGAAGATGGCTAATCACAGCTCATCATTTTATAGAAGTCAAGGCTGCATCGTCATCCAATGGAACGCCAGAGGACTGAAATCACGCCTTTCAGATTTTCGTCGGTTTGTGTATGTGTATAGTCATCGTCATTTGTGAACCCAATTTGTCAAAACCAATAAAGCTTTCGGGGTACAAAGCTGTCATGTCTTCAACAAACGGTGCGTGCAGCAAAATCGTCGTCTTTTTCCGCCGTGAACAGACGTATGTTGTGCAACCAATTGCGCCTCACGGTAACAATCAGTATGTCTGCATGACTGTGAAAAAGAACAAACTCATGTTTACTATCATAGGCGTTTATATATCGCCGTCGAATAATCTCAATTTTCGGAGATTAGCGGATAATTTTGAAAGTGTGTCCTGCACCATGGATCATCATAGGTGATGTCAATGCACACCATCACGCATGGGGAAGTACGCGGACAAATGCAAGAGGACGCATGTTAGCGAACATCGCCAACAACTATGGCCTTACTCTCCTGAACGACGGCAGCCCCACTTTTCTTCGAGGGATGACATACAGCAGCTCTCTATACCTCGCTTTTGTCTCCAACTCCCTCGCGAGATACGTCAAGTGGTTCCCAGATGTAGAGACACGAGGAAGTGATCACATTCCAATCTACCTTAACATCAAAGGTTTGTCTAGTTGTGGTCCATGAACGACCATTCGAGCAGTCCAATGGACCAACTTCAAATCTGACATGGAATATGCTTGCAGCGATGGCCTACGATCTGGGTTAGAGCGAACAATTAAGATCACAATGCAAAACGCCACTCGCACGGGAACGATATCTTCCACATGAAATGACTTTGACATAGAGTTGGAGTGACTCCGAGCACTTCGACGCCGGGCGGAGCGTTGGTATCGGCGCATAAAATCAATTCACAATCTTAGGGGAGTCAGGAGGATGCAAAAGAAGATTCGGCGTCACATGGATAGATTAGCGTTGGAACGGTGGACAACATTTTGCCAGTCACTGGACCCTCGCCAGCCACTCTCACACATTTGGAACACGGTGCTAGGTCTGCGTCACCCTACGGAACAGCGTTTTCCATTCAAAGCGCTCGCGCTATTTCAAGGGAGGCAAGACATCGATGTCACAGAATATTTCTGTGCGCAGATCGCCAACCAAGCCACTCGTCCAGATTCTCCAGTGAGAGGTGACGTCCCCCGTTCCCGTGACTACCACATGGACCTCCCTTTTACAATGGAGGAGCTCGAGGCGGCACTAGCACTCTGCAGACGTTCAACTTCTCCGGGCCCAGATGGTATCCCGCACCAAGGCTTGTGCAATCTTAGGGAAGCTGCAAGGAGAGAACTGTTGAGCCTCTACAACATCTCGTGGCAGGATGGCAATGTTCCTGACGACTGGAAAGTAAACCGCTTGTTACCAATCTTAAAGCAGGGCAAATCCCTACTCGAACTCGCCTCATACCACCCAAAAGCACTGGCCAGATGCGTAGGAAAGTAATAGAACGCATGATACTAGGCCGCCTAGAGTGGCATTTTTAATACTACCAGATTGATCTGAATTCTATGGCTGGTATCCGACGTTACCGCTCTTCCATTGACAGTGTCGTTGATCTAGTTTCGTACGTGCAGCACGAAAGATCCCGTAAGCAACTATCTACAGCTTTGTTTCTAGATGTGAAAGGCGCGTATGGTAATGTACTACATGAAGCCATTTTGGGTGCTCTTGCGGTGATTGGCCTTGGTGGTCGAGTCTTTCGGTGGATTTCGAGTTACCTGGCTGCAAGATCATTGTTTGTGTTAACCGAAAATGGCCCAACAACGCGACACTATACTTCCAGCCCGACGCTATTCAATCTTGCACTAATTGGCCTTGCTGAATACTTGACAAGTGCCAATAAAATCTCAATATACACAGACGCTATCTGTGTCTGGACTTCAGCAGTCACACGTCCTCAGATACGTTCCCGGCTTCAAAGAACAGCAACAATGGTTGCCAACTACTTGTTAAAACAAGGTCTCAGCATATCATCAGCAAATGCGCACCGGTGGCCTTCACTCGCAAAGCAATGACCCCTTAGGTTATCTCAATCTGCAGGCGACCCATTTCTTACGCCAGAACCCACCGGTTTCTGGGCATCATTATTGATAGGTACCTCTGTTGGAGTCCGCATGTGACCTATATGATGCAGCGCCTGACCACTATTTCCCATTTGTTCAAGTTCCTGACAGGAAAGACGTGGGGGATGTCAGTAGACGCAAAGAAGGAACTCTACAGAGCCCTAGCTGTTTCTCGGTTTCTTGAGACATAGCTTGCCAATGCTTAGCAATGCCTGCAAGACCAATGTTCATGTTCTACGGGCAGTACAAGACCAAGCACTGAGCCTTGATGCACCCAGATGTACGTCAACAGGGGCAACAATGGCAATTGCTGGTGACTATCCGATACAAACTCACATTGCTGTAGAAATCCTGAGAACGCACATCGAAGACTTCGCACGTGCTTCCTGTCATCACTTTGCACTGTTGCCTTCAGAGAGGCGCCAAGCATCGTTCGCTAAATTGATTGTGAAGTACAATGAGAAACCTCCCTCGGTCTTCACTCCTGCATAAAAACCATCGATACCCCCTTGGTGTCTTATTCTACCCACAGTGCATCTTAGTGTACCCGGGATCTGGAGGAAATCTGAGCTTTCATCGCCTGTGCTGAAACAACTGTCTCTTCTTTTTTGCACGAGAAATATTCAGACAGTGTACATATATATACCGATGGCTGCACAAACTGCCAGTGTTCGTCAGGTGCAGTAGTTGTCCCAGCAAGAGGTGTTATAATCAGCTTTAGGACTAACCACTCCACGTCACCTACAGCAGCGGAACTAGCTGCTTTGCGAACTGCACTTTGTGTGGTGAATCGGGAACCACCGCAACAATGGTCAATTTTCAGCGACTCAAAAGCTGCCCTACAATCTGTGCTCTCGGCACTGCATCGCGGGCCGTACGAACAGCTTGTCTTCGAAATTTGATGCCTTCTCTACACTTCACACGAAAAAGCGCATCATGTGACGTTTTAGTCGCTGCCAAGTCACTTCGGCGTCATAGGGAACAAACATGCCGATAGTGTCGCACGGGCCGCTCTTGAAAGAACACGAGAAGAAGCCATACCACCTCCAAGGACCGATGCAGCCAGTAATCTTCGACGACTTGAGCGTGAAATCACGTTTTCACTATGGTGCCCACCAAGGAACAAGACGAATCGTCAACACCACCTGTCTTCTTTGATGGCTCTCCACATGCCCACTGGTCTCGACCAAAGAGAAGCCACCCTTCTTCATCGCTTATGCCTAGGAGTGGCATTTACAAAATCTTATTCCTTTGTCATAGGAATGGCCTATAACGCTCTCTGCGATGCCTGCCATTGCGAAGAGACACTACACCACATCCTGTGCGACTGTCCGTTGTATGAAATCCAGAGCCGTTCTTTGGCGTCCGTTCTTGCGCGCATCGACAACAGCCAAGTGTTTGTGGACACTATTTTGTCAAGCTCTTGAGAGAACACATTGCAACAGAAGGCGACAAAAGCTCCGTCGAAATTCTTATGCGACACGGACTTGAACAAGCGGTTGTAACAGCAATGTCACACACCACAAAAGACAAGACTGGACTATGAGTGTGTGCACGTGTGCTGCCGAATGTGCTGTGTTTATCTGTCTTCCCTCTCTGCTCTCTATTTTTCATCTCTCCATCCACCCATGCGCAGGGTAGTAAACCGCCTGCCTATAGGCTGCTTAACCTCCCTGCCGTTATTTTGCTCCTATTTTCTTTCCTTGCTTTGCCAGCATGGTATAGTCGTAGAGAAGGAGAGCGAAATATCTTCTCAATGGCTCAAAAGATCGTATAAAGATAACTCATTGTATTCCACACATTTTTCAGGCAAGTAGTGGTTGAGCGCAGGAGGTACAAACATAAAACGGCAAAACGGGCAGCGGAGACATCGGAGCAAGTGGAGGAACGTCTAGCAAAGCGGCGCTACCAAGAGGCTGAGTGACTTGCCCGAGCATCTCAGCAGCAGCGACAAGACACCGTTTATGGCGTCAAGGTTGACTAATTGGTTGACTTTACGATGAAACACTATGAAAGTGCCTGTGTAGCTCTGACCTTCGAGACAGACTTCGTAAAAAATTCGTTTGGATGCGGGTGCAACGTGTGGGAAAAGGTGTGTCACAAGAAAGACTTCAAATAAGCGAGCGTTGGGCGGGTTGGTATTTCATTGTGGTGGCATTTTGCGCAAAGAACGGACAAAAAGGAAAAGATCCAGACAGGTGCAGACTAGCTACTGAAAGTCACTTTCAGAAATACACACGTGTAAAGGAAACGCAAAGGCAGTGGTTATGATTACAGGTTGGCAGTTAGATAATCTATCTCGAGTTTCTGAATGCTCACCGATAGACTCGCCGCACATACGTCGACAGACATACGTATGAAAAAGGCTTTAACGACATCTCACACGGTCGTGTCTTTCAGCCCCGACAACACTTGCGTTTCATTCAGTAAAGGATGACACCTATAATCCATACATAGTAGGCAGAGATGAGATGAAGGCTGTCATTTCAGAGAATTTTTGTGGTCAATCAATTGGTTATATGAACAGCGCTCGGTTCGGCTGATGTACAACTTCCCACATGATAATGGTATATTGTAGGCTACTCTCTTTTCACACTCCACCAATCTGTCTCTATGTTTTACATCACGCTCATTTATTTTTTTTTCGTCTTGCCACCTTCTACTTCCCTTTTAACCACTGCGCATATACCACCTAGCTTAATTTATTCTTGGCGGAAAATGCTGCGTCAATCGAAGAATAGCTCCCAGCTTTTTTCATGCGGTGAGAAAAAACATGCGCATATATATAGAATACTAACCACTGGCCTATTCTTATCGTGAGCCTCCCTCAAAGCGTCACCACTTCCCTCACTTTTCAACTTCCTCAATACACGTTCACTGAGGACGGCCAATGTTTTCCAGGGATAATTGGGCTATTCTAGTCGTTTGACTTAATTGGAAAAATCATCCTTCATTCGATGCGGGCAAGAGTTACGCAAGGCCGCAACCAGACAAGACGTGGCCATCTCCTCTTTAACGAGACTTTAATAGTGGCACCTGAGGCCAAAATTGGCTTGAACCTCGGAAAATATATACAGAAAGTATGTTCAGGCTCAGTCGGGATCCTCAAGTAGAGGAACTTAATGCTTCCCTCCCTAGGGCTTCGGAAGAGAAGCTCAAACCATGACCCTTCTCTTTGAAGACGTTGAAGACCTCGTCCTTAGTAATTCCGTTACCACTTTCCTCAACAAAGACAAGATAAAAATCCACATCCGCCTTACTTTCAGCACAAGACCATCCAGAGCTTCTGCAAGGTCGCGGTCTATCTTTCTCAGGAATATTTCGCTAAGTATGGGCGCAACCCGAGAACCTATGCACAATCCCGATCTCTGCCTGTAAACATCGCTTCTTGTTCTCTTCCTTGATATCATTTTTTCAGCAAAATGCAGTTCACACCAAAGGACTTGCCGCCGGTAAACAATTACATGCGTGAGACACTGAATTTACCAACGCAACCTTAGCTCACGCGACGTATATTCTGACATAACTGACACCAAGCCACAGTTCGACCTCTCAAGCCACTGAGCCCCCTCCACCATCACGTGGTGCGTCACGGGCAACGTGAGGGTGTCTTGGATACCCGAGTGGCTGGCTAGGGGGGGGGGGGGGCTCAAGCCACTGACCTGGAGTCGGAGGGTCAGCGGCTGCAGTGAAAGGGTAACATGGTGGACTTACATGACTTGTCATGCTACCACCGGCACCCCGCAAATTAAGCGTGGGCGGCCAACCCCCTCCTGCTGTGGTAAGGGGGATGTGCCCCAAAGGCCCACTGGCCTGAGTCCGCTGAGCAGTGCGTTGCTGCTCACCGACGTCTCTGCGAGTGCCGATGCTGGACGGTAAGGGAAAGTCTCATCCAATCTTGCTGCGCCGCTCCTTCGGAGTGTGTAAAGGGGAGAGTGTTCCTGGCGGCCTAGGCTCAGCTGAGCACAAAAAGTATAAGTCCGATTCACCTACGGCTTGATCGCCTCACCATGTCTGACCTTGGGGGCTCACCCTTCTTCTACGCCCCCCGGTATACCATCCCCTTTAAGTGCGCACATATCGTCACAAAGCAACTGCGCACAGCCGACTCGCAGAAGGGGTGAGCCCCGTACCATAGTGACAATGGCTAATGGGATTACGGCAAAGGACACATTAACCTTTATTTTCAATGTTTAGGCGGGTCAAAGTTGACTCCCCCAACCATCCCAGGCCCCGTGCTTCAGGAAAAAAATTTTTTGCGCTCTTTTTAAGGGGGAAAAAGCTGGTCCGGAGGATTCAAGATGTGGCTCACGCACAAGTCATTCTGGACTAACGACTTCTCGACATACCCTTCGTGTGCACCAGCACAATTATTTGCTTAGAAAATTGAATTGACTTTATTTCTTCTGTTTATAAGAAAAAAGGACTCATGATTACGGAGTTACACAAGGAGAGCAGAAAGGTGGGTCTTATAATTATACGGCAGAAAACAAAAGTAATGTACAACAACCTTGGAAGAGAGCAGCGCTTCGAGATAGATAATAGTGCACCTCAAGTTGTAAAAGGCTATGTCTACTTAGGGCAGGTAATAACCGTGGAGCCGAACCACGAGATTGAAGTAACTAGAAGAATAAGAATGGAGTTGAGCACATTTGGCAAGCACTCTCAAATTATGACAGGTAGATTGCCACTATCCCCCAAGAGGAAGGTATATAACAACTGTATCTTGCCGGTACTTAGCAACGGGGCAGAAACCTGGAGGCTTACAAAGATGATTCAGCTTAAATTGAGGACGACGCACCGAGCAATGGAAAGAAAATTGGTAGGTGTAACCTTAAGAGACAAGAAGAGAGCAGAGTGGATTAAGGAACAAACGGGGGTTAAGGATATCATAGTTGAAATCAAGAAGAGGAAATGGACACGGGCCGGGCATGTAGCGCGTAGACAGGATAACCGCTGGTCATTAAGGGTAACTAACTGGATTCCCAGAGAAGGCAAGCGGGTTAGGGGGAGACAGAAGGTTAGGTGGGCAGATGAGATTAAGAAGTTTTCGGGTACAAAATTGGCAGCAGCAAGCACAGGACCGGGTTGACTGGCGGAACTTGGGAGAGGCCTTTCTCGTGCAGTGAACGTAGTCAGGCTGATGAAGAAAAAAGAAGCAGAAGCTAAAGACCATGTGGCCTGACAAAGGCTTCTGTTCCTACGACAGTTCGGCACGCAGGCCGTATACATAACGGAAATCAATACAAAGCATACTGCACATACATATTCCACTGAAATTAAAAGAACATGTGTACAAAAAGTAGAAAAGCGAGAATAAACCCGTTATCTCAGCAAATAAACAACAACAAAAAATGTCACATAATACACTGATAGGTCATCTTGTCAAAGCCAACAACTGAAATTTGCAATGAAGACACGGAAATTGAAAATACATGCAACAGCTTTGTCAGACAAACTGATGTTTTTGTGAAATGAGCAATGTTTTAAATGATTCACTTGACGCTTCCATAACGTCGTCGTGGAATTCATGTATTCTATTGAGTTGTGAAGGTGTTTGGTAACTTTGTAACTGTTTGCCATCATTTGTTCTTATTTTTGGTGTTTTCAGATAGTGTTGCCGAAAGCTGTAACGCGTTTGGGGGATGTATTCATGATACAGTGCGTCCTGTTTTTGTTTATATGTTGCATTAACTTGTAATAGTACACTTGATTTGCCTTTAACATAGAGTACTTGATGAAAACAAGCTGTGTTCTAAAATTCTGTAAAGGTGCACGATAACCCTCAAATACCCATAGGACTCTATTTTGCAGCACAAAGAGCTTCTTATAATTTTTTTTGTGTTATCATATGCTATTTTTTCGCACGTGTCATCATCGGCATAAAATTTGTACCTGCAAATATTTACTTAGAACACTTCCTTTAGGGGATACTACCTGCGTCACCATTGGCCCGGCCTTTTCACTTCTAAATTTCCACTCAAACATACACCAATGTCCAGCCACGCTGCTTTTTGGGAAGTGTCATTAGACCGCCTAACTAAACAATCTATATTTTTCAAAGAAATGCACGGCGTCAGCATTACTAAGAACTCGGAACTTCAGCACCTGAAAAATGTGTTACGTATCCTTTTGATTTCCCTACAATGGCCACGAGATCATTCTGCTTTGCTCTCAGATCAAAACAAAGAGCAACATGTTTATCAAATATCCGAAGGTACTTGGGGTGTTTGTTTATTCGAAGAGAACCACATCGAGAAACAAAAAGGTCGGCTTAATTTAATGGCAGCGTTAAACATGCATACTCTTCATTTGCAATTACGAACTTCGTAGAAAAAGTAGGGTATTTCTGAATTTGGACGTGAATTTGATAAAGTGGTTTTGAATTTTAAAAATGAATCAGGTCATGCATTTGTTCGAATCAAATTCAACTATATTCATTGAAGCAGAGCTGCATCTGAAATCGTAGTCAAAAGAGTTAATGTTTCTGCCCCCAATCTGCTTCAGTGGTGACGTAGTTGCATTTTTATCGTGGTCTCACTCTACAATCGCTTTTTCTTTGGTGAGCTAGTGCTTTCTGACGGATATGTCGTTGCAGTGCCAAACTCGAATTGCGCCCCGCCGTTGTGGTGGCTACTAGCTAGTGGCTAGGCTACTCGGCTGCTTACCCGCTGGTCGCGGGATCGAATCCCGGCTGCGGCGGCTGCATTGGCGATGGAGGCGGAAATGCTGTAGGCCATGTTCTCAGATGTGGGTGCATGTTAAAGAACCGCAGGTGGTCGAAATTTTCGGCGTCCTCCACTACGGCATCTCTCATAATAATATGGAGGTTTTAGGATGTTAAATCCCACATATCAATCCTTGAGACAAAACTCGAATGGCGAAAGTAAGAGGCGAACCCTTATGTTCCAGCCTGTCTGCTAGAATTTCCTTTCGAGTTTCGCACTCCAGTATTACATTTTTCTTTTGCCCGAAAGTGGTATATTTACAATGGAAGACAATAGAAATAGAGTTTTTGGGCACCGATATATTCTTTGAAGTAAAAGCAGTAGGCCTCAATGTCGTGGCATAAAACTAGGTCTAAATCACCTGAGAAGAAGAACAAGAAACAAATGTGAAGCATCATAGGAGGCATTGCATAGATGCCGCCAGAAACAAGAGAACGCCGCCGACTGTCCCGGATAGCGCGCCTTTTTTTTTGGGGGGGCGGGGGGGGGGGGAAGGACAACTCGCCCTTGAAGTAAAGTCATCGCGATAGGCCTATGACAGCAAGGACGGCAACAATGAGAGCACAGAATGGTGTTAATTTTGTCCCAAATTGTGGCTGAATTCTTCATTTGCTGCAATTCGTATACTTCTCTTGTGTAGCCAGTTCAGACCCAAATTAAGTCTTCTGATCTATGAATGCCAAATATGAATTTCGCTCCTGAATCCCGAAGGGAGTAAGCTACGTAGATCTTAGCCGCACCTTAGTATTGAAGTACTTTTGTGACAGTAGAACAATGAAGAATTATTGTTAGTGGGCCCGACCATATTGTCAGTTCTAAACAACACGGTTTTATTCATCTGTCTTTAGGTAGGCTCGGCTCCTTTTAAAAAGAAAACGCAACCCTCTTCTGACTTGACTTGAGAATTTGGCGTGTTAAAGCACGCAAACTATCCGGAACTCTTGAAGGGCCCTTGCGAAATTAAACATGGCCTCCATGATCGAAGTAGTCTTTTTTGTACTGTAACAAATGCACTAGATTATGCAACAGCAATGACATACAGCATACGTGTTTATAGTTCAAATCGAAACTATGTATGGCTAGAGCTCTGTCTACATTTGGTGACCATGTATACGTTGCTTGTTCTCTCAGGGTCCTCGGCGCACCGGTAGTAGTCTCTTGGGCTCTTCAGAACAATAAAACAAAGCAAACCATCAGCTGCCCAAGCACAGTCCATTTGTGTTTGCAGGGACTTAAGTATAGTTACAAGTGCTTTGGCACTCACTCTTCACGCACTCACTCGTGATGTCCGATTTTTGCCACACCGCTTTGAATGGTTTCGGGAAATTACCAAGATGTAAACCTCTCGTGAAAAATCAGCGAGAGAAAAGAGCATGATTCAACGTGTGCTCGTAAGTCAGCATGTCGCGGAACCATTGTGACTCGCCGTCGTCTGGTTAGAAGTGCGGAAAAAGCGCATTGAGGGTGTCTTTTCATTGCACGAAAGTTGCATGCCAACCCAATCATATGTTATCGAAGTGGAGCAGCGTATAGACAGATATCGTCGCTAACATGCTGGTATAATTAATAGGGAATTTAAGTTCATATGTAGACTTCTTTGCACCCGAGTAATACCTTGTTGGTCATGGCCACCACCACCTTGAGGGGCCTGATAGGGGGGGGGGGGGGGGGGCATCTTGAGGCGCAAAGAACCTGGAAAGCAGGGAACGTACTCTATTTCTCCGCTGGTGCGCATTCCCTATGTCAATATTTCACTGACCCTTTGCGTTTACCTGCACGCCAAAACATACCAATATAGCTAATTTAGACGCACGAGTGAGCATGGCGGAAGCATGCACCCTCAGGCACCTCTTCATTGCTGTTTGAAACGGCGTCCACTTTAGAATCGCTGTTCTTGAAAGGATCGACAGAAACAAACATGATTCGTGACGTCATGAACGGTGGCGACTATGGCGGCGATACCAAACGCCATGACTAGCATGAAAAGGCATCATCGTGGTGTAGTGGGTGTCGTTTTATTACATTGTCAAATACTAAATTGTGCACGAGAGTACGTGTATGTACGACGAACATGTACAATAGGTTACTACACCAACGTTTAAGCCACACAAGTATTCAGCATACGAAGAATAACACAAATGGCGCGATGTGAAAGTCGGAAAGCCTTTAAAGCCGTCTCGTTAGCACGGTAAATACAGATTTTAAGTTCTTCCATGACAAAAATGTTTTTGTTGTACGGCATTGCAGGTCAAGAAATATTTACCGACCTTTCATCTGCCTACCACGGTGTGACATACAAATTTTATGACGCATCTTGAATATAGCATTTGCGTATTTTCAACACCATCTACATGTCAAAAATTGTGACGTGCGTTCTACACTTCGATACGATTGTGACTAATACATGCTTCCTCCGAAGTATATACCAAAACAGACAGCACAAATAACAATCCCCCTTTCCAATCTCGATTTTTCTAACTTTCTCATTTAAGGCTTCTGCACTTCGTGACGTTTGATCCGGACTTTCATAAAAAAAAAAATCCTGAAACTTTGCTATTTCGCAGTTTCTCTAAATATAAAGAGGGCATTCGGCACTGTAAGTATTGATCTCTACTGTTCAAGAAAATCTAATTCACGAGAGAGTGCAATGCACATATATTTACACTTGAATTTTTTCAGAGGCTTCCCGTCAGTGGCGCATTAGAATTTGTACAAATCGCTGGCGCCTCAGTACGCTGCATCTATCTCATATTGCAATGCGGCAGAGAAAAACAAACTTTTCACCGTGTTTTCTTCATTTCTAAGGGAGTGATGAATTGTGTAACAGCATTGACGTGCTCATGCTTCCTCAAATTTTGAGTCTACGGATCCTTCTGCAAACTGACACATCTGATCTCAGTTTCCACTAGTTTGTCCTCCAGTGCCCAGGAATATAATCGCTGTTTTCGGGCTATTCTATGGCACTCAAGTGCAACATTTCTTTAGATGCACATTTATTCGACTTTTTATTTCAGTTGCCTGTAATGTTTTTCAGTTGAAGGAATCCCATCAAACCACCACAACATTTGTGGTTTATCAAAAAGCTCACCGTATTGGTTATTTTTTTTTCTACAATGCCATTACAGGCCCCAATTTACTTTCTCTACACCCTCTGTATAACTGAGATGGTCTATTAAGGGAATAGCCAAGCAGTGGCAGCGACCACGCTTGTAGGCATCACATGCAGGCCTCTGCGCAGGCTATAGTCGCATCTTTACACGCGACAAAACTAACGAAACAGAATTTCAATGAAACACCAACATCCCCACTCAAGCGGCGCCCTGATGGCGCAGACTGGTTTCCCTCTTGAACAAATAAAAGGACGACGGAAGAGGCAGATAAGAAGAACAGAGAACAGTGCTCACTCACAACTTTAACTTGATTTCGAAACAAATCGTAATAAATAGCATCTGGAAAAAAACAATGAAAGCAAGTAACCATCACTCATGCGTAGGGTGACCAATGCAGCAATAAAATCCTATGTGGTTGCTTAGGCATGAACGCGATGCTAACTATATAAGCAATGAAAAACTGCTGCATTTGATAAAGCCAACAAAGGCTGATCGATACACGATATCTTCCAATGGCATGTAAAACGCTTTCATGATTTCAAGTGCGCGCAATGCGAGATTTCTATCGAAAATGGGTTACATGCTATTGCGTCAATCAATGGCCAAATGGAATTCTGATCATTTATTACATTGTGCGTATGTTTCTGTGTTATAATGTCAACGCGTCGACTTGTTTACCTGGTGTAAAACTTTAAATACAAGAGAATTATACATACAAAAGTATGTAAGAATATACATACAAGAGTATGTAAATTTATGTACTACGTTATTTCGACAATCGGTCAACTATATCTCATGTTTTACTACTCACCTTTCTCTCCGTTTCACATCATTTGCATAGCTGCCATTTCACGTTATTTACATACCTGCCGCACCTTGTGGCCGGAACTTAATGCGACATCAACATGGTACTTACTAGCCACATTCATTTGACTCGCTCCCTTTAGATATCATTATACTTCAGAGTAATTTCTATTGAGAAGGTCCCTCCCCTCTTTTTCAAGAGTCCTGCTCCTGAAATCAAGCACTGCTTCTTGGGGTCTTCAAAAAACCAACATACACCAATCGCGAACCATCGTATAATAACAGCAGATTGTGCCCAAACGAACCATCAGAGCACGCATCGAGTTTCTATGCGAGAATGAGACGTCATAATGAAACAAGTCGACGAAATGCGGCGCAGTGACATCATCCAGTCATCGATAAGACCATGGGCGTGAACCTAGTAGTTAGTGAAGAAGGACCTAACACTACGTTTCGGAACCAACTATCGCCTTTCAAACAAAGCAAAGAAAACGTGTATTCTCTTCCACGGATATACGATGCACTGAATAGACTGCACAAGGCGAAGTACTTTTCATCGATGGACCTCAAGGCAGGCTACTGACAGATCGAAGTCAGTGAAAGAGACCGAGAGAAAAGCTGTCTTCTGTTAAGTACGATGTTTACACGATCCCACCACTGCCACCAGTTGTTGGATCCGAGGTTTGTAGGATAATGCCACAGCTATTTGCTGTTCAGTTGTTAGAACCTTGTTGTTACTGTCACCGGTGACTGGAAAGGAAGACGCCGAGCATGAAGAGCTGATAAGCAAAACTGTTCGGAGGTTTATTTTACATTATGCACAGGCGAGCATTTCACCACATTACGAACATATAGACGAAGGATTCCCCGCCGCGGTGGTCTAGTGGCTAAGGTACACGGCTGCTGACCCGCAGGTCGTGGGATCGGATGCCGGCTGCGGCGGCTGCATTTCCGATGGAGGCGGAAATGTTGTAGGCCCGTGTGCTCAAATTTTGGTGCGCGTTAAAGAACCCCAGGTGGTCGAAATTTCCGGAGCCATCCACTACAGCGTCTCATAATCACATGGTGGTTTTGTGACGTTAAACCCCACATATCAATCATCAATCATCATTAGACGAAGAATTCACCCAACATTGTGGCGATCTCGTTGAAGGCTCTCAGAGGAGCCCTCTGAGGCTGCTTATCAAGCGTTGCTTTTCCCCCTCACGCTTACATGGGGCAATGACTATAAATTTCGCTGTTCAACCAAAAGAACACATGCTTCTTCTGATGGTGCCGCTTACACCCGCTCAGATCAATGTCGTTGACTAGAGCGTAGCCACCACACTGCACCTCCGGCTCTAAAGTGTTCCTTCCTTGAGATGAGAAGGCTGCTGTGTGATGGTTTTCACGTTCGTACTACCGGTTATGTCAAAAGGGCCCGCCGTTTACCACGCTCAATCAGCGGGACGGGTTGTCATCCATGCTGAAGCCGCCATTCCTTCAAGGAGGGTGTCGCGACCAAAACCATTTTGGTCGTCTCGTGTTATACCTTGCGGCGTTGCTACTGCATTGCACCTCACTTCCTGAATGGGAGGACAATGATATTTGGACGACTGTCAGCTGGCATACATTGGACGACTGTCAGCTGGCGGGAGACCCGACCTGATGCTTACCAGCTGCACACGTCACCCGAGGCGTAGGCGGTTAGTGGAGTCCTCCAGGTCACTGTCGAAGACGCCCAACCAAATCTTTCTCGCTTGCTCTTCTTTGCTTTTTTTTTCTCTGTACAAGCGCCAGGAATATGCTGCGAAGGCACCAGGCTTCATACTCATGACAAGGTTGTCACGGATTGGACGATGGAGGTAGCCGTGCTACTCAAAGAACCTCACACAAAAGGATACGGCAGAATGATCCCGCGGCGCCACAACACCAAACCGTGCACAAGCGCTCGAAATCTGCGCTCAACTTGCCAGGCTTGTTATAAAACAGGATTTTCGTATTACAACTCAAAATTTAGAACCGCACTGAATTGAGAACCGGATGAAAAAGTTGAACTTTCGAAGGAGAAAATGCCCTCGAAAAAAGCATTTAGTAGTGTATTACGAAAAACCTAATTTTAACACAAATAAATCACACACTGAGGCACACACGCACACAGGCGTCGAAGACGCACGGCGCTCACTTCCAGCTAATTTATTCATATCACGGAGGCTTGAATATACGCAAGTGTCACATGTGTGCATTACCATCAGAGAAGGTAAACAGCGCGAACTGTCAAAACATGCAATTTCAACACTAAAGTGTTTTATGCCGTAGCCCACCATGGCTCTGCTGACATATTTTTTTTCACGGATATGATGTTGTAAAATTGCAACAAATTGCAAAGAAAAAATTTGCAACAAATTGCAAGGAAAAAAATTGGCCCCGTATCTGCACGTAATCTGCAAATGTCGTCGAAAGACGATAGTCTTGCGTGTGGAGAGAGTGAACAAAACATTCATTAGATATTCTGCGAAAGAAAATTGGTGAATGGTATTCCGGAGGCGCTGCGTTAGAGTGCCTCGAGCGTGCAGCGGAGGCGAACGAACGCATCACGTCACGTCATGCGTGAGACATGAGCGCCATCTGGCAGTTTTTTTTTATACCAAGCAGGTGATCCTGAGACCGGCATGCGCGCCCGTCTCAGAGGTGATAAGGTGTATAACGCAAGGCGACGGGTAGGTGCCACCAACGTGTCGTCTTAGCAAAGCGTTGGAAACATTCGCTTCTTCGTGCAAGCGTTGCATGATCAGCGCAGCGTGATAAGCGCTACGTTCTTTAGAATTACTTATGTATGTCTTTTCTAGTAAAAGACGAACATGCGGAGCATATACGTGTTGTTATGGTGTCTCAGATATGCGCAATAATTGCTTTTTAATTGACAATCACACACGTATGAACGCTGATTCTTGAGCAACATTGGTGGGCGCTGCGGATGGGGTCGGCCGTTCAGGGTACCAGCAGGTGCTGTATCGAGTACTAACTTCGCGGTAACGGCGGACAAACAAACAACGGTACATACAGACAGACATACCAAAGTTTTTGCGTCGAAGGTCCTCAAGAAGCCCTATCGCCTTTAGAAACGAGAACGAAAGATATTGTTGCGGGTCGTCGAACCAGCGACCTCACAATCCGCAAAGTGAGACACTAACCACTAGGCCACGGAACATACGTGGTCAACCATGCTATAACGGCAAGCCATTTATAAACACCATACACCGTCTGGCAGTCCTCAGACCTTTGTAAGTTCAGCACGTTTTCGCATCACTAGAGAGTTGGCGTGGCGTGCTGACGTTGGGCGGGCTAAGGTTGTCGGTTCTCGCGTTTCTTTAAGGACGGCCTCCAGGGAGCGTGGTCTTTTCTGCGCGCGCGCTTATCAGACTCGTCACTCGCGAGAGCACAACGATCACTTCGTTTGCTGCCATGGCCGCGTTTGCGAAAGAAGCAAATTGCTCGTACACGAAGAAGTTAGAATCGCGGCAGTTGTTCGCGCTTGTCTTCTGTTGCTGTGCGTTGTTTTCGTGCATCTTTCTCTCTGTTTGGACGGCGCGTTGTCCGCGCTCGTCTTGCGTATGCTCCTTTCGTGCGTGCTTTCTGCTTGAGGTACGCACTGCTTCTTGCCCTTCTTCGCTTGATTTCGCAATCTGTTGCTGTAGTGTTCAATCCTTAACCCCTGTGGCGAAACATGCACAATAGACACTCAACTACCTTTGTGAAGACACGTTTAACTTCTGTGTTACATGAATTCCTAGAAAAAGGGATCAACCATGTTTTCCCTCTCACAGCCTTGAACGGATAAACTTCCATTCACTTTGGCATTTCTCTATACGTCACATTGTGGTCACGCGATGATCGAAATGCGAGCAAAGTAATTAAATTCATACGTCAAGATTTAACGTACGTGAGACATTCCGTGGCTCCTCATGATTCTAATGACTATAATTGCCTATCTATAAAGCACAAGCGACGTTCATTATCAATCATAGGTGGATATATCTCTCATAGAAGCCACGTGGACTCTTCCCACCTCTTGTCTGTGCTCCAGGCTTGCCCTGGATCACATGTATTAGTTGGGAATTTTAATGCACACCATGCCATGTGGGGATTGCCTCAATGAACACCCGCGGTGGGGACATTGCCGATTTGGTGGTCAATCAGGGCCTGATGTTCATCAACGATGGCTCACCTACTTACCTCCGTGGCGCATCGTACAGCAGCTGTCTGGACGTATGTTTTGTGAGGAGAAGTCTTGCCTACCACCTGTTGGTTCGTAGGCCTTAAAATGCGTGGAAGTGACCATCTTCCTACATATATTGAGCTAAAAGGATTTCGTCGTTCGGCTCCCCTGCCTGTGAAAAGCGTAGACTGGTCATGATTCCAAGCTTTTGTAAACGCTCAGTGCGGGAACATTCACTCTATATCAGCCACGTGCACCCAAATCTGAGCACACGAGCCTACAACCTTTCCGCCTCCATCGGAAATGCAGCCGCCGCAGCCGGGATTGGATCGCGCGACCTGCGGGTCAGCAGCCGAGTACCTTAGCCACTAGACCACTGCGGCGGGACAGAGTCGCTGTATCGGTCATCCAAATGTGCGAAAATGAGTTGCTTGAGGTCAATATAAGAAACGTGCGACTGATACAAAATTCTTGTATCTGAAGGCACACCAGCAGTTCAGTCGATGTACATGGAGGCACTGCAGCAGAGATTACGACAGGTGCAAAACCTGAAGGGGCCATGTGTCTATGCGTATCGAGACATCGCAAATTGATACAGCCCGGTCGGTCCGCTTAAAGCGAAGACAACGAGTGCTGTGCATGTCGGCTCAGCAGACGAAGGTGCACTCGAAGAAGTTCACAGGATGTGTAAACCTGTATAGGGTAGGTGCGGGACTCTCATATAGTGCCAGAGGTTGACATGTACTACGGCAGGCTTAGGCATGTTCTCAGTGCTCGTGCCTGAAGGCTCTCTAAAGTATGAAGGCACGTTGCACGCATGCCGGAAAGTACAGGTGAGCTGTACCGTATTGTCACGGGGTCGTGACGTAGCCGAAGACAGGAGACTTCGTGTTGGGATTTAACTGTTTATTTGGGCGAACCTGTGCCCGGTCAACAGAAAGTACAATTACAGGAGCAGTCTTGCACAGATAGCAGTCTCGGACTGATAGCGGCGAATGGAGCATCGGCCTTCGATCAACAACTGACAAGCGGCGAAGCGCGTCAGCATTTATACTCTTGTCGTCGAATGTTCTAGCGTTATCGCTGGCGGTGGCGTAGGTTCCAGAACAATCTGTACCGTTCGCACAGTGGGCGTGATCTTATCGAAATGATCTACTACAGTCCGGAACCTTCTCGAAAACTGCAGGCGCGGTTTGTGCTGAGAATCATGTGGTGTTTTGGGACGATAACAAAACTTGGGAAATGGAACGTGGCATTGCCCCTCTCTGAAAAAAGGCATCGTCCCGGTGCTTTAACTAAAGATGAAGGTACAATTATAATGCAAGAAAGTACAATGAATTACGATACAACAATAATACAAAAAAACACTGTTTCAGTTTGTTAACGCGCATGAAACGGCTTGAGGCGCGCAACATGGATGACTTCAGGTCGCGATCGGCGTCGTTGAGAGTTCGTGATGCCGTCGGGAACAACCTCGTAATCAAGTGGGCCGAGACGTCGAACCACCCTGTACGGTCCGAAGTGCCGTCGCAGAAGCTTTTCACTTAGTCCACGTCGGCGTATCGGCGTCCACACCTAAACACGTTCACCGGGCTGGTATTCCACGAAGCGTCGTCGAAAGTTGCAACGGTGGCTGTTTGATTGATTGATATGTGGGGTTTAACGTCCCAAAACCACCATATGATTATGAGAGACGCCGTAGTGGAAAGCTCCGGAAATTTCGACCATCTGGGGTTCTTTAACGTGCACCCAAATCTGAGCACACGGGCCTACAACATTTCCGCCTCCATCGGAAATGCAGCCGCCGCAGCCAAGATAACGGTGGCTGTCGGTCGTCTGTTGATTCTTGATATGGAGACGCGCAAGTTGTCGGGCTTCTTCGGCGCGTTGAAGGTACTCGCTCACACGAGGTTTTCTTTGTCGGTGACGTTGGGTAACATGGCATCGAGCGTCGTTGCCGGGCTCCTTCCGTAGACCAATTTGTATGGAGATATCTGCGTCGTCTCCTGCACCGCCGTGTTGTATGCGAAGGTCACATACGGAAGAATGGCGTCCCACGTCTTGTGTTCGACATCGACGTACATTGACAGCATGTCGGCGATCGTCTTGTTAAGCCGCTCGGTGAGGCCGTTGGTCTGTGGGTGGTACGCTGTCGTCCGGCGGTGGTTTGTTTGGCTGTATGCCAAGATCGCTTGAGTTAAGTCGGCAGTGAATGCCGTTCCTCTGTCGGTGATAAGGACCTCCGGGGCGCCGTGACGTAGGACGATATTTTCGACGAAGAACTTAGCTACCTCGGATGCACTGCCTTTTGGCAGGGCTTTTGTCTCGGCGTAGCGGGTGAGGTAGTCGGTAGCTACCATGATCCACTTGTTTCCGAAAGCCGACGTCGGGAATGGCCCCAGTAGGTCCATACCAATCTGCTGGAAAGGTCGGCAAGGTGGATCAATTGGCTGCAGAAGTCCCGCTGGCCTTGTCGGCGGTGTCTTGCGTCGCTGACAATCCCGGCATGTCCTCACATAACGAGTGACGTCAGTGGTAAGACGTGGCCAGTAGTACCTTTCTTGTATCCTCGCGAGCGTGCGAGAAACACCGAGGTGCCCTGCCGTCGGATCATCGTGCAGGGCCTGCAGCAGTTCTGGTCGCAGAGCTGGAGGCACCACAAAGTGGTACTTAGCTCGAAGCGGTGAAAAGTTTTTCTTTTGTAGAAGACCGTTTCGTAGAAAGAACGACGCAAGTGCGCGCTTGAATACCTCCGGGACTTCGGCGGTCCTGCCTTCGAGGTATTCTATTAGGGCCTTAGGTTCCGGGTCGGCCCGCTGTCATTCAGCGAAGTCGTCGGTAGTTATCGTTCCCAAGAAGTAAACGTCATCCATGTCGTCGGGTAGCGGTTGGTCGACAGGCGCACGAGAGAGACAGTCGGCGTCGGAGTGTTTTTTGCCGGACTTGTAAATGACAGTAATGTCATATTCTTGAAGTCTCAGGCTCCATCATGCGAGGCGATCTGAAGGGTCCTTCAAGGTGGCTAGCCAACACAAGGCGTGGTGGTCGCTCACAACTTTGAAGGGCCTGCCGTAGAGGTAGGGGCGAAATTTCGACGTAGCCCAGATGATGGCGAGGCACTCCTTTTCTGTTGTGGAATAATTTGCTTCTGCTTTGGATAGCGATCGGCTGGCGTTACTAATAACCCTTTCAAGTCCATCAGCCCTCTGCACAAGAACGGCGCCAAGACCTACGCTGCTTGCGTCAGTATGTATTTTTGTCTCGGCGAATTCGTCGAAATGTGCAAGTAACGGAGGCGTCTGGAGGCGATGTTAAAGCTCCTGGAAAGCGTGTTCCTGTGGCGTTTCACACTTGAACTCCACGTCGGCCTTGGTAAGGATAGTGAGAGGATCAGCGATGCGGGCGAAGTTTTTCACGAACCGCCTATAATAGGCGCACAGGCCCAGAAATCGGCGCACGGCCTTCTTGTCAGTGGGAGGCGGGAAATAGGCGATGGCGGCTGTTTTCCGTGGATCGGGACAAACTCCAGACTTGCTGATAACGTGCCCCAGAAACAAGAGCTCCTCATACGCAAATCTGTACTTTTCTGGCTTCAGTGTAAGTCCGGACGTCTTGATGGCTTGAAGTACAGCTTCAAGGCGCCGAAGATGCTCGTCCAAACTCGAGGAAAACACGACGACGTCGTCCAAGTACACAAGGCAAGTCTGCCACTTGAATCCTGCCAGTACTGTATCCATAAAGCGTTGAAAATTTGCAGGCGCTGAGCAAAAGCCGAAGGGCATCACCTCAAACTCGAAGAGGTCGTCCGGTGTTATAAACGCCGTCTTCTCTCGGTCTCTTTCGTCGACTTCGATTTGACAATAGCCAGTCTTGAGGTCCATTGACGAAAACTACTTGGCGTTATGGAGCCGATCAAGTGCGTCGTCTATTCGTGGGAGAGGATACACGTCCTTTCTTGTGATTTTGTTCAGGTGGCGATAATCGACGCAGAAACGTAGGGTCCCATTCTTTTTCTTCACTAACACCACGGGGGATGCCCATGGACTCTCGGACGGCTGGATAATGTCATCCCGCCGCATTTCATCAACTTGTCTCTTCATGGCCTCACGTTCTCGCGTCGAAACCCTGTATGGACTCTGACGGAGTGGTCTGGCATTTTCTTCGGCTATGATGCGATGTTTCGTGATTGCGGCCTGCCGAATTTTTGATGACGACGAAAAGCAATCTTCGTATTGCAGGAGCAGGGCCTTGAGCTGTTCTTGCTTATCGTTCGGAAGTCTGGGATTGACGTCGAAAGCTATGGGAGGGGCTTGGTCCCTCTGAGCAGGTTCCGCAGAATCGGCGAGGACGAAAGCACTGGTGGCTTCGACAATTTCTTCGATGTATGCGACCGTTGTTCCTTTGTTCACATGTTTGTACTCATTGCTGAAATTCGTGAGTTAGCCGCAGGCAACAAGGTCTGCCACCGGAGTATGGGCTTTTACTGGACAAGGCTCGGAAAACCAAGACGTTGACGTCGACCACGGCGACCATGTCAACGCCGGTTCTACCCCGCACCTCCACCAGATGTCACGGCGTCGTGACGTGGCCGAACACAGGAGACTTCGTGTTGGGATTTAACTGTTTATTTGGGTGAACCTGTGATCGGTAAACGGAAAGTCCAACTACAGCAGCAGTCTTGCACAGATAGCAGTCTCTGACTGATAGCGGCGAACGGAGCGTCGGCCTTCGATCAACAACTGACAAGCGGCGAAGCGCGTCGGCATTTATACTCTTGCCGTCGAATGTTCTAGCGTTATTGCTGGCGGTGGTGTAGGTTTCAGAACAATCTGTACGGTTTGCACAGTGGGCGTGATCTTATCGAAAGGATCTACTGCAGTCCGGAACCTTCTCGAAAACTGCAGGCGCGGTTTGCGCTGAGAATCGTGTGGTAATTTGGAACGATAACAAAACTTGGGAAATGGAACGTGGCAGTGTATAGCCCGCAAATAATTCCTTGTATAACTGCAGAAGACTTCTCTGAAGGGCCCCATCCCAATCCTGCTATAACGCGAAGAACATACACAAAACTGATTAGTTTGTTCCGCAGCACAGTCAAATGCTTCGACCAGGACAGGTTGCGATCAATGACGACCTCTAAATAGTGGTGATGCTTGACCGCGGGAATCACTGCTCCGTCAGCGAAGATTGGGTACCGCGCCATTGATTTCTTCCTAAATGCCAATGCAGCACATTTTGATATTGAAAATTCCACGCCCTGATGACGCAAGTACTTAGATGTTACTGATGTGTCATTTTTAGCATTGCTCGCAGTTGGGGTCGCGTTGCTCCAGATTCCCATATGCATATGTCGTCCGCATGCGCACTGATTCTAACAACGTCGGGAAGCTTAGCTTCAAGGCCAACGAGTGCTATGTTAAAAAGCATGGGGCTCAGAACGGCGCCTTGCGGAACTCCACGGCTTACGAGGTGCCTGGTCATGTTGCCATCAGATGTCGACATAAAAATGGTACGTCCTCTGAGATAGCTCACTATCCATGCGTGTAGTCGGCTACCTACACCGATGTCTTCAAGTGCGTCAAGAATGGCCTCATGAAGGATGCTATCGTACGCACCCTTTATATCTAAGAAAATGGCCCCTACCAATCTCCGACGTTGTCTTTCCTTTTCAACAGAAGAAACAAGGTGTACAACACTGCCTATAGATGACCGACCCCTACTGAAGCCATTTACAAAATCTGGTAAGTCGACAATATTTTCCAGCAGCCATTCCAATCTTGCCAGCACCATGCGTTCAATCATCTACCGATGCAACTGGCTAGGGCAATGGGTTTATAAGAAGACAACTCGTGTGAACACTTGCCTGGTTTCAGTAAGGCCACTATGTGACTGCACTTCCAACTCTCTGGGACAGTCGCCGTTTCCCACGTAGAGTTGTAGAACAACAAGAGAGCCTGCCGTGCTTCCTGGCTGAGGTGATATAGAGCCGAATAAGTAATTCCATCAGGCCCTGGTGTGGACGAGCGTCGGTACGCAGACATTGCAGCGTCGAGTTTGTGCATTGTGAATGGTAACTCGAGGCGATCGTCGCTGGATGGCGGTGAGGCTAAACACTGAGGTGATATCGGTGAGGAGGACACACGTACGAGTAAGTCGCAGTAATCTTCTGCAACCTCTACTTCAGGTCGACCTTTCTTTCTAGCCAAAGCTTAGAAAGGGAACAACTGTTGCGTGGGCGTCTGAAGGCTCCGGACAGTTTGCATTATTCGAGATAGGGGTTTTCTGGGATCAAGAGAGCCAAAAAATACGACCCACCGTTGCCTGTCGAGCTTATCTAGGTGTCGCAATACATGTCGTTGTGCTTTGCATGCTGTAGATAGGTCAGATAGTGTTTTAGTCCTCCTGTATTTCCTCTCTGCCCGGCGACGGATTGCACGAAGGTATTTACACTGTGCGTCAAGTTGTGATGTTGGTAGTGGTACATTCACAAGTTTTGAACACGCTGTTAAGGCTGATGGTAGTCGAAATTTCCGGCCCAGGTAGTCGAAATTTCCGGAGCCCTCCACTACGGCGTCTCTCATAACCATAAGGTGGTTTTGAGACGTTAAACCCCCCATATCAATCAATACACCGACTCTGTGCACATCTACACCGATGGATCCGTAACTTCATCCACCTCAGCTGCAACCTTGGTGATCCCTCAACTCGGTATTTCCCGACAGTGCAAACTAGATCACAGGTCTTCTTGGACAGCTGCAGAACGTGTTGCTAAACAGGAAGCCATAAAATTTGTGAACGACCAAGCGCCGTGTAAATAGATGATTCTGTCCGATGTAAAATCAGTGCTTCAAACCATCTATTATTGCTCAAGAATAGGTCAAGTTTACGCGTTAGCGTTAGGAATCGTCAGAGCATTTTACCTAACACCTAGGAGCGGTCATTTGGTTACACTCCAACGGATTCCGGGACACTGCGGCCTGGTTGGCAATGAAATAGCCGATAGCGAAGCAAGAGCGGCAGTATACAACGCTCCTATGTACGTCAAAGTATCGTATTCGCAAAGTGACGTCAACACATTGTTGAGATCGCTCATGCGCGAATGTGCTGCCACTTACTGGCCGCTACCAGATCTCTGGAACAAGTGTCTTTGGGAAACAGACCCTGGTATGACTTTTCGTCTTCCAGCTAAAATCAGCCGAAGACATGCAAATATACTGCACTGGATTCAACTGGGCGTCGTCTTCACTCGTCTCTACACCCACCTAATCGGCCATGTGGACATCCCGAATCGTGAGCGCTGCTAAGTGCGCGAAACTTTAGCTCACATATTTTGTCAATGCTCATTATACATGGCGCAAACAAAAATGGTAACTGCAACGTTGGCAAGCATCGGACGAACGCCATTGAGTGAAAGCCACATATTGTCAGCAATTAACGACCAGTGTCAAAAACTGCTACAAAGGCTGTTTTAGACTTTATCAAAAGCACTGCACTACATACTAGACTGTAGGGTACTTTGCTAAGTGACTACTGTACATACGCACCACCTCTTCTTGTCTCCATCATCATCCTTCATTCCTCTTCTCTTCCCCCCTCCCTTATCCCCTGTGTAGAGTAGTGGGCTAGAGTGAACTAGCTCAGCCCGACTTCTCCGCCTTTTAATAAATTCTCACTCACTCACACAATCCATTCACTAGGAAACAAACAGTGACAACAGAGGGGCGCTTACACAGAGGCCCTATATTTTTCAATGAAAGAAGCCTCTAACACTTTCGTGAATTTTATCTTGCGCTTCTGCCAACAATCTTAGTCTCAAAGAATCGTGCGTCAAAGCCACACAATATAGTATGCGCAACCAGCTGCACATACTTGTCATCTCGTTTCGTTTATTTTTGAGCGTGCTTCCTGAATGTTTTTTTTTCTTGACCAAGACACCGACTCTGATATACACTTTTGCGCTATTGCTAGTAAAAGAGGACCTTGGCAAATTAGTGTTAGTGGATTTCTTCAGAGCAAGCTAAAGGTTCTTACAGTGAATGACCTTTTCCGAACGAAGGGGTCTAGTGACATGTGCGATTTTTTCACAGTCTCGTGGTGGTAGGGGCAACGGTTTCTCAGTAGATGTTGCAGATACCTATTATTCCGTGCCGCATGACAGCTTCTACCTTCTGTAAAATCCTGCATCGGAGAGAATGTCGACGTGCCTTTTATCAACGACGCAGGTGTTTTTGTTGAATTTTTTTATATCTTTTAAAATTTTGTCTCCATCTAACCTTTATAATGTTCGACGAAAAGCCCTTCCTTCCAAGGCGGGGAATTCGCGTTTGTTCTTGTGTCGTGGCGGTTCTCTCCAATATATTTTTTCTGCAGTAGACAGCGACTTGGATTCTACTTTTAAAAGGGGGGGAAGTTTAAGGGTCTTGAGATACGTAGACATTTTTTTTTAATTCTTTTAAATAAAGAAGTAGACCTTACATCCCCTGAATATACTTTAAACGTTTTTGAAAGACTGAAAAGAGGCCTTCTCTTCACCGTTGAATAACCGCAAGAAGCTTGTATGCAATTTCCACACTTACACCTCACGTGGAATGATGAGCACTCTTGCTGGTTTATCACCATCGTGCTAAGAACGAGCTGTTACCGTGCGATCATGCCCACTTAAAGATTGTCAAAAGGGTTGTAGCTTCTCTTTGCTTGGAGTCAGCGCTAAATAGATTATTCCAACACATCCATGAACGTATTTTTCTTAATCAGGTGAGCCGATTATAGGCTGCTGGTTTCCCTCAATCGGTCATTATGACCGTTGCTGAATCACATATGCATAAGTTTAAACGGGAAGCGATGACTTCTATTCAGTCCTCAAGGATTGGGCCACAATTTGGGCCATATATTCATAAACTATCAAAAAATTTCAAGAAATTTTCTGGGAGGCACGGTGTACCAATAATTTCCGGCATCCGAGAAAATCGGTAATCTGTGTGAACGCATTTGTGATGGCTAAAAGCGTGGCTGCGAGAAGAAGCATGAGAGACCTTTTGTGAAATGCTCCACGAGGGTCGTGTACTTGATTTATCTCTCGGTCAGGCGTACATCGGTCAAGTCGGAAGATATATAATGACCGGATAAATGAGCACGCTCACAAATTAACAAAACGAGACGACAAGTGTGCAGCTGGGTGCGCATGCTATATGTGGCTGTAATGCACGATTTTCGGATACTAAGATTATTGCAGAAGCACAAGAAAAAGTGCACGTGAAGTGTTAGAGGCTTTTTTTTTTCGTGGAAAAAACGAAGGACCACTATGTGAGCGTCCCTTCGCTGTCTTTGTTTTCTGGTGAAGCCCACTTTATCATTTCTGGGCCGGGTGAGCAAAACGGAAAAATATCTATGCCCTGATAGTATGCGCCGTCGGCCTTCTCTGACGTAAATTCGCACATGTGCAACATGCATACTCAAGTATTCGCGATATGAATAATTTACTTTGGAGTGAACTCTATGCGTATTTGATGCCTTGGCGTGTGTGTGCTTGAGTGTGTAGTGTTCTTGCGGTCAAATCAGGTATTCAGAAATTATCTACTAACTAGCCTGAAAACACGTTCTGTTAGAAGGTCATTACAGTCAGACTAACGAGGGGTATGGCGACAATGACAGACCAACGAAGAAAGCGATATAATATCCCAGTAACGTTCTCTGTACGCTACTTCATCTCTTTAACTTGCAGTTGTCTCAGTTCACGACTTGTGTGATCAGGTGATCGCCAAACACTGTTACAAGAACAAGGATTAACCTGCCTATGTACAAGCCTTTCTGGTTAATCTTACAGCCTACCAATTTCCAATATGAAGCGCACGAAGCTTTGCTGAGCGTTTTAAGACTTGGACTACTCATGTTCACTCAGGACACATGTATTTAAAATAATAAACAAACAAAAATGTTTCTCGCGAACTCCGTAAGAAAAACTCACAAACCTTCGCTTATTTAGGCTCACTGAAAAAAATCTACTCTTAAACGTCCCCCTTCGTAACCTACTTGTAGGACATCCCTGACGCGTTCTCCAGTGCGTGTCATCATGCAACCACACAACACTTACCTTTAAATGAAAAACATACTACGCTTAATAAATAGTAAACAACATTTCGCAAGCGAAATATTACGGAAAAACTATTTTGAAAGCAAAATAAACGATCAAACAAATATTCAAAAAGAAACGAACAAATCAGTCGCCAACCACCTAAAAAAATTATGGCTCCCTACTCATTTTGGAGCCGTACACGTGGTGGCCGCGCCTTGTTGGCCTTTCTTATCAAACGGGGAACACGTAAGTCGTTAAACCCCGTCGCTTCACTTCCGAACCCCACCAAGCTCCTCGCTGGCAAACCCAGTTCTTCCCCTCGTCCCGCTACTTTCTGAGGTCCACTGACTTTGCACTTCTGTATACCCCATCAAACCTGTCGGGGATATAACGACGGGAGAACTAACCCCTTCTCTTTCTCTACATTTGTGTACTAGACGTTTTCCTTTTTCTTTTTGTCTGCTGGCTCGGATGCATGCAAGACACCTTTGGCGCCGATGACAAACGCTTCGCCATGCCTTTTACCTTCAAACATTTCGAGCTTTCCTATAAACGTGCTGGGCTCTTTGTCGCACTCCAGGCTCTACGACGGCGCTTTCGTCGACGGCTTTTCTTGGTGCTCGATTTCGCGCCCCTCGTTTGCGCCTAACGTTCGTCTACTCTCTCGCTTCTCCTGTTACATGTCTCACTCTCACAGTTCGAATAATTTACAGACAAAGCCTTGTCTTCACTACCTGCAGGACTGGCGGACAGCTTAGCACATCCGGGAACAAACGAGCTGTTTCCTTCCAGACAACCTCGCTCGCCTGCCTGACCACTGTTCAAAAGGGCCTTGTGCCAACACCAAGGTTGTGCTCTGTACTCTGTTTTCTAGTGTCGTTTCCAGAACCCGTGATGTTCTTGCCTAGCAAGTCGAAATCTCCTATGATACCGCATGCAAGATTCTCCGTTTCGACACAGACATGTGAACTTGACTCATATATTATGAAGCTCCACTCTTTACTAGTATTTTACTACACTTTTCTGACCTCCAAGTGGCATTTTTTCTATCCTCAAAGCTAGCGTTATCTTTGGTATGCCTTTCCGGGCCCTGTTTAATGTGTTCAGGCCCAAGGAATGTCTCGTGCTTTGTATTAAGCCTTTTCAAGTTGTTGAAACAAGCCTTAGCTCCCGCAAGGAACACTCTCTTGAAACACCTCTGGCTCTGGTCCAATGACGGCCTCGTCCTGAACAAGCTCTACATTAACGTATTTGGATATACGCGCGTCTTTCTCTAAAAAGGCTCTCACAGCTATTGGTTTGTTGCTAATTTGTTTCGAGAGGAAATTCTAGCTGTCTCTCAGGGTCATTTAATTCTTTCTCAACTGAAATGTCGAATCCCTGGAATAACGCGGCCTTAGCAACGTCCTATTTCTCAAACTTTTTGCTACAAAGAGTGCCAACACAGGACACGTCACTTAAAAGAACCCATAACAAATCAACAAAAACAAGTCACGGTCCAGCCCTATCTCTGTGCAAACACACTCCAAAGACGCAAGAAAACTTTCGATGTTTTCGCCGACTTTAATGCTTAGACAGCACTCGCTGGACCGTCGCATATGGGATATCTTTTGCGTGACCTTTCGTTTGAGCTCTATGTTCACCTTCACTCTGATGCTGGCACTTTTCCTGTTCTCTCTCGCTCGCTCATTCAGGAGTGTCACTTACTCCTCCTGTAACAGCTAAACGCTCTCCCTAAACTTCGAGCTCTAACCTAATTTCTAATTTCTCGTTCCTCTTTCTCTATTTCGTAGCCTGTTCTTTTCCGTCTCCTTGAGAGTTTGCTGAAATAGTTTTCAAGCGATTTCTATGTCTTCCGCACTACTACCACTTTTGTCGATTTCTTTCAATACTCTTTAATCGCATCATCACATTCAATCTGCAACAACTCACACAACAGAAAGAGTTCCGCTTTCCGCAACTTCATTAGGCCCACGTTCACTGCTTTTAAGCGCTGGCTTTGCTCTCTTAATGATGCTTAAAAAACGCACTTTACATCAAAAAGATTTCTCCCTATGGAATTCAAACTGTTATCCCAGGATTTGAAAAGCTTGGCAAACCTCAATAGAAAAGCCTAATGGTCACCCGCAACTGCAGTACCATGTTACCAGGTCCAGACAATCTGCTGATCACCAGTTGTTGAGTTCCGATGGTCAGCAGCATGCCATTGCTGCCACCGGTAGTTGAATTCGAGGTTTGCAGGATCCCACCACAACTATTCGTTGTTGAGTGGCCGAGACCTTGCCGTTGCCGGCACTGAGGACTCGGGAAGAAGACGCCGAGCACAAAGAGACTGATGAGAAAAACTAAACACGGGTTTATTTCAAAATATGCGCAAGCGAGGATTTCGCCACATGACGAACATGTAAACAAAGACTTCGTCCTACATCGGGATGATCTCGTCGAAGGCTCTTACAGAAGCTCTCTAAGGCCGGTTATCAAGAGTCCCTTTTCCCCCTCAGCCTTAGATAAGAGAATGGCTTTAATTTTTGCGGTCCAAATATAGGACACACACACCACTTCTAACGGTGCCGCTCACGCCCGCCCCAATTCAACGTCGCTGACTGGGGCATGGCCACCCCACTGCACTTTTGGCTCCAAGGTGCTCCTTCCTTGAAATCAAAAGGCCTCTGCGTGAACATTCTCACACCCGTACTACCGGTCAACCGAAAGGGCCCTCTATTTACACGCTCAGTTAGCGGGACGGGTTGTCAGGCATGCTGACGTCCCCATTTCTGAAAGTCGGGCATCGCGTTCAAAACCATTTAAGCCGTCTCATTATGTACCTTGTGACGTCACGGCTGCATGGCGCCTAACATCTCGGCTGGGAGGACCATATACATATTTGGACTCCTCTCAGCAAGCCCGCATACTTCAATCAATCAATCAATCAATCAATCATTTTATTTCCTTTTGATAAGTTGGAGTACAGGACAAAAAGCTCAAGAGCTTGACGAGGTCCTGACCCCGTTCACAAGTTGACAAAGCAGCAGGAATGGCAGACAATCATGCACAACAAATATGAAATAAACATATAGGTATAACATCACAAAAATGTAATACAAAAAGTTTTATGAAAACAATGCTAAGATAAAAAAAAGAATAGTTCAAATGAATGGTCATGAAGTGGCATGAACATGAAAAGCAATAATAAAAAGGAAAGAATGGGCATAAATTCTGAAAAATGTATCATTGGGGATAATTTATCAGTTGGGCGAAGTGTTTAATTTGACAGTTTTGTTTAGAGGAAGGATCGAAATCTTCGCGGTTGAAAAAGTTTAACAAAGAAGGTAGTCTGTAGGACAATGATTGTTTGTCATAAAAAGTTCTTGGGGTGGGTAAAGTCCAAACTTCTTTGTGCCTGGTGAGTCGAACACTTGTGTTTACTCTAAGTTTAGCAAGATTTATTGTGGTATTGGTACCATGTTTGGCAAACTCTTTATAGCATAACATCAGCCTGTAATTGTACAAAAATGAAACTGGAAGAATATCATATTTTAGAAAAAGAAGTTTTGTAGAGGACAGACAGTGTTCGGCCGCAATATGTCGTACGGCCCTTTTTTGTAGTAAGTGCAACTTGCGCAAATTCGTCACACCAGTTCTGCACCACACTAAGCTACAGTACTGTAACAAAGATAATACCAGTGCATTGTATATAATAATTTTCACTTTAGTGCGAAGAAGAGATCGCATACATGCAAGGACACCAATGGCCGATGACATCTTAGAGTATATAGAATATCAACATGTACATTCCACGTAAGGTGTCGTGAAAAATATACACCAAGAATACTAACAGAATCAACCATGTCGAACTGCTGAGAGCCCAAAAATAAGCTCATCTCATTTATCAAGGTTGCCTCGCCACGGTGGTCTAGTGGTTAAGGTACTCGGCTGCTAACCCGCAGGTCGCGGCATCAAATCCCGGCTGTGGCGGCTGCATTTTCGATGGAGGCGGAAATGTTGTAGGCCCATGTACTCAGATTTGGGTGCACGTTAAAGAACCCCAGGTAGTCCAAATTTCCGGAGCCCTCCACTACGGCGTCTCTCATAATCACATGGTGGTTTTGGGACGTTAAACCCCACAAATCATTTATCAAGGTTTTTCCTTTAGGCGTATATGAAATGACTTGTGCTTTTGAAGGGTTCAGTTTTAGCAAATTCACTGAAGCCCAGGTATCTATAGCAGACAGTGTTTTATTAGCCATTTCTTCTATCTCTGTTTCCATGCTCCCTATAAAAACTGTTGTGTCATTGGCGTAAGAGACAAGTGTTGCGTTGTTTGTGCAGTGTACAATGTCGTTTATATAAATCAAAAATAAAAGTGGCCCTAAAATACTTCCTTGTGGCACGCTTACAACGACCGGCTTCCTTGCAGATATTTCATTGTTGGCACCTACGAATTGTGTCCTGTCTGAAATATAGGATTTTAAAAGAGGATGCGCTGTCCGACGCACACCATAATTTCCTAATTTCCTGAGAAGGATGGAATGATTGATTAGGTGAAATGCCTTAGAAAAATCGACGTATATGCCTAATGCCATTTTTTACAACTAAATACATCTATGATTATTTATTTATGAGTCAAGAGGGCTGTTTCAGTAGAGCGATGCTTCCTGAACCCATGCTGAAAATCTTGAAGCAAATTGTGTTGATTAAAAAATAATAACAATCTGATATGCATTAATTTTTCCATTGCTTTTGAAAACACTGGGATTATTGAAATAGGTCGATAATTGTTAATGTTCTCTTCAGCACCATGCTTGTAAACAGGAACAACGCGTGAAATCTGCATTTGTTTTGGAAATACACCTGTAGATAACATTAAAATATAAATATGAGTAAGAACAGGGCATATGATGTCAAGCACATGCTTTATGGGGCGAATCTGGATACCATCGGCGTCCAAGGAGCGGCTGTTACTAATAGTACTGAAGCAAGAAAAAATTTCTAGTGGTGTAGTTGGGGCAAGAAATAGAGTGTTACTAAACCCATTTGCAGGCAGAAACTGATAGTTATCGAGACAATCAACATTATTTAACTGACGTTTCAGTGAAAACAACTCAATAAACACATTCGGTATTGCATTTCCCGAAAGTGTTTGGCCATTGTGACTAAAAATATCCGGAAGTACTGAAATTGAAGTAGGCTTTAACAAAGCATTCAGTTTGCGCCAGACCACATCACTTTTTTGATTGACTGCGTCACTAAACATTGCTATGAAATAAGCATTCTTTGATGACCTAAGCTGACTTGTTAGACTATTTCGATATTTTTTTAATTCGCTTAGGAGGGCTGGATCTCTAGACTTCACAAATTGAGCATACAGGGCATGTTTGCGTTTAATCATACGAAGAAACTCAGACGTTAGGCAAGGTTTCCGTGTCCTGGATGCCAGTGCCACTTTTTTCTTGGGGAAATGATCATGGTAAAGTGTTTGGAAAGTGCTAATAAAACTATTGTATGCAACGTCACTATATTTCGCTTTGTAAACGCTATGCCATGCCTCTTGGGCAATAACTTTGCGAAATTCTTTAAGATTTGATGAGGTAATAGATTGAATAAGAACTGGCTTCGTAGTTTTACTAGCAATAGAGTGCATTCGATTTACCAGTAATATAATACCTAGGTGATCACTAATGTCAGTGTACACAACATCGGCCTCTAAGAAGTCGTTGTTAATGTTCGAGATGAATACATCTAACAGGGATGCGCCATCGATAGTCACACGTGTTGCAGAAGATATCGTGTTTGAAAAACCGTAAGTTGTGATGAGTGAATCGAAATCTTTTTGTAACGGGGACGATGAAAGCATATTTATATTGACGTCACCTCGTAAGACAAGGTTGGTTTTCTCTTCTAATGAATAGCTGAAAAGCTTTTCAAGGAATGCAAAAAATCTTCTATCACCAGACGGTGGTCTGTATATAACGGAGAACATGTTGTTACTGCTCTGCACTGTTAACACCTCATAATCAGGGGTTATATCAGTAAATTCGACCATGACCTCAGCCAAGATATTTTCCTTGAGAAAGAGTGCGATACCATCCCCTCGCTTATCACGACGATTTCGGAGGAACGATCGATAGCCAGGAAGCTGAAACATGTCCGATGTGGCCGTTAACCAAGCTTCAGTTAACATTATTACTGAAAACGATGTTTCGAAAGTGTCGAGTTGCAAGCTGAAATCGTCTATTTTGTTTGGCAGTGAACGAACATTTTGATGAAAAAAACGTCAATTTTGCTTTTTTTTTTAGCTGAGACTAAATGTTTTGTTCCGGAAGGCACGTAACCTATTATCAAGCCAAGTCAAACTTGGTTAGGTCCCATTAGCAAATTTTGGATAGGTCCCCTGTGCTTCCAATGACACACACCCGGCTGTCCTCCGTTTCCCTCTCCTTGATACGACAACCATCAGTCCAAAGAAGCTTCCACTTTTTTTTTCTTTTTCAGAGCTAATTCCCGCGCAAAAAGGGGCTTGTTTTCAGGTGTCAAGTGTTCATTGGTATAGATTGGAATGGCTGGGGTCTGTGGGAGCTCAAGGACTGCCGTAGTTAGCCTAGCTCTCCTAGCTTTGCTGATAAAGTCCGCTTTCTTTGTTCTCACGCAAAATCGGTCTATTACGTTTTTGTCCTTCTTGGCGGGTACACGGTGAATGGCGTCAATGTCTGTAGAGGTCACTAGACACCCTATCTTGTCCCAAAGTTTTTGGAAGATGACTTTGCAGTCCTCCCCTTGCGCGCAGGGTATACCCTTGATTTCAATGTTGCTGATACGAGAGTATTGCTCCGAATCAGCAAGTCTTCTCGCTAGGTCCTCGTTTTCTTTTCTCAAAGTTTGTTTCTCCAAAGCTAACGCTTCCTGATCTTGTTTCATTTTTTCGTACAGTGAGTTAAACATCTCAAGGCTTTTGCGCATTTCCGCCACCTCTTTTCGAAGTGCGTTAATTTCACGCGACAATTCTGCATTTGTGACCATCGTTCAAAAGAAAAAAAATACACTGGGTTAGCAGCAGCAGGTGTGGCAAATAAGAACAATGGAAAGTTTCAATTGAACAAAACTAACCTGCGTAGTGAAATTCATTGGTTTAGCGACAGAACGCCTGTTGCCAAAGCCGCTGCTGCCAACCGATGTGAGGAACGCTGGGCACGGTTCCGCTTAAGTAGCGTTGATGGCAGTGCCGCACCAGGGACCACTTCCACGCCAGAGCACGTGTCACTCTGTCGTAGCTGCACGTTTCACTCCGTCGTCCTCAAGGGATGATTCCGTCGGCTTGAAGTGGTCACCACCAATATGCACTGTCTCGGCACCTGCGTAGTGAAATTCGTTGGTTTAGTGACAGAAAGCCTGTTGCTAAAGCCACTGCTGCCAACCCATGTCTACTTCTGGCAACTTGTTCGCAGAAACTCGACTATCTCTTTCTCCTTCACTCAAGCGCCAATTCTAACACTCCATAACGCCAGATGGTCTGTTCGAACTCAAGGTCCTGCATTTAAGTCTTCACTTGGCCCCGCCACGTTCTAACGTGTAATGAATACAATACTGGCCGGCTTGAAGCGGAAGACTAGACTTGTGCCCCTAAATGCCGCCGTTGTGCTTTTCTCCAACTTCAACGAGCACCTCTGGTGCCTTGAATCTGTACTGAGACCTCTAAGATCACCCTGAAGCAAGAAAAGTACCACTTTGTGTGGGAGGAACTGTTGTTCTTAGGCCACGAGACGTGTCTTCCTTGTGAGAAAAAGGCCAGCGACACTCATTTAACAGCGAGTGAGTGTGGCAACATATTATATCACAAAATAGTCCATTCAATGCTAATCAAAACAGCAGTGTGCACACCGAAACTTAGACTTCAAAAAATTAAAGAAACAAGCGAAAAACAAAAGGCCGTTACAACCTTCTCATTCTTGAAAGTGAACTTTACGCTGTGCACACGTACGTCACGCACCTCAACAAAACTCACCTAGATGGCATGTAGACAAACTTCACGGTGGACATACGTCATGAAAGTGTGGTGGAGCTCGCAAAGTATGTGAACTCTGGATACCAAATCAGGGAGGACTACTGCAGTGGAGACGTCAGCGAGCTATTCCAGGCAGCGTGAGCTGTGATTGCAACACGCGGTCTAACCTTCATCAAGCCACCTCAGAAACAAAACTTTAAAAAAAGCTTCAAGTTCTTAAAGAAGCTTAAAAAACTTAGTATAACGTCACCGCCTCGCGGCACTCGAGGCAGTCCACTGACCTAAAGTTTGCTGACAAATCGCTGGCGGACGCACCAGGGTGCTAGTGCCTTCAGAATCTAGGTGAATTGCGAAGATACACTCTAGAAGCAGGACACATGTACTGACTTGTTAGTTAAGTGCGCGTTTTACTGGTGAGTATGCAACTGTGAAAAATAAAAAAAAGTTCGCATCCAATCATTTTGAAGACACTGAGTTAGGATAACTCAGTCGAGGCTTAAGCCGAAAACCACCAAAACTTCTCAATGTCGCATTTCATAATTTTAGGTCACCCCGACCCTCTAGAATTTGACAAATTTGAGAGAAGTAGCCACCACTGGCAACCCCACTGCATTCCTTTTTTAATACTGTAGTCAGCGTTCTTTCATGATAGTGCAAATAATTTGTACACGAGTCTGTAACTTAGCCACGTTATTGTGAGCTTTATGAGATCACAACTCGGGTGACGCGCAGTTGTCCGCCGCCGCCACCGGTGTCCATAACCCCATCGCATGAATTCAAGAAAACCTAGCACCAATGGCACATTAGGGTTCGAACCCGAGTCAGCTGGGTGCCAGCCCAGTATTCTACCACTGAACTACGCTGGTGCTTGTGGCTTGTTGGCAAACTTGACTTAGGCAGGCTTGATTTCGGAAAATCAATCGCGTTAATACGACTTGTAAAGCGTTTTAAAACAGCGAAAGCACAACCAGTCGTCGCACAATTCGAATAGCGTAATGAGTGAGCCGCCCAATGCTCCAACCCATTAAAGAAGCTTGTTCCTGTTCCCCTATCAACGATGGTGCATACTCACTTCAGCCATAATTCCTTATCGTCATAAGCAACTGAACGAACAATCAACACAAATATTTTTTCAGTTTTTTAGTGGACACCACGCGTCACAAAAGAATCAAGAGAAATAGCATAGCGAATGCCGACCTACTGCCCAAAAAATTGTATTTATAATGCCCTAGTTGGCATCAATCAAGTGTGCTTGCAGTAGTTACCCAATGAGTGTTTTGAAAAGTCTCTGAAAGGCCACTCTTCCAGATCTCATTGTAACTGTGCTGCGCCTTTAGCGCAGACCAGGCGTTTTTTTTTCAGTTCTTATAGCTAATTACGATAGACATACACCCTGCAAATATTATTGTTGTTTAACAGACATTTAGTAACAATGTTTTACTTCACCTGACTGTGTTTTCATCGGCCAATCTTCGAGTCTCGGAAATGCGTTGCATGAGGTCTCTGAGGAAGCACCAAATTACCCAACCACTTATTGGCCCATCCCCCCGAGTGGGTACGAGCCATGGTAGACTGGTTGAGGCTTCGTCGTTATCACTATAATCATTGGGCAGAAGAAGAAGACGACAAGGGCAAGGAGCAGCTGCCCTGGTCCTGCTCTTCTGCAGGAAGATCCAAACTGCCCTTCCAGCTCCCTATCCCGTCCAAGTGTCTGGCTTCGATTACGCGTAGCAGAACGCAGGCTGCCGGATACCCAGGTATTCCTTCTGCTCCGCTGACCTGTGGTTTGTCAACCACCGCACGAAGCGATGAACACCCCGGTACGCCGTACTCGCATCGCCATGGTCGTCACGTGCTGCTGTCTCGTAAGTACCGCCTGTGAGCCGTCAAAGTGTCATGAACCAGGACTTTAAAGCTTCGATTTCATTCTCTAATATAACCTGTACAACGGCTAAAACATTGGCGAGAATGCTGTAGGCCCGTGTGCTCAGATTTTGGTGCACGTTGAAGAACCCCAGGTGGTCGAAATTTCCGGAGCCCTCCACTACGGCGTCTCTCATAATCATATGGTGGTTTTGGGGCGTCAAACCCCACATATCAATCATTCAATCAATCGGCTAAAACGAAATGTCGTGTTAATACTTGATGACGCTTCTAACAATACAACCGAGTGTGCTCGCAACATAATATTATAAAAAATAAAAAACCACAGGTCCCGCATACCTTGGGGATTGATGTTATGTGAAGCATGCGGAGGGAAGGTGACCTTGCACTTTTTTTATTGAGCGACACGCTATTTAAAGACCCTGAGTATATGTACAATTGTTGCACGCAGAGGTGAATGTTGAAGTGTCGCAGATGTTTATATAGCCCATTGTTTGCCCTTGCGCAATGATGCCAGCAGGAACATGAGTGTTAGCAACACCAGGAGCGATAAGCTGATATGACGCGCTGGTGCTCGTGAGGATGAACACTGCTACATAAATCACCTTCAGCGGATAGCACCTAAGTAATATTGACGTCAACCCGATGGGACGGCTGCATCATATGAGTACATGTGTAATGTTGATTAAATTGGATAGTCAGAACTACAACCAGGATTGACGTTTCATGAACATTAGGGTCTATTCGAAAAGTAGTTGTGAAACATGGCGTGGTTCAGTGGTAGAATACTTGATTACCATATTTAATGCGGGGGTTCGATTCCTACTGGGCAGCTATCCAGTGAAATTGTCGGGTCAACGCTGCTGAACTCTCTTGCATTAAACTACCTATGTGTGTTCTCGCCGTTCGTGGATACATACTAAACGTCCATCACCTCTAGAGTATACCCACATACCAGTGATGCATACCCGCCCTCGGGTATGTGCCACTGTCAGGCGGAAAGTGTTTGACGACGCACGCGACGAGATTGTGACATTATTCGTCTGCTGACCATTGCGTAATATTCGTCAAACCAACTTGCCCTTCCATACCTATTTCGGTTCACGCCAAGTTAAGGGAGTGATCACGACAGCACCCAGACATAAGCGGGTATATAGATAGATAGATAGATAGATAGATAGATAGATAGATAGATAGATAGATAGATAGATAGATAGATAGATAGATAGATAGATAGATAGATAGATAGATAGATAGATAGATAGATAGATAGATAGATAGATAGATAGATAGATAGATAGATAGATAGATAGATAGATAGATAGATAGATAGATAGATAGATAGATAGATAGATAGATAGATAGATAGATAGATAGATAGATAGATAGATAGATAGATAGATAGATAGATAGATAGATAGATAGATAGATAGATAGATAGATATGGGTGGATGGATGGATGGATGGATGGATGGATGCCAAAAGTGATAACACGCAAAGAAGTGCTTCGCATTTTAAAAAGCAGAACCAAGGCTGAAGCGTTACTTTGTTATCCTTTCAAAGGTGCAGTATGGCTTTGCTTGACACATGCTCTTTAGCGAAGTACGCTTTTCATATTTACTCGGAGCCCGTGGCTCCTATTGGTGAGGGTGAGGATGAAGGCAAGAGCCTTTTAACCTATCTCGGCGTCCCGTAAAGTCACTTTGCATCACTGAAATTCTTCGTAACGCCTACCCACCAGTTTCAGACACTTAACGCAGAATAGCACACGAGCATAGTGTATTGAAGTCATGACAAGCAGCGCTCCGCTATATATATAGAGTCAGCAAGGACCACAGGTAGAATGGTTGTTTGTGGTATACCGTTGTCATGTGTCAAAAACAACCTAACTATCACCGCCCTCCCCTTCCTACCAGCAACCGCGCTCTCCAAGTATCGCGTTTCAATATTCTTGCCCTGTACTTTTGTCCCTTTTACATAATCTAGTTTTCATGAACAAAAAAAATCAACTGTCACAAACACTCTACTATTCAGAGAAAACGTTGTATTCCTCTTCGCTAGCTTGCTAACTTCGCACTCGCTAGTTTGCTTCTGTTGTTGCCCCCGCGATTCAGGCATGCATTTGGACGTAAAGCTGTGGTGGCATGCCACGCTGTCGTCTGTCTCAGTGATCGTCAGTGTACAGAGGCACCTTGTACAGAAATTGCGCTCTGCGAGGACTTACAGTTTGCTCACTGAGAAGTCACACGCATCTAACGCAGTGTCAGTGTTGTGGAAGCAACGAACACGATCCCACGAATGTCTCGTTGATAAAAGAGCACCAAGTCTGCCTCTCGCATTCAATTAAGCGAGCATTTCTCGGCTTAAGAAGGGAAATAGAGCTTCATACTCATACCGATAATATTTAGGCATATTTTTCAACACGGCTTCTCAGCAGTTTTTTGGTGCGCTTATGAAAACCTCGGTTCGTTGTATGTGCGCCAATTAGGCCAATGCAATTTCACTTTGAATGAATATTTTGTCGCAAACCATGTTAACATCAGGTACTTTGTGATGAAACCAAGGCCTACCTAAGTATTCCGACTCTATAAGTTCTGAGTCACGCTGGTAACGGTCACCGGGTACAAAGAAGCGTAGAAGCGAAGACATCGGTGAAAGCAGGTACAGCAGTTCTCGAGAACAAACAAGCTGATAAAACACGCTAAGAATTAAGCCTTTGTTGGTTTTTGCAGGGCTGGAACTGCCTCTGCCTCATCCTGCGCTCTCAGCCATGGAGCCGAGAAACCTTCGGCGTAGCTGAGAAGTCAGGTAAGCATCAATGCGTACACATGGGAAGTATATAGAAAAACCAAATATATTAGCGCATTCAATATCGGCTGCAGGTGGCACCGTTAATTATCGCACCCGAAATGTTTTACGTTAAATTCATTACCTCTATACTAACAACGCTTGAGTTGTATATTGTATATCTAACATCAAGACATTCATAAACGTCTGAGTAATGAAACAGTTTTATTGTGGAGTTTAACATTGAGCAGTATTATAATAGTGATAACGATCATAACAACTAGGTACAAGCTAAATAAATAAGACATTGAAATACTTAACTCGCCCAAATCGTAGGCTCTTGTACGTATAGCTGTAATCAACGTTGTACGGTTAAGCGTTTTGAAGAAGTATACTCACGTGACATAAGACGCGTCAGCAATTTTGTCACAGTCCACTTTTTTGTTACTTATAGAGTAGTGTATTTCTACCCTCCAATTGCGATGATTGTGTTAAGGTACATCTTGTTTGCTAATAAGGCTTCCATAAAGGGGAAACATGAAACTGTTCGTCCGTAACTGCTCACGTATTTGCGCAGATAGTTGAATTTTTTATTCAATATATTCTTTGCTGAAAAAAAAAATGGTGCATTTCACTCATCGACAGATTTGGTGAGTGTCAATGTTATCATTGACTTTGTGTACGCCACCAACGCGGCCAGCGACATTCTCCTGATATGGGTCATTTACTACGTAAGTGTCAAAATATTTCTGTCCCATAGGTCATGTAGATGAAATAGTGTTGTTCTTATGCTTGCATGTTCTCTCTCAATGTAATGTTTGGCACCGCGCCGGGAATATCACATGCGTTGTAAAATCTATGCCAACATGCAGTTGCCGGCACACCAGTTGCTTCGCTTGCATGCCGTCTTTGCGTGCTGTTTAGGGCCCAACTTGCAGAGCTTTGCTCTTGCCTGCTGTTAGTGTTTGGCCTGCTGTTGTCTTGTAGTCCGCCATTGGCTGCTCACTCACTTTGCTCATTTTCTTTTGGTCACTGACAACGTTTATGAAGCTCGCTTATTTTTTTTACCCGCCATCACATCCGTATACCTTGTCTTCGTTGAATATGATTTGCTTCGCACGTATAGCGAAGATTAATTAAGCGAACTATAGACTTGATGGAGTAAACAAATTACAGTGAGTTTACCACTTACAACAACAGTTAAGGTCACCGTTAGAGCATGTAGTTGAGTGTTTATTTTTTTTTGTACCAGTGACATTATTTCCCGCGGTTGCGCTACCCAAGATAATGTTTCGTAATATACGGTGATCTGGCTTACTGGTGCCTTATCGCCCTTTCATTTAGAATGGACAAGTTCACTGCAATAAGTTTAATGACATCCCTAAAGTCATTCGACATTTAGGAGGTGTATGCAATATCACTAGCTTGGGAAGAAATACTTTAGTTTGATGAATATTTTAATTTGGTGACCTACTTTGTTATTAATCACTCATCACTGTGCACAGAAATTTATCGCCTACATCTGTTGATCTACTGTGCTCAGAAATTTTATGCTTTTCTTTCTTTGTCTTGCTAGATTACGCCGATGAAAAAGGCTGTTTCATTAATCGGGAAAACTTCCGAACTGTCTTGCCGTACACTGGATAACGAAATTTGGCACATCGTAAGCGTTAGTGACGGAATACTGGGAGAATAAATGACTAGCGGAAATGTCGCAGTTCTTTCTCTGAAAGCCGATGTCATCTTACATGTAGTATGTCTGCAAATTCAGCACATATCGATAGTGTGAAAGCATAGACTGTCTTCTTTTAAGGCTGAGTCGAGAGTGTTTATGATATTTATATAGTAACAATAAACATAAACTTATTTGCTCGTAGTATGCCTGTCAACGCAAGGCGGATGCCATCACCGACTCTCAGGTAAGTCATTCATAACTGTCATCTAGCAACCAGTCAAGGACGTCAGACATTTATGGGGGGAGTGGGGTCTGAAATATACATTATGTATATTTGTGTATCTTATATATGTATGTGCGTATACGCATACATATACAAATTATGAAAGCAAGATTCAAAAATTTTCTAGGGCATTTGATTCCCCTAACCCCCCCTTGGCTGCACACACGCAAGCAGTCGTACACTTTCGCGAGTTTTGCAGCAAGCCAGAGGGGTCCCCTTAGCTTTGTTTTGTTTTTCAGCAGCTAAGGCATTGACACGTTTTGATGGCATTCTAGAAACAGCCCTGTCGTTTCAAGATGTCTCAGCGGTTTCAAAGCACGAACCATGAGATTGAGGGATGAAATAAATGTGGCAAAAACAATAAATGTTTGACCGCAATCATATGGTGGTTTTGGGACGTTAAACCCCACAAATCAATCAAATGTTTGACCGCCAACTGCCATAAGTTCTTTCTAAGGTAGATATTCGCAAGCTCTATCCATTTATGCTTGAGTACCCCAGGCAGACATGGGAGTAGTGCTGGAAGTTATGTAAGAGATGACCCAATGTCGGGCTCATACGAAATTACGCTTTTATTTCTTTTAACACTTTTTAACAGGCACATTGCGCAGAACAAAAAAGCAATCTAGCATACCCCTATACGTGTATATTCCAGTGCTTTTACATACTTGGCGTCTACACGCATGTCATGTCAGCCGTTTTATTTTACTTGACTGAAGAAGCATCTTACCACGCTGTGGTAAGATGCTCTGCTAGCAGACGCTCTGCTATTGCATCGTCTTCAGCATCAGCATATATTCCCAACGCTGTACAGCTGTAGATGGACCCAGTTTACGCTGTAATAACAATTAACGTTGTGTTTTTAACGTGCTCGTAATAAAGCAGTTGTCTCATCCCCTGCATCATCCAGCCGTCGTTTTATACATTATTCTCTTGCAGCAGTCATCGTATACACATTCGCAACGGACACACAAAAGCTAATTCTGCATGGACATCTCGGCCAGTGTAGTAATCATTTTCGAAAACCCGGACGATGCAGGGTAGCCAACTCTCTGCAAAGTAACATTGTTTCCCTGCTGTGCTTGTGTCAATGCGCTATCCTTTTTTTCGTTTTTTTTCTTTTTTTCGCATGCTTGTAGGCAATTAAGTAGGAGATGCCGCACAAAAAACGAATGTGTGGCTCGTAAACTTTAAATCACTGGCACTTGTACAATTTCGTGAACTAACGTACACTGATGTACACACTTGTTTTGCGCAGCTGGTTAGAGGCGTTCTGAAGCTGTTCATCGCGTGGAACAGCTTCTCTGTGTTCCTCCTCTGGTGTTTGTCCTGCATAACTACAGTGCAGACCACTTTCCCACAAGTGAGTGTGACAGCGTGTTGTGGAAATGTGAATAACTGAGCAGCTTTAGCTGTTGCGTCGAAATATTTAACAAGCTCGGCCTATCGGCTCAGAGCACCTTTCTCTGAGTGTCGTAAATTTTAGCGTTAAATGTCTTTTCACTATTGAGGGCTCCATTTTTTTACAATATTTTAGTTTTCAAACTAATGGTTACGTCTTCATGTATAATGAAAGAGCTGAGCAAACGTTAGAACGAAGGAATCCACGTTATATCAGAGGACATTGAAGAAGCCCACGTTGGTGCCTCAAAAACAACCTTGACCACCGCTTAAAGGGAGACTAAAATGAAATATATCAATTTCGGCAGATAAATTATAATTTCAAGGTTATATTGTCACTGACATCGCTATGACATGTGTGTTATTTGAAAAGACCACGATTGTCAAAGTTTCATTATCCTTAATTTCTCGCTGGAAGTTAAGTGAACGTCACAGTGATGTCATGAATTTCCGTCTCTCTGGGCATGTTGGTCATATTAGCTCAGCGAATTTTTCGAAACTTATTATTTTAACACTTTGGCTCTCGTAAAAGACAATGTGATCTATTTTCACCGACAAACAATTGCGTTGGGCTTAACAGTCGTCAAATTTTAGACAGCTAATGCAGGAACTTCCAAGGCGCCATTGCCCCCTTTCTATTCTGTTTGTGCGTTTTATTTCTTACCAAGCATCCCCTCGCGTGATGAGTGTTTCATTTTGTTCAGTTTTAATTTATTATACACCTCAGGGCCAGAGGGATTACAGAAGGGGAGTGGCACTTTGACATAAAAAAAACGAGAAAAAGAAAAAAACGTAACAATAAATTCAACAAAACAAAAAGTAAAACAAAACGCATATGAAACAAGGAGCGAAACGTCAACTTACATGTGTTTAGAAAAATCCTGAGTATACAAAATTAGCTACGAAATCACGAAACTGTTCATGACAACGTCCGCGAGAAGGTCATTTCAATCGCGAGAGGTTTCTGACAGAAATGAATGATAAACGTGCGCAGTATTACATAAAGCGAGTCCGACTTTATGACAATGGTCTGTGCTATGGGACACTCAAGATGGCTCAGGGATGAGGCGATTGCGTAGTGGAGGGTGATGATACGTTCTATGGAACAAGGCCATGCGCGTGACACTTTTCTGCACTACGATAATGCCGGAGGGAAAGGTCTGATTTCATGGAAGTTATACTGGCGGTGCGGCTGTAGTTAGAGTGAATAAAACGTGCGGAGTTATTTTGGACCATTTCTAGAGCAGAAATAAGATTAGCTTGGGTGGGATCCCATATCAGTGTAAAATATACTTCAGTTTCGTTCAAATTAGTGTTTTATAATGAAGGATCGAGTTTCAAAAAGGAGGAACGTGATAAAAATAATTTCAGTATTGTGCAATGGTAGTCCCTCACTAGAAACAGCGTTATTAGGAGTGGAGGCTTCTCAGTTTTTCCTTGCTCCGGGTAGTGCGAACAGGCATCGTGATCACCGTGAACCTACGCGAACTCTTCGTCTTCTGAACTCTTCTTTCACTCATATAACAAGTGCGCCAATTTGTGCGGCGTCGAATGCAAAAATATGACGAGCAAGTCTGTTAACCTGACTAAAACACGTGCCATCATGTAACAACTACCGTGACGGCACTGAAATCGCTTAATCACGTAGCAACTACTCAGGTGACCAATAGTCACGTAACATCAGGTAATAATTATTCCCATGATCTAAAATGATGTAACATCACATACCATCTAATCACGTGACACAAAAACATAACAGCAAGCTAATACAATCGTGTTACATCACGTAACTGATCGTGGTACCCAAAATTTTGTAACATGACTCACCATCTTGTAACCAAATCACGTGACGTTTGTAACGTTACTGAACTCGGGCAACATCTCGTAATATATAGCTAATCACAAGCCCTGTTCCCGGCATAAACCACGTGACCTCTAGTCACGTTACTTTTTCCTACTAAAAACCACGTAACATACAGTAACGTACAACTAACACTAGGTTGTGTAACCGGTAGTCAAGTCACATGTAGAGATAAGTCTAGTCATATTTAGTACATGCCAACAGGAAGTTAGAATGTCTATCAAAAGCTTCACACTATTAGCAAAACTTCGGTTGAACACTAGCTGCCGTGATGGTTCCAGCCTTGTGCCACTAGTGCAAGTGGCGCACTGTTTTATCGTTCACTTTGGTTTCCCTTTAATTACAGTTCGGCGCAGAGGGACAAGATTTGGCTCGATTAAGCCAAGAAGAGAGCTGTCTTGACTGCTTACCTGCAGTTCACGGGATCAAATTTCAGCCGCGGCGGGCCCATTTTTCATGGAAGCAGAAATTCTCGAGGCCTGTGTGATTATATTTAGGTGGATCTTTAAGAACCCCAGGTGCCCTAAATGTCTGCAACCCTCCACTACGGTGTCTCATTATCATATGATGGTTTTCGAACGCTTAACCCCACAATTATTAAGAAGAGAGCTGTACGTGTGACTGCCATCCTGAGATGTAACACTTCGCTTTTGGGGGACCGTGTTCGAAAGTTTTGAGAGTTCGATAGTATTGCGAGGCTTCCTAGAGTTTTGAGGATACCACTGAAATTCGCTCAGTTTCTTGAGGGGAGTATTTTTTGAAGAATCTTTTAACGTTGGCCTACGTTAGACAATAGTGAAATGCGCATCAAGCCACTTAGTCATGAACGCGCAACAAAACATCACTTATTCTACTGAAGGTAAGAAATGCAGGGCCATCTACTTATGTTCTATTCGATATTTTTTAGTTTACTTTAATTTCCCTAAAGCCGATATTGTTTTCTTTATCATAAACATGTAGATAGTGAATACGCTTGATATATATGAAGATATCGTCCTGTTTTCAGCAGGTTCCACTTTACGCTCGAAGGGATAGCGTAAACGAATCAACTGAAGTCAACATCACGCCACGTGCCCTGATAGGCTCAGAGGTAAGTTAAACTATACAGGAAATTGTGCCTTGACTTAAGCACCTCTTTCAAAAAGCGTCCTGGACACTCCTTTCAGAAGGCAACAGAAATGAAAGCAATAAAACAGATTAGTGACCTTAAAACTGCAACCTAATGATGAACCAAAAGCCCATTTTGCTGTCCTCGTTCAAACTAGGATTTCAATAAGTGCTCTGCACATTTCGTTTTTCACTACTGCATAAGTAAAGCTTGCGTGCTGTCGGAAGCAATGGCGATGCAACAGCGCTAGAGTTCTAACATCAATCGGCGGTTGTGACAGCTATTCATGAAATACTAGGAAGAACTCTCATTAGTTCACCCATATAATAAACTCTCAATGTTCATTATGAACTTTATTCCGAGAGAGATTGTAGAGTTTTCTAGGCGGTTCCGAAGTATTTGCGCCATTAATTTGGAAAAGGCTAGTATAGGAACTCCGTCCTTCCGTAGGCACTCGCAACAAGGCGCCTATCGTGGCGGTGGCATTTCAATAGACGCATAATGCTATTAATCCCCGTGTGGTGCTGAAATTTTGGTGCGCGTAAAAGCGCCAAAATTAATCTGGAATCGTCACTATGGCGTGCCTTATACTCATATCATGCTCTTTAGCACATAAATCCCGAGCAATATCATTAATGAAATAAAAACCAGCTGTAATAGTGCCCCACTACATAGCCTTTAACAGATGCCACCCCTAATTTTCGCCTCCATTCTTGGCTCCGAGTTACGTAAAAATCTTTCGTTTCTCCACGGGCAAACACAAAAATGAACACAAAATAAACTTACTATAAGCACGCAGATTGAACGCAATGTCACGTATAAACTACGTTAACCTTTAGTTGGATAATGCTGCTGATGTGTACATGGGATACTGAAGTCTCTAACTCTTCGACCTGTAACTGTCGGCTATCTGAGCCATCCATAAGAACGAGGAAAATATGTGATTGTTCACGAGGGATGCATGATTGAGAGTTGCATTTACGAAAAGCTATAGACACACATGGAAATGCAGTTGAACCTTCTTCGCACCTCTTGTAAGGCAATGCCCCCCCCCCCCCCGCATCCTTATTTCGTTAGTGTGTAACCTGAGCACGGGTGCTGACTCCCCAGCTCATCTTTATATATCATACTTTATTGCAATGCTTTATTGGTAAGGGGCTCTGAAAAAGGCTTCTAAAAAAACGTATCCAACCCTGAGCCAATAACGCAGTGATACATTCCCGGCACTTCAGTTCTCTCTTTCCGGGCCACTCCGTGGTTTGAGAGCGCATCAACGGACTCGCTTCATTTACTAATCCAGGAAACGACACGTCCTCTACACGGGCCTATACTGAGCGGCCCATCGTCTTCATTAAAGTTAACTACATATGCAATATCAGCACTTGTCGCACCTCCTGCTATCACTTTGAGGCATCCCTCTCAATAGAACAGTGTAGGGATATTTGCTCTTATCACAAATTACACTGCTATCTTCCTTTCAGACTCGAGGAGGCTTGCACTTTTGGACTCCGCTGGCTGTCTTTACAGCAGTAGCTCTCGTCAGAGTAAGTTTTGGTTTCTTGGCATGAGTTTTTCATTTTAGAGCACAGCTGTTAGGTGCACTTTCCTGTATTCAGTGGTGTCGGCCTTGTAGTAACAGGTGGAGGGAACGAGGACGAAAGAGAGTGTGAAGTTGGAGCACAGAGCCGGCTAAATTGTCAAAACATGGGCGAGGCATTTGTCGTGCATTCGGCGTAGTCAGAAGAACGGTGATGACCCCGAAGGTTCTTGAGGAAAATTTATTGAAGGCCATCCACATCCCTTCAGAAAGTAATTCTTTACTGACTCTCCCAAGTATATTTAGGATGTACTACACTGACTATGTTCACCTGTAATAAATAAGGTGCCCTGTATCCTGTGTCGCCGTCAGTGCAAAGTTCATTACTTATGCCTACACTCTAGAGTCCCAAGTCATAACAGAGTGGAACGAGAACATTTCGTAAATGCTTTATTGGAACTACCTGATACGGCAATGATTTAGGCACGAAGGTGCATGGTATACACTTATTATCTGTCCGTGGGATGAGGGAGTCGGTTGTTACTGAATGGAGGAGTGAGCTTTACTGCTGCAACGCTATGTAACAGCAGCGTTACCTTGGTGATGTCTACGAGATGACGCATGAGAGTAGTGTAGTAACAATGGTCTCCGAAACTTACACGAGTACCAGACCGAGACCAGTTGCTCACGTCTCTCAACTGACAGCCCCTTCGAAATAATTGAATTACATAGTCACAATCTATTTGGCAAACATCTTTGCACAGGTCGCCATACTGATGTACTGTTTCGTGGGCTACCTGAGCCTGCTTTCTGAGGCCACCACTGACAGCGTCTTCGATTCGCCCGTGGATATCATTCCGAGCTCGACCGCTTCTCTGTCGTCTGTGCCACGCACGCCATCCGTGCGCACTCGAGGGGAACGCGGGACTCCCTCAAAAATGTCACCCCAGCCATCGACTTCGCACGCATCTATCACGAAGATTAGCGATGCACAGTGAGCTCACAGCGCTACTACAGTTTTCATAGCGTGCCGTGACATTTTACCTGTAGACGCAGCCATTGGTTGTGTTGTACAGACCACCGTTCAATATCCTGTTTAGATGCGAGAAAGAAAAAAAAATACAGCGAAACTCAGGACGAGGACGCAGAAGAGGCTCATTAATTCACTAACCGCCACCGGACTTGTAAATACTTTACTGACACACCCTCATATATTCGAACACCCTATCCCACGCACGCGCACAACTTATAGAGTTCGGGGGGGGGGGGGGGGTCATCTGCCTCATAATTAGTCAGTACCTGAAAGCAGCAAACGCTTTTTACATCTGAATGTGCTTTTTCTGCGTCCTTGTCCAGACTTCGCTGTTGTTTTTTTCGTATTTTAATATGAACCAACCGGCTCAACTTTTGAGTATCGTGCAACGAATCAGAGTTGTGTTCGCCGTTTTATGTGCGATAACCCGCAGTACCGGCTTGTTTGTTTTTATTTTTTAACATTTTCTTTAAGCAACGAACAACAGAATCCCTTCAAGGTGTTTGCGTGGCCAGATAAGTATTTCAAAACTTCCAAAAGAGCATCATTACTTACAAAGCCTGTGTTCTCGAATGAATGAATGAATGACATGTTAAGGCGATGTTAGGGTCGATTCCGAGTAGAGTATCAACTTTTTGTTGGGAGTGGATTGGTAATTATGGCCCTTGTTTTCTGAAGTTTAGAGCAACGCAATGTTACCACATTCTTAGGGTCCACTATTTCCACACGATTTTCATATGCACGTTAGAACACTCTGGTTTGTCATCGCGCCCATGTGGAGAATGATCGTACAATTAGTTCGAAAAAAGCTATATCTTGTATTTTAAGTTTCTCAACACAGGCTGCTCGTCATGCTCGGGCTTCCATTTGTGTTTTTCGCCGTGCAGGACCACCACGCACTTCGACACCACAATGCCTAGCAAGCCTCGACGAAAGACGAAGCGAGGGGTTGCAGCTGCACCCACTCTGAGCTCGCTCAGCGAAGGGGTGGTGCTAACGGTGGTGCCCAGCCCGGTCTTCAAGAGGCCTTCCTACATCTGCTCAGTGTCGCCTCCGAACATACGGCACTCGCGGCAGGACGACGACACACCGTCGACAGGCATGCCGGGAAGCTTCGACGCTATTCAGGCGGCTACTATAGCGTCCATCTTTGGACACGCACCCTGGAGGCTCGGCGGAGGGCGCCTGCCAACACGCGCGGTTCCGACCCCCGATTCGGCCGGGAACCACTTGCAAACTGACGCTGCCAATACGAAATCCGTCGAACCACCACCGGCGCCTATCGGCGAACTGAGAAGAAACGCGTCCCGCGATAGGCCACGCACACACTCGGAAAACGACGTCGCTACGAAGCCGACCGCAATCGAAGCGCCTTTACCGTCGCCTGCCGGTGAGGCGGCCATGGCCGCGAAGCCATCCCGCGAAAGCGCGGCGAAGAAGCACAAGCAGCGTCGCAAGGGCAAACGCTTTGCTTTCGGCAGCCAATCGTGGCGTGGCCATTGCCGCAAACTCAAAGCTACTCCAACGTCCTCTACGCCCAACATATCCCCCATCAGAAAGAAGTGCAGTGACAAGGATATTGCTCCTCCCGGTGAGCTGCCGGTCGCTGTGGACGACCCACGACACCGTGTTGGCGATGACGATGACCTCGACAGCAGCAGTCCTACTCCCGAGAGCGCCACCTCGGTTTATGAAAGCAGCGAGTTGGGCTCGATGGCTGGTAGCTGCAGGCGCGCAACTTCGCCTTTAGTGACTTTCGTTTTTCGCACCCCTCCGTCTACGGTGATAACGACGCCGGAGAATGCTACCAAATCGACCGCTGTCACCGAACATGTGCGCGGGTGTTTCAATGTTGTGCTGCCTGTTGTGGAGAAGAGAGAACAAGCAGTGCAGACCGACATATGTTAGAAGGCCTTAAACACATATGAACTTTGTTTAATTCTAGTGCAGTTACGAATTATAGTCTGATAGTGTATTTTCTAACGAGCTTTTGCTTTTGAATGGGTGCAAATTTTATTTCCTGAATATATCACACTTCTGAAGCGTCCCGCATGCTTCTTAAAGGGGCTTTGGTTGTCTTTCATCGCTTTGCACTCATTCCAATAGGAGAAAAAAATCGAAACATATAGTAAAGCAGAGCATAAGTCTTCATTGGATGCTCTTTACCTTCTCGGGCTCAAAGCCACCTGCTTTATCTTCGCAGTGCCAGGTATTGGCTCCTCAGCTTCCACAATGTCACTGTTTTAGAGAAATTTCCTGCTGAGGTGTACTTTTCGCTCTTTCAAGAAGTGACCAGGTTTTGGGGTGCAGGCTTGAAACGGCCGCAGTCACCACTCGTTTTCTTCTCTACCCCATAGCACATGGCGAGACCTCTGCTTACTGCAACTTTAGTCCTACCACCAGAGCCGAAACCAATCGCTTCTTTCTGAATTGCCCGAACAAACCTAAGCCCTCGTGGCAAGGGTCGGAACAAGCGATCAAAGGCTGTTCTGCGCAGCTGGCAAGTGGCGCTACGGCTCCTTTTCCATCTCTCTCGTCCTATGAATTGATCCTCTCCCCATCCCTGACTTTTCGCTTAATGCTCCCTGGTGCAATATCGCTCACACTGCCAGCCGTGTATTTAATTGCGAGCCTCCTAGTTCTTTTTTTCCGCTTTGCGTCCACGCTCTTCCTATACAAATACCTGACCACCTTCCCAGCCCATCTACTCTCCTTCGTTTTCCTAAGCCTCTCCTCAAATCTAATTTTGCTGTGAGCTTCCCTTTGAACAAAGCCTGTCCATCTCATATCCCCCTTTACAGCCTCGTTCGTCGTCTTCCAGTGGGCGCCCAAAGCGAGGTGTTTCACAATCTTTTGATTTACATCCATTCCTGATTGCACCTTGAACTTCATGCACACAACTGAGCTCCCAAATGTAAGCCCCGGAACCATCACGCATTTCCACAGACCTCGAAACACTTCGTACCTAAGGTATCCTCATAACGCTCTGAGCTTTATTATTGCAGCTTTGCCATTTCATTTTGCTACCGATGTTTTTTTTCCTGTACCTATATATATATAAATATATATATATATATATATATATATATATATATATATATATATATATATATATATATATATATATATATATATATATATATATATATATATATATATATATATATATATATATATATATATATATATATATATATATCCTTTATTTACCCATACTCCGAGGTACTTGTACTCGCTTAGCCTGTGTATTTCTTGGCCCTGTATTAGACCACCCAGTATTCATGATCAATGAATAACATGAATCAATACACATTTCGTTGCAATAAATTCTAGTCTTAGAGCCCCGCCTTCCGCATATATCTGCTAGCTGCTATCGTCTTCGTCCGCAAATAGGACAATATCGTCTGCATAAACTTAGATCTGGAAGATTCTTCTCAACCATTGCGCCTGCCTGTTTGTGTGACAGAATAAACACAATGTTACCTTCTAGCACATTTTCCATCCTCATCATGCACAGCATGAATAACAGTAGGGACAAAGGACATCCCTGTGAGTCCCTTGCTGATTTCGACGCTGACATTGTCACTCATATTTCTTCCCATTCCATGCAAGCTGTATTTTCTCGGTATATTTCTCTCAAAAGTTGTACACAGTCGTCATCTATGACCACTTCCTTCAATATCTCACAAAATTTCCTGATTAACGTTGTCATACGCCCCAATGATGTCCAGATAAGCTACGTATAAGGGCCTGTTTTCTTTTTTTAAATATTTCTATACACTTAGTAAGAACAAACAGGTTATCGTCTTAATCGTCTACTCTACTTTTCCGCCAAGTGCCTGCTATTTCCTTTTCCTGTAAGCACTTTTCTACGGATTTCAGCAGTGCTCCTTTAGCGATATGTCCTAGTTCGTTAATGTAGCTGACGGGAACCCTATCTAAGCCCGGACTGATGCGCTTAGTATTATTTCAATCGGCCTTTTTCTAATTCAAATTTTCACGCACTACTTCTTCCTCGGTTGCACCTAATTTCGTACTTTACTCTCCGGGGAAATCCCCTGGGTGACCTTTTTATTTGTGAACGCGCTCATGCGTACAGCGCCCCTTGAGGCATACTTAGTGAACCGATTTCCGCGGACACTTTTCACACCTCCCCATTCTATAAGCCACCCTGACCTTTGCGCTGCATCCGTGATTGGCCCACATTTCACCAAGTGACCTCGGTGGAAGGGTAGACCGTGCAAGTGCGTAATAGGTCATGTAATGACGTCATAACAAAATGTGACAGTCTGTGACGTCTTCATGACGTCACATTTTGGCCACTTAAAAGGGTACTGTCGCAAAATTTCTGGGCCGAGATAGCCTAGTGGGACATGGATTCGCTTGAACATGCCTATATCATTTTTTAAAATATCAAGAGCGAACATAGCTTCTAAGGTATTTTAGAGCACTTCTGAAGTTCAAATTCTGAAGCTACTGACACTATCAAAAAATATGGGGGTCGCCTTCCCTCACGTCCCCATGCTGCAGTCAATGAAACAAGTTATGATGACATATCATAGCCGCATTGTTTTTTGTCGCGTTTGTTCCCGGTCTATACTTCTCGGAGCTTGTCGTGAGTACGTAGCCGCCGCGCACGCACAGAAAGTTTTGCATTTGGTGACGCTGCAGTCCCATTTATTATTCGAGAGGACCTCTTGATGCGGACCGTGCAGAAGTGTTGCACAGCCTGACAGTGCTATGTGCTGACATAGTCGACAGCTGCCCACGCTAGGTAGACGTGACGCAACGTTTCTAGAACCAGACTGTCTAGAACTAGGTAAGTTGCAAAACTGAGCGTTGTTGCGCGGCGCCGCCGCTGTCAGCGACAAATATAGCGCTGCTGTCGCACCCGGATTCACCCACCACATGCTCGCTCCTGTCACTCCCGTTACCTTCCCTGGCTGGGAATGTTGCCGCGCGTCACGCCACTATTCGTGGAGGCTGCTTTCAGCATGAATAGTTTTGCACGTCACCGTGCCCTATTGTGATCTGTATGTGTTGCGTGACATCATACCAACATGCTGCATCCCCAGCTGTACGAGTGGCTACAGGAATTCGGACACACCACGACATTTTTTTGTTTGCCCCGCGTGACCTAAGCAGCGAAGGGCTTGGGATCACGTTATTTCACGTGCGTATAAGAAACTGTCCAACACATCATGAGCGTGTAATATGCACTTTCCCGAGGAAGACATCATGAAGACTTTGACCCACGTCATCGGTGGTACGAAGCTACAAATCGCCAGGGGAAAGTTGGACCTCGTCGAATGAAGCGTTCCAAAGTTAGTATTCCCGAATTCGCCCGCTTACCAATTTCGAAGTCCACGACAAAGAAGCGAAAGCTGCCCGTTAGTGAGCAGAACCATGTTGGTGAGCAAGTAGAAGCAGGTATAGGAAGAAGTCATGACTTGTGTATATTGCCATTCATGAAGTCATTGGTTAATAATTTTTCAAGAGTTACAAATGAATTTACAAGGTGTTGCCTGAGACTTAAGTATTGTGCAGTCTGTGCGCATCACACATGTAAATATAATACTTGAAAATATTTTTCACTGCGTTGCATGTGCAAATAAACGTAACTTTTTTCAAAAAAGTGGAAGTGCATTATGTCACGAGATATTGCGCCACATATGTACAATTGTTTTTGAAGCTAGAAAACACAATCAGAAGATGGGACACGGGACATTGTGTGATAGTGTTTTGGCGCCTAAAGATAAATTGCGAATGAACCCCAACTAGCAACTAATGGACATACTCGTCTATGTTATGCTATCAAGCACCGTTTATCCTTGGCAGTTCAGAAAGCCATGATTATTTATACTGTATTTGCTTTACACCGCTAAAGATTACACACCATTACGTTGCTGTGGCAGCACAATGAAAAATAGCGATATTTTACTGTTGTCAAAGCTCTTTCTGAACGGCCGCTCCAGCGTCTTGCCACGGCAACTACGCGTTTTCGTCTGCTAGCGAAAGCTTGTTGCACTGACAGTGCCACTAAACCGAAAGCTGTCCCGTCGCCGCGTGACCGCGTCACAGATCGGTTGACGCGGGAAGTTCTTCAACTTACGAACATTGTCATTTTTGAAGCTCTTTTGAACCGAAACCGAAACAACAAATTTAAACCACAGTTAAACAATAACGAGAAGTTTGTAATTAATTATCTGGCAAGCGCAGCAGCAAACAATGTTTCTAGTGATGACTACTATAAGCCACCAGCAACATAGTTTGGCAAAAAAGTGCGAGGCCAACGTTTTTGTACAGTGTCTAGAAATATACTGCTTAGTGTGCTGAGCGTGGGCTCGGAGATGGCCCCGCAGCTGATGACTGCCGGCAGCACCCGCATGTGCGCTGCTGTGCGAGTGAGGGCATCTGCGTTCAATCCTTGCGCTCCGCAAGCGCTACGAAGCCTGCAGGAGGCCGAGCCACGCGAGGCCAACTATTATTTTTCTGCATTTTCGGACGGTTCTTTTACATTATGCTTTATTGTACAGGAACTACTCGACTGCTTTCACAGTACTGACGCTTTGCAATACCAAATGAAGATCATTTCGTGGCATACATTTCGCCATCCACTACTGCCCGCAAAAAAAAAAAAAAAAAAGGACGCAGATCCCACGTAACTTGCGAATCAATGCTATGCAAGGTGACTCTGTTGTACTTTTTTATTAAGAGAAACATTATGAAGTGGCGCTAAAAATACGCAAGAAATTGGATAGTCAACACTGGAACCAGCTTTGGCGTTTCACGAACATTTGGCTCTTCTTGCAAAGTATTTTGAAGACCCTAAGTTAAGGGGGCCGGTGATCGTGAGGGCACCCAGACGTAGGCGATTCGATAGTCATATAGATAGATAGATAGATAGATAGATAGATAGATAGATAGATAGATAGATAGATAGATAGACAGATAGATAGATAGATAGATAGATAGATAGCTAGCTAGCTAGATAGATAGATAGATAGATAGATAGATAGATAGATAGATAGATAGATAGATAGATAGATAGATAGATAGATAGATAGATAGATAGATAGATAGATAGATAGATAGATAGATAGATAGATAGATAGATAGATAGATGCTCAAAGTGATTGCAGTACGCAAAGAAATTAATTTTTAAAACCATTGACAGTATAACCTCCGGAGTTATTTTTTGAAATGTGCTTTGTTTTTGAGAGCAAGAACTATCACAGAAGCCCCGAAAACCTTTACCTCTTAGCCTACATTCCATTAGGATTCAAGTGAAAACAAAGAATGATAACATGCCAATGAATAATCTGACACTCACCGTATACGATACTCAAAACGTTGTTGGAAAAGGAGTCCGACGTTGACATTGGAGAAGAACTGTTTGAATGAGATTCGAAAGGGTATTTTCGATTTTTTAGATAAATATTAATATTTGAAATTTTGCCTAAATGGCGATTTCATTCCCGACACCGTTCACCCTAATCCGAAAAGATAGTTTGGTGTAGTCACTCTCAGGATGCTTTTCTCACACGACAGCCTTCGGATTCAGCCTTCTGTCTGCCCTCTTGATCCTGCTTTTTCATTTAGGAAACCGTGCTGGATCCGTTAGTGCGGGGAACAAGGCACCTTTTCCTTGTTTGACCGACAACTTCTTTGACACAGCGGCACAATACACTTCCTTTCTTTGCAGTGCCGCTTAGCTTCTAACATCTCAGAGTGTTGCAGTGTACATATGGCGCCGTCGAACTTCACAGTAAATCAGATGGCAACTGTCACACACTGATTTTGAACGTGGCGAAGCTCCAGCAGTAAAAGGACGAGAGGAATTTCGCGCGTTCGTGCACCCTCTCGACACGCAGCGTCGCTTGTGGCATCTGAGTGCAGTCATCACATGCGCGGCCACCCTGGCCCACCCACTCTCGTTCGGAATCAAGGATACATAAAAGTTTTATGTATCCTCCTTGTTCGGAATGCGCGCGCTCAGCACACTAGGCAGTATATTTCTAGACACTGTAGTTTTTGTGTCAGCAACCTTCTAAGCTATAATTTTTTAAACCTTGTTCATGCCGACGGCGTCGGTGGTCAGCTTCCGTGTTTTTGAGGCACTTAAGGCTTTCCGCCTTAATAAAGATAAGTTGTTGCTTAGAACTCACACACGTTTACCTCAACCCCCTCAACGTCCAAAACAATGTCCGCTAGGGTGCCATGTGCTAAACTGAATCGGACATTCATGACATACTCCCTGTTTTACCATTTCTCTATGGTTTTACTACTTGTCTATATAGCTGCATGTGACTTTTGTTTTGCTGCCGCGCCGCGTCTGTGGCCGCGTCCTGTCGGTCGCATGTGCTTCTCCGACCAATGCCCCGTCGAAGCTGATGCAAATTTTTAACGAAGCCAGGCGGTTTTTTAATGCAAAAACCATGCTCGAGTGCTGTTTGACCTCGTGCGAGCAGCGGGGGCGTGTGGATGGCTACGGAAACAAGGTAACTCCTCTCTGATTTAGCCGCGCTCTGTCAAAACGCCGTATGATATCGCAGTGATCATCGCCTAGCGTGGGTACTCCGCGAAAAACGTTGATTGCCATCACCTCAAGTCTTCGCGTTTTAGGTTTGTATGCTTGATTCCATGCGTTGTCTGGCTGACTTGAAATGTGACACATTTGGGCCGTGATGACAAGCATGGCAGTGACATCTGATGACATTGTCGTGCTTGGTAATTCGACTCGCTTTTATTTCGTGTTTGGTGCCAGGACGTCAGCTCCGTTCGTTATGAATGATTATGAATTTGGGATCACGTTCAAGGAGCTTGTAACGTGTCGATGCAAGTGGCAACATTTAATGAAGGTTTATTCGTATGTGTTCCGCAACTGCGCACCCTTTTGCTCAAGACTTCTGACTGACAGGGTTACGAAGTTTAAGTACAATCTTGATGCTTTTTCTTTCATTCACTGTCGTCAATCGAGTTCGCGTCTCCTACTAATGTGCAGTTTGTTCCGATACTGCGGCTGACAGCATGTCACACGCACAATACAAATGTATAAATTCACCAATGGTCGAATGTGCAAAGCAAATCAGAGTTGAGTTCTTTTACAAATTTTTTTTCTCATTTCGACGTGGTTATCAATAACTTGTATTGTCAATGGAAGTACGCAAAGGGCAACAGAGTTTTGCCTGCTTAACCGGTGAATGCGCAAATTTTAGCTTGCTTCTTTAATATTTCAGTATTTTTGTCATTCATTATCCAGTCTGTCATTTGTTTCTGAGAAATGAAAAGTTAAAGCAAGAACTGTTTACCCGCAGCTGATTACCCACATCGTTGTTTCACCCATTTGTCTTTCAGCATCACTGATGCCTGTTTGACTCAGAGAAGTGGCAAGATGACCTTGTTCTTTTGTGCGGCCATGATTGTGCTACTGATCTTCATCCTTTTAACTGTTTGCTCCATCACGAAGTCATGACGGGGCTAAGGTCATGCCCAGATTATTTTTCACATTGATACTGATGTCATTTTCTTCTTTGCAGGACAAATACTTACCTGCTTATGGGACGCCTCTTTGTTTTCTATATGTTTTGCTCAGTGTTGTAACACGGATTCTCCACATTTGTTTTCAGTCTGACACCTTTATTTCGTGTTCCTGAAGTAGTGTTCTTTTAGGGCCATTACTGTGCAAAAGTTTCAGGAATATGTTGCAACACTGTCCAAAGGAATACATGTGGACTCCACCACTGTTGGGATCAGCACACGAGCGCACAGCGGTGGTCCGGGAAATGCCAATGGTGCTATCGCAGCTGTGTATTGTGGAGGCCCTGCAACACTTTTCGAAGTAATCATGGGACAACTTCATTGTTATGCGTGGGCTGGTGCCTGGTTTGCTTGTCTAAATGTGTGAAAAGAACTATAGTGAGAGAGAGAAGACATATCTTGGGCAAAGCATGTGAGTTAAGGTGGGAGGGTCCCTTATTCCAGGAACCCTCCGGCCTGAACCACCCGTCCGAATTGAGCAACGAGTTGACACTGGTCGACCAGGTCCTGTTTGGCAGATTTCAGCCTCCCAGGATTCATTCAGTAGGTCTGGGTCTGCATCTGTTTCTGCTGCTTGTAGCCATGGGATGGGACGCTTACTTGGCACTGCAGTAGGAGGTGCGCCAAAGTGTCTACCACAGTGTAGTGAGGGCAGATGTAGCTATACAGCGTTGGTCTCATATGGTGCAATCGTACGCTGTGGGTGAACATGTTGCTTTAAAGGCGCCAGAGCTTTTGTTTCTTGTGAGCTTTGGATGTGGGGGACGGTATTACCTGCGTTCGAGTCGATAATGTTGCTGTAATGCATGGTACGTTGACGGTATGCATTCTCGTGCTTCTGCTTGTGTTGTTGAGTGGGAGGTGCCTTGGATCTCGTACGCGGATGTCCAGTTGACGCATTTCCGGACCGCTGTGTGTGCCGCTTCATTTCCCTCGAGACCTTCGTGACAGGGAACCAACACGATGCATGTGTAGGGGGAGAGGAGTGTCCTTGTGTTTTAGTGCCTTAATAGCCACCATGGAAACCCTGTCTTTCAGGTAGTTCTGTGCCTCTGTTTGTGTGTCGGTGAAGACCACAATGGAATCCTCACTCGCCTGGGCGTCGAGTACTATTACAGCCTCTTCAACTGTGTCCGTACGTTTGACGAGGATGGTCATTGACACCAGTGCCGTGTCCTCGTAATCTGTGATGGTAATTGCGAAGGAGTTACTGCCCGGATACTTGGCTGCATCCACGTATTGTGCCTTCGGGTCCAATGGTTATTCCTGATCATGTTAACCCTGGTGAGCGGCCGTGCTTGGTGATGTTGAGGATATATGTTGCGAGGGATCTGCTGAACTTCAAGGCATTCTTGAAGCTGTAACTGTCTTTTGCCTTTGCGTTCTTTGTCGGGTTCTAGGGTGGTTTCGTACCCTGTCTGTCGAAGGGCGGCGCACTGTGTCCGTGACAGCTTGAGTCTCTCAGCGTGGCTGATGAGGTGTGCTGTGGCGAGTTCTACCAACGTATTGTGAACTCCCATGCGAAGCCAGTGCAGGTCACTAGGGGCAGTCCTAGGGCAAGCTTTGTAGTCTTTCGTATCAGCAGATTTAGTTTTTGTTTCTCTGCTGTCTTCAGGTTCAGGTAGGGAGTTTCATACATTACGCGGCTGTAAAAGAGGGCTTGTACCATTTCTAGAGTGTCATGCTCTTTAAAGCCACTGAAGCGATTAGCTACCCTTTGGATTAAGTGATTGAGCTGTGTCACAGTGTGATGCAGCTGGGGTATTGCAGCGGAGCCAGACCAATCTTTATGTATATGTATATGCTTATGTATATTCTGGAGCACATTGGAGGCCGCAGGTCTGGAGATATTGTTCAGTGATGTTAACCACCTCCCGAAGGCAGTCCTCCCGTTCACCCGTGCTCGTGCCTCTTGTCGACATTGTGATATCCTTGGTGTATAACACGTGTTGTATCTCAGGAATGACGTCCAAGAAAGGTGGAAGCTTGAGGAGGGCCACATTGAAAAGCAGTGGTGTGATCAATGAGCCTTGCGACGTACCTTTGTTAGGCAGTTGAAAAAGCTCACTCTGGATATTGGCAATACCTACCATGTCTGTGTAATTGACAAGGAAATCCAGCATGTGAGCGTATGTTTTGGTGCCGCTGCCGATATCTTCAAGGTTGTGCAGAATGGCTTCGTGGCTTACATTGTCAAATGTGCCCTTTCCGCCCAGAGCTAGAACAGACGACCTGCTGCGCTTGCTCAAGCGTAGCAGAATATATTCCTTCATCTGCAAGAGGATGTCTTGTGCGCTGAGCATTTGGCGGAAATCAAACATGGTGTTTGGGTAGTAACTGTTCTTTTCAAGATTTATGGCGAGCCACTCGTTTACCATGTGCTCAAAGAGTTTCCCAGCATGAATGTGCTGGGAAACTCTTTCCCAGCACAGTTTCCCAGCAGGAAATGTGCTGGGAAACTCTTTCCCAGCACATTCAGCACTCTTTCCCAGCACAGTTTCCCAGCAGGAAATGTGGTAAACATTTACAATCAAGGTTGGCTTGTTTGGGTTGGGTACTATGGTCACCTTTGAATGTTCCAGGCTTGTGGTAGCTCACCCTTCATCCAGCAGTCATTGTAGTGTCGAAGAAGCACCGTCAACGCCCAAAGGGGTAGCTGTCGTAATTGCTTGTTGGTCGCTGTCTTTTCTTGGGCTCTTATTGCGTGTAAGCCTAGTGAGGGCCACGTGTAGCTCTGCTTGCGTGAGAGGCCCATCTAGCGCTTCGTTTGGTGCTCCTTGGTACTCCCTGGACATTGGAGTGCTGATGGAAGAAGGTTGCAGGTTAACTGAGCCACGCAGCTTCGTTTGAAGTTCTTAGAGTAGTTGGTGCTTAGTGCCCTCATAGTTGTGAATGAGCTGCTGAATTGATTAGTTTTGGTGTGGGTGTCGTCGATCAGGGCTTGAAGAATGTGCCAAGTCTTCTTTGTGCTCAGTGTTCCTTAAAGTTGGTCGCACAAGGACCACTAGTTCTGGCTCGCAAGGTTTTGAGCGTACTCCTGTGCCTGCTTGATGAGTATGGGAATGCAGCACTTGAGCTTGCAGTTGAGCTTTTGCCGTTGTCATTCCTTGATAAACGATCTTCAAGCTTTTCATAGGTAAAAGATGTGTTTATCGACTGTCGGATTGTCCTCATTCTAATGTATCATTTTGGTATAGTCATCAGCAACACTTACAATACCATTTAACCAGGATTCAATGTCTTCGATAGTCGCGTCATCATCAAGGTTACTCCTTTAGGTGGTCGAGTTCATGAGCCGAGCCTTTCCTGTCTTGAGCGAGTGGTGTGCCTGTTTGACCTTTATTTGAATGATGTGATGGTCACTCCCTAGAGTATCCGGCAGTCTTGTCCACGTTGCATTGTGCACGTCTCAAGTGAATGTGACATCAGGATTAGTGCTGTTGCCCACTCAGGTTGGTTGGAGCAAGTCATTCTACAGCGTCAAACTGTGTTGCTGTGCAGCATCGTGTGTACGTCCCCTTCTTGGTGGTGCTGTAGTAGTCCCAGGCCGCATGTGGAGCATTGATGTCCCCAACCAAGACAATTGGGTTGGTGTTAACCTTTTGAAGGAGCTCGTGGACGATGTGGTCATATTGGTGTAGCAACTCCCACGGAGGGCTTTAGAAATTGGCGACGTTTAAGCTCTGTTGAGTTTTTCGAACGGGGTTATACTGAACACAAACAACACAAACATGAACTTCATTCTTAGAAAATTCACACGCACAAAAAATAATGCACGCTTGGAGAAAAGTCACAGTTTCGGCACAAGACCAAAGCAATGAATGCAATAGCAGCCCATCGGACTGTTATACAAAGTAAGGTTAAGACATTTAGGAATCATACGAAATGTAGTGCACACGGTTGAATGTGCCTTGAACTGTAGCGTTTCTCGCACCAGCAGCAGCCTGTTTTTTCTGTGTCTGAGCATGTATTCGAGCCCGCCTTGCTTCTGTGCGACTAGCATTTTGTCGGAGCTGTTCCGCAGGTGTTTGTACGACACGAGGTAGCATCTGAAAAGCCTAACTACATAAAGCGTTTTCGTGAGCGTTCGCTCAGCATTTCCTTTCTTGGCGTCAGTTGACGTTTAAGATACAGGGGGGTCACTCCGAACATAAAACGAGGCTTCAAGATAGCTTGCTGCAACAAGCATGTCGAAGTTTTGCATGATTTATTTTAGAGGCAGAGCTCCTTATGGTCAAGGCTTGTCTTTTGGCGTTGTGTGCGGTAGCCCCTACCGACGATGGAGATGATACTGATGACAATGAAGAACGACATTCTCTTTCTTTCGTCATGGCACAGCAGGATGACACTGATGATGATAAAGACGATGACAACGGACAGTGATTCGCTTGTGAAGTGTATGACATCTCAATATGCTCTATGGTGTATTTTGTATGACAGATAACTACTAACAACCACTAGTGGAATGTGCACACACCTCGCCTTTGCCAACTTCAGGCTAGATTTGGTAGCACAAAGCAGTAATAACGCAGACAAAACGAAATTCACTACTAAACTCAACTTACCATTTATGAGCAATTAACATTGCATATAACTGTGCACTGCGTGGCACTCATTTACATGCACGAGTGTTCAATGTGACTGGTTATTTACAGTAACACTGTACAATCTGGCTGCTTTGCCCTTTCATCATGATTCACTTCATGGATATGTCATGATTTTTTGTATAGCATGTGAGTGAGATAGCACATTTCATTGAATTTCTTTGTGTTTGCAACGATGAAGTATATTAGCAAAGTTTTATTTCGAGATGAACCAGCTGAGAGTTTGGGCTTGCAGGTTGAAGTTGCTTGTGCCTTTGTGTTACACATGGTGCACGAGTCTGTACCCTTTCACCCACTTGTCAGTGTTGCTGTGTTTCTCAGCATCAATCGAGGGAGCAATGTCAATCCCAGAGCGCTGTTAACCTTTTGAAGGAAATGATTTGGCTTCTTTCATTTCTGTTGATGACGACACTGAAAAGGCAAGCAATCTTTATCCTATGTGACCTCTTCCTAGTCACACATATTTCTCTAACTTTTAAATAAGGCTAGAAATTTCTGTACGCAAGCAGTGGCTAACCAGTTATGTAGCCAGTGGGAGGGTGGGAATGTTCAGTTTTTATATGTATATTATGCATGCACATGTACACACTCGTGAACCTACAGTCGTACATAAAGTATGGTTGTGCCCAATTCTGAAAAAGATTTGTAGCTATGCTAATGGGCCAACTACTCACTGAATTTTTTTCCTATGAAAGCATGTATGCTCCAGGATGCTCTATGCTGCAAGCATTCTTTTTTGCGGCACACACTTACATGAACATGTGGCAGAACGACAGGTAGCTTCCAGTTCACTCTCACATGAACAGAATGTCATCCAATACTTGCACAGAATCACTTTCGAGGTCCCCTCACTGGTTTTGGATAAACAAACAGAAAAGCAGGCTTTGTAGATGCTTCCCTGACAGTGCTGTTTTCAGGCAGTTAAACAAAATTACTACGTTACACAAACTGTTCTGAAATTTAATATAAGCCTACCTTGTGCACTTGGTGCGAAAGGAGTTTGTTTAGCTTCCTGTAAAAAGAATGAGAGTTAGCATGCTGGAAATGCTTCTGCATCGGGCACACTGCCAACAGTGTCAACATTTAGGACGCTGCATGGAATTTTAGGCACCTATACAACCACTGAACATAACCATACTTCAAATTCATTATCATGTCTTGGCGCCCTTCGGCCATCAAATGGCCCGTACACCGTTGAAATACACATATCATTATCAACCAAATCTTTATTTTCCTTTTCCATAAAAGGATGGAGCGGCTGCAAAAAGCCACTGTGAGAAGTAGCTTGACGAGGCGGACGCCCCTGAATTGACAGCTTTGGAAAACACACCAAAGAATCACAGAGTCGTCAATGGCACAAAATAAACAGAAATAGCAGTACTGTACGCAGAGATGATCACGAATGACCCACAAAAATACCAAAAAACTAACACCACCAAGAAACACTGTTACCTACAATCAAAACGACCTCTCAGATGGGACAGTTCATGGTCAAATTAATTTCAAAACTGTACATCAACACAAATAATAACAATATACGGATCGCACAGAATTAAAAATAACATAGTCAGGCGGCAGAAAATACGCTTAGTAAACGGTTGTTTGGTGGGCGACATATATCAATTTTCAGAAATAACGCAGTCAGGCGTCAAAAATACGCTTTGCAAACGGTTATTTGGCAGGCGATATATATCAGTAGCATTATCTGTAAATTTATTCAATAGATGGGGCAGTGTATAAGTTATCGATTGAGAAGCATAGTTATTCCGCGGTGTTGGAACGGACCACGTTTCTGGGAAACGTGTATCGTGCCAGTGAGATTTATTTTGTAGCATCGTTAGGTCATTATAAAATGAGTTATTCTTCTTATTTGCCACGCAGTAAGACAACGTCAAACGGTAGTTGTAAAGAGGATTTACAGTCATTACTCGGTACCGAACAAACAATTCCTGGGTGTGAGAATAAAAAGAAGCATTTGCTACCACTCTCATTGCCCTTTTCTGTAAAAGTAACAACTTGTTAATATTCTTTTTTGTTGTTGTTTCCCAAATTAGGTGTGTGTAGCCAAGCTTAGGGGGGAATAAAGAATGGTATAACAAGAGATTTATGTGCTCAGGCAGTAGGTATCTATTTCTATTGATGAGGCCAATTGTTTTGCAAAGTTTTTTTTTTTTTGTGCCCCGCCGCGGTGGTCTAGTGGCTAAGGTACTCGGCTGCTGACCCGCAGGACGCGGGATTGAATCCCAACTGCGGCGGCTGCATTTCCGATGGAGGTGGAAATGTTGTAGGCCCGTGTGCTCAGATTTGGGTGCACGTTAAAGAACCCCAGGTGGTCGAAATTCCCGGAGCCCTCCACTACGGCGGCTCTCATAATCATACGGTGGTTTTGGGACGTTAGACCCCACATATCAATCAATCAATCAATCAAGTTTTTTGTGTACTTCATTAACATGGTAATCCCATGTGAGATTACTCGAAAAGTACACTCCTAACACCTTCACACATTCATCTATTTCTATTTTGCATTGACCAAGGCAGACGTGAGGCAGAACAGCTGTGGTATTTTTTGGTCGGAACAGTAGTGCTTTAGTTTTTTGAGTATTGATTACTGGAGAATTTTTCTCAGTTCAGGAAAGTAGAAGTGGTAGAACATTTGCGCAAATTTTTTCTATATCTTTGGTTTTCTTACTAGTCACTAACAGGGTTGTGTCATCTGCGTAGCAAATAAGGGATATTCGGGGGTGTGAGACAGCGTACTGCAAGTCATTCACATATATGGAGAACAGCAGAGGCCCTAGTATGCTTCCCTGGGGGACTCCAGCCTTAATGCACTTAAGTTCAGAGCGGAAGTCACCAAGTGAAACATACTGTTTTCGGTAGCTTAGATAAGATGACATGAGGTTATGAGCAACGACGTTTATACCGTAGGAATGCAACTTACTGAGCAAAATTTTATGACTTAATGAATCAAATGCCTTTGATAAGTCAATAAAAATTCCTATAGTTAAGCAGTGATTCGAGAAATTATGTAATATTTCTTTTTGTTTTAGCAAGGCAGTTTCAGTAGAGCAGTTTTTTCTGAAACCATGTTGAAAGTTGCCAAGTAATGAGTGTTTAGAAAGATAACTGGATAGCCTAAAGTGTAAAAGTTTCTCGATGACTTTAGAAAAAACTGGCAGAATTGAAATAGGCCGATAGTTTTTAAAGGCATTTTTGTCCCCACCTTTAAATATCAAGACAACTTTCGAAATTTGCATTCTTTGGGGAAATGTTCCACAAAGATATGTGTCAGCGGAAACCTGATGAAGTCTACAATATGTTTAACAGGTCTAATTTCCAAGCTATCAACATCGCAACTGCTACTATTGTTTAAATTTAGGATGGTACTGTGCACCTCCTGCACGTCGGTAGAAGATAAAAAAACACATGTAGCGTTGAAGTTTAAATCGATGTTGCCTTAATCGTAACATTCTGAGCGCGTGTCAGAAAATTGTATAAAAAAATTGTTGAAAAGATTGGCCAACGGTGAGCCCGATACAGCTTGACCTTCGTAATTAATGGTTGTTGTTTGTTGACAGTTTCGGGAGTGGCCAAGTAGGGAATTTATTTTCTTCCACGTTAGGTCAGATCGTTTGATATCTTGAGAAAATAAATTATAGTAGCTATTTTTAGCCTTTCCAACAACGTTGACTATTTGGTTTCGGACGGACTTAAATTCTTTGAATATGTTAGGATCTCGACTAGTGATGAACTTTTTGTACAAATGGTTTTTGTGCTTCATTTTTTACAGAATGTCTTTGGTAACCCAGGGTTTGCGAGTCTGGCGTGATTGTGTTACAGTTTGAGTTTGAAAGCTAACTTCATAACTTGTGCAAAAAGTTTTTAAGAAAGTTTCGTAGGCTTAGTCAGGGTCACGCTCATTGTAGACTTGTTGCCGTGTAAGTCCGCTTACAGCCTCTCTAAACCGTACTAGATTATTATCCGAGATATCCTGGAAAGTGCGTTTCTCCCTTTCTTTCTTGGGTTGGTCAGTACTAGCCACAAGCATGAAAACTGCTAAATGGTCACTTAAATCTGTAGCAATAACATCTGCTTTTATCAATAAGTGCAATGCATTTGTAATGAAAAAATCTAGGAACGTCGACGATGTTGCCGTAACTCTGGTTGGTCCGGTAGATATTATGTCAAAGCCATTCAACACAACAAGTTCAGCCAGGGACGTTTGCTTCAAATTATTGTCGGGTATGTTGGTATTAAAGTCGGCTCCAAGTACAAGTTCAAATTTGTTTTCAGTGGCAAAATTAAGAATCTTCTCAAGAAATGTACAAAATTGTCAAACGAATCCGTTGAGGGTCTATAGAGCCCTATGAACATACGTGCTGCATTACATAAGGTTACCGCTTCATAGTCCTCTGTTACAACGGTGAAACAGGGTTCAAGGCTACACTCAGAAGACTTGTGAACAAGTACTGATACCCCTACACCGTGTTTGCTCTGTCGTGTTAAGAAAAAGTGCGAATAGGCTGAGGGTTTGTACATTTCTGACCCTTCATCATACCATGTTTCTGTTGGTATAATTGCTGAAAATTGAAAACCTAGTGTCTGAAAAAGCATGTCTAATTCATCGGTTTTTGATTTTGCGAAGCGGCAGTTCAAGTTTATAAAAGAGAGAGGATTTTTACATGCCTTTGCAATCTCTAAGAATTGGTGTGACGCGATCACCATGTTGTACAAGCTTGCATATGCTAGCTTAGCGTGCAAGTTCGCTGAGTTGCATTTCTGACGCAACAACGACTGCACGATCGCCCTCCTTTTTCCTTAAGAATATCTTGCCGTTTGAGTGCCAAGAAAAGCGGAATCCGTTTTCAGTGGCCCAGTCTTTTGTTTTCCGAAGAAGGTCGCGGTTGTGCGTGGTCATGTTTTCGAGAATTGAAGCCTGCTGTTTAGCGGCCCTCAGCTTTTGGCGTGCAGTAAGCCACAGATCTCGGTCCGACTGATGGCTGTAGCAGATGATTATTCCCGGTATCTTATCTGGTTTTGATGGAAGCCAGTGGATCGCTGTAACGTCATTTGTTGAGAGGCATGGGACAGCAAGAATGGGCGTGAGCGCATTCAGCTTATCCAGCAAATCTTCAGCAGGCGTCACAGGGATTCCGTGTACTTCCAAATTTAGACGCCGGCTGCGCCATTCAAGGTCATGCACGGCATCTTGCAGTTTCTTTTGTGTTTCCACAACTTTAGCTTGTTCCACTGCATCTAGACGTTTTTTGATTGACTTAATTTCTTTGTCGTGTTCGTCTAGGCGCTTTATCGTGGCGTCAAACTTGTCAGACATTAGTTGTACTGAACGTTCCATTTCCGTCACCGTTGCTGGCAAAAGCATAAGTTGTTCAAGCTTTGCATTATCATTTATCGTTTATTCAAGCTTTGCATTATCATTTATGAATCTTGAATTTGGTTAACTGTGCCAATTCAATATGTGAAAATGTGAACAAGTGGAATTAGTAGTGTGTAACATGGCAAAAAAAAAAAAGAGGCAAGACTTGGAATGTACACATGACACAATCCTTGTATTCTAGCATGGGAGAGTACAGGGAAGCACTGTCAGTGGCAGACATTTGGGTATTTCATCCTTGTCCTCACCTTTGTACTTCAATGTAGAGACGCGTGCCGGGAAGAAAGTAAGAGAAGTAATTATCCGAGCAAGAATTAAGGTTCCTCGAAAGTAAAAGCGCGCACAACTATTCATAGTTCTTTTAGTTTTCTGTATAGTATTCATAGATTTTTTTATTAGGTTTTTGTCTTGTCTTACTCTTCTTTGCATCGTTCATCTTTCGTCACACAGTTTTTGTATCCTATATATGTTTTCACGCTCTGCACAATAAACTAATTTGGAAGTTAGCGCTCGTCTTCTTGTCCTTTGTCGTCGTTTTAAGCTCGCGCTATAACAATAGTTTTGTTACTGCCGTCTGTGGTGTAATTCTGACGTCATAGTACTTTGACTGGGAGCTGTTGAATCAAAAAGCAGCCTAGACAATGTTCAGTGACACATTGTTTAGCGGTTAAGATTACCGCTTAGTGATGGTGCATAAGATATGGGCTCAAATGCTCATGGGGACGAGAAGAAAGAAAGAGAAAAGATGGGAAGATTAGTGACTGCTGTTTAATGATAGGCTATTTCTTGGAATCTTCCTTGCGATCCCCCACGCTCAGAAGAGAAGTACTTGCAGTTGTTGTATCCTCTAGCATACAGTTAGTATATGCAGGAGGAACATTGATCACGATAAGAAAACTTTCTTCTGTAGCTTACCGTATCATTGTTCCAAAGTATTTCTTTTTCTTTTTTTTTCTGGTTGCATCGAGCATGGCTCACAAGAAAACGAAATTGTTAAACCTGTTTGACTGAGACCATGATGGGAACAAGAAAAGCCATGTTTTTAAAAGTCGGTGTAACTAGCCTGATTATATTTGCTCTGGAATTTCATAGTGAAACACACAAAGCTGGCTATACTGTATTTTCTCACAACTTTAGTCGCGGTTGACATTTGTCACATAGATCAATGTCTTGATCATTTTCTAAGAGTGCTTAATGCTGTGCGAAATCGGCTTTTTGCCTGCACCAGTGTCCTTGCTATGAGATCAAAAAGCTGTTTCGCTACTGTTTGCTGCAAATAGGCTTCACTACACACAGAATAATAATTGTTTTCTAACCAACCCTGTCTCCCAGGTGTCTTACCACGCTCTGCCCAAGAACTCCCGCCGCCGCAAGCTGTGGTTAGCTGCCCTTGGAGAGAAGCCCCCTTCAAACTGGACCAAAGCACGGATCTGCTCTGGGCACTTCAGGGATGAGGACTTTGTGCCCACTGTTCAGAATGGCCGCAGACTTCTCCCTGCTGCGGTACCCCGTGTGTGCCTCTTCAAAGCACATGGTAATGGTGCCATTAAGCGCTACCTCGATGAATCGACGTCACCCAGTCTGGATCCAAAGGCACTCGAGCAGAGAGATGAGGCGCAGGCTCCTTGTCCTAAAGATGAGGAGATTGCACACCTCAAGTGCCAGCTGCAGGCTTCCGACGTGATCATCGAAAACCTTCAGCAGCAGGTTGGTTTGTTTACTGAAGAAATGCTTAACACAGTTGGTTGTTGTGGCTCTCATCTTGATGTATATGGTGAAACTGATAGGGTTCTCTAGCAGTCCATTTGTAAGAGCCACAAAAAAACACATAAACAACGCAATGCTTCATTTGGCAGTACTTGTTAGACTATGGGTCAAAGGGGACGTTGGTGGCAGATGACATGCCATAAGGGCACTTTCTGTTGATTAGGTCTGCTGAGGTTGGTCCTACTAATTAGGAATTTTATTAAGGTAACCGTTTGGGCCTGTATAAAGCCCAGACACAAGTGCACGCATCAGGCAATTTTGAATGTTACCCTGAAGGCCATTCTTTCGATTGAAGCGGAAAGAGTTTATATCAATAGAAACGCAGGTGTGATGGCTGGAAGAATTTAGTTATCTGGTGAGCTGATAGAATTGAGCTAGTCAGAGCCAAACTTAAACGTTTAAGACGATTGTATGCCAGCTGTATGGGCATGAAAGTGAAGCTATGTTTAACCACACACACTGCAATAGATGGCTACATTTGGTTACGAGAAAACCAGAGCTGCACTCCTACAGGCTTTTGCTACTTATAATAGTTGTAACTCTGTCTTTTTTTGTAGTATTATGAAACTGTGCTCCACCCAAAACAGATTGCCATGTGTGACCACAGCAACCTCCTGTCTTTGAGATGGTGACTATAGCCACTTTTTCTTTTCTCATTACATGTTCCAGCCTATTTTAAATGGTGACTTTTTAATTCTTTTGATGCAATGCAGCATGCTCGACAAAATTTTGAATTTATAAAAAGATGTTAGCAAAGTCTGCAAGAAGTACTTGCCAAAGCAGGCCTGAACATTGCTTAGTTCAAGGGATACAGTAATGCCTCATTATCTCGAACTATGGTATCTCAAAAAAATTGGCTGAGTTGAAATTTTCTGTGGCACCAAACATTTTCCGATACGCCCCATGTACATTTTCCCCTTAATTTTCAAATTTTGGGGTCAGATTGCGGATAACTCGAAATCTTGACTGGAAGTGAAATGAAAATTCTGCTGCTGGACTATTTCACAAAATTCCTGGATGGTGTCACGCCTGAAGTTCGTAGGTTTTTTTTTTCTTATTTAGCCGCGCCTGCCACTATGTCGATGCTTTCGGCGAACGCGAAGTGCGCAAAGTCTCAGCCCAGTGAAACATCAGCTTTGTTAAGCAATCCTCTGGCATGTCATGTTACACATGCACTGAGCAGGGAGGCCCTCTGCCCACGCATTGTGTAGTTTGTCTCGTTGGCTTTGTGCAGTGCACATGATTTTTCCTGAGGTGTGATATCAGTTCATCTGTGCAAACAGTGCAGTATAGTTTTTTAGCTGACTGTGAGTGCAAGTCTCGTGGTTTTCTCTGATGTGTGATTTCCGTTCATCTGCAGAAACCAAGTGGTATGTATTTTTCGCTGACTGTGAAGAGCAACTTAGCTTGAGTGCAGCAAGCATTGCTTCTACCAAAATAGCCGAAAGAGCCTTCTCCACAGAATTTTGTGGTCTTATGAAAACAGCAAAGGCTACGAAATGAACCTGCTGGGAGCAGTACACCTTCTCAGCAGTGCTTGGCAGCAAGTTCGCACAGTGGTTATTTCCAACTGCTTTGGACACGCTGGGTTTTCATGTGCCACCAGTTTGCCCGAAACAGAGACAACAGAGACAGATGACTTTTTTTTTTAATTTGAGCATACTCCAGGCTTTTCACGGCCTATGCAAGAGTGGAGACAAGAAGATACATACTAAACATTGAAAGAAAATACAAAACGGAATAACAAGAAAGAAGATACAATGTCAACAGCTCATGATTCAAATTGGACACACTGTATTATTTATGATCATAAATGATTGAATGGTGTTACAGCACACAATATTGTTATCTAGTCTATTCTAATAGTGAATAGCTGATGAAAAAAGGGAATGTTTGCGAGCGTTAACACAACTGAAAGGTTGGCAGATAGTTTTAGAATGGTTCAGTCGCAAGGCGGGTCTAGCAGGTAACGAGATCGTAATATGCGAAATGGACCTTGATATAATGGGTAAAGCAATTTCAGTTGCGAGATAACTCTGCGTTGCGAAAGAGGTTTTAAGTTTGTCCTTGCGAGCAAGCCTGGATTGCTTCGAGAAATCTGCAACAAACTGTGAGGAACATTGTCAAGAGGTTATCAAGCTTACAAGTAACGGTGCCGCCGAAAGTGACCTCACTTTGCTGGAGTATGCGCTGTGTGAGCAGGATGTGGGGGTGGCCGGAGCAGTGGTGGATGCTGAAAGCGATCAAACAGCCGCTAACGTAGAAGGCGGTGGAGACGACGGGGACGACGATTCATCTCGAGAGGTGCTGCCATTTTTCGAAGACGAGAAATTTACTGTGCTTGCTTCAAAGCAGCCTCGAATGCAGCGGCAGGGAAGATAGACTGATGGGATGCGTCAAGCAGCTAGAGGACGCCTTCC